>NC_059326.1:56877500-57485000 GCF_018350155.1 Leopardus geoffroyi | reverse complement strand
TTGACTGAATTTGTGATTTATATGATGTACAAATTCTCTGAAAATTTATACCAACTTGCCTATACACATTTGCCCCTTGCTACTACTATATTTTTGTTATTCACCGTAGGCATTTTTACTCAGATGTATTTATTTCAAACCCATGAACTTTACTCCACGTCTGCCTCTTGGAAAACCCCACAATTCTTCATGCTACAAATTTAAGACATAAACTTCTGCTAGGGTCACAAATGAGACCCATCTGTTTCATGAAAATTTTTCTGATCTACAAGATTGTATATTCAGCTATTATACTCAAACAGTGAAACTCTCAAAATTCACAGAAAAAAATAGTTTCACTTTTAAAGAAAAACTATTGTAAGTGCCTAAGTTAGAAACTAAAAACACAAATTCCTGTTCTAAGTTACTGCCAGGGTAATGTCAGTCTCTACAGAGTCTGCATTTCTTTACTACATGTCCAAATTGGCCCTGGACTTGAGTGTGTGTGTGTATCTGTTATGGGGATAGAGAAAGTGGACTGACAATAGAAAACACTGGCTCTCAATTGTACATTGTACTGGATACCAAACACTATATAGGCAGAGTGGAACTTCATGTGCTGATCACACAAATATATAATTGAAAACTAAAAATGTTTTTGAAACAAAAATGACCTCATTATCTAAATAATCCATTGCTATAATGATTTTCATTTTATATAAAAGATAAACTATAGCTCAAAATAGAGATTTTGATTATGAATACACTCTAATTCTTACAAGGTATCTTTCATATACTAATTAATAGAGATTTCACATCGTTAGACTGTTTTAAGTCTTGAAATTATTTCTTGTACATGTTAGTTTTAAAAAAATAAGTAAAGGGGCACCTGGGTGGCGCAGTCGGTTAAGCGTCCGACTGCAGCCAGGTAACGATCTCGCGGTCCGTGAGTTCGAGCCCCGCGTCGGGCTCTGGGCTGATGGCTCAGAGCCTGGAGCCTGTTTCCGATTCTGTGTCTCCCTCTCTCTCTGCCCCTCCCCCATTCATGCTCTGTCTCTCTCTGTCCCAAAAAAAATAAATAAACATTGAAAAAAAAAAATAAGTAAATACATTTCTCCCTTTTTAAATAAATAATGAAAGATTCAGGGCGCCTGGGTGGCTCAGTCGGTTAAGCGGCCGACTTCGGCTCAGGTCATGATCTCATGGTCCGTGGGTTTGAGCCCCGCGTGGGGCTCTGTGCTGACAGCTCAGAGCCTGGAGCCTGTTTCAGATTCTGTGTCTCCCTCTCTCTGACCCTCCCTCGTTCATGCTCTGTCTCTCTCTGTCTCAAAAATAAGTAAATGTTAAAAAAAAATTAAAAAAAAATAATGAAAGATTCAATAATAACACTGACAATATTTTTTCTTATTATTTTCCATTTATCCCACAATTCTAAAGCATTAATCATTAAATAACTCAGAAATTTTAATGAAGATTTAATATGCCATGTTAAGGTCAGTACATTCCTCATTTACCCAAACCTTTATTACCAGAACTGCCAGACCCTGCATTGCTGTCATTATTTGGGTTATGCCAGTATTAATTATAGACATATTGTTAAGAAAGCAATTCTTAAGTCTATCATTTTAAAGTATACAGAGTTTACATTAAGAAAAACACTTCATTTGAGATGGACTTAGTAATAGATTATGAATCCAAAGAATAATACTTGACTTTCTAAGATGGCAAAAATTAAAATATCTTGCCCTAAGAGGAGGACCACAGAAAGAACAATATATAGATAGCCCAGAGGAAATACAGCAAGCATTTCTTTAACTTAGATTGTTTTGTCCCGTGTTTGTCCTCCATTATATAATAATTTTTACAAAACATATACCAAGAATCAGGATACTTTCAGTTTTATAACTATAATATTTATAACACTCTGTATTTGGCACTTCTTCCTGGACTTTTGATTAATTGTTCTCTATATCTTACAAATAACCAACAAGCCAATCCTGAGTTACTTGTGCTGTTTTATACAGAAGTGGTTTTGTTTAACTTCATGTTTTCAAAATAACTTAGGGGGACAATTCTTAATTTTTCAATATGGTGCTGTGTCCAGATCACTGTAATCTATGATTTCTTATCTTTCCTTTTGAAAGTTTTTCTGAGGTATTTGCCTGATGTCTTCACTACAAGAAGCATTTGCTCTGTATCTGCAGT
The DNA here is from genome assembly GCF_018350155.1 of Leopardus geoffroyi. Lineage (NCBI taxonomy): Eukaryota > Metazoa > Chordata > Mammalia > Carnivora > Felidae > Leopardus > Leopardus geoffroyi. The sequence continues at coordinate 57,482,816 of NC_059326.1, read as the reverse complement.
TTTGTGTCTACAAATAAAGTTTAACTATACATAACAAACTCATAACTCTTATCCTTTGCCATCTTTAAATATCATAGAGTATCCAAGAAAAAATAAGTCAGCATTCTGGCATTTGTCATGGTGGAGTGATTGCCATATATATGAGTATTCCTTTGGGGTCAGGACCTTAAAAAACAATTCTGGCCGTTGGCTAGTATCAGAGATTACATTTATGAGATTGAGAACAGAGCTTAACCATTCAATTATGCATATATAACCCCAGATACCATTTGCTAGTTAGTCCTCTTTGGTTGAGTATTTTTTATTTATATTCAATAATTTTATAACTTCTCATAGAGATAGTGTGTTAGTAGTATATAATAATATATGTAGCATATAATTACAAATACCAAATTTATAGAATTTATCATATACTAAAACACTTATGTTTTGAAACCATTAAGTTAAACTTCCAACTGCATGGAGTCCTCCATAATTACTAGATTAATGTATTTCCCTAAAGTACTGCTCTTTTATTTTTCTCCCACAGATCTCTAAAATCAATCCTCATTATAAAAGTACATATTTTATAAGATGTCATGTGTATATATATGTATATATTTATTTACATATATATGATGTATGTGTATGTATATATGTGTACATATATACATATACATATTGTGAAACAAAACGAATGAGATCTTGTCATTTGCAACAACACGGATGATAGACCTAGAGGTTATAATGCTAAGTGAACTAAATCAGTCAGAGAAAGACTAAACCATATGATTTCACTCATATGTGGAATTTAATAAAACAAAACAAATGAACAAATAATGAAAGAATCAAACAAAACCCAGACTTTTAAATACAGAAAACAAACTGGAGGTTTCCAGGAGGGAGGTGGGTAGAGGAAGGGTGAAATAAATACAAGGGATTAAGAGTACACTTATCTTGACGAACACTGAGTTATGTATAGAATTGTAGAATCATTTTATTGTATACCTGTAACTAACATTGTATATTATTTATACTTCCATAAAATTTTTATTATATATTTATATATGTTAGTAACATCTTATCAATTTGGCAGTGTTTTAATTTCCATAAAATCAGTAATGATATTCGTCTGTGTGTTCCAATTGTGGCCAGAATATTAGAGAAAGTTATTTTTCTTCCATTAAGATTATCTATTAAGATTTTATCAAGGTTGAAAACAATTGGAGTGTGTTTTTCTTAATCTTCTGCACCAATTATCTTCACGTTTCTCACGTAACTAATTAGAATAGCAATTAATGATTATACTTTAAAAAATCATGTAATGTCATTTATTGTAATATGTAAGTCATTTATTGTGTGCACTTTAGGAAATCAATAAATAAAAGTTGACTGATAAGATTATTTTATGGATATTTTGCTATTCAAATAATCTATACAATTTATGGTTCAAAAGGACTTAGAGATCATCCATTTCAATTACCTTATATTTCATCGAATATATATTTCAGAACTTTTTAATATACACATGAGAAAATTAGAGTCCTAAGTAGATATGTGTTTTGCTCTCCAAGGTCAAAAAATTAGTCTGTCACAGGGCCAGCAGAGAAAACTAATAATACTGAACAATTGCTATGTACCAGGAACTGTGCTAATAACCATTCTATTCTTTAATCTTTTTAATAAACCAATGAAGTAATAAGATTATTCCCATTTTATAAATGCAAAGATACCCAAACTGAGGAAATGAGGAGCTTGAATCAAGCTCATCTAGATAGCATATAATGGAAATTGGTATTCAGCTGTGTCTAAATGCAAAGCCTATAATTATACACACCATGACATAACTCATAGGTGGTATACCTTAAAGGACTTTGATTAGGAAACAAAATGAAAGAGCAGAAAAATCACATGTATGTGTTTTACTCTTATTTACTCATATTTATATCTAGTGCCTAAGAGAATTCCCACCACAGAAGACCCAGGGAACATCATATCATCCTCCCTCTCCACCTCTTCTTCCTCCTGTTACTGCTGCTGGTACTATTGAAACAATACTATAGTTGTTTCAAAATGTTAAGCACAATATTTTCCAGACAGGATTCTAAGTTCTTTCCATTTAAAACTTAAAAGGATCATATGGTTATTATCCCTCTTTTTATGTACAAGTCAAAAAAGCACGTAGATGTCAAATAAATGCTGGGGGACATAGTGGATGGATGTAATAGGCACATGGCAAATGGAGGCAGAACGTCTACAGAGTGTGCAGTAAAAATGACTACATTGTAACACCAAAGTTATCCTCAGGCATATGTGTACAGAAGCATGATTTCCTTGTATTAGATTGGATTTATACTGGTCATTAATTCTGTGGATTTGGTCAAATTGTATTTGAACTTTTTTAGTACTCTTTGTCTTGTTTATAAACTAGAGATACTACTGATTTCATAGGATTATGTTTAAGATTAAATTGAATGTTAAGAATTTAAATCATACTTTGTCAGTGGTACACATTAAAAACATTTAGTGTCACATGAATTACTGTCTATTTTTACGAGAATACAAAAGATTGTAACACAAATAGGGTGTGTGTGTGTGTGTGTGTGTGTGCATGTGTGTGTGTGCATGTAGGTGTAAAAACTCTAGCTTATACATATGAGACATTGATACTTCTAAAAAAAACTTTGGAATAGTATTTTGTTATATTCCTCTTCTCATATTTTAGAGAGGTATACTAGGATATGACTAAAGAAATGGAATAAGAATGAATAGCAAAAGTAAATGCAATAAATTATCATTACCATAAAAATATGCTGGGAAAAATATATATGCTTGGGACTACAGGGCATGCCCACCCAAATTACTGCCTGTAAAATGAAGTATGTAAGTTCAGAGTACAGTTCAAAGACCAGATTACAAACACAAACGAACAGTTTTCCTATCATGAAACCAGCCTCTTCGGAACTGTAAAATTATTCATGAGAAAATTTTAAATCCTTTTAGATATACTTCCCAAAACTTCATGTCATTTCAAGAAAGTTATAAAAAAAAAGTCAGCCAACTGCTACTTTCTACCGTTTTTTGTTTATTAAATATTTTTTTACCTGAAGTGCCTTGCATAGAATAACCAGATACATAGCAATTTATAAGTCAATTTATTGTAACAGCCAGGAAACCAAGATGATTAATGTGTATCTCTTAATATATTCAAAGTGCTGTGTCTACATGCAAAATATTCTTTCTCAATTCTACATATAATACATGCCACAACACCTTGCCAAGCACAAAGATTGAATCCTAATAAAGTACAAAATTTATCAGAGTAATATAAAGCAGCATAGCTTTTCATAACAAGGACCTTCAAAAAACATGAACTCTAACCATGAAATATTGTTTCTTCTTTTACATGCAAACATATGTCACAAAAGCTTGTAGAACAATGCAATTTTTTCTTATTCAGTGTATTTTTTCAGAACTGAAGTATAATTTTCTTCAGAGTTTATGTATACTTGGTGTAGTTGCCTTATTTTCTTACATTCTATTCAATTTTAATAAAATATTTTAAAAGCCCCTAAATCTGAAAAATGGGAGAAATGAAGACAAACTTAATGACTACCACCTAATATAGAGAATATGTTTCAATTCATATTTATGTACATCTGAATCCCTTCATGGAACTCAAGTGAAAATAAATAATTGTAATAAGTTTAATAAATTGTTGCTGTGGTATAAATCAATAGTATGTTAATACATCAATTATGTTTGGAATTCTTGTTAAATGCAAAACATACTCTCTTATTATTTCTACCCAGCACTATTATTTTTTCTATAGCATACACTGAAGACCAATTTATTACCAAGTTAGGGTACAGGTACTAAAGAACTAATTGGATACTTGTGGAAACACTTAAATATTCAGATTCAAAGAGACTACCACTTCTTTCCTAGGTTCTTCTGAAAATAATGGCATAATTCTACTTTTTTGCTTCTGAGGGTATAAATTAAGATTATAGTCCAATTAGCAAATAGACATATATCCTTGATATAAAGCGCAAAAAAGTAGATGCTATTTGAATAAAAATATTTTTGGTTTAGCAGAAATCAGACCAGTTATTGCCTTTGGCAGTGAGTGGGGAGTACTGACTGGGAAGGGGTGAGGGGTGTTTTGGGGGTGATGAAACTATCCTGTATTTTATTGGAGTAGAGAATATACAAATATGTAAATACCTCAAAACTCATCAAACTGTACAGATATAATGTGTCCATTTTATTGTATGTAAATTACACATCCAAAAATGGTGATTTAAAAAAACCCACTACTATCTGAGTATATAGTATATGCGAAATTGGCATCTAGTTTCTCAGTTCTAAATTAGATATAGGTATAGACATATGATATCTGTCCTTTTCTGACTGACTTATTTCACTCAGCATAATACCTTCCAGTCCCATCCACATTGCTGCAAGTGGCATGATTTCATTCTTTCTTATTGCCAAGTAGTATTCCATTGTATATATAAACCACATCTGCTTTATCCATTCATCAGTTGGTGGACATTTAGGCTGTTTCCATTATTTGGCTATTGTTGAAAAGAGCTGCTATAAACATTGGGGCACATGTGCCCCTATGAATCAGCACTCCTGTATTCTTTGGATAAATTCCTAGTAGTGCTATTGTTCGGCATAGGATAGCTCTATTTTTAATTGCAGTTTGGAAAATGGCTTAGAAGAAGCAGTTGTCTTTCTGTAGTTTAGAGTTATTTCAAAACGTGTATTTCTTTTCACAGCAGCATCACTTTCATGTAAAGCTGAATCTGTGTCAGGCTGCCTTCATTTTGTTCTTCGGTGGTCATATGGGCAGACCACTCTACTAAGTTTTGAGAGGGCATAAAAGAAATAAAATCCACGGCACCTGCCTTCAAAGAGTTGACAGTTTAGCAGGAGATTAAAAAGATTTAACAACCTTTAAAAAGCAGCAAATAAATGAGAGCAAATTAACATAGCACAGCCAACATGCAAGTTGTAAAGTGAAGTAAACACAAAAAGCAATCAGAGTGAGTCGGGGTTAATCAGGAGTGCTGCCATAGTGATTTGTGTCTCCAGCCCAGTCATAAAGGAGATGAGAGACAGATTGGTGGAGGAAGGGGAGGGAGGGGTGTTTTTGGACAGATGAGCATATTGAAAAGCATATCGAGTGTAGTATAGAGCTGCCCTTGCAGTATGCATTTGGCTCCATTGAAGACCATCTCCTCAGTATCATCTCTAGTCTCCTTAGAAGTCCACCCACATAGGATAAAAGGAGGTTTGTGGCCCCCAGGGAATTCTGCCTCTTCTTGCTCCTCTGAAGCAGAACACTTTCGTTCTTGTTACAGATGGATAAAACGTTTTACAAAAATGGTTAGTTTTTCTTTAAATCTGTGGGAAATAACAATGACAAATTCCAAAATAAAACCTTTTTTTTTTTCTGAGTAAGATTATTTTAATCTAATTATATGATAATTTATTGATATAATGTTTTAAATAATCACCATGCCTTGTTTCTTTCCTCATGCAGTCTGGAAAAATGCCAGCCTGTATTCATTTCAGGTTTGCCTGGCAATTCAGATAAATTCACTAGGATTGATAGTCTTTCCAAATGTAAAGAACCCTACCCCCATTACAATGTGTGTCCTTGATACCATGGCTGCTTTCTTCCCAGTATTGCTTTGCTCCTCATCCTATCTTTAAGCTAGATCTTGTTGGGTGCAAGAAATAGAGAGCTATTCAAGCTGTCAAGAGAGAGATGTGTTTATTATACTAAAGCGTAAGCATAAGAGAGTTGTGTTTTAAGGGTGCCTGGGTGACTCAGTCGGTCAAGCGTTCGACTTCGGCTCAGGTCATGATCTCGCGGTTCGTGAGTTCGAGCCCCGCGTCGGGCTATGTGCTGACAGTTCAGAGCCTAGAGCCTGCTTCGGATTCGGTGTCCCCCTCTCTCTCAGCCCCTCCTCTGTTCACACTCTGTCTCTCAAATATAAATAAACATTAAAAAAATTAAAAAGAGAGGTGCGTTTTAAGTATTTAGCACACATGACATTGTGTATATGTATGAAATATATTGTACATACACATAGGTAACGTTATATCAATAATGTGAACCCAGGAAAATGGTTCTGCTCCTCAGTTAAATGATGTGCAAGTAGTCACTCAAAAAGGAATAGAGTGGCTTATGTTAGAGATTCCACAGTGAGAAAGATAGACAAGGTCTCTAAATTCATGCAATGCCATGTTTTAATTTTTTTTAATATTTATTTATTTTTGAGAGAGACAGAGACAGAATGAGAGTGGGTTAGGGGCAGAGAGAGAGAGAAGGGAGACAGATTCCGAAGCAGGCTCCAGGCTCTGAGCTGTCAGCACAGAGCCCGACACTGGACTCAAACTCATGGCTGTGAGATCATGACCTGAGCCAAAGTCAGACGCTCAACCAACTGAGCCACCCAGGCGCCCCTGCAATGCCATGTTGTAAAGGGAAGAAAGACACTGAGGAAAGCATCATCCAGAAAAGTGTATGGCAGCAAGTCATCAAAGGTTAAAAAAGCCTTTTCTATAGGAAATTCAGTTTAAATTGTGGGCCACAAATGAATGAAAGTTAACTAGTTTTGAAGTGATAAGGGGTTATTTGAATGGCACTGCAACTATACATCTATAACCAGCTCCTGCAAGCACTTTTTTTTTTTTTTTTTTTTTTGGTGGTAGTCTGATTTCATAGGAGCTATAGAAAATTTCCAAGGATACTTTCCAAGTATCCTGACTTTGTAGCTAAGAAAGAATTATGGGGAGCAGTTGTTTTCTTTAAAGTTTCTTTTTTAGGGATGCAATTCAAAAGTTTCCTGGCCTCTAATCTAGACTATGAAATCAGAATCTCTTACAAAAGGGCCCTGGAAAAATCTTTTTTTTTTTTTTGAGAGGCAGAGTGAAAGCACAAGTGACAGAGGGGCAGAGGAAAAGGGAGAGAGAATCTTAAACATGCTCCATGCCTGGCACAGAGCCTGACTTGGGACTCAATCTCATGAACCATGAGCTGACCCAAAATCAAGAGTCGGGTGCTTACCCCACCGAGCTAGCCAGGCACCCCAGGAATATCAATTTTTATCAAGTTGTCAAATGATGCTTGGAATGAGTTTGGGAAATACTAGGATGGAGGAAAGAAGTGTTTCAGGTATACATTTTTTAGGTTTTTTAAAATAGATTTATAAAGATCTAATTCACATACCATATTTCAGGTATGGTTTTAAGCTTAAATTTAGCTACTGCGTTGTTGAGGTATATTCCTTTATTTTCAGTTTTCTTGATTTGGGGCCCAAAATAATTTTGTGCGTTCATATGAAAACAGATACAATGTGCTTTTTAAACCTGCTTTTCTAAAAAACAAGCACTCTAGTACTCTTTAGCCTTTCGTCACAGATTATTCTCCAACGCTAAACCATCATTTCAATTAAAAAATACTTTTATTTATATATTATACATTCACTCTTCTTGGTGTACACATCAATGAGTTTTGACTGATGCATAGACTCATGTTTTTACCACTGCAATCAAAATACAGAATAGTTCCATCACCCATAAAACATTCCCTCGCACTGCCCTTTTGTAGTCATACCTTTCCTTCACCCCCACACTCTGGCAACCATCAATCTCTTCTCTGTCCCCCTAGTTTTGCCTTTTCATGTAAATGGAGCCTTTAGGTGTAGCTTTTTTTGCTTAGTATAATGCATTTGAGAGCCATCCTGTTGTTCTGTGCATCACCAGTTTGTACTCAGTAGTATTCCATTGTTTGGATGAACCATATTTTGTGTATTCCTTCACCAGTTTAAAATTTTTTTTTTTTTTCAACGTTTATTTATTTTTGGGACAGAGAGAGACACAGCATGAACGGGGGAGGGGCAGAGAGAGAAGGAGACACAGAATCGGAAGCAGGCTCCAGGCTCTGAGCCATCAGCCCAGAACCCGACGCGGGGCTCGAACTCATGGACCGCGAGATCGTGACCTGGCTGAAGTCGGACGCTTAACCGACTGCGCCACCCAGGCGCCCCTCCTTCACCAGTTTAAAGACATATTGATAGGGTGCCTAAATGGCTCAGTAGGTTAAGCCTCCAACTCTTGATTTCGGCTCAGGTCATGATCTCACTGTTTGTGAGATGAGCTCTGCATTGGGCTCTGGGCTGACAGTGCAGAGCCTGCTTGGGATTCTCTCTCCCTCTCTTTCTGCCCCTCCCTCCATTCATGTCTCTCTCTCTGTCTCTTTCTCTCTGTCTCTCTCTCTCAAAATAAATAAATAAACATTAAAAAATAGACATATTGGTGATTTCCAGTTTGAGTGACTATGAATAAAATCCCTATGAATATTTGTACAAATTTCCAAGCATCCAAAATAAAAGTTAACACCAAAAATTCAGCTCCGTTGTTATAAAACTTAATAAAATGTTTAAAAATAATTCTTGAATTTGAAATTAAATACGGTAAACTCACTGAATCATTCATTCAATAAGTAGTTATTAGACATCTACTCTATGTCTATCATTATTTCAGGTGAAAGGAAAGCAAAAGTAGACAACTAAGGTGATAAAACATCCTTGTTTGACAAGAACCTTATGGAAGACATTATAGCACTGAAAGTTCCACACCTAAGAAATACCCAGTCTCACACAAATCAGGACGTTTGGTCACCCTATCAAAGATAACCAACTTCTTTGCCTTCATAGAACTTAAATTCCAGCTGAAGATACAGAACATATGCTTCCACATATATGAGGTGTTAATAAATGCAATGCAGAAAAGTAAGGCAAGGGAGTGGAAAAGAGAATGACAAGAGCTGGCATGTTTGATACGTTATTTGGAAAAGGCCTCTCTAAGGAAGTGATATTTAAGCAGAAACTCAAATAAAATTAGGAATCCAGCCATGAAAATATCTGAGTAAATTGCCTAAAAAGAATAGAAAGTGTGGGGCACCTGAGTGGCTCAGCCAATTGAGCAACTGACTTCGCTCAGTCATGATCTCATGGTTCCTGAGTTCGAGCCCCCATCAGGCTCTGTGCTGACAGTGTGGAGCTTGGAGCCTGCTTTGGATTCTGTGTGTGTGTGTCTCTCTCTCTGCCCCTCCCCTGCTTTCTCTCTGTCTTCTCTCTCTCAAAAATACACATTAAAAAAAAAAGAATAGAAAGGTCAAACTTTTTATTTTTTTAACATTTATTTATGTTTAAGAGACAGAGAGACAGAGAACAAGCTGGGGATGGGCAGAGAGAGAGAGGGAGACACAGAATCTGAAGCAGGCTTCAGACTCTGAGCTGTCAGCATAGAGCCCAATGCGGGCTCGAACTCGTGAACTGTGGGATCATGACCTGAGCCAAAGTTGGATGCTTAAGGAACTGAGCTACCCACACGCCCCAAAAGGGCAAACTTTTTAAAGAAACAGAAGGCTTAATAGACTTGAGAGTTTAATGAGGTTAACAGGTAGATTGTGGCCAGCCCAGGCCATGCCTTTGTTGGATATTTATTATATTTCCATGTCATAGGAAACTATTGGACATGGACTCAATTGTGAGCTAATAATATGCTACCTTTCAAAGCCTTTTTTTGTTGTTTTCAGAAACAGTGCTTAGGAGTCTAATGTTTTCTCATTTTGGCTCATCTTTTTTGTTATAAAATTCTATTTTGTGGTATTTAAAACTTCAAGTTGGAGTTTTTAATTCTTTCTTTATAGCATAATAAACTAAGTTTCTTATTGTTTGCTGTTGTTATATATATGCCATATATTTGAAAATAATATTCATTCTAAAAAATGTACATCAAAAAGTCATGTGTGTGTTTATATGTGATCAGTTATTAAAAAATTGATATTAGGCAATAAATACTAATTATCTCAAAGAGAGGAAGTGAGTAAGAATAAGGACAATGATTATAATTATAACATATTAATATTTGATTTAGTAAAATAGGAATATAATTTTATATTCTATGTATTAATATTACTTTCATATTTCTCTTTTTATATAGAACATTTTAAATGTACTGTCATGATCTTTCTCCCCATTCTCCTTTCTCATATCATAACTGATATCCAAAACAATACAACAAAGTGAAAAACCAAAAAGAAAAATTAAAATATCTTTAATTAAAAAAAGTTAAACCCATGACCAAAATCCCCTAATAAAATTGTTTTAAAATTGTCCATACAAGTAGTAAATTTTTATATAATTAGAAGTGTGACATTGTATATTTTTATTACAATATGAATTTTTTAAAACTTATGTATGATTTTTAAATATATGTCATTGTTGCAGGCAACACTGAAAATGTTAATTTTGTTGTTATTTTGCAATAATCTAAAAAAATTAAACAATGGTTATATTCTCTGGATGAGAAATGAATAAATAAATATCAATTTTACATTTAATATAACATATAATTGCCATCCTTCATCAACTTTATTAGTAGTGTCTGAACCAGTATCAACATTGTCTGCCTGGAAATGTGTCCCCCAAAATATTTGTTGAATGAATCAGTGAAGATAGTTTACATACCTATATTTTTCAGTAAAATGCCATGTGAGTTGTCTCTTGAAAACTAAAAGATATCTTCTATCTCTGATGTTCCCACCCAGGAAGTCAACCTTATGGAAATTGTTTTAAAAGTATTGCAATACATAATTATTTAGAGACTTTGTGCATCTATGATGATATCATTCATATTAATAATATAAACAAGACATCATTAACTCTAATTGTACTATTATTTCATTGATGATAGCATGAAACTTCTTTGTGTCTGCGAATCTTAAAGAATATTTATTATAGGGATGCCTGGGTGGCTGTCTGTTAAGCATCCGACTGTTGGTTTTGGCTCAGGTCATGGTCTCACAGTTCGTGGGTTCAATGCCCACATCTGGCTCTTCACTGATGATACAGAGCCTGCTTGGGATTCTCTCTCTCCCTCTCTCTCTCTCTAGCTCTTTCTCTGTCTCTTTCTCAAAATAAGTAAATAAACTTAAAAGCTATTTATTACATAATATCACTAGCCTATATATATAAAGTAACTTAATAAAATATGTCTTCTTGAGACCTTTTCCATGCAGAGAAAAGAATGTTTTAATTTTCTTTTTGTTTTTTAACGTTTATTTATTTTTGAGACAGAGAGAGACAGAGCATGAACGGGGAAGGGGCAGAGAGAGAGGGAGACACAGAATGGGAAGCAGGCTCCAGGCTCTGAGCCATCAGCCCAGAGCCTGACACAGGGCTTGAACTCACGGACCACGAGATCGTGACCTGAGCTGAAGTCGGACGCTTAATCGACTGAGCCACCCAGGTGCCCCAATGTTTTAATTTTCAATGCCAGAAATACCTTTGATTGGATTATAGTTTGTATTCAACAGTTCCAGTAGAGACTTTGGTGATAAACATGGCAGTTTCTAAAGGGTTTAATTGTTATAGAAATAAGTTCAATAAAGAAAAGCTTATGAAAGTGTTTTTCTCTATCATTGTTTTAACATGGGAACAACTGAAAGCTGAAGGTAAAACTGATTATAGCCTTCAAATACATTGAAGAATGTTTCCTTATGAAAGTGAATAGTTTTATCCTTTAAAAAAAGGCAGAGTATAATAAACAGTGTACTGTATTTAGATTACGGAATGATGAATTCAGGTTTTCCATTAATTCTGAGTTGTGGAACATTTGAGTTTGTTGAGTCCCTAACCTTGGAAATTTTTAATATGAAAAAGTAAATCCAAAAGTAGCTTTTATCTCCAATGAATTAAGTGTAAATAATGAAAGTGAATAAAATTGATTACAAGGTCCTTTTCCATTTCAATATTCTATGTTCCCTAAGCAGATTAAAATATCACGGTTATAAATATGTTCCTTTGCTAAAGATTTCAAAAGATTCTTTCATTACTTTTCTAAAATGTCACTAGCACCAAATCAAATCCCTGTGTGTATACAATAGCATAGCATGTTAGCAGGCATTTATATTTATTTGTGATGCTGCATTCTTTAATTGTAAGGAATATCCAGAAGCCACTTTTGAATAACAGTATTTTGCACTACACATACATAAACACACACATATTTAAGTATTTTGTGGCCTTCATTATGAATGCATATTATCTGTTTTAGACAGAAATGGCCTCCAGGAGTCAATAACAAGAAATAGCTGTCTGTTTTTATACCATAAGACAGAGCCACATACAATACAGAAATTTTATTTTTCTTTTAAATCTATGCTACAAAATTATAAATGCATCAATCTCAAAATAACTAGCATATTCTAAATATTTTTATAAAATTAATGATTTCATTGACTGAACATTTCAATGTGACTTCTTTGAAAATTTTTAGTGCACCACTATAAGAGCTAAGATAAATGGAACATTTAATACGTACTTTCTTAATTCCATTATACTGAAATTTTGAGGATTTTTATGGTTATTAGGCACACAATGACATATTCCTTTTTTTTTTTCTTATTACACTGTCATCAAATTCCTCTTATGGACAAATTAGGTTCACATTATTATTTCATGCCAGAATAATTGTGAGATAAGAGTGTAGAATTCTGCATTTGAGCCAGGATGTTCCAAACATTTGGAAGGTTTCTTTGTTTGTTTGTTTTGGGAAAAAAAAATCCTCATGAATATAAGGATAATGCAAAGTCTATCCAGATAAAGACACATACATACCCCCCACACACATACTGACAAAGACACAGAGGAACAGATAATAAGACAGAGAGGCAGGGAGAGAGACAGAGAGAGAGACAGAGAGAGAGATGATGATGATGAGACACAGAGAACAAAAGGTAAAAGTAAAACTATATCCATTTCCAGATAACATTAGATATAGAAAACCCTAAAGACTCCACCAAAATACTGTTAAAACTAATAAATGAATTCAGTAAAGTTGCAGGATACAAAATCAAAAGTCAGTTACATTTGTATACACTAACAAGAAACTATCAGAAGGAAAAATTAAGAAAAAAAATCCCATTTGAAACCATAAAATACTTTTATAATTAAGAAAAATTCCCACTGAAAATAATAAAATACTCAGGAATAAATTAAATAAGGAGGTGAAAAATCTGTACTCTGAAAACTACAAGACATTGTTAAAAGAAATTGAAGAAGACACAAATAAATGGTAAGATATTCTGTGCTCCTAGAATGGATAAATCATTATTGCTAAAATATCCATACTACCTAAATTGATCTACATATTCAGTGCAACGCCTATCAACATTTCAATGTATACGTTATCCATAAATTTAAGACAAAGGAACCAAGAATATATAATGGGGAAAGGATCATCTTTTCAATAAATGGTGTTGGAAAAAATTGGACAGTGCAATGAAAAAAAAAAATGAACCTGGACCCCTATCTTATGCTATACATAAAAATCAACTCAAAATGAATTAAAAACTTGAATGTAAGACCTGAAACCACAAAACTCCTGGAAAAAAATATAGGGAGTAAGCTCCTTGACATTGGTCTTGCAAATGATTTATTAAAGCAAACAAAAGCACAACCAAATAAGTGGGACTTAAAAGTTTCTACATAGCAAAGGCTGCTTTGTCATTTAGTAGATGACAAGAAATAGAAGAGATGACAAGTGGATGGAATAGAAGAAAATATTTGTAAATCATATATCTGGGAAGGGGTTAATGTCCAAAATACATAGAGAACTACAACTCAATAGCAAAAACCAAACAAAATCCAATTTTAAAAATGGACAGAGGAACTGAATAGACATTTTTCTAATGAAGATATTTAAATGTCCAAACAGGTACATAAAAATGGCCTCAACATCATTATTTATCAAGGAAATGCAAATCAAAATCACAATGGGATTTTACTTCGCACCTGTTAGAGTGGCTGGCATCAAAAACACAAGAGACAGCAAGTATAAGCAACGATATAAAGAAAAGGGAGCCCTTTTGCACTGATGGGAGAAATGTAAATTGGTGAATGCCCTAAGGAAAACAGTACAGAAGTCAAAAGATTAAAAATAGAACTAACATATAATCTAGCAATCCCTTTTCTAGATTTGTATCCATAGGAGATAAAAACAGGATATCAATGAAATATCTACACTCTTAGTTTATTGCACCATTATTCACAGTAGCCAAAATATGGAAATAACCTAAGTGTCAGTCAGTGGATGAATGGATAAAGATGTGGTGTGTATGCATACAGTGAGGTATTACTCAGCCATGAGATAGAAGGACCTTCTGCCGTTTGCCACACATAGATGGAACTTGAGGGTACTTTGCTAAGTCAGGTAATCAGAGAAGACATATGCTGCTTGATGTCACTTATACGTGGAATCTAAAAAAAGCCAAACATGTAGACACACAGAGTAGAATGGTGGTTACCAGGGACTGGAAGATGACAGAAAAGGGGAAATGGTCAAAAAGTAAAAATTTTTAGTTATAGAATGAGTTAGTCCTAAGAATTTAATGTACAATATACTGATTATAGCTAATAATACTGTATTATATACTTGAAAGTTGCTAAAAGAATAAAACTTAAAGGTCCTTACCAAAAAAAAAAAAAAGTAATTATGTGACCTAATGGAACTGTTAGCTAAGTCTATGTTGGGAAGCATTTTGCAATATGTAAGTGTATCAAATCAATGTGTTATATACCTTTAACTCACATAATGTCAATTACCTCTCTATAAAACTGAAGAAAATCTTTAAGTGGTTATGTTGAAAATTAAATGAGATAACACATGAGAATAGGATTCATAAAATATAAAGTGATACAGATATAAAAATTCTTAACATTATAGTGGCTCTCATGTCCCCATGATATTTCCACAGTTCTCTTTAAAAACAATATTTTGGACTATTTTTCATGGAACAAAATACCCATTAATAGACACTTAGAAATAACCTGCTAATCTGGTTATGAAGAAAGCTAACTTTATTTAGTTTCAAAAAAAAATAATAATGAATGATAAACTGGCTGTCAATGAGGCCAGTAGTTGAAAATTCTAGTTGCGGATCTGAGTATAATACACAAATCCTATTTTTCTCAATTTAATTGACTGTGAGGGAGGATGCTGGATATAGGTTATTAGAAGGTTAAAGGTAAATCCATCCTTTGCTGAGGGCCCTATAAAACCAAAATAGGCATGTTTAAAACCCCTCATATAGCAAGCATTTGATTTTAGCAATGCACAAAACACATGTGCATACAACCTGAAAGATAGTTGATGAAAATTAATTTTTAAAGTGATATTTCTATTCAGTAATAGGGAAAAATTCTGTCAGGATGAATTTAGCTCATTAAACTGAAATAAAAGGCCTTTTAAAATCTGACTCTAATTTGCTCTTTCAAGCCTACCTCTCATATCTGAAGCCTGTATACATTATGAGTA
The DNA here is from genome assembly GCF_018350155.1 of Leopardus geoffroyi. Taxonomy (NCBI): domain Eukaryota; kingdom Metazoa; phylum Chordata; class Mammalia; order Carnivora; family Felidae; genus Leopardus; species Leopardus geoffroyi. Next base: position 57,467,432 of record NC_059326.1, on the reverse strand, counting down.
AAATTCTACATTTCTACAACTATAAAGTTATTTTTGTGAGTTATTCTCTACAGAAAATAATTCCTTCTTTTAGGTTAACAACTCTGCATTAAACATAAGTCTTAGGAAGGCCTTTTTTCTAAAATAAAAAAATACAGGGGCGCCTGGGTGGCTCAGTCGGTTGGGCGATCGACTTCGGCTCAGGTCATGATCTCGCACTCTGTGAGTTCGAGCCCTGCATCGGGCTCTGTGCTGACAGCTCAGAGCCTGGAGCCTGTTTCAGATTCTGTGTCTCCCTCTCTCTCTGACCCTCCCCCATTCATGCTCTGTCTCTCTCTCAAAAATAAGTAAACATAAAAAAATTAAAAATATATATTAAAAATAAATAAAAATAAAATAAAAAAATACAGAAATCATTATATGGGAAGGAATATTGAGGATCACTAGTCAAATGAATTAATAGAAATTCAGTAATTTTTCTATAAACATATGGAAATACAATATATGAGCATAAAGCATTTTTAGTGCATGTCAGTTATGTCATATTTGGTTTTTGTATTCTCACAAAAATTCTTGAGAAGTATCTATTTTATTGGAAACAAATTATTTCCTTGTTGATAGATGAAATCAGCAAAGAACTCTGACATCTAGCAAACTGTATTATATACTTCTAAGTTGGCTGCAATTGGTAAACATGACACAAATTGAGCTCTAATTGAGTGTTATTAACTATGGGACCAGGGTTCAGAATCAGGGCCTCTTTCTGAACAAAAATATTGAAACATCTTAGGTCTTACCTCACCTGAGAATTCATGAGAGGCAAGAAAGAGAGAGAGAGAGAGAGAGAGAGAGCGAGCAGGGAAGCAAGCACAAACTGGCATCAACAATGGAAAAGAACTAACATACAAGTCCTGTGGTTCACTAGTGAGTACTGAAGTCATGGGTCCAAAAGAAGCATTCCTTTTCAACTGATGGTAACCTTCAGGCTATCATGAGACAGAAAGTCAGGACCAGACACAATTGGATATACATGAATACTTTTGGAATATTTTGTAATAACGGCATTGTGGATCTCTCCATCATGCCTTCTGTTGTTATACTTCACTAACATAATTGAAGAGGTGATACTGGATTTTTCAGCTACATCAGGTCTTCTTGGATAGATCTTGACTCCAGTCCTAATATAGAATTACACTGTGATTATTCAACTTAGAAAAACATCCACTTATGTAAATTTGGAAGGTAGAATTTTAGTGGAAGCTCCTTAGCCTAATGTGTATACAGGTGGTTGGATTTACCCCAGCACAATGGCTACAAAGCATATGACAATAACAGATATCAAGTTTCATCTCTTAGGACCTAAGAATTTGTTGCTGGCTTTAGAATCGAGTGGTGCTGGGCTTAGAGCTTCCAATTATTAGTACCTGATGAATACAGATGTGTTTGTTATTCACCTAGAGCTATTCCTGGAATAGTGACACCACACATTAAATGTTTATGAAATGAATATTTGAAAGAATGTTTGAATGAATAAATGGGTATATGAGGGAATGAAGTGGACAAAGCAAAAGTACTTCTAATTAGTATTTACTTCTGTTTTTGAGACTGAGCAAATGTTCCATCGGTAGTATAAAAAAAGAGGGAAAGAATGCTATAGGATTTTAAAAAAAGAAAAAAGGAAAGGAAACTAAAATGATTGTGTTCTATGTGAATGATGGGACTCCTGAAGAGCATACTAGAGGTGTCTAATGATATAAAACAGTTGAGATGGGAACCATAATGCTCAATAATGACATTCAAATTTCTGGTACCTTTCAGGAATATCTCCCTATTTTTCAACATTTAAGATACCTTCCAACTATAATAGTCATTGAATTAATAAATGATTTTATAATATTAAATACCTTGTCTTAGTAAAACAGCTTGGTTAGATCAATGAATTAAATTTAAGTCTTGAGTTCTTACTATAATATACAAGTTAAAAAAATTACTGAAAATTGCCATTCAGATTCTAGCCGAGATAGTGATTTGGTTATGGTACAGAATTCACCTATCTTACCAGTCTACTTAATTAAAAATATATTTAACTTATTGTCTATTTGATATTAAAGACTGTAAATTATTGAAGTTCAAGGTAGTGAATGTGATTGTATTTGAACAAATAAAATATGATTTGAATTTTTCTAAAATCAAGCCATTTCTTAACAATAATGTCCATTAGCTATTTTAGACATACGTGTGCACATGCACACACACACATACATGCATACATATCCTGGCTTTAGATCATTTGGGCAGCAGCTTAGGAGAGGAGAAAATCATTTATGTTATGTAAACTGTTTATCTTGGTACTTCCTGGAGGAAACAGCAATGGCACAAATCATAGACTGACTTACAAAGCACAAATGGGAATTTCTCAGAATTCTAGGTTCATATATGAAACAAATCCTTTTGTTTCATTCATTACTGTCGTCAAAGATTTTCAGTAACAGACAAATGCACTAATTATTTTCAAAGGGAACATATGTTTTAAATGCAATGAATGTTGTTAATTGTTATGAATATAGGCATATTTCAGAGATATTGCCAGATTGAGTTCACACCACTGCAGTAAAATAAATATCGCAAAAAAGTTAACCAAATGAATTTTTGGTTTCCTAGTGCATATGAAAGTTATGTTTACACGACACTGTAGTCCATTAAGTATACAATAGTATTGCATTTAAAAAATAGATATACCTTAATTTAAAAATACTTTTATTCCTGAAAAATGTGAACCGTTGTCTGAGCTTTCAATCAATCTTTTTTGCTGGTGGAGGGTCTTGCTTCAATGTTGATGGCTGCTGACTGATAGGGTAGTGATTGTTGAAGGTTGGGGTGGCTCTGGCAACTTCTTAAAATAAAAGTGACAGTTCCCTCATCAGTTGACACTTCCCTTTACCAGCGTGTGATGCTGTTTGTTAGCATTTTACCCAGAGTAGAATATCTTTTAAATATCTTTTAAAACTGGAGTCAATCCTCTCAGACCTTGCTACTGCTTTATCAACTAAGTTATGCAATATTCCAAATTTTGTTTCAGTTTCAACGACCTTCATAAACATCTTCATCAGGCATAGATTCTATCTCATAAAACCACTTTCTTTGCTCACCTGTAAGAAGCAACTTCTCATCCATTCAAGTTTTATGAGATTGAAACAATTTAGCCACATATTCAGGTTTCACTTCTAGTTCTGTTATTTCCAACATATGTGCAGTTACTTTTTCCATCGAACTCTTGAACCCGGCAAACTCATCCATGAGGGTTGAAATCAGTTTCTTCCAAATTCCTGTGAATGTTGATATTTTGACCTCTTCCCATGAATCACAAATCTTCTTACTGATATCTACAATGATGAGTTAAGGTTATCAATTTGCTTTGCCTAGATCCATCTGAGGAATCCCTATTTATGGCAGCATTTGTATTATAAAATGTATTTCTTCAAAAAGAAGACTTGAAAGTCAAAATTACTACTTAAACCATGGGCTACAGATTGTGTGTTGTATGTTAGCAGGCATTAAAACAACATTAATTCATCATACATCTCCATCAGAACTCTCGAATGAGTAGGTACATTGCTCATGAGCAGTAATACTTTACAAGGAATCTTTTATTCTGAGCATTAGTTCTCAACAGTGCGCTTAAAAGATTCAGTAAGTCATGTTATAAACAGATGTGCTGTCATACAGACTTTGTTTTTCGATGCATAGAGCACAGGCAGAGTAGATTTAGCATAATTCTTAAGGGCCCTAGGATTGTCACAATGGTCAAAGAGCATTGGGTACAACTTAAAGTCACCAGCTGTATTAACCCCTAACAAGAGAGCCTTTCCTCTGAAGCTGGCATTGACTGAAGCCAAGCATTAACTTTTCATCTTTAGCTATGAAAGTCCTAGATGGGATCTTCTTCAAGATTTTGTTTTGTTTTGTTTACATTGCACATCTGTTTTTTATTGTAGCCACCTTCAGTAATTATCTTGGATCATCTGGATAACTTGCTTCTACATCTACTTCAGCACTTGCTGATTTACCTTGTATTTTTACATTACAGAGATGACTTCTTCCCTTAAACCTCATGAACTTACCTCTGCTGGCTTCAGATTTTCTTCTGCAGCTTTGCATCACCTCTCTCTGCCTTCATAGAATTGAAGAGAATTAGGTCCTTATTCTGGATTAGGCTTTGGTTTCAGGGAATGTTGTGGCTGGTTTGATCTTCTATCCAGATCATTAAAACTTTCTCCATATCGACAATAAGCCTGTTTCACTTTCTTGTCATATATGTGTGCACTACATTAACACTTTCAGTTTCCTTCAAGAACTTTGCATTCACAACTTAGCCAACAGTTTGATGCAAGAGGCCTAATTTTCAGCCTATCTTCATCACTAAACTGAATCATTAGTAGCTTTTGATTTAAAGTGAAAGACATAGGACTCTTCCTTTCACTTGAGCACTTCCAACCCATTGTAGCTTTACTAACTGGCCCAATTTCAATATTGTTGTGTCTCAGGGAATAAGGAAGCCCAAGGAGAGGGAGGGACATGGGCAAATGGTTGGTCAGTGAAACAGTCAAAACAGACACATTTATTGATTAAGTTGAGTTGTAAATGGGTGTGGTTTGTGGCACCTCAAAATAATTACAGTGGTAACATAAAAGATCACAGATCACCACCATAAATATAATAATAATGAAAAAGTTTAGAACATTGAATTACCAAAATATGACAGAGAAACACATAGTGAGCAAATGGCAAATGTTATTGGAAAATATGGATACACATAGGCTAGCTAAATGCAGGGTTGCCACAAACCTGTTTATAATACATGTGAAGTGCAATACAGCCAAGTGCAATAAAATGAGTTATATTTGTATCTTAAAAGGGAATAACATTTTCATATCATATAATTGTCAGGTCAGTAGATATTAGAGTTGAAAGCTACCTTGGACAATTGATTTTGTTTTGAGGGTTACGAAATTAAAGCCAAAATTGTAAACAGTTTATATAGATAAATAGTAGCTACATTGAGATGAGGTCCTATTTTCTGATTCATGGACTAAGCAAATACTAACTTGCTATAATCATTCTGGATTATTCAGTTGAGTTTTGTGATAATGTATGTTACCGCCTTCATGAAACAAAAAATAAGTAAATTATGAATGTCCTCTGGAGTAGGAAAACGGATAAAAAGGGAATTGAGTAGGACAAAGATGATTAAAGCCACAATTATTAGCTCTTTTTTACTTGGGAAAGCGATAAAAAGTCCCTGGGAAAGGTATCTTAAGGGGAAATTGCTACAGATCTTGGTAAGAGTGAAGCCCCATGACCCAAGGAAAGACTTAAGTCTTTTTCATAATCAAAACAGTGATGTCAGAAAACACAAAAGAACATAATTCTGAGTATGAATTTTAAGAGCAATGAAGTAATAAGGCAATTTGTATTTGGCTGAGAGCAATAGGCACTATTATTCTCTCCCACATTTATGAAAATAGAGTTTGAAACTCTGTATCTGAATTGTTTTCTGGATTTCAGAATCCAAAAATAATTGTATATTTCATATGGATCTTGAAGACTATGACTTTGAGATCCACTCTATTTACACTTTAAATTTCATATTCTTTAATATAAAATGATTTTCTGGATTTTTACAAAATAACTTTATATCCTCAGACATATACAAACTATACGAAAATAGAAAATTGATAACTGCAACGGTATCACTTTACCACGTGTATACCCCTACACCCATATTGAGGCTAAAAGAAGCTTAAGCTACTTTTCTTCCTTCATGTTAAAATACTCTTAGTATAAACATCTTTCAAAAGTTAAAAAAAAAATACCTGTGTCTTAGTAAAAGTGTATAACCACTTGTCTTGAACATCTGTATTAATTATTCCATGCTCTGAATGTAACTAAATGACTGTATTTTTCATTCATTGTGAATATTATACATATATATATATACTATTATATTGTTGTGAATATTATACATATATATTCACATACATACATATAATGTATGTATATATACATACATTATATATTCATTGTGAATATTATATATATATATACATATATATATATATATATATACACACACACTATAAGTATATATGTATATGTGGAGCATGAAGAGGACAGAGTGATTAATATCAGATGTTGTTTAGAACCTGAGTGAAATGGCTAAAGCATCCAATGGATTTGGAAAAATAGAGATTCTGACCTTGAAAAGAGCAAGTTTGATGGGGGAACTTGGACCAGATTGGACTAAGATGAGGAATAAAGTTAGGGATGGAATATGGTGAGATGTGGGATATGCCCCAGAGAGGTGTATTTGGAAAACAGTGTGGTTGCCATTTTCCCATAAAGAAGGGTTGTTTCTTCGAAATTTTCTGTGTAGATATTTTGAGTTTTGTTTCTAGTAGGGCTATTTTTCTCAGAATGCTAATGAAATTATAAAACCTTTGGTGTTTAGAAATATTTTGATATCCTATAGGAAAACACAAAGGTGTTTCTGCTTAATTGCAAATTTATGATCTATCTTATAAAAGTTACTAATATTTTTTCTTGGAGATTTCATACGTATCCACTTAATAATATAGCATTGGATAGCTTCTACAGAGGTGAGTCCAAGGAGGTAGGTTTTAAAATCAATAGTTTGTCTATAACTTAAACATAAATTGGTTCATTGAGTTGATCTCTGTGACTGTGACAACTACTTGTCTTTAAGCTCTGTCAGCGTTGTGCCAGCTATTGGGTTAATGATAACTAGCTAATGTAATGGATTAGTTAATGGGATTCTTAGTCACCCTTTTCTGACTTATGGATATATGGCTTTGTTATTTGGAATTACAACTAAGCCTCTGATACAATTAACCTTTCACATACAAAATAAACACAATAAATGTAGTATGTTCAAATATATATATTTTTTCAATGACACCATTCAGCCTTGGTAGGCATGTTTCCATAATTTATTTTATGAAATATATTTCATTTGGCACCACGTCTTTAAGCATGGAAAGAAAATAAAAGCATTTTAGCACTCATATTAATGCACTTAGCCACAAAGAAAAGGTATGCAAATCAAATGTATAATGCTGCATTTTCCAGGAGGCACCTGTCTTCAGTAATTTAAGCCCATTAGGGTTACCCTAAATATAATACTTTTAGCTGATGCTTTTATGGCTTGTGACAGTTATAAGACAAGATGAAGATATATATCACACATTCAAATATTTCTGACGAATATATTAAAAAGGAAAGTTGGGGCTCCCAGGTGACTCAGTTGGTAAGCGTGTGACTCTTAGTTTTGGCTCAGGTTATGATCTCATGGTTTGTGAGTTTGAGTCCTACATCCAGGTCTGTGTTGACAACAGGGGTTCTCCCTCTCCTTCTCCCTCTGTCCCTCTACCACTTACATGTGCTCTCTCTCTCTCTCAAAATAAATAAATACGCATAAAAATGTTTCCTAAAATATCCATAGTTATTGTTGAATATTAGACACTGTATGAAAATATGACCTAATTTACAGACACAGGCTTAGTTTCTATAATATAATCTACATGATATTAATACATCTTCATTTAACAGATTTTAGCAGATTACATATGTATGACTAGGCATGTGAATTTAGGATATGTCAATCTGAGTGATATGATAAATATTCTTATAAAATAATTATACACAAAGGAGCTTTGATTCTAAAAGTTAGCAAACCATTAATTAAAATGCCAAATGATATTTTTTCATCTTTGAGGTCTTTCTCAATGTTGCTCTTTAGAAGAAAAATGTAATGGATTCATCAGAGTCAAATGCCTATTTTTTTCTTTTACCTACACAGACAACATTCCTGCACATCATTTCCAGTCTCACGGGGCTTGATCTTGTCTGCTCCAGCTTTTGGGGCCTTCAGTTCCATATTTTGAATCTCATATATTCCTCAGGTCCTCTTTGCCTTGAAAGAAAGAAAAGGAAGGAGGGAGGGAGGGAGAGAGGGAAGAAGGAAGGAAAGAAGGAAGGAAGGAAGGAAATCTGCTTCTATTTATCTTAACCACTCTTGCATTCCTTGGTTGTAGCCAACATGCACTCTCATCTTATACCAGCCTTAAACATCCAGCGTGGTCAGCCTAGATCCACATAACCTTCCCACTAAATAGATAATGTGAAAGAAAATAGATAAAAAGCTAAAAGGAGGTATTATTATGTTTTTATTAAGAAAAGGGGAAAGAAGGAAAAGAGTCAGGTAATAGAAAAGTAATCCCTAAGAGAAGATAACATATTTAATAGGGGAAAGAAAAACCATCAAGCCATAGCTGGACAACTGTTCAAAGGTTGCAATTCAGCCTCATCATGTCATTATAGACAGAAAGAAGTATCCAGTATTCTTCAAGAGAATACTGTGTTTAGACACAACCCCACTCCAGCTAGCCAATGCCTAGTGGCTATTTGGACACTAATGTAAATGTTATCTGTGTGGACCACCAGATCAGTCAGGGAATAAAAATGAGGCTGCATTATTTGTGATAAGCTTTTCTCTACCAGTCATCCATTTGCTATAGAAGGAACTCCAGATAAATTTTAAAATATGTTCCAGTTTTTCCTGTGAGCCCCCAGGGGGATATTTCTCATTTGCTCATATGGGTCTTTTTAGCTGTATTACCTTCCATTAATTCTACTGATAGTACACTTAACTTCTCCTTAGTGATGCTTCATTTTAGTACTATCACCTGACTGGTGTGTTAGGCTTATTCACCCACACAGGTTTGTGGGTTCTGTTACTCCCAAGGCTCCTTTCCCATCCTAAACACTGGCAAGGAGTAAGCACTGTCCTATTGAAGCCCTCACTATGCCAATGTTAAGCTATGTTTCAGGATCCTTCTTTACAGAAAGGCCTCTGTAATTTCAGAAAGTGTTATCTTTTCCATTTTGGTTGCTTTCCATTAGATAGGTACTAAGCCATGCCCCTTTGTATCAGAGTATCTTCAGCATCTTCAGAGAGAATAAAATTATTAAACATGCTAAGAGAATTCTAACCTAATGATCACAGATATGGCCTTGCATTTTTCCTCTAGAACTTGTCATACTTCCAAGATTAGCATATAAACTCATAAGAAGGAAGGTCAGAGAAGCTTTAATTAGGTTTTGAGCCTGTATCCTTATCTCCTGTCCAGTGTATAACATAGAAAACAGCTAAGTGAATGGCATATATATTTATTTATTTATATTTATAATTATATATATTTGTATGTATATAAAAATATAGGTATAATTTCACTGTGATAGTCACAGATTATAATTTTTTGGTAATTTTTAATAAAGTGAAAAAAGTCTTTCTACAGTAATAAATTATGATAATTAGAAGGAAAAAAATAACATATGAGGTGTGCCTAAACTTAACATGTGAATAATACCAACAGAAACAATCCAAGAAATAAAATTTTGAATTTTACTAAAGGCAAATGGAGCAATGCATTTAATTTCTTTAATCTTTGTATAATTTACGAATAATTTTTCAGCTGATACAGACTATACAAATTTCATGGACAGAAAGGGGAAATCATAATGATGTTCATCTTTCTGAAAACAGTTTTTAAAAAAGCAAAATGATTCAGTTAATTATACTATGGTTTCCCTTTGTGCAAAGGATCTCAAAGTTTAGCAAACATCAGAATGACCTGAAGGGCTTGTTAAACCACGAAGTCCTGAGTCCCTCCCACAGGGTTTCTGATTCACTAGGTCTGGTGTTAGACTTGAGGATTTGTATGTCTAACAAGTTCCTAGGTGCTAGTGATGTTACCAGTGCAGGAACAGTGCATCTCCACCCCAATATAACATCACAAGCATCATTCAAAGGAAAGTCTTTTAAAGGGTGAGTGTCCTGAAAAATCTCCTTTGTACACAGAGTTTGGGATTTCCTAGAAATCGTTCCAAAAATATACAGCAAAAGATTTATGTCTAATATAACTGAGTGAATGCTTTCCCTTGAAATACCATGTGGAAGTCTATAAAAAGTAATTACTAACTTTATAGAAAAAGATTTCAGGAATGAACTTGTCAAAGAAAGCTGAGGTCCAGCTGAAAGATACAATGATCAATGTTACTATTATTACCACAAGGAGACCAGCACATTTGTCCTTGTTGCTCTGCTAGATGGGAGATAGGGAGATGGTAAAGATTTAAAGTCTGTATTTCACTATTTCATGAGGAAAAAATATATTACTAACGAGGCATCCACACTAGTAACTTGTGTAAATTTATACAAATTACAAATATTTTTGTAAATTATTCAAAATAATATAGAGATAAAGATATCTTTATGTAGACCAAATTATAAAGTTTTATATATTTTTCAGTTTAAAAGCAATAACAACACAAATGTGATAAAATAAATTAAGTTCATTGACATGTTTAAATTTCATTGCATTTTTCTCTTGATATACCTAATAAACCACCCTAAGGTGGCAGACTCCTTTACTTTTTTTCTGAATAGATTTTTTTTTGGAATAGAAAAGTATAAAAATAATATAAAAAATACTTTACCATAACTCACAATCTTATGGTTAATAGAAGGAAATTCTTAACACTTCAAATGATTATGCAGCATGTACTAATATGCAATGTTATAACCCTGTATTTATTTGAATGACTTATAATAAAATTAAAATTAGATTTTAAACATGTTGTATTGTTCAAACGTTTATGATTAGTTGCTTTTCTTCATTTTCTACATTGCCTGCCAAATACTTAAAGATAACTAAAAATTATAGAGGGCCAGAAGGCAAAACTCCATATCCAGATCTTTAAAAACTAATCTCTCCTCTTCCAATCTCTCTCTCTCTCTCTCTCTCAGAAATAAAATAAAAATTAAAAATAATTTTAAAAACTAATCTTTCCTTATGTGGCATTAGTATGAGTGGTACAAATAATCTTATATAATTCTCTGACCAGAATATTTATTATTTTCATGTTTGTGTTTGCTAGTAGTTCTATATTATAGCATCCAAAAATTCTTAAGAAATTGACAAAAGTCTTGATCTATTTAATATTTCAATTATTTTTCCTTTTTTCTTGAATATTGCAAAGCTAAGTGAAAGAATGTTCTATACTTTTCTCCACTTCCTCATCTTTTTTTCATTCCTTAATTTACAGTACTCAGCCTTTCATCTCTACTCCCCCATTGAAACTGCTTTATCAAGTTCATAACAACTCCACAGAGCCAAATCCAATGGCTAATTATAAGCCACAGCTTACTGGCTTTCAGTTCTACTTGGCTATTCCTCATTCCTTTCATCCTATAATACTTACTTGGCATTTGGGATACCATTATACCCCTGCTTCCATATGCCTTCCCCTTTGCTGGCCTCTTTTCTTCCTTACCTGTAAATATTGAAACTCTAGAGCTTGACATTGATGCTTATTTTGCAGGCGTAACTAACCATTTCCCTGAACTCGAAACTCACTTATCAAACTGCCTACTTCTTTCAAACTTAATATGTATCAATATCAAAAATTTTAGTCCAAAATGGAACTTTAGATCTCTCATTTCAAACTCTAAAAGGTGGGTTCTCTGAGAACATGATGTTATTAAAAATCATATGTAAAGGACTAACAATGGAATCCAGAATATGATATTCAAGGAATAAATACTAAAGCAAATAAAAAAAACATAAAAACAGAGACATGACAATTTTAATGGAGTAATGGGTGGGATTAGAAATAATATGAGATTTCAGTAGGTAACACCATATGATACAAAACCAGGATTCAGAAGAAAAAAATGGTTGATATAGTCTCAGATACCTTTTCCAAAGTTAAGATATACTTGGCTGAGTATGTATATATGTATACATGCTCTGCATATGTAAACTCTGTCTTATGATTTTATTCAGCCCATTTTTAAAGTTTATAAGGTCTTTGTGAAAGAAGACTTTTAGATATTATTAACAACAACTACAGACAGTATGGATCCCGTTATAAGTATAATTATGGTACCCACTCTGGACATACTAGGTAAGCAGCATCTCTTGCAAAAGCAGACTTTGCAAGGACATTTATATATGTCTTTTTACACTACTACACAGCAGTGAGCAGATAAATGACATTAACACTGGACCCTCACAAGATAAGCATTCAGGTGTGCTATTTCTAATTCGTATAACAGATCTCTGCATGTAAGACCCTGCCATTGCTGTCTTCTTACATAAGTCTCATCTTCTAGTCTAAATCATGCTAGAGGGGTGTCTGGGTGGTTCAGTCAGTTGAGCATCTGACTTTGGTTCAGGTCATGATCTCACAAATTATGGGTTTGAGCCCTGTGTGGGGACTCTGTGCTGACAGCTCAGAGCCTGGAGCCTGCTTCGGATTCTGTGTCTTCCTTTCATTCCGTCTCTCCCCACTACCTGTGTTCTCTTCCTCTCAGTAATATTGAAACATTAAAAAAAATATTTTAAATCATGGTAAAGTAAAATGGAAAACACACAAACACATACCTACACAAACCACAATATTATGAAACTATATCTAAAAAATAAGTACGATGAAGTTTAATCTAGACTTGATATTAAATCTCTTCCAATTTCAGTTCATCAGAGGTTTAATCAGACATGGATGTTTTACTGTGAATATTGAGAAGAGTGTTTTAATTTGCTGAGCTATTAAATGAGATGGGTGAATGCAGTATAATTTTTTTTAAAAAAAGATAAAATAATCTTACCTCTATTACAAACAGGAAATCATTATTCAATTTGAAATGCATCACTTTTTAATAGCATCTTATGCTGTTCCCCCGTGTTACGTTTTATGGAACAAATAATGGTATCAAGTTCTGGGCTTGAGGATAAGAAGCAACAGCCATTGCTAACCTCAGTTCAGGAAGCAGGTGCATCCACACCCTTTAGAATGTACACAGCACCCTGGAATCCATGGTGGCAGCTGTGCATTGTTACTCTGGCTATTGCATTTTTTATGCTATTACATGGAGCTTAGGATACTAATTTCAGGATATAGAATATTTAGCTCTTGCAGGTTTGAGGACATAAGCCCTCAAGCTGATAGAAATGTATTCTTCAAGTTTGAATATGTCCTTATGCATCAGCATCTCTGGTAAATAATTTCTTGCTATCTATTTTCCAACCACCGTACACATTTGATAGAGTAAGTGAAGCTACGGATTATTGCAGTGACACACTGCACATCTTTGTCATTTTCTTGGCAGTTTTCCATTCAAAAATATCAAGCATACTTTGGGTTTATTCTCCCAAACCATTTCAGTTTTGTAATTTTTGTCATCCTCAGCAAATTAATCCCACACATGCCTTTGTCTGTCATGTGAGCCATGCAGAAGTTGTGAATTATGTCACCTCTAAAAATGGGAATCTTGGAAGAAGGATTAAATGCTAAGGGTGATCAGTCAGAGAAAGTGGCAACTCGTCTGGTTCAATGATTAAAGTCTGAACCTGAAAATAAGAATTACTAGATTCTATTTGTGGCTTTGCTATCAATTTTCTATATGACTTTTCACCAGGAATTAGTTTTCAGATATGGGCTAAAGCAAAAAATTATAGATCTTCAAAACCAAAAGGAAGAAGTCATTTTTTTTCTTAGAAACATTAGCCTGTTTATTAGGGAGACCTTTTAGAGAGTTTAGACAAATGTCAACAAAATAAATGTTATATGTCAGTTCACCTGATAATCAAAATATTAGCTGAAGATATTTTACTCGGTATACTGAATTCTCTTATACAGGCAGTTCAAACAGGCATTCATTCTGTCAGTTTCAGTTTAGACATTATTATGTAAAATAAGAATCTCTAAAGAACTTTTGCAAATCATTCACAAAAACAAATGGTATCTGGAAACCAAGAGAGGACTCGGGGAAAAAAGTGATAATTTCAGTATTGCATTGATTTTTCTACTAATTCTCTACCTGTATGTCTGGGTTTGGACCACAACACCACTCCGTCCTTCCTCCTGCTAGCATTTCACTTTCAATATGGCCCAACTGAGGGTAACCTTGCCTACAAATTGACATAACAGATTCTTCCTAGATGCTTTGTTTGTAATCATTGTTTTATGCTTTGTTGGTTTTTTTAATTTTTTAAGTTTAAATATTTCATATGCATTTTCCTTCAAACTACAAGAGCCATATGTTTAATGAATCACAATAGGCCACACAGACGTACAAAAAATAGAAAGTCTGGGGGCGCCTGGGTGGCGCAGTCGGTTAAGCGTCCGACTTCAGCCAGGTCACGATCTCGCGGTCCGTGAGTTCCAGCCCCGCGTCGGGCTCTGGGCTGATGGCTCAGAGCCTGGAGCCTGTTTCCGATTCTGTGTCTCCCTCTCTCTCTGCCCCTCCCCCGTTCATGCTCTGTCTCTCTCTGTCCCAAAAATAAATAAACGTTGAAAAAAAACAAAAAATAGAAAGTCTGAAACCACTTCTCCATTATTCACCCCATATGCATTTTCAACATTTTTCTCTATAAGAAACAGGTATGTGTATAAACACAAACTTTATTATTTACAAAAATGGGATTGTAAAATATATTTTTGGCAATGTATCTTTCTTTTTAATAATAACAAACTTTATTAGGGTATATTATTCTGGGTTCTCCAGAGAAACAGAACCAATAGGGTGTCTGTATATGTCTGTGTATGTGTTTATGTGTGAGGAGGAGAGGCGTATGGCGGGGAGGAGAGAGAGAAAGAGAGAATGAGGGATTTATTTTAAGAATTTGGCTCACACAACTGGAGGCTGGCAAGTCCCAAATTTACAAGGTTGGCGAGCAGGCTAAAAGACCCACAGAAGAGTTTCGGTTTTCATTCAAAGGTAGTCTACTGTCAGAATTTCCTCTTTTTCCAGGGATATCAATCTTCCTTCCATTAAGGTCTTCACCTAATTAGATGAGGCTCACTCATATCATGGAAAATAATATTGTAATTTGCTTTACTCAAAGTCTGCTGATTTAAATGTTGATGTCATCTTTAAAAATACCTTCAGAGAAATATCTAGAATAATATTTGATGAAATGTCTGGATAATGTGGCCTACTCAAATTGACACACAAAATTAACCATTGCATAGGGTCTGCTATATTCCAATTTGTGCTAAGCATTTCATTAAAGTTATTTCACATAATAATCAAATAATAATAACTTAAAAACATCATCCTAATTTCATTGACTAAGAAGGAACTGACAACAGGGAATTCAATACATTTCCCAATGATTGAGCCAACATATGTCAGATCTGGGATGTAATACATTGCTCTGTGGCCCCAGAACACATGATTACAGTGCTCTATTGCTTCCCAGTATGTTAGTCTAAACACCCTTGTTGTAACAAGACATGCAGAATCCACTTACTCTGCTTAGCAGAATTGCATTTTCCAAAGTGTCGTTGTTGATCAAGGTATGGAATGCAAACAGTGCCACTTTAAGCATGTCACTGTCTCTCATGCCTTTGTTTCTTTTCCTACAGAATGAGGAACTTAATAGTATCTACCAAAAATAGGTTGATACAATTAATAAAAAGACCATATATGCAGAGCGCTTAACCAAAACCTAGTATGGCGTAAGCACACTGACAGTTTTGTTATTATAATTTAGGATGTATTCAGAGATTCTCTTTTGATGTTTTTTCATGTTGTTATCAACTGCTTGCCATGACAAATATCCTGAACTAACCATTTTTATATATCTGTTAATTATTCTAACTCTGCAGAATATGTTCCTACACAAGCTTAATTCACCTTCTTAAAATGTGCAATTCAATACTTTTTAGCATATTGACAAGGTTGTGCAATCATCACCACTATCTAATTCCAGAATATTTTTATCACCTTAAAAAGAAACCCTATATCCATTAGCAATCACGGTCCATTCTCCTTTCCCATAGCCCGTGGAAACCACCAATCTATTTTCTCTCTGTATTGATTTAGATTTGCCTTCATAAGATACTTTATAAAAATGAAATCATACAGTATGTGGTCTTTGTTTCTGGCTTCTTTGATATAAGGTTTCAAGATTCATCCACAGTGTAGCATGTATCAGTATTTCCCTCTTTTATATGGCTGAATAATATTCCACTGTGTAGGTATAGTACTTTTATTTATCTCTTCATTATCTAATGGGCATTTGAGTTGTTTACCCATTTAGTTATTATGCATAATTATGCAATTATGCATTGTTCTTGTGAACATTTATGTGCAGGATTTCTTGTGAACATATTTTAAATTCTGTTGAGTTTATACAAAGCTGTGAAATTGCCATGTTGTTTTCCCGTTGTAAAAATCATGCTGTCGTTAGCAATATGCAAGGATACTTGTTTTTGCTTTGCTTTATGACATCATCATCACAGAAGAGCAATTTAATATTTTCTTAAACTTTTTCCTCTTAGATAATAGCTATGAATGTGAAGTTGAGAAATAATACAGTTTAAATATAGCAAATTTAATTTTGACAGCATTTAAACTCTGCACTTTCCTGTGGAGAAGGAATGCAGAGGCCTGAGGGTGGACAGCATGATATGAGGATCACCTGGAACACACTGGGAGAGACAGTTCCCCCTTCTCAGGGAACATCTGGGAGAGGTGGCTCTGCCTCTCACGGGAGAAAAGACAGCATAGGCATCATTGCATTCCCCCACCCCTTAAGCATAGGAGGAGAAGCACCTGCTGAGGACAGCTAACCTGGACTCAGGCTTTTTGCTGTACTTTAAACTCCAAGCTCCTGCATGTTGGTGCAACTGCCCTTTGGCACAAACCAGCACCAGCCCCAGAGTGGCGAGACCCTCCCCCACAGGACCAGTGTGGGTCCACATCATTCCAGGTCTCTAAAGTTTAGAGTTTTGAAACTCATCTGGTGTGCCTGAAATAAAACACAGGTGTGCTGCACTGCTGAGTGGGCAGATAGCCAAGACACAGAGTGGAGGCAGAGATCTTAGGGATGCCTGGGATGCATAAGGGGAAATTGTGACAGGCATGAACTCCCCTTCCAGGAAAGGGCTGGCACCATTTTTCCCCACCCATCAGCACTGACTGACTTAAGTGAGCAGCACAGCACCAATAGAGGAGGCCTGAAACACTTACACCAAGCCCTGTCACCCCACGGCGTGCAGGTGCTTTTTTACTAGAGCTAGTATATCTGAGAACCAGAGGGGAGACCTCCAGAGAAGACCAGCACAATCCCCTGCACCCACCACTTACTAACCATAGAGTGCTACAAACTTCAACCATAGTGGAAATAGGATCAGGACTCTTTTAACAAGCAGACAAGAGCACACCTATTTAAAACTCACCACACTAGTCAAATCCCAACATTCTCCACTGAAGGCAAAAAGAAACTCTGCAGAGTTCTGACCTGAGGGGGGGAAAGCAGCTAAAACACAGCAGCAGAGTGCATATAGCATACTCCAGAAACACTTTGTGAGGCACCAGGCCCTGGACAATATATGACGTCATCTTGATAAAACCATTACTCTCAGGAGCAGGAAACATAACTGTCTTTCCTAAAACACAGAAGAGACAGAGACGTAGACAAAATGATAAGACGGAAATTCATCCCAAAAGAAAGAACAAGAAAAGGCCATGGCCTGGGATCTACTTGAAACACATATAAGTGATATGCTTGATCCATAGTTAAAGCAGCAATCACAAGGATCCTAGCTGGGCTTGAGAAAAGCATTGAAGACACCAGGGAGTCCCTTACTACAGAGATTAAAAAAAGACCTAAAAACTAGTCAGGCTGAAAGAAAAAATGCTATAACCAAGTTGTGAAACTGGATGTAATGACCACAAAGATGGAAAAAGTAGAGGAATAAGTGATATAAAAGATAAAATTATGGAAAATAATGAAGCTGAAGAGGGAAAGAAAAATACTGGATCACAAATGCGGACTTAGAGAACTCAGCAACTCCATAAAGTGTAATAACATTCTTATCATAGAAGTCCTGGAAGAAGAAGAGAGGAAAAAAAGTAGCAGAAGGTTTATTTGAGAAAATTATAGCTGAAAACTTCCCTAATCTGGGGAAGGAAACATTCAAATCCAGGAGGCACAGAAAACTCCCATCAAAATCAACAAAAGCAGGCCAACACCAATACATATAATAGTTAAATTTGCAAAATAGAAAGATGAGGAAGAAATCCTAAAAGCAGCAAGGGAAAAGAAATCCCTAACCTACAAGGTAAGACAAATCAAATTAGCAGCAGATTTCTCCACAGAAACTTGGCAGGTTAGAAGTGAGTGTCATGATATACTCAGTGTGCTGAATGGAAAAAAAAAAAATGCAGCCAAGAATACTCTATCCAGCAAGGCTGCCATGCAGAATAGAAGGAGAGATAAAAAGTTTCCCAGATAAGCAAAAACTAAAGGAGTTTGTGACTACTAAATCAGCCCTGCAAGAAATATTAAAGGAGACTCTTTGAGTGGGAAAGACCAAAGCAACAAAGACTGGAAAGGAACACAGAAAATCTCCATAACAGTGACTTAACAAGTAATACAATGGCACTAAATTTGTATCTATTAATAATCATGCTGAATGTAAACGGATTAAATGTTCCATTCAAAAGACATAAAGTATTGGAATGAATCAAAAAAGAAAAAAAAAAAAAGACCAATATATATTGCCTACAAGAGATTCATTTTAGATGTAAAGACACCTGCAGATTGAAAGTGAGGAGATGGGGAACCATTTATCATGCTAATGAACATCAAGAGAAATCCAAAGTAGCCATACTTATAGAAGACAAACTAGATTTTAAACCAAAGACTGTAACAAGAGACGAAGGGCACTATATCATAATAAAGGGAACTATCCAACAAGTATATCTAACAATTATAAATACTTAATGCCCCCAACTTTAAAGAACCCAAATATATAAAACAGTTACAAACATAAAGGAACTCACTGATCATAATACAATAATAGTAGGGGGCTTTAACACCCCACTTACAACAATAGATCATCTAAGCAGAACATCAACAAGGAAACAATGGCTTTGAATAACACACTGGACCAGGTGGACTTAACAGATATATTTAGAATATTTCACCCTAGGGGGACCTGGCTCAGTCAGTTAAGCATCCAACTCTTGATTTAGGCTCAGGTCATGATCTCACAGTTTGTAAGTTCAAGCCCTGCTTCCGGCTTCATGCTGACATCATGGAGCCTGCCTGGGATTCTCTCTCTCCCTCTCTCTCTCTCTGTCCCTCCTCTGCTCTATCTCTCAAAATAAATAAAATTTAAAAAAATTTAAAAAAAGAATATTTCACCCTAAATCAGCAGATTACACACTCTTTTCAGGGCACATAGGATGTTCTTAAATATAGATCACCTACTGGGTCACAAGTCAGGCCTCAACAAGTATAAAAAATTGAAATCATAGCATGCATAGTTTCCAACCACAACACTACGAAACTTGAAGTCAACCACAAGAAAAAAATTTGCAAAGACCACAAATCCAAGGATGTTAAAGAATATTTATTAATGAATAAGTGAGTTAACCAGAATGTTACAGAAGAAATACACACACACACACACACACACACACACACACACACACACACACAAACACACACAAACACACACTCACATACACACATATGGAAACAAATAAAAATGAAAACACAATGGTCCAAAACCTTTGAGATATAACAAAAGCATTCCTAAAATAGCAATACAAGCCTACCTCAAGGAGCCAGAAAAATCTCAAATACCCAACCTAACCTTACACCTAAAGGAGTTAGTAAAAGAAAAGCATATGAAGCCTGAAATAGCAAAGGAAGAAAAATAGTGAAGATTAGAGCAGAAATGAATGATATAGAAACAAACCAAAGAGTAGAACAGATCAATGAAACTAGGAGCTGGTTCTTTGAAAAATTTAATAATATTGATAAACCCCTAGCCAGACTTGTCAAAAAGAAGAGAGAAGGACCCAAATAAATAAAATAACAATGAGAGTGGAAATATCACAACCAACATCACAGGAAAACAATTATAAGAGAATATTATAAAAATTCCATGCCAACACATTGGGCAATCTGGAAGAAATGGTTAAATTCTGAGAAAAATATAAACAACCAAAACTGAAACAGGAAGAAATAGAAAACTTGAACAGGCTGATAACCAGCAAAGAAGTTGAATCAGTAATTAAAATTCTCCCAACAAACAAATGTCCAAGGCCAGATGGCTTCCCGGGGGATTTCTACCAAATATTAAAGAAGAGTTAATACCTATTCTTCTCAAACTGTTCCAAAAAATAGAAGTGGAAGGCCAACTTCCAAACTTATTCTATGAAGTCAGCATTACAGTGATTCCAAAAGCAGAAAAAAATATTCCTGATGAACATGGATGGAAAAATTATCAAAAAAATATTAGCAAATCAAATCCAACAAACAGTACATTAGAAGAATCATTCACCATGATCAAGTTGGATTTATTCTTGGGCTGGAAGTGTGGTTCAATATCTGCAAATCAATCAACATGATACACCACATTAACAAAAGAAAGTATAAGAACCACATGATTCTCTCAACAGATATAGGAAAAATATTTGACAAAGTACAGCATCCATTCTTGATAAAAACCCTCAACAAAGTAGGGAGACCTCAACATCATAAAGACCACTTCCAAAAGACCTACAGCTAATATCATCCTCAATAGGGAAAACTGAGAGCTTTTCCTCTATGGTCAGGAAGCAGACAGGGATGTCCACCCTGATCATTGTTTTATAACCTATTACTAGAAGTCCTAGCCTCAGCATTTAGACAACAAAAAGAAATAAAAGGTGTCCAAAACAGCAAGGAAGAAGTCAAAATTTCACTATTCATAGATCCCATGATACTCTTGTAGAAAACCTGAAAGTTTCCACCCAAAAAATTGCTAGAACTGATACTCAAATTCAGCAGTCACAGGAGACAAAATTAACATACGGAAATTGGTGGCATCTCTATACACCCATAATGAAGCAGCAGAAAGAGAAATCAAGGAATCGATCCCATTTACAATTGCACCAAAAACCACAAGATACATAGGAATAAACATAACCATAGAGGTAAAAGATCTATATTCTGGAAACTATAAAACACAAACGAAGTTGAAGATGAAACAAAGAAATGGAAAAACATTCCATGCTCATGGAATAAGGGAACAAATATTCTTAAAATACAGCCCAAAGCAATCTACACATTTAATGCAGTCTCTATCAAAATTTTCACAGAGCTAGAACAAATAACCTAAAGTTTGTATGAAACCAAAAAGACACTGAATAGTCAAAGCAATCTTGAAAAAGAAAAACAAAGCTAGAGGCTTTGCAATTCCAGACTTCAAGCTATATTACAAAGCTATAGTCATCAAGACAATATAGTACTGGCACGAAAGCAGACACACAGATCAATGGATCAGAATAGAAAACTCAGAAACAGACCCACAACTATGTGGTCAACTAATATTTGACAAGTCAGGAAAGAATATCCAATGGATAAAAGACAGTCTCGTCAACAAATAGCGTTGGGAAAACTGGAAAGCAACATGCAGAAGAATACAACTGGGCACTTTTCTTATGCTATAAACAAAAATAAATTCAAAATGGATAAAAGACCTAAGTATGACAGGAAACCATCAAAATCCTAGAGAAGAACACAGGCAACAACCTCTTTGACATCAGCCATAGCAACTTCTTACTAGACATGTCTCCTGAAACAAGGGAAACAAAAGCACATGAACTATTGGGACTTCATCAAGGTAAAAAGTTTCTGCACAGTAAAGGAAACAATCAACAAACTTCCCAGGGGAATTCTACCAAATATTAAAGTAAGAGTTAATACCCCTTCTTCTCAAACTGTTCCAAAAAAATAGAAATGGAAGGAAAACGTCCTATGGAATGAGAAAAGATATTTGCAAATGAAATATCTGATAAATGGTTAGTATCCAAAATCTATAAAGAACTTCTCAAACTCAACACCCAAAAACAAACAACCCAGTTAAGAAATTGACAGAAGACATGAATAAACACTTTTCCAGAGAAGATGTAGAGATGGCTAACAAAGACACATGAAAATATGCTCAACATCACTCATCATCAGGGAAATACAAATCAAAATCACGATGATATACCACCTCACACCTGTCAGAATGCCTAAAATTAACAACACAGGAAACAACAAATGTTGGCAAGGGTGTGGAGAAAGGGCAACCTTCTTACAGTGCTTGTAGCAATGTAAATTAGTGCAGCCACTCTGGAAAGCATTATGGAGATTCCTTTTAAAAGTTAAAAATTTGGGGCACCTGGGTGGCTCAGTGGGTTAAACAACCGGCTTTGGTCAGGTCATGATCTCACAGTTCATGAGTTCAAGCCCCACATCGGGCTCTGTGCTCCTGGAATCTGCTGTATATTCTGGGTCTCCCTCTCTCTCTGCCCCTCCCCTGCTCACACTCTGTCTCTTACTCTCTCAAACATTAAAAAAATTAAAGGTTAAAAATTGAACTACCCTATGACCCAGCAATTACACTACTGTGTGTTTACCCAAAGGATACAAAAACACTGATTTGAAGAGGCACATGCACTTCAATGGTTATAGCAATTTTATCAACAATAGCCAAATTATGAAAGAGCCCAAATGTTCATTGACTGATGAATGCATAAAGAAGATGAGGAATATATATATATATATATATATATATATATATATATATGTGTATACACACACACACAATAGAATATTACTCACATAAGAAAGAATGAATCTTGCTATTTGCAACATGGGTGAAGCTAGAGTGTGTTATGCTAAGTGAAATAAGTCAGCAAAAGACAAATACCATATGATTTCACTCATATGTGGAATTTAATAAACAAAACAGATGAACATAGGGGTCAGAAAAAAAAAAGATATGCAAGCCACAAAAGAGACTCTTAACCATAGAGAACAAACTGAGGGTTGCTGGAGGGGAAGTGTGTGGAGTGGTGGACTAAATAGGCAATGGAGGGCACTTGTTGTGATGAACATGAGGTGTCGTATGTAA
The DNA here is from genome assembly GCF_018350155.1 of Leopardus geoffroyi. Classification (NCBI taxonomy): domain Eukaryota; kingdom Metazoa; phylum Chordata; class Mammalia; order Carnivora; family Felidae; genus Leopardus; species Leopardus geoffroyi. The sequence goes on along the minus strand of NC_059326.1, from coordinate 57,444,404 downwards.
GTGATGAATCACTAGATTTTACTCTTGAAATTAATATTACACTATATGTTAACAAACTAGAATTTAAATAAAACCTTGAGACATCATAAGTAAATAGGCAAACACACTCTACACTGAACATGACGATCTTGGTTATGACATACTTTTAATTTAGGCTGGAATATGGTATCTTCTTAAGTGATTGAAAACATTATTGACTTACAGTTCTGTTTCAATTGTCAAAAAAAAAAACCCCGGAAACTATTGACATTTCTTATGTTTTATTTGGGTATTTATTTTTAGTTAAAAATAGAAAACCATAAAGATTCTGATTTTGCCATTCCTAGTTGTAAAAACCATGTCAGCCCCCATCTACTTTCTTATACCCCATGCTTCCTGTGGGATGAAGAGTAATTAGCCAGTTCTTTGGATCCAGTACCTACTGGTCAATACTTCCACTTAATTTGGGGGTCAAATTACTGACTTCAAAAAGAGTAAGCAGTTTCCACTCAGGCTTTCTGGCTCTCTGCTGGTCTTCTGTGCTCAGGTATGACAGATGAACCTTAGGGAGGGCTGGCCTTCGGAAGGTCTGTTCAGTTCTGGTTGCCCTTTGCTTAATTTTTCCAATTGCAGTTGGGACTGATGGAGAGGTAAAACCAGGCCTATTTGTCTATATTCAAGGAAGAAAGATTTGAATGTCATGATGGTTTGAAGTCCTTGTTTCACTCTCTGAAATTCATTTTAGCAGGGGGTTCTGCAAAATATAAAATGAGTGTTGTATAAAACCCTACCTCTCTTATAGACTCCCTGTTGAATTTACTTTGGCCACTAATCCATGAAAATTAGGAAAGTAATAAAATGACAAATAGAAAAAATATGAGACTGTTTCTGCTTTCTTTTACTATGCTAAATAATCACATCAGTATTAAGCTGAATAAACCACAATGTACTTTTCATGTTCAACATTATTTTACTTAAGCCATATTAGAAAAATTAACAGTACAAAATCTGTCCAAAAAATTAACATTAGTAATTAAAAATGTGTAAGGAAACTAGAAGTTTGGGCAAAAATCTAATAGAAATCTGTGCCAACAGATTTAATTGATATTTTAGATGTAGCTTTTTTCAAAATTTAAATATGAAGTAGCTTACCCTGAGAAAAGTTAAAATTCTAGTTTAATAATGAAATGAATGAATTGCATATTATTAAATATGTTTAAGTAGGAAATTACTATTTGTTGTTTTCTATGTTAAGGAATTATTCCAAGAAGGAAACCTTGAGGGGTGCCTGGCAGGCTCAGGAGGTAGAGCCTGTGGCTCTTGACTGGGGGATCCTGAGGTCGAGCCCCATGCTGGGGGTAGAGTTTACTTCAAAAAAAAAAAAAGTCTTGAAAAAAGTTTCTAGCTGCTTAGCTTTCCATTCTACCTCCTCCTCAGAGACTTGATTTGCAATCAACAGTTATGTAAATTTTTTATCAGATTAGACTTTCAGAACTAAATTTTCTGTAATATATGCAACCATTACCTCAGTAAAACTGACAAAATGTCAGAGAGAGGGACAAGGTACAGTAATTAGCAAAATGGTAGGGATCTGAAAGCAATTTAAATTGAGAAATCTTTTTTTTTTTGAAGGTTGTATGTAATATCCTAGAGAATAGAAAAGAAAAATCCTATGGTCCATTTGATGACTCTAACTAGTATGGAGAAAATGCTGTATAACATTTACATATCACCTAATTTAAAAGTCCCAATAACTTACAATTTATGTTTTATTACATAATAGTGATAATTTTAGCTATTCTTTTTTTTTAAGATAAATTGTAATACCATTTCAAGGTCATTTTTTTGTGGGCATGGTAGTTGTATGAAGTCTCTAAACTTTTTGGTTGCTGTTAAATAAATCTCCTTTTATATGTTTAGAAATGCTAACTTCAGGGCACCTGGGTGGCTCAGAGGGTTAAGTATCCAACTTCAGCTCAGGTCATGATCTCACTGTCCATGGGTTTGAGTTCCACCTAGGGCTCTGTGCTGACAGCTCAGAGCACGGAGCCTGCTTGGGATTCCGTGTCTCCCTTTCTCTGTCTGCCACTTCCGCACTTGTAATCTCTCATTCTCTCTCTCAAAAATAAATAAATAAACATACATACATACATACATAAACACTAACTTCATTTCTTCATGTGTACTCTGGTGAGATGACAACACTTTGTCATTAATGTAATTATTTTCTTATTGCGTAATTTTCTAATATACTATAGTTACTAACTCAGAATCAAAGCTTGCAGAACCTGTAATGTGTACATTCTGATGTATAATATTTATCAATTTTAAAGTTCTGTAAATAAGGTTGCCTTGTATGTAAGTATTGTAGTCATGCCTACATTTTACTTTTAAAATTTGTCTGCAAAATAGTGAGTATTTGTGCTATTTAAGTAAGCCCTTTTCCCGTATTAAGGATTTTTTGTCATATTTGAGAGGATATTACCTTAGTCAAATTCAGATATACCACAAAGCACAGTTTCTTAAAAATAGCCATTTCTTATTTTTTTTGCACTTTTGGAAAATTTGAAATATTTTACATTTAGTTTTTCAAGATTTCTGTCCTTTCTAGTCTCCTCCTACCTATCCAATGACAGTATGTTGCCAATGTTTTCCAAAATCCCATACTGCAGTTTGCACTGTTTCACTTCATAAATTTCTCAAACTTCTAAACTCCAAAATCAAAACATGCTCTAAATTACCTTCAACTGGGAAAGATTTTAAGTAAACCTTTGTTACCAAAGATACAGTGAAGTTGATATCCTGTATTTCCAACTGGCATTTTTAGCAAGTGATTTAACAAAAAGGAATTAGTTACAATGTCATAATTTCCATCATCTGAAGATTTGTAGGAAAAAAGAAAGATGTTTTGAACAGTTAAACCTCTCCTCGAGTTGCATCCTATAATTGTACACAATAATATTAATAATAACTTAATTAGGCACTTAGTACAGTCTTTATTCTTTATAAGCATTTACATATATTATCTCAAATACTCTTCACAACAATCCTATGAAATAGACGTTATTATTAGTCCCAGCTTACTCATAAGAAAATAGAACACAGAAAAGCCATCCTGATAGAATACCAGGTATAAAGAGATCATAGTTTCTTGCACTTTCTGGACCAAATAGATGTAACTCTTCTTCTTTCCCATTTATCTTCATCATGTTGTTGTGTCATGACGTTCTACTTGAGAAAATGTGAATTTGTGGTGATTGTCTTCCATAGCTAAATGGCTTTTGCTCTAAATAATACTCAATATGTCAAGACACATTTTAGCAGGTTTAGAATAGAATCTTTACATCCTTGCTCCACGTCAACAAACCCAAGTAGTTAATATCTCCCAAAATGTTGGAGTTACTTTACCAGATAACATATTGGTTTAATTGCATAAAAATTAAATATATTTTGAAGAGTACAAATAACCAATGCTCTCAAAACTTTGGCCTCTTGCTTCTTTAACTACTTCCTAAAATTATATATCATGAAATTAAAAACTCCTTTACATGCTTTACTGTTACAGAATTTTGCAGTCTGGCTTTGCTCTCAAATAGGAATCCAATTGATCTGTTGCCATGACTCCAATCATTCTGATCACTTCATTTAAAATTCCTTCTCAAGATACCTCTGGGCCATTCTTGAGTGAATGTTTTACACACTTAATTTACGTAAACTGTTTTTACAGAGAGAACAAAGACACAATATATTTTTGTAGAGTGGTAGTCATTTCTTTTTGGTTATTGTATTCAGGCAAAAAGATATAATTTTCTAAAAGATCATTGATAATATAGACAACTTACCCGTCATAAACTTACTGTTGCAGTCAGGTTATTCATATAGTCAGCTAAAAGTTTAAGGAGTTTACTGTTGTATAGATACAGATACACAGAAAAACGACACACAACAACAACAAATAACTCAGACTATCCTTAGTGGCAACCTTAATGATAATTGGTGGGTCAGAATAAATATGAATTACAGAAAAGCATGATATCTAATAGAAGACAGAACTGACCCCACATTAAGTACCGACCTTTACATGAAGACACATACCTTTGCCATATTGACTATCCATTAACTAATTAATTTTAAAATATTCATTGTGTTTCCATGATGTGCTACTAAAAATTGTCTCCAATAATTGACCCTCTGTCCATTTGCCTAAGTAGCAATATAGATAGTGCTAATATGTATAAAATGAATAAAACAGGCTGAGGTCTTCATTACTCAGCACATTTGTCAATTTGCAGTTTTTGTTTTCCATTTTATAATGTGTTCAGATTAATTCACCAGATTTTTCACACATAAAAAAAATATTTTACAATGGCAATTTCTTTATGGAAAACAAAGTTTCTGATATAATTCTTGGTTTTACAGTAGGTTTTCTTGTCCAAGAACTTATCTCTGTACAGTTTTGGATATTGATCTCGAGAAAACAGTAACTATATCCTCAATTCTTCTGAAAAATACTATGTAGCAGTAATTCAATAATCTTTAATGAATAAATACTGTGTGTAACAAACTGTACAAACTGTCACAAGATTATGAGATATGACCTTTAGAAACTTAGACACATTGAGGACACAATTCATGCTAATTATAAAATAATAATTGGCAGTATATAACCTAGTTTGAAAGTAAGAGAGAAGTTGGGAATGGGGTCAAGAATGTTAAATCTTCTACTGTGTGTGATGAAATCCCTCACAAGGAAGAAATATCCCAACTAAAAATGTAAAAAGGGCAATTTAGAAATGCCAGTATGGGAGGATTTAGTTTTAGTGGTGAGTCATTGTGGATAGGTCAGTGACAGTAGGAAATCAATTTTTGTTGTGTTTTGATTTCATAAGATTCCTCATATTAAGCCTGAAATAATATTCAGAACCATTTGAAAGAAAGGACACTTGAAAAGTCCTTTGAATACAAAAAACCATGCAGCCAAGTTAGAAAGAGTATAACTAATAATTTTCCACCTCTGTGAGTGGTATCATAAAACAAACTGCGTCATTTCCAAAAGTCCTTCCAAACAATACTTGTTCCAAGAAATGTTGTTGGGTCTCAAGAAAAAGAAATTCAAAGACCAAGTAAGTTTCTGATGTTCTGTATTTCATGAAAATCAATAGCTTACATATATATCTCAATAGCTTTAATATACTAATGTTCTTTGTATTTCTCAAAATAGGAATTGTATGAGTAATTACATAGCATTTCTCAATATTGTGGAAATAATTTTCTGCAAAATATACTTTCAGAAATAAGCTATTGAGGGTGCTTCTGCCCAAATGTATGAAAGTCACATCTTCAACCCATTGGTTAGAAAATCAGGCTTAATATGACTCCTCTTTTAATTTTTGGCCTATAACCTTTGTCGGCAAAGAGTGTATTTAATTATCAATATGCAATTAAGCACTTAAGGGATTAACTAATTAGTTGGCATTTGTAACACTCTTAAAGATGAAAATCACTGTTTAAGAATTATCATTATTAATCTGAACAGATGCAAAGGATGAAAGCATCATTTATGCATGCATATGGCACACCCATCAACTCTTAGCTTATTCAGAGACATAATCGCTCTTTGAGCCAACGTAAGCACCAGTTTCCAAATATTAGCCCAATACATCTTCAGAAATATTATGCCAAGTCATATTCAGTAATGTTTGTTACCAATTATAAAAAAGGAAGTCATATCTAAATGACATGAGTAAATTATGACACCATTTTCAAAAAATGTCTATGTTTAGTTGTCTTCCAATACTGAGCAAAATTAAAACTACAAAATTAACTTTCAAACAATAAGTAATATTAAGCTGAAAGAAGTAGGAATTAAGTAGTAACTGAAGACATTAAGTTACTTAAGTAGTAACTTAAGACACTTTCTTCTACAGCATCTAATAGTACACGATATACCATACTGTAAAGTCAGCACTTAATTTAAACCAAATGTTGTAATGTTAAATCTGAGTATTTACTATCATTTTTATGATACCTTTACTCATCTTATTTTTTAAGTTAAAAGTTGTTTATTTAATGGGAGGAAAAATTATATTAAAGCTTATTTTCATTTCTTTAGCATATTGATTTAATAAAATAAAGATATTTTTGTACTACATTGAGGTAACACCAAAAGTCATTGATGGCAATAAAATTCACATAAGCTTTTGACTAAGGCTTTCATTTTAACCTGAGATAACACCTTGAAACTTACAATTTGATAAGTGATGTAGCCACACAATATCATAGCAAGTAATAAAGAAATAATATAGAGTTTACAGAGCCATTTATATCAACTTCTTAAGTGATAGAGGACTGTTATCTTAGCTCTGCAGGCTATCAATTCAAATATATAATACAAAGAAGTGTTTGTTTTAGAGCATTTTTGATGTTTGGTAAAGCTTTATACTGGCATTTGTCATTAAAACAGTATGTAGGTTGCCATAGTTATAAGGAAATGGCACTTTCAATTTACAGCCCATTTTCATCAACTTATGAGAATGAACACTGTTCAGAATAAGGCTTTAGATACTTATTTTCATGATAGCACTTCATTGTGTTTCTAAATTTAATGAATAAACATTAAATTAATACAAAAGTGAAAGTTTAAGCATGCAAAAATAATGCAAGAGGCTGAAAATTTTTCATAGTCTAAATGGAAACAATATTCTGAATACATTCAAGGTCTCAATATAATAGATTTTCTTCTTTTAAAACAATGCCATCAAGATTTATCCATTTTAACTCCAGCTCTCTTAAGGTTTATAGTTAGAAATGTTAGATAAACCCCATTGCAACAAGAAAATCCCATTTCTCTTTCTTAGGGATTTTAAAAATTATTGCAAGTGTATAATTTGTTCAAATATAGCATGATTTATTTTCTCATGATTCATTTGTCATCTCAACCTACAACAGTAATGATGATCGTTTCTTTAAACCACAGAATATCTAATTGATGTTTTCTTAGAAAACACACAGTCATAAATGGAAAGGTTTTTGTGAATTAAAGTAAACAAAATCTATGCTAAAATACCTAGAGTTTAAACCTCTGTATTTTTTGTGGTTACAAGTCACTCACCTCCTAAGTATTCTCCAAAATTTTGCCTGAGAAATCTCATTTAAGATTTTTAAGATTATTTATTATATTCTGGAAAAGAGCTCTTCACATAATTGAAGTCAGATTTAAAATCAGCATCCCGTTTTCTTCTTCCATCCCAAGTGTTGTGTATTGAAATCTAGGCTTTAGAAGTGGAAGAGATATTAGCAGTGACAAGGATGAGGGATATGGGAGTAAATGGCTCGAGTGGCATGGAAGGCAAGACCACAGAAAATGTGGAGAACAGAGACATTTAAATCAAGAATGATAACAAGAAGATTAGAAATGAAAACATAATGAGCTAGATGTTAAAATATTTAATTGATTTGGAATATTGACGAGGAAGGTGCAAGGTCAAGGTTAAACAACTGGAGTAATAAGATGTGTGTCAAAGTTGCTGAATTTTTCAGGGAGAAGGATGAAACAATGATACACAAGTGATAAAGAAAAATTTATCAAAGGTCTAGCCTCCCTTCTCTTCAGTACACATATGGTAAAAGAGAGAAAATAGTACCTTCGTCTGACATCTAGGCTTTAGTTTTATCAGAAAGCTTAGACAAGTTTGAAAAGAGGATGAGTGAGTGTTTAATGGATTTTGGTGATGACAGATTTTTAGTTCCGTCAAACATCAGACATGAAACCCTGTGTTTCCAGTGTTAGGTGGTGTTGGAAACCGGATTCACGCTCAAAGATACACTGAACAGTATGTAGTTGAGACTAAATGCTTAAAGATCACCTGGAAAGCTGGAAATTACCTTGTGTATCAGGAAGAAAGGACATGGAACACAATTGTGATTATTTGGATATCTTCTAAGGAAGAGCTAATCAATCATACCCTCTTTCCTATATTGTTAAGGTGTAAATTGTTGAAGAGATGATAGTAGGGAGTATTTGGAAGCCCCTCAACCCTTCCATGGACCATGTTGTGAGCAAGGGAGAAAATTTTAAATTGAGTCATCTGGTTAATCCCAATGGTTTTGAATTTTTTTAATGTTTATTATTTTTATTTTTGAGAGAGAGAGACAGAGCACAAATGGGGGAGGGGCAGAGAGAGAGGGAGACACAGAATCGGAAGCAGGCTGTAGGCTTTGAGCTGTCGGCACAGAGCCCAACAGGCCCTGAGCTGTCATCACAGAGCCTGACATGGGACTTGAACTCACATGAACTATGAGATCATGACCTGAGCTGAAGTCGGACACTTAACCGACTGACCCAAGCGTCCCCCCAGTATTTAGAGTTTCTAATTGTATTTCACCTGGATTAATTCTCACTAAATGTCATAAAAATCACATGCACGATTTGAACGAAAAAAGAAAAATATCTTGCCCTTTAGTTCTGGGAATCACCTTATAAAATCCCTCTGATAACTGACTCCCATTCTCCCTTTCCTAGTTTTCTATTTCTGGAAGTTTGGGGATTAAACCTCGATTGATTGCATAAATTCCTCATATCTTTCATCTTTTTATTTTTGTCTTTTCATTCTACTCACTGGAGAAATCATCATCTTTATCTTCAAATGAATGTTCTATGGTTATTTTCTTTTTTTACTTCCAAGTGTATCTCTTGTTCATGGAATGTCCCTTTTATAAAGCATCTTGTACTTATTTTATGGATTTAATAAACTCTCCAATATTTCTGAGGATATTAACCTTATTGATTTGTTTTCATCTAGTCTCTCTTTATTGCCTATTTTCTCTAAGTTCCTTTTTAAAGTTTCTTGTTTTTGATTTCTCTCATTTATGTAAAACTCTTTCCCCAAAGCTGCATGAGCACAGTTGTCTTTTCATAATTAAGAATGAGGCATTAGAAGCAGTCTGGGATCAGGGTGCCTGGCAGGCTCAGTCACTAGAGCATGCAACTCTTGATCTTAGGGTCGTGAGTTCAAGCCCATGTGGGGCATGGGACCTACTTAAAACAAAACAAAGCAAAGCAAAAGCCTGAGAACTCGAAGGTCTTATTGTGCAGTACTTTACGTATCTGTAATTGCTTTTGTTTTCAGAATGAGGCCTCTATAGGTGTGGTCTGAAGACCTTTTCTTTTTCTCAGAGAATAAAATTCTTGCTTATTTCTTGGGGAAATGTAAACTGTTTGGTTACCTGGTTTCTCTGATATAAGGAAGGTATATGGGTTCTAACTACTTCTTACTCAATATTTTTAATATTCTTATGTTTTGGGGCCCTTACCTTACTTAAATCTTCAGAAATTCTCCCTCTAGCCGATTATGGACCTGTTTGTGGTGCTGAAAACTAATTCACATCCTAACTCAGTAGGCAGACAGATTTCAGCCCTCTATTAGAAGATTATCTCTAAACACCTGACCATCCACTTTCCACCTTCCAAAACCTTGTTTATATCATTCAGCTGTCCTCTCCTTGACATTCTTATTCCTTGATGATCAATTTAATATTGTCAGAAATAGCAAAAAATAAACATGTTCATACACTATATTATGTTTGGTTTAGAAAACTTACATTTTATTCTTCTAATAATTTTCACTAATTTTGTGATTTTTTTCTTTTTAAAATATCAAGCAAAAAATCTGGTAACATGTTTTAGTCACTAAATTATTTTAAGTAAACTGAGTTGAAGTGAAATCAAAATTGAAATATAACCTCTGTATGACATTTATATTATGTATGCATCACTATTTCAATGCAAAGATTTGTAAAATGGGCCAGGTTAAATACAATTACAAATATGTAACATGCCTTGCCTGTATATCATAGTTGAAATATTCTTAGTTATTGACATTTAGGTTTAGCACTGATGTGGAAAACATATAAGAGACCTATGTTGTAGAAAACAATCTTAGGCTAAACATTTATTTTTTCCCACAAATATAGATATAATTTTTTATCATACATAGACTTTAAAGAAGTCATTTAAAACATAAATATTCTCATTTTAAATTTCTTATGTGCAGATGGAGGATCAAATTTAACATAAATTTTCTAAGTGATAGATGCACCTTTTTTTTCTTTATGATAACCTGTATCAGATGCTGTATCATAGTAAGAGAATAGTCTCATGTAAAAGTACTGTGGCTGTGTTAAAGTCCTTCTGGTTCATCTTAAACCACCATCTACAGTAAACTTTCAGGACCTAGTGAAAATCTTAGGCAATGAAAGCAGAGTAGAGGTTATGATTTTGTAGTATATTATACAATATTCTGTGGCCTTGTAAAAGTGAGCTGTAAGCATCTGCTAACAATCTAGCCATCCTTACCCAAGACATTTGAGAAATGCTGTAATATTCTGCTATATAGTAGCTAGACAATAAAAAGAAATTAATTGCTCACAAAACATGAACAATGCAAAAGGCATTTTGCCTCTAAGAAAACATTGCAAATAGTTATCCCATAAAATGCATTTGCTTAAGATATGCAATAAGAGAATGGAGTTTCTACAGATATACTTAAAATAGTTGAAAAGTGGGGCACATAGGTGGCTCATTCGGTTGAGAGACCAACTCTAGATTTCAGCTCAGGTTGTGGGATCGAGACCTGAATTGGGCTCCTTGCTGTGCATGGAGCCTGCTTAAGATTTTCTCTCTCCCTCTGCCTCTCTTCCCCACATGCTGACTCTCTCTCTCTCTCCCTTAAAATAATACAAAAAATTAAAATAGTTGAAAAGTAATAAAGAACAACTTGTCTGATCAAATTGTTGTCCTAATATTTGTAGGACAATATTGTTTCCTGGAGTTTTAAAAATAGAGAAACTTCATTCCAAAAAGTGTTTAAGAAACTATTTTTATTTCTCTTAAATTAGTATAATTTTTTCTATGGAACAATTTATTCTAAAGATACAAAATATAGAAAGACCATTGAAGCTAAAAAAAATTTCGACATGAAGGTAGATTTCCTTTTAATGAAGTGTCTCTTAGAATAACACATTTAAGGGGCGCCTGCTGCCCATCAGCAGAAGTGTCCAACTTCTGCTTGGGTTATGATCTCTCCATCCGTGAGTTCGATCCCTGTGTCAAACTCTGTGCTGATGGCTCAGAGCCTGGAAACTGCTTTGGATCCTGTGTCTCCCTCTCTCTCTGTCCCTCCCCCACTCGCACTGACTGTGTCTCTCAAAACAAATGAGGATTTTAAAAAGTTTTAATAAAAAAAAAGAATAATATGTTTAAGCCAATGGAGAAAACTCATAATTCATAAAGAAAGCATTTACTTTACAGGTCTCCAGTTTGAATATTTGATTATATGTCCTGCACATGTATCTTGATGGTTACTTGTTTGAGAGATTTTAATTAAAGTGTTTGGAAATCTGTATTTAATTTACTTGAGAAACTTTTACTAAGCATCTACACTGCCAAGCACTGATCTAGATTCTATGGGTTCTACTGAACGATTTAGAGAAATAAATCACATCTTTCAGAGGTTTACAATGAAGGTGAGAGTGTCAGTTACATACCAGCATGTCCCCTGGAAGCAAATTAACAAAGAAATTGGATAAAAATAATGAAAGACATCTGATGATATACATGTCCCTGATTTAAAGTTATATATCAATATGCTGGAACTATGTTAAAATAGTGCATAAAGTACTGCTCCAGATGCATATTTAATGCTAAAACACTTAGGCAGAGAGCAAATTCAATAACAAATTCATTTAAAAAGTTCCATCCAGGCATTATATTCATGTGAGGTAGTTTATCTTTTATACATGATTTACTTTATACAAGAACTATTAATTTAGAAAGTAAGTATAAAGTGTTACCCTAGAAAAACTTTATCATTTGAGAGCCAACGAAAACATTCAGAATTTTATTATAACTAGACTTTCTATGGTGAGTATTTAGCAATGTATACAACTATCGAATCATTGTTTTGCACACCCAAAACTAATATAATTGTATATGTCAACCATTCATAAATTTAAAAAGAAAATAATAATAAAAAGAAAAAAATTAGTGCTATGCCAAAAAACAAAACAAAACAAAAATGGTTAGGCTACCCTTTCTTCTGCCAAATGTTTTCTTTCATTTTTTTGGTTTGACTAGTAAAGCAGATTTATCTAATTTTTATATTACATTGACAATTTTTCTAAAATTTATAAAATATATTTAAAATGTTTGTTCCTAGTTGCAAAAATAATTAAATGCATAACTTCTTACCATCTTACAAATCAGGAGCTCCAAAAAATTTGTTTTGCTTGCCCATTTTTTTTCATATTTTGTTGAACATGTATAGAATTCTAACTCCCCATTGACTGTAATTTTATTGTCTATTTTGCCTCACATATTTCAGAAATTCCTTCTTAACAATTCTTTTAAGTTCCATAGCTATGTTATCAGCAACTATCTGACAAGATAGTTTAATTGGAAGTTTTACTTGACATACCATTCACCACTGCTTCTTACATTCAAGGTCTTCCCTTGTTTGTTCATTTCATTTGATTGTTCATTTGTTTGTTTTGTTTTGCTATAATATTACCTTAAGTAAGTTTTTTTCCCCAGTAAGTGCCTATGTAACATATTGGTTTTATTTTGTATATGTATTTTACATATTGGTATAGAATTATATAATCAAATCCTTTTATTAAATTGTAGACATTGTTCCATACTCCTTTATCATCCAGTTTTAAAATTAGGAATTCATTTGTAAGGATCATCTTCTTTCTCTTGGATTTTCTTTGCACTTTGGAATTTTGGGGAACATTGTATTAATATGACTATAATCAAAATTAATGTAGATACAAATAATAATAGCAAATACTTAATGGATGATTCTAAAACTTTTGCCAGTCATTGTTCTAAAACTTTTACATTGCATTAACTCAAGTAATCTTGATAATAATATAATGAAATAAGTTATATTTTTTTAAGTTTATTTATTTTGAGAGAGAGAGAGAGAGAGTGAGAGAGAGAGAGAATTCCAAGCAGGCTCCACACTGTCAGCACAGAGCCCTAAGCAGGACTGAAACTCATGAACTGTGAGATCATGATCTGAGCCGAAATCATATGCTCTTGATTTTGAGTCAGATGTTTAACTGACTGAGTCACCCAGGAGCCATGTAAGTTCTACTTTTATAAACATTTGCAAATAAAGAAGCTGAGCAAAAGAATTTATTATTTCTTCAAGGGTACATGCCAGATATGAGGCAGCTGGAATATCAACATTCAGTTCCAGAGTCTATCTTCCTAAGCACATGTGATATTAGTTTAGTAATAAACACTTCTGAATTTTATTGTAAATGTGTCTATAGTGACTAGGATGTCTAGGTAAGATTTAATGTGGAAATGGTTCCTTATATGAAGATATAAGTTGGAATGTATTAAAGAGTATAGCATATAAAAAATTATAGCATATAAATTAATGAAGCTGAATTCACTGATGCAGTAGAGTGGTGTTTATACTTTCATGTAATAAAATCATCTGGAATTATTATTTAATAAAATACAAATTTCTGTGCTCTATCTCTTGAAGTTTTGTTTTGCTTTGTTTTAAGAAGACCTTAGGTATACCAGGGATTCTCCTTTTTAACAAGTTTTCTGGATTATTTTGATACCCATAATTCATGGAGGACACTATGACAAATAATATACTAGTATTTGAACACAGATTGAATTCTTATTCCAAGGAGATGAGGTAGAGGGGATCAGAACAAACATAACACAGTATATCTCACTGGCACATCACAACTACATAGAAAATAATACTAAATACTGTAGAAATTAGTTTTTTTTTTTTCATAGGGTTTGTATTTATTTGAATGTAAGCTCACAATGTAAGTTTATGCAGTAATATTTATGGCATTTCCATATACATAGTATCTAATATTATTTTACCAAATCTGTTTGTTCTCATTCTAACCCATGCTTTGCCTATTTATTCCAACTCTCTAAAAATAACTTCAATTCTTATCATAGATATATATTCTAAAATTTTAGTCAAGAATGTTTTTGTTTTAGTTTTTGTTTTTTAAGTGCAAGGATACAGTTTAGTGAATAATGCTGATGCTCTTCTGTTATGGAAGGAGCATTTATCCTTCCTACCTTAGTGTTCTCAACAATCTCTTAGTAACACCCTAACTCATTCAGTGAGATCACATGGACCAATGACATTCAAAACCAGTTTTTTCTACTTTATGATATAATTTAAGCGTTTTGTTTTATAAGTGTACTTTTTGAGGAAGATTATAGTCAGGTCAAAAAAGGTAGGAGTGTGATATTGCTCTCAGAATTTAAGATCATTTTTTGATTAACAATGGTAATATTTGCAGACTTAAAGAAAAGAAGTTCCAATATATTGAAGTCATTGTGTCCTGCCCTGATTCCTTTGGCAGGATTAGTTACTTTGATCTTCTGCCTGGAAACTTGATAATTGTGTCTGTGATGGAAGTTATCACATTGTACTGTGATATTTTCGCTTAGTGTCTATGCCAAACTAGATTATATGCTTCCCCAGGGCAAGGAGCACACCTTATTGCATTCATTTGTTCATTAGTTCATTTATTCAGTCTGTGAGTCATTCACTCACTCGTCCATTAAAATGTGTTTGGGGCACCTGGGTGGCTTAGTTGGTTGAGTGTCCTACTCTTTATTTCAGCTCAGGTTGTGATCTCACCATTTTGGGTTTGAGCCTCACATAGAGCTCTACACTGACAACATGAAGCCTGCTTGGGATTCTCTCTATCCCTCTTTCTCTGCCCCTTCCCTGCTTGTTCTCTGTCTCTCAAAATAAATAAATAAACATAAAAAAATTTTAAAAATGTGTTTGAGAATATTCACCAGAAGAAACATGGAAAATAAATAATGAAATTACAACATAAAATTGAGAGCACATTTTAAAAGGTGACGTTGCATGCTCTAAAAATGTAAACTATAGTAATTTGAAGAGTTCATCTTTTCTTGTATTTGCCCTGATGATTAGCACTTTGATACCTAGTAAAAACTTAATAAATATTTTTTAAATTAATTAGATGTTCTACTATATCCCCAGAATAAATGATTAAAAAACAGCTTTCAAGAATAGTGTTCAGGGGTGCCTGTGTGGCTCAGTCAGTTGAATGTCTGACTTCAGCTCAGGTTATGATCTCACAGTTCTTGAGTTCATGCCCTATGTCGGACAGCTTGAGCCTGGACCCTGCTTCAGATTCTGTTGTCTCCCTTCTCTCTGCCCCTCCCCCACTCACACTCTGTCTCACTCTCAAAAATAAACAAACATTAATTTTTAAGAGAATACTCTTCAAATTAATACAAATAAAAACATATTTGTGGTATAAAATTTAAAAATCACCTAAAATAGATTCCATGTTGTATTTGTGGTTTTGGATACAAAAAAACTGAGAGATGGTTATTATAAAACTGGACTTAGTGTAAAATAAGCTGGGGAATGTTTTAATAATGTCCAGCTATAAACATTACATCATATTCTCAGGTTCTACAACAGGCAGTATAGGAAAGGATAGCAACTCCAGATGAATAAACAATTGTATACATTACAAACTTTCTTTCAGATATTTTCCTCAAAGCATGGTATATTTGTTACTTGATATTTCAATTTGGACTTAAAATAAATAAAATTTCATCTTGATTTCAAGACTTTGGTTTTCAAAAACAGGCTAATAGGGGCACCTGGGTGACTGGTCAGTTAAGCATTGGACTTCAGCTCAGGTCATGATCTCACAGCTCATGAATTAGAGCCCCGAGTCAGGCTCTGTGCTAACAGCTCAGAGCCTGGAGCCTGCTTCGATTTCTGTGTCTCCATCTCTCTCTGCCCCTCTCTTGCTCATGCTCTCTCTCTCTCTCAAAAATAAATTAAAAAAAAAATTAAAAAAATTAAAACATACTAATAAAAAACATTCTAAAATAATAAGAATAATAAACATTCTAAAAGTTTATTGTCAAAGACCCACAAAATACAGTGTAGACAAACAGTTTGGCAATTGGCAAATAATAGTCAGTAGCATTTTTATATTATCTTCATTTATTCTTAAGCTATGCCTACCTACATTCAAGAGTGAGTTTCCGGGGCGCCTGGGTGGCGCAGTCGGTTAAGCGTCCGACTTCAGCCAGGTCATGATCTCGCGGTCCGTGAGTTCAAGCCCCGCGTCAGGCTCTGGGCGGATGGCTCAGAGCCTGGAGCCTGTTTCCAATTCTGTGTCTCCCTCTCTCTCTGCCCCTCCCCCGTTCATGCTCTGTCTCTCTCTGTCCCAAAAAAATAAATAAAAAACGTTGAAAAAAAAAATTAAAAAAAAAAAAAAAAAAAAAAGAGTGAGTTTCCAGGACATTAACATTGCAAATGTACTAAGATCGCAGGTATTGCACCATTACTTCTTTGGTCTTCTCTGTCTTCTCATGGTAAACTTGAAAATAGAAATTCAGCCCCAACATATGAGAGTGGTAAATTCTATATTTTACATCATGGAATTTAGACCATAATTTGTGCTTTTATTTTATTTTATTTTTAATTTTTTTTTCCAACGTTTATTTATTTTGGGGACAGAGAGAGACAGAGCATGAACAGGGGAGGGGCAGAGAGAGAGGGAGACACAGAATCGGAAACAGGCTCCAGCTCTGAGCCATCAGCCCAGAGCCCGACGCGGGGCTCGAACTCCCGGACCGCGAGATTGTGACCTGGCTGAAGTCTGACGCTTAACCGACTGCGCCACCCAGGCGCCCCTTTAATTTGTGCTTTTAAAAACCTAGAATATCAGTACAGATAGGTCAGGCTATTCTGCTATAACAATCAATCCTAGCATTTCAGTGGCTTCAAATTAAAACATTTGGTTCTTCGTATTCTAAACCCATGGAATACTGATAGCCAGGGACTCTGCTCTCAGAGTCATTCTCATGGTTACACAGCAGAGCCTGCTAGAGTGGTCATAATCTGGAAAGTGGCCAAGTATTCTAGTGGTGGGGAAAGAAAACATGAAAAAGCACATTTACCCTCTGAACATCTGCCTGAAAGTGACAGTTATCGCACTTGAGTTCCATTGGGGTCATGCAATACCATCTATTGGAAGGAGAGATAGACAAAATACTAAAGCAACTAAAAATGACCACCACTGCAGAGAGATTCCAGCATTGATCATAGATTTAGGAAGAGGTGATTGTTCTTAGAAATTTTCTGCTTTAATATAATTCACATTAATTTTAGCTAGTGAAACCTGTCTTAAAAGCCATTTAAAGAAATGTTTGCAGCTGTTAAATATACTTCTTTAAAAATCTACACTTTAACTGAACTCCATGTCAAATTAACATTCAGAAAGTTAAGGATCCAAATTGATGGGGCCACAAGGAGCTCATATTGTGTTGTAGAATGAGTACATAGATAAGTATAAATAATCCTGGAAATTTTGATTTATATTTATTATATGTTACTATTGTTTATTTGAAAGCAGTAAACTCCAGTATACATGGGGTTGAGTGAGGAGCACCTTCGTTGAAAATGCATCTTCTAAGAATAATACATCAATTTTAAGCATTCCTGAAGAAGTGCATTAGAATAGAAAAAAAAATCAATACCTTTTAAGTGTGTAAGATATAGGCAAACAAGAAGTCAAGTGGTTATTATTATTGGCTTTGTAATTAAAGAAGTATTTATTCTGAACTTTCTATAGTCAAATGGGTCTAATTTACAACATTTTGAATTGGAAATTGGAAAAAAAAATTTAATCCTCCTTATCCAAGAAATGAAATCTGGTATCTGAAAAGAGAAATCATGTTATTATGAATTATAATTCCTGTAATTGTCATTTGAATTTCCCGTTCATTTGTCTGTGAAATAATTTCCTTTAGGTATATGATATGGTGATCAAAAATTCAATTTCCACAGGACAATATAACATTTATTTAATTTTAAGAGTTTATTTCATTGATTAAAAAAATTTTGTATGCTTGTTTATTTCTTGATGGAAATTAGAAATAATATTTTGTAAGAAAACATTATCCATTTTTAGACATAAAGGAATATGAACTTTCTTTTATAATAATGTCTTTTAAATTGATGTAATTTGATATACCTTTGTATTACAGACTGGCATGTTTGGGTGTAAACTATTATAAACTAAAATTGGGTTAAAGAACTATATCCATTAGAGTCCTAATTTAATTCCTCATAAATGGAGACATTTGATAGCCTTAAGGAAGATCTTGAGCATATTTTACATTTAAATATTAGTGAGAAGAATGTCTGATAAAAATATGTACAAAAAGTCCATGTGGTTGTAGTAGGTAAAGATATTATTTATTTATAAAGGTCTGTCAGTATGGCTGCATTAAAAAAGATCATGCTACAAACACCACTAGCTGAAAAATGGCAGTTCAAAATAGATATTCTACTGGATTTGTCAAGAGTTGTATCTGGTTTAAAGACACTATCCTTCCACTGTAACTTTCATTAAAAGAAAAGCACATAGAAGTTTTACACATAAAATTTATGTTAGAATACTGGAAAACTAAGGGGAAAAGGGTCATTTTGTTTTATATTAGAAGATGTTAACTTTCCTACAATAATTTATGTAAAAAATTCAGTGGAATACTTTTAATACCTGTCAGAGTGCATCAACCCCTAGAAGTAAAATGGAAAATGCCTTTATAACTGAATGGAACAAAGGCTCCTATAAATGACTTTTACCAGGAACAACCTAAAGCTATGCATCAATTTGCATGAAATTAATGCAGTCCAAATGAGAAATCATGTAAAAACTTATGCATTTACTTCATGGCCCATTACCTCCCAGAGGTGGGGAGAGATCTGTGTTACTGTATAACAGTATGAAATATCTGAAAGACAAAAACTTGCATATTATTTCAGCTTTAATGAAATGATAGTATTTACAAGTATAAATTAATAGAGTCTAATTTCTTCTCATTTTCATTTGATAAAGCAACTCTTGCCTGCTTAATTTTAAAATGTGCAGTCTCTCTTCAGTCTTCCAGTTTATGTATCAACCTAGGCAGATACCTCTGTGTTAAACGTTACCTGTAGACAGCACACTAAGAGCAAATGGGAGATGCATTCACTGAGCACCCCCAATGTACTCTGTTCCATGTTGGACACTTGGCATTGTGATTTTCAGAGTGATCTTTGGTGGTAGGTAGGATTATTGCGTTTTACAGATGAGAAAACAAACTCTAGATTGTTAAATAATTTACTCAGGATAACATGGCTAGTTAAGTGCCAGGAATGATTTTGTGTGTGTGTGTGTGTGTGTGTGTGTGTGTGTGTGTAATCATTCATCAGTCAATGGACACTTGTGCTGTTTGCATACTTTGGCTATTACAGATAATGCTGCTATAAACATTGGGGTGTATGTATCCCTTCAGATCAGTATTTTTTCCAACCAAGAGTTGGACACTTAACTGACTGAGCCACAAAGGCAGCCTGGGTAGTTCTATTTTTAGTTTGTTCAGGAACCTCCATACTGTTCTCCAGAGTGGCTGCAGCAGTTTGCATTCCTACTAACAGTGCAAGAGGGTTCCCCTTTCTCTGAAACACCTGTTGTTTCCTGTATTGTTTATTTTAGGCATTCTGACAGATGTGATGTGGCATCTCATCGTGGTTTTGATTTTTATTTCCCTGATGATGAGTGATGTTGAGCATCTTTTCATGTGTCTGTTAGCCATCCCTATATCTTCCTTGGAAAATTGTCTATTCACATCTTCTGTCCATATCTTAACCGGGTTGTTTGTTTTTGGGTGTTGAGTTTGAGAAGTTCTTTACAGATTTAGGATACTAACCATTTACCAGATATTTCATTTGCAAATATATTCTCTCATTTCATACGCTGCCCTTTAGTTTGTTGATTCTTTTCTTCACTGTGCAGAAGCTTTTAACCTTGATGAAGGTCTTGATGAATAGTTAATGTGCTTTTGTTTCCCTTGCTTGAGGAGGCGTGTCTAATAAGTTGCTATGGCTGATGTCACAGAGATTGCTGCCTGTGTTCTCCTCTAGGATTTTAATGGTTTCTTGTCTCATATTTGGTCTTTCATCCATTGTGAATTTATTTTTGTGTGTAGTATAAGAAAGTGGTCCAGTTTCATTCTTCTGCATGTTGCTGTCCAGTTTTCCCAATATCAATTATCGAAGAGACTTTTTTTCCATTGCATATTATTTTCTGCCTTATCAAAGATGAGTTAACCATATAATTGTGGATCCATATCTTGGTTTTCTATTCTGTTTCATTGATCTGTGTGTCTGTTTTTTGTGCCAGTACCATACTGCCTTGGTGACTACAGCTTTGTAATATAGCTTGAAATCCAGAATCATGATGCCTCTAGTATTATTTTTCTTTTTTAGGATTGCTTTGTCTGTTTGGGGTCTTTTGTGGTTAGGGAAAAATTCTGTTTAACACTTACTGTAGTTTAATGGGCCTAATTTAGAGCTTTATTCTTATAGTAAGAAAACATTTCATGTTTCTCACAGCAAAATGATCCTAGCAGTGTTATCTTTGACTCTTTATGACCTTTATCAGTTCAAGAAATCACTTAATATTGTAAACATTGGGTCCACATTACTCTGAGGTGACAACTTCATCTTGATGGTATAAGCATATAAAATGAGAAAAATAGAACATTAGTTCACTCAATAAAATTATTTACATAATATTAGTTGGGGAGATATTTTTGTTTGCTAGTTTATTTTTATTTTTTAAAGCTAAATCTATCCTAAAATTTGAAGTCAGCCAAAATCTTTTCAAAGAAAGGATTTAGTATAAAATATAATCAGAAAGATAGAGACCAGAAATATATTTTTTTTAATTTTTTTTCAACGTTTATTTATTTTTGGGACAGAGAGAGACAGAGCATGAACGGGGGAGGGGCAGAGAGAGAGGGAGACACAGAATCTGAAACAGGCTCCAGGCTCTGAGCTATCAGCACAGAGCCCGACGCGGGGCTCGAACTCCCGGACCGCAAGATCGTGACCTGGCTGAAGTCGGACGCTTAACCGACTGCGCCACCCAGGTGCCCCAGAAATATATTTTTAAATAAATTGCCATTTAAATCCCAAAACAGTTTTAATCTAATCAACCAAATCCATGAGAAAAATAAGCAGAAACGTAATCTAGAAAGCATAAAACCAGAAAGATTTATGAAACAAAATTTCTATGTTGTCATTAGTACCTCGCTTTAAATTCTTTTTTTTCTCCCTTTGTTTAAGTCAGCTTCTGATACCTTGCACTGTAAGTTTTTTGTCATCAAGAAATCTTTCAGAATTCTGTGAAAAGTAACCAGGAGAATAATTGTTTTTGAAATACATCAGTGATCCATTATCAGTACTAACTACTTTGTTAATGCTGGCCCTCATTTTTATTCTTGGTTCAGTTCTACTGAATTATTTCTCTGTAGAACAGTGTCAGCTGAAGGTAATGCATAGTCAGTTCCGGCCTCATTAAGAGTTGTCTTTTTCCTTCATTTCTGAACCATTCTAGCATAAAAGCCATGATAGAAATTTAAGGAAAAGGAAAGAAACAAAGAATGGAAAGAAAATGAGTGATCCCCTGCTGAGTTCAGATAAAATAATTTGGGATCTTTCTACCAATGAATATTATATTTATTTAGGTGACTGTGATGTGTGGAGAGAAAAGCCCTGGTAGAGATTGGAGGTGGGCACAGTGAGGTGAAAGCCAGATACCATCATGGGAGGCTAGAGATGAAGTTATTGAAATGGCTTTAAAAAAAGACACTTAAAAAGGACACTAAACAGAATTTTAAATTGTTCGAGTCTTTGACATTTAAACATCCTATCCTACATTTCTGAAAATGTGTAGTTAACTATGTTAATACTGTAAGAACTTGTTGGAATATGTGAGCATATGTGAGCATGTGTGTATGCACATGTTACATGTTAATCAGTATAGTTAGGAATGTGTTTTACTTTTGAATCCACATTAAATGGGCAAGAAGCCATATGTGAGGAGAGTTCCATAAAGTGAATTAATGCAGAGATGGCCAGACCTCAGAGTCAAGGATGACCATTCCTTCACTCCTAAGAATTTACAAAAATCTTGAGATGGGTAAGTATCAAACTTCCTACAAGCTTGAAATCAAAGTTTAGACACACTTATCTACTATATCTTGATAGATTACATTCAGATTTAATCAGATGTAGTTTTAGATTTATTCGCAAAAACCTACCACTGAGAACACGTCTGCAGTCTCTCCCCTAAAAAATTTCAGAACTTGGGGGGATTTTTTTGGTATTTATGTATTTGAGTAATTAAAATTCTTACATATAACAATCATTCTTTTCCTTTGTGAAACAAAATGAAATATTTTTAACAAATTCTATATAACAAAAAAAAATACTGATATAAAACAAAATAACTGCTCCCCCCAAAATAATTCTTATAAAAGACAATACATAAAAAATGAGATTTTCACCAGGATAGTTTTAAAACAATAGGATTCTTCAGTGTATCATCATATGCCTACTCCCTGAAAATATCCCCCAAACATCCTGTTGACAAGAGAAAACTGAGCCTTTGTACATTACCTTGGCAGAGTGTAAGTAGGGTCTCAGAGAGTGAAGAGCAAATCTGGGATAATTTTGTGATTTTGGAGCTGTTTTTACATGAGCTTTTCAAAGTAGGTGCTTGATTAGGATTAGAACAAATTCGAATAGGGGCACCTGGATAGCTCAGTTGAGTAAGTGCCCAGCTCTTGATTTCAGCTTAGGTCATGATCTCATGGTTCATGAGATTGAGCCCTGCATTGGATTCTGCTGCTGACAGCATGGAGCCTGCTTGGGATTCTCTCTCTCCCACTCTCTGCTCCTCCCCTTACTCTCTTTCTTTCTTAAAATAATTAAATAAACATTTTAAAAATTTTAAAAAGAAAGAATCAGAATATGGTAGAACATGCTCAGTGAACACAGCAATAGGAAGATTGCAGTGAAGTTCTTAAAGAGTATTCAGGAAAAAAATGCTTTCCTTTTATGCTTTCTATTCAAGTTGAACAGTTTGATGCTCATTTAAGTGAATTTCTCAGGAAATTTCTGGAATTAACAGCAAAGTTGTTTGTAACTTTCATCTTGTTGGATAAGGGTTTTTGAATTATGTTGATGATAACAGTGTTTCAAGAGGAAAGCCATAGTAGGAAAAGACGTCTAGTTATCATCATGTTGACATAGACAGTAAGATATAACACTGTATGTAAACTAACTAGAATTAAAAATAATACTTAAAAAAACCCATAGACAATTGTGCTGATGTAGACGGTTTCAGTTCTCAGTGTTTCATAAGGCGAAACTCTGAGATCATTTAAAATCTAGTATTAAAAGTGGACAAGTTCAGCAAATCTCAGAACAGAAGAATTAGCATCCCACAGACCATCTTTGACTGTATTTCCTGTGTGAGAATCCTGTTTTGTGAATGGTGGTATATTCCAATTGAATATTTTTTATGTTCTCATATACACAAAAAGATATGGCCTCAAATTATGTAATATAATATGTTGAATGTGTATTTAGAAATGATTATTGTATCCAAAATTATCTTCTGTCAGTCCCTAACATAATATTGTTTTCCCATTTCAAAAACTACAAAGAAATTGTTTCCTATCATATTATTAGCCAAAAAAAAAATCCTGTTTTAGGCAAATATTTGGTAAAGTATGCAAAAAGAAAATTACACTGTGATTCTATCTCTAATTTTATATATATGAGAATCATGATCTATAGAGAATATGTAATGATATTGGAATTAGCCTATCTCTCGTGAAAGTGCAGGTGAAAAGGGCATACTTGGCTTAGTCTTAGAGCTGGCTTTTAAGATTAACTACTGGATTCGTGGGAATGGCATCCACTAGCTTTGAATATAACTATCAGTTGATAGCGACTTTAGCAGAATTTATTTTTCAAAATCATACTAAAAGAATTTCAGTGGTATTGTTCATTATCAAAAAGATTTTTTTATGTCCTAGTAAATTTATCTGCTCTCAGGCTCTAAGTCAGACTCTTTAGTTCTTACCTTTATAATAGATAGGAGGGCTGTGCACAGAGTAGTTTGAAGTTAGGAGTTGAGTTAAGCAGACTTGGATTGAATTTTAGTATATGGAATGCTTAGATTTTTGTAAAAAATGGATTCTCTTTTCTATAAATGAGGATATTAATACTTACCTCATAGGGTTGCTGGCACTATCAAGGGAAATGATTGATGTAAAGCACTCAGCAGTACTTGGTGTATGGTAAAAATTTTTAAAAATAGCTTAGTTTTTTTTTTTCCATCTGCTTAAAGATGTCTGCAGTCTAGGTCCATTTTTTTTCATAAGGAGATAGCATCTCACTTACAGCTTTTCATATAGACCTAGTAAAAGGGTAGTTTTCAAGGTGTTCCCCCAACACTGGATATATAACTTTTCTCTCCGAATGACTTCTCTGGATTACAGTTTGCTTTCTGTACAATCAGGACAGTAACACCACCCTCATATGGCTATTGTAGAAATTAGAGGGAATAAAGAATGGAAAATATATACAATAATATAATATACACATTTTATGTATATATGGCAAATATGAAGTTTCTAAAATCATTATGATTTTGTTTTATTTTTAAGACAACAACAGCAAAAGGTCTCTTCTTTTTTCCATCTGAGCTCCTTCCTGCCTCCTCCCTTCCCTCCACACACACACCCTACTGCCCCATCTCCCTTGACAAAGGGACACAAGTACTATTGTGTATTTTGTTTCAGATTTGAAGGCAAGTGTGAACATACACATATTTTTTGGTTCATAAAAATTGGTTTTCTTAAGAAAAAAAAAAGCCCTTTGACCACTATTATATAAATTTTCCACCACATCTGAAATTGACTGTCATTTTGTCTTATGGGGGTAGAGTACACAAAACCTTATCATCCTAATTCCTTTGGTAAATTATTTATAACTTAAATATTCATTTAAATCACACCATCCCTTTGCAAGTCAAAGGTGACTGACTTTAATTTCCACATTTAATGACATATATTGAGGTCAATGCCTACGCAAAATTTCTAATAATTTCTGGGAGGGTGGGGATATATTTATTGTCTATAATACATCTATAAGTTTCTACTGCCCTGAATTAACTCAGGTTTTGAATCATCTCATGATCCTGCACATGAAGCTGACCCAGTTGTGAAATTCCACAGCTTCTTCTGATTACCTACATACCTGCCAACTTTCCATTTGTAAACCTTGATTGTATTTCTAGCTACCCAGAAGGATGGCAAGACTGGAAGATGAGGTGGGGAAAATATAGTAGTAGAACTGTTATGCAGCTAAATCGCTTAGCAAATAAATTTCAATAATTTTTCAAAGTGAATGTTCCAGCAACTTGCCATTTTAATGTTTTTTTTCTTTCTTTCTTTTTTGCCTCTCAGGGACTATAATTCGCATTCTGGAGTGCAAGAGATTTTAGCTCTCTGCTACTCCACCTCCCAATTTCAGATCCAGGCCCATTTGTGTGTGAATTAAATTAGGGGGCTTAGTTAACAAAATACACATTTATTCACTTTCAAAGATGCTGCTTGCTTAGAAGGCTGCTTTGCTTTGAAATAGAAATTCATTTTACTTATGATTTTATTGAATACTCTAATGTCATTATTCTTGTAGTGTTTCCTGATTTTGAATCCCACTGTTAGGTACCCCATATTTTAATAATAATGTATGGAATATGTTGTAGTGGTGTATATTATCACAGATAGCTTTATTTTGGATGAAAGGGTTTCTCTTAAATTAGAATACATTAATAAATTGGCTTCTCAGAGAGTGAATGCAAAGTAATTCCCTCACTGATCTCTTCTTTTAATTTATTTCTGAGACTTTATAGCATAGTTCAGCATGATGAATGGTGATTAACCTGAGTCTGAGCAAAGTGATGAAGAAAATATAAAAAAAGGCGGGGGTGCGTCTGAGTGGCTCAGTCAGTTAAGCATCCAACTCTTGATTTTGGCTCAGGTCATGATCTCAAGATCTTGAGATAGAGCTCGCATCAGGCTCCATGCTCAGCATGAGAGGGAATCTCTCTCTCTCCCCTCTGTCCCTGGCTAACACACTCCATCTCTCTAAAAAATAAAAATAAAGAAATGAATAAAAATTCAAAAGAAAAGAAAATATAAAAAATTCCAGTCTTGGTAACCAGCATTAAAATAGGATACAGACCATTTGTGTTGAGTAGAGTTAGAGCCAATATCTTTTTATATTTCTGCATGATGCTAGGTATTGAATAAGGAAAGGAAATCAAAGCACATCACTTGACAGTTATAAGCTAAAAAAAAACAAAAACAACAAAAACAAAACCACTGAGAATTTTTATTCTTTTCCAAATAGGAAATATTTATTCTAGTATATGTTCCCAATTTTCAAACTTAGTTACGAGAATTTTAGATGTATATTTGGATATAGAAATAATTGCTCAAAGTATGAGAACCTTTCATTCAATAAACTTTTATATTTCTAACTCTTATTATCAACTTCAATACCAAATGCTAAATAAGGCCAAATAATAATTCCTAATATACAGCATTTATTGTAAGATAGACAATGTTGTTATTTTTATAAATACTAACTCCTTTATTTCTCATGTGCAGTTTATCATGTATATAAATTGTTTTTAATTTTTTGAAATAAGTAAACTAAAGAGATGTTAAGTAAATTCCTTAGGCTCTCTGACTCCTGTATCCATGTTTATCAATGTTTATGAGAATTTCTCCCCATTCTCACAAATGTTTGAACCTGGCTATTCAGGAGAGATGATGGTGGTGTTTTAGATTCAAAGGGTAGCCATGGAAATAGCAAAAGAGATAAAATCCGGAATATTTTCTAAAAGTGGAGCTGGTAAATCTTGTTGTTGGATAAAAACGGTGTATGAGAAAAGAGAAAAGTCAATAAGGATTCCAAGTTTTTCTCCTTCATGACTGAAATTTTGGAATTCCATTAACTGACATGGAAAAGACTGCAAAGGGAGCAATCTTAGGCTGATTATTCGAAAATTTCGTTTCGACAGCATCCACTTAATATATGTATTAGCATTTAGCTGGCAGTGACTAATAGACAACTGACTATAAGTATATTTCAATTTCAGAAGAAATGTATATGTTGAGATTTTGGGTGTTTCAGTTTATAAATTATATTAAAAGACAAGAGACAAGAGATCTGCAAGGGAAAGTGACTAGAGAAGAGGAAGGACTTCTGTTTTCTGATAGGAAAGACCTAGTTAATCTGGATAAAATGTATTGCTGAGGGCAACTACAAAATCTGGTCAAAGTATTAAGAAATCTCCTTGAAGTCCAAAAAAGGTTAACAACTTAGTGAAATATTGCGAGACAAACAGATCAGGGATACGTAGGAACCTAAAAAAAAGTACAGAAAGAAGTACTGAAAGGCAAAGAAAATGAGCAGCATTTTTGACAACCTTTAAGGATTAGAGGAACAAGGACCAAGCTCTGCCATGGACAAACAGCTGGTAACACATTTTGAATTAAGACCCGAAAACCCTTATCTTCTAGAAGTTAGGGTAAATGAGCAGTAGATCTGCCCTCACAGAGTCTGAAACCAAATTTTCAAGATTTTCATCCCATGGGTGGGAAGGGATACCAGATTGCTGGCACCCCTCCTTTGTTTCCAGAAGCTGGAGTAAATCTCATTAGAAAAAAATGCCTTTATCTCAGACCTCAAATACCATTTATATTATCAAATACCATTTACAACTCCTGGTGCTCAGTCCAAAATAACTGGGCACATGAACAAGTTAAAACACAAATGAAAAACAAAAGAAAAAATAGATAATAAAAATAAACCAAAGTAATACTGAATAGGATATCCAATGAAGATTTTGAAATTATGTTGGATTGTATAAATACAGAGATGTAAGATAATGCTCATCAATTTTTGGGGGCACCTGGGTGGCTTAGTCAATTAAGCATCAAACTTTGGCTCAGGTTATAATCTCATGGTTCGTGGGTTTGAGCCCCACATTGGGCTCTGTGCTGACAGCTCAGGGACTGGAGCCTGCTTTGGATTCTTTATCTCCCTCTCTCTGCCCCTTCCCCACTAGTGCTCTGTCTCTCTCTGTTTCTCAAAAATAAATAAATGTTAAAAAAATTTTTAAAAAGATAACACTCAAATTTTTGACAAGGAAAAGAAAATTATATAAAGGATCAAATGATAATTTTAGAACTGAAAAATAAAATAGCCTAAATTAAGAAGTCAACAGAAAAGTTTTGCAGATGATTGACAAGAATGCAACATCTAATTAGCGATTAAAGACTGAAGGAAACAAAAGAGAAATTTTTATAAGCAGAAAGAAAAAGAAATGAACAAAAGTTACTGCTTTCCTTTAAAAAAATAACATAGAGACTTATGACTATTTTCTCAACCCAAAAGAAATCCAAAAAAGCCAATGGAGCTATCTTTAAAATATTGAAAGGAAGTACCTAAACCTAGAGTTATCTCTCCAGCAAGAACATTCCACAAGATAGAAAGGGATGGGGCCCCTGGGTGGCTCCATCAGTTAAGTGACAGACTCTTGATTTCGGCTCAGGTCATGATATTACAGTTGTGAGATTAAGCCCCACATTGGGCTCTGCCCAGGGCATGGGGCCTGCTTGGGATCTCTCTCTCTCTCCCCCTCTTCCCCAGTCCTGCTCCTGTGGGCAGAGCCCATCTAGGGACTTTATCTCACAACTGTGAGATCATGACCTGTCATGAAATCAAGAGTCAGACACTTAACCAACTGAGCCACTCAGACACCCCTTCCCTTTCTATCTTGAAGAATATTTTTGCTGGAAAGAGAACTTTAAGTTGAAGTATTGTCTTTTAGTATTTTAAAGAGAGTCACGTTGCTTTTTTGGATTTCACTGGGGTTGAGAAAATAGACATAAGTCTTTCTCAAAAAAATATAAATAAAAAGATAGAAAATCAATATGTTTTCAGAAAATGAAACCTGAGAGAATTTATCACAAACATATTTATATTAAAGCATATAATTAGGTGGTTTTCAGGCCAAAGGAAAACTACCCTAAAGAAACCTAGAAGATGTAGGAAGACAAACAAAAATGATGATGGGGTGTCTGGGTGGCTCAGTCAGTTAAGCGTCCGACTTCGGCTCAGGTCATGATCTCACAGTTAGTGAGTTCAAGCCCCGTGTCAGACTCTGTGCTGATAACTCGGAGCCTGGAGCCTCCTTCAGATTCTGTGTCTTCCTCTGTCTATGCCCCTCCCCTGCTCATTGCTCTGTCTCTCTCTCTCTCTCTCTCTCTCTCTCTCTCAAAAATAAGATAAACATTAAAAATTTTTTTAAATGATGAAATGGTAAATATGAAGGTAAATATAAATGAATAGTGGTTATATAAAACAATTTTGGTAGTATTATATTTAATATATATCTAATATATGTTTATATATCTATGTCCATATGCCTATATATTCAGATATATTACATTGTAAGACTAGCAGACAGTTAAGGAGGAAAGAAGTGTTCCAAGATTTTTGCGCTGTATTGGAAGAGATAAAAATCTCAGTTGCTTATTGTAACTTTTTAACCATTTAAGAATACTAAACGATTGCATAGCTGTTAGGCTAACAAAAGGGAATTTTTTTTTGAAAATAATAAAGCTTAATTAAAAGGAAGATAGAAAAGAAGAGAAAAAAGGAACTTGCTAGGCAGGAGAAATAAAAGACAAATTTAATCCCTGATATATTATTACTTACATTCAGTATAAATGAAGTAAATGGTGCAATTAACAGACATAACGTGTCAAGTTGGATAAAAAGCCAATTATATTCTCTTTATAAATGGGAGATTTAAGAGAGATCTAGCAGGTAAATAATAGGAAAGATAGAGCACACCAAAGTGGAAATGCCTGTGTCCAAGTTGTAGTTAAAATCATTTACTTTTGCGACTAGTCTTATTGTCTGTCAACATGGAAACCTAAGTGCTGAAAAGGCTTCAGGTTGATCTTGCTCACCATCAGAAACAGTTATGACACTGTATGAGGGGATGTGAGCTTTCTCTGGATTTGAAGATCATTGCTAACAATACATGTTATTTTCTCTCATCTCCTTCCTCAGCATGAGTGAACGAACGTTCCATTTAAGCTTTGAGGCCATCCATTTTCAGGTGATTTTGTGGTCTCATAATTATAACAATTCTGCTTGAAGTTTTAAAGTTTTCATATTACATTGTCTTCTTAGTCTCTGTTTTTTGTGTAGAAAGAATTTCAAGAAAGAGCTTAACGCAAGAAGAACTAAGGGACAGAGACAAGAAAGTAAGGGATGGGTCATGCAGTGGAAAAAGTAGGAGAAGGAGGCAGGACAATTAGGTATGAAGTATAAGGAAATAGAGTAAAAGTATTTGATTGAAAAGAATGTATGTTTTCAAATAAAATTAAAGTGGGTTGTATATGGGATTAGTGTTTAATGAGGGAATTATTTCTTGGTATTTTTTGGTAAATTTATGTGTTTGGGTTTTTTTTTTTTTTTTTTGGAACACTGAATTCTGAAAAAAAATTCCCTTGAAAGATTAGGAGAACAAGAATAATTATAATTCTTCTAGGATAATAAAGGCATTTGTGATTCCAAAAAATTCAATGACTAAAAGAGGGGAGCCAGATCAGGAATTGTTGACATGTAGTGTTAAAGGTCTGGATTGACATTTCTAGGACCTAGAGTGGCAGAATATAGAAGAAACATTGTCCTGCATTGACTGCGACTGTAGCCAGGAGTGTTTGCAGCTAGATATGCATTTTGTTGAAAATAAAATATTGCTAAGCTATCATATATGGTATACTTCATACAGACCCTATCAACAGTGTCCCTTGACAGTTGGCAAAATTTAGTGTCCACGTAAGTCCTTAAATTGGCAAATCTGACTGATATTTCTATGAGTACTATTAATCTGATGAGAAGATACAAATGCTACATCATTAAATACTGTCTAACAATGTTTGCTGGCATTTTCCACATGTTTGCTGGCATTTTCCACATAAGAATGTATTCACAATAAGCTATGGTTCCTTGTAAATATTATTACATTTAATATTTTATGTTTATTTTAAAGATATTCATAATGAGAATGAAGATTGCTTGAAACATTTAAGAAAAACTTTGGAGTTGGGTTAGTTGGGGAATTCCATTTTTGTGTGTGTAAACCCTGCAGATTCATATCTGTCAGTATTTTGAAAACATTCGTGTAGTATCAAAACCTGAAACATCCCTGTGGGAAAGGAATACAAGGGGTATGGTGAAATTTACCAAAACAAACTTATCTATATTGCCTAGGTTTTTAGATGACAAGAACAAAAGAGAGATAAATATATATTATCTAACATGGATATATTGGATTTAAGAGGCCCAGTAAGCATGAAAGCATTCTGAGAAAAAGTGTAGGAATATAAGAATCCAGAGTGTGAAGTGAAACATAAACATCAATTGCATTGTATTTTCATTCAGCCACACAAGCCAACTGTTCATCTTTATAGCAAAATAAAAGGTACAAACACACTTTATTGAGCTCGTATTCTTATTTTCAATAAGGACAGTGATAGAAAATTAGAACAATAAATCACTGATGTTAAAGAGTGCAATATGTGTGTTTAGCCCCAAATAGGAGGAGCCACTAGGGGAATGATATATTCTCACTTGCTGACAATAACCATTGGAATCAGGGTTATATGAATAACTCCCCCTTCCTTTCACTGATGTTTCTGTGATCATCCTCAGGAATCTTTTTTGTACATTACTGATTCTTTCAAGGTTATAATTTATTCTAGTCTGAAATGATCTCAAAGGAACAGGTCTTTGGAGGACTTTCTTTTTCTTGTACAATAGAAGATTCAGCATTCTTCTAAAACGTGGAGAGAATTCTGAGATCTGCACCAAGTATTCCAGATATCAGAGGTTATTTCCCTTTCCTAGAGAACAGGGGTACCAAATGGTCAATTTATCCATCTCTCTCCTATTAGTTTATACTTGATTCCACATATTTTTTTTATCATTCAGCAAGCATTAATTGCACATCTGTAATACAGCAGGCATTGCAAACGGTAACAAAAATACAATTCCAGCCTCAGAGAAGTTCAATCAGTGAACTTCCAACAAATGTTTCACTCATCATCATTAACATTTTCATCACCTGTTGTTAGCTACCATCCAATGTTTATTGAGCACTGTGTCTGTGTTAAGTATTCAGGTAACTATATTGCATATATTATTCCAACTAAAACCTCTGCGGCAACTAATGTAACACATCTTGGAGCTAAAGGTATTGAACTTGGAGCAATTAGGCAATTTTCTCACAGTTAAAGAGCTAGAGATTGATGAATCAAATGCTTAGCCCAGGGCTAACTAATTTCATTGTCTGAACTCTTAAGCACTTATGGTAGTAGACCCATTATATACCTAAGTGATCTACTATCTGCTGTGGAAAAAATTGGAGTTACATACTCTGATGAAATAGGAGGACATAGGAAGACAATACAAAGATAAGTTGTTTAACTTGTACCTTGAAGAAAATATAGCAGATAGGAATTTACCCAATGAACAAATTGGAGTGACACATTCAAAACAGATGAATCATTCTATCAAAATATCGGGCCTCATTATTTCTTATGGTAAATTTCCGAAGTGAGAAAATGTATTAACCTAATTACTTAGAAAAAAAACTATAGGTCATGGGATATGAAGTATGTGTGCTGTTATCATGAAATTTATTGGCTAAGCTGAATCACACATTTAATCTTACCTCAGTGGTGATTAACAAATATTAGATTACCTGTTTTATTTTATAATATTGCAGTGGTGTTTATCATTACATCTGAAATACTCTTGTGCATTTATTTCAGTTTCAGGAAGAATTATTAGATTAACACATTTTGGTTAATAGCACTGATGATGCAAATAAAGTTATTTTATTGCAGGAACCAAACACATAAGAACATGCCAAATAAATTCTGAGTAGCTGTCAGTGTAATCATACTAATGGCAATTCTCATCTTCTTTGATCTATTTTAGTACCAACTCCTTTAACATTGATGGACAATAACACAGAGTAATGATGACAAGACAGTTAATAAGTTGCCGACTCTTATTTCACTGTATTTTTTCTATTAACTTCCTTTGATCTTAGATGGGAAGACTATTTTAAAACTGTCATTTCTACTGCAGATTAACCTATATATTTAATGCAAATTCAATGAACAACTCAATGTGACTTTTTTCTGTGTTAGAAGAAATTGATTCTGAATTTTATCTAGAAGAAATATGCAATAGGAAATAAAATATGATTTGTAAAAGAAAAGCAGTGAGGAAGAAGTTGGTTGCCTTGCCATATGTATAAATATACCATAAATGCTAATGATTTTTAAAGTATCCTGTGCAGCCATAGATAAAGAAATAAGTAAAATAGAATACATATTTCAAAATTAGGTAGAAATATATGGAAATCAAGAATATTTTTAATTAGTTGAACTAATATTTATTATCTACTATGTTTTTGTCACTTTCAAGATTACTGAGTGGGGAGCGAAACAAGCCAATGAACTATATGTTAATATTGGAAATTCAAATTTGTGAGGGAGGAGTTTGATTATTATTAGCAATAAACTTGCAGAAAAAATAAATTAGATCATCACAATATACAAGTATGCACAAACCCAATTCAATTGTGTCACTATGTAATCTACAAGAAAAAAAAATATTACAAGAAGAAAGCCTGAGGCTTTTTAAGATATCTTATAGTAACAATATCTATTTAAATATGATATGACACTAAACTTATTAAAGGAAAATAACTATTTTATATAAATGGACAATGTTACATTTAAAGAAAAAACTGGAAAAATATTGTCAATAGACACTCTGGACAATCATTGAAAGTCACCAAACATAATTGTATTATCTATTGCTCTATAACATGTCACCCCAAAACTTAATAATCAGAAATGGGTTAGGAATTTATGTGTGGCTTATCTGAATTATTCTAATTTAGGATCTCTCATGAGATTGTAGTCAGAGGGTTTATGGCTAGGTCATCAAAGGTTTCTTTCATTCATATGTCTAGCACCTAATCTGTAATAACTGGAAGAGTGGAGGCTTGAACAGTTGTGGTTCTGTGGACATCACTCTGTATCTGCAGCTAAATAGTCTCCCCCCACTTAGTAACATCACAGTAGCAAGACTTAAGTGCAGACTCAGGGTTTTAAAGACATATGTACCTAAAGAAAAACCCAGGCAGAAGCTTTATCAACTTTATGACACAGTCTTGAAAATCACATCAATCCTTATAAGGGAGCATAAGGGAAGCTGACAGGCTGCAAACACCCCCACCCCCACCCCCAGGTGGGATACGTGTGATATTCCTCAGGCACTCCTGGCTGCCCAAGAACAAAGGAAAGAGGAAAAACAAACGGTTAACTGAGAGATCATAGTCCTGTAGGACCTGAGCCTCCATCTATTGACAAATATGTTAGTAAATCACAAGAAAAAGGCAATCTTATCAATAGCCTAATCTCCAGAAACCTATAGACTCCATTTCCTGGAGCCCCAACATCACCCCTGTATTGTGAAGTGGGAAACAAAGGCAGAAGGGAATAGCAGATAGAACTAAATTTCCTTATAATCTGCAGCCATTGACAAATAATTGAGGCTGGCAGAGTAAAACATTTCTCCAGGAACTCCCTACTGTCTTAATGCTAATGCTTTGCTAGAGGGAACAACCTTAGCTTGACAATAACAAGGCCTCCACTATACTGAATGTCTTCTTTAGCATACAAAAATCTCACTGGAAACTTCCCCTGGACTTTACCTTCCCCCAACTCTGTAGTATAAAACCAGTCTCTCCTCTTGGTCCAGGGCAGCTCTTCCTGCCCAAGCGTCCTGTCCTCGTGCTTTAATAAAATCACCTTTTTGCACCAAAGACATCTTCAAGAATTCTTTCTTGGCCATCGGCTCCGGACCCTGTGAATCCCACTATCCCCCCAAAAAACCTCATCAAATCCTACCATATTTTATTGGTCAGAGAAGATAGAAGTCCTCATGCAGATTTAAGGGTAAGAAATATGGGACCTACCTCTTAATGAGAGGAGTACAAGTCATATGGGAAGAAGAATATCTGGAAAATACATTTTTCCACAATAGAGTGACATACAGATGATAAAGAAAATATGCAAAAATGTGCATGCAATAATTCCATTGCAAATATTTGAGGATATTTATTGCATTGATGCTTGCCATTTAAAAACAGGAAATGATATTTTATGTGTTATTAGAAGATTGGGTAAATCAATTAGAGTATATCCATATTATAGAATCTCATGACTTTTAAAAACATGATATAAATTAATATTTAGAACAATAGGGGCGCCTGGGTGGCGCAGTCGGTTAAGCGTCCGACTTCAGCCAGGTCACGATCTCGCCGTCAGTGAGTTCGAGCCCCGCGTCAGGCTCTGGGCTGATGGCTCAGAGCCTGGAGACTGTTTCTGATTCTGTGTCTCCCTCTCTCTCTGCCCCTCCCCCATTCATGCTCTATCTTTCTCTGTCTCAAAAATAAATAAATGTTGAAAAAAAATTAAAAAAAAATATTTAGAACAATAGAGAATGAAAGATCTGTTGGTGGGAAAAAAAAGGCTATAAAATAGGATGTATGGTGAATAGTCTTTATACATGAACACCCCATGTGAATACCCCAACAGATTAACGTAAACTGTTGTATTTTTTTATTTATATTTACTTTCTGAGGGGGAAAAACATTACTATAAAAAAGGCAATAATCAAATAATGATCCAAGTTTTATTTACTAATATTACAGGGAATGTAGAGGGGAAGTTAATATGGTCCATAATAATAGCACCAGATTCTGAAGAATATTCAGTGTTCTCTCAATTAAAAGAAGAGAACTGAATTGTAAAGTTGCTGTTAAGTGTACAGTTTTAAGATTCACAACTAAACCTACCTAGTTTTATTCTTATAAACTCTATTTTATTCCTTTCTTATATTGGGCTCTAACATTGCATTCCAGCTTAGAAATTGAAATATTTTATTTACAATCACTGAGCTGTTTCATGTAAAGACATGCAGTGTCTTTTCTCTGGCCCAGACTGAATGGGAATATAGAAGACAAATGTTATTTCTAAAGCTTTACTTCTGCATATGAATATGTGGCATTTCGGTTCTCACTGAGTAGTATTTTCTTTGACAATAAGTCCTCTCCCTGTTCTTTTCTCAGAAAACATAAAGATAAATGCATTATCTCACACAATGAGTGAAAAGACGACTGGGCAAAGTGACCCAGATTCTATCCTAGTTCTCTTAATTATATATCCTCAAGCATGTTATAACATCGCTTGACCCTGTCACCTCATCTAAGAAATAAAAATACATCCCTTAATTTGTAAGGTCTTTTTACAGTGTAATTTACCTACTTTAGAGTTCTAAAACAATTCCATTTCTCCCTTTATCCTTTACAATGGATTTATTAATTAGTCCATGTCATGTGATGTTGCTTTAAGTTTTTTATTTATTGTTTCTGATATACTTTCTAATGTTAATATCATACACTGAAATTC
The DNA here is from genome assembly GCF_018350155.1 of Leopardus geoffroyi. Lineage (NCBI taxonomy): Eukaryota > Metazoa > Chordata > Mammalia > Carnivora > Felidae > Leopardus > Leopardus geoffroyi. Next base: position 57,407,809 of record NC_059326.1, on the reverse strand, counting down.
AACTTTGTGAATGAAAAACTAATTTTCTAATGAAAACGATAAAAAAGAAAAAGGAAAAACAGAAAATGAAAACCTGAGTGAAATACTGAAGCTTAAATTTTGGAGCATATGCAGTGTTACTCATTATCTAAGAATATTATGAAGGGTTTATATAAATTTAGTCCTACATGTATTTGATATGTAGTAAAACCTGCAAATGGAAGTAAGGGTTCCCTCAGTCAGATGCATGGTAAGATTTTCCTGCTCTGGATCAAAACCCCAGCATGAAGAGATTTAGAGTTTAGTGGGAGGAAAGAAATACAAAGGCAGAAGGAATTTGCACAGAAGCTTCCACACCCCTGTCCCATCCATTATTCTGTGAAGATATTAACAAAAATTGAGCAAAAATAGAGTCATGAGACAGAGGGAGAGACTAAAGATGCCTCAGGATAAAACCTCTCCATTACTGTTCTTCAAGGCAGGAATCCAGAAAATCCGTGAATCCTAAATGGTCAAGTGACACATTCAAATGGATACACTTAATAAAAAAAGGGCTGTATAATTAGGGATTAATGTATACTGGTGTGAAATGTTGGAACCTGGGAGCAAACCATAAAGAAAGAATTCTTGAGACATCTCTGGTGCAGAAAAGGTGGTTTTTATTAAAGTACAGGGACAGGATCTAAGGGCAGAAAGAGCTGCCCTGTGGTTGTAAGAAGCAGCTGATTATATAGTTTCAAGTTGGGAGGGGGTTAAGGATAGCCTAAGTCTCTAAGGAATTTGGAAGCCAGTTTTCCAGGACCTTGAGGGGCTAGCTGTTGTTAAGGTCATTTACTACTGTCTAATAAAACCTTAGTCATGAGCCCCTTCAGATATATGGCCATCAGTGGGCCATATATTTGGAGGATGATTGCTAACATATCTTGGGAAGGGTAGAGATGAAGGAAGTTTCCAAAGGAGTTTTCGTAGTTCAAGTAGACTTACAGGATCCTGGAGGCCAGGATAACGTCAAGGGTAGGTTGCCTTTTGCCTTTACCAAAGTGTGAACATTGAGTCAGTTGAATTCCTGGAGGAAGTTCTCAAGTACTTGTCAATGGGCTGTAAATTTTAAGTTTATTTTTTTCTATATTTCTTTTGTCTTTGTTCTCCACATCATATTTCATTGCCATAATCATTTCAGGCTGCTGTAACAAAGTACCATAGACTTAGTGACTTATAAACAACAAAAATCTAATTTCACAGTTCTGTAGTCTGGGAAGTCCGAAATCAGGGTGCAGCATGGTCAGGTTCTGGTGGGAAGCCTCCTCTGGGCTGTAGATTGCCAGCTTCTGGTTATATCTTTATGTGGTGGAAAGCAGACAAGAGAACTCTCTGGGGTTCCTTCCACAGGATATGAATCCTATTCATGGGAGCTCTGCCACATGACCTAATTACCTCCCCAAAGCTCCACCTCCTAACATAGTGGGTTAGAATTAACATATACATTTTGGAGAGACACAAATATTCAGTCCATTGTATGCATAAAAGAAATAATGGAACTATAGTCCATCATTTTTTTTTTCTTTTCTGTAGGAGACAGAGGCTCTCAGACATGAAAACACATCAAAATGAAGTTAATTTATGGAAAATGCCAAGACTGGAAAGTTTCTCTATGGATTCTCATAAAGTCAGATTCTTCATTTAATGCACTAATTTTTCAGTAGCCAGAATTATCTGGAGAAAGGAGAGACTTTAGAGCAATATTGACACATCCAAGATGTGTTTAGCAGAGTTACTCTAAAACATATATATTTCTGAATAAGTGGATAAAATTATTATATTTCATCAACTTGTGATTATTCAGAAAAAGACTAAGTGAAAATTTCCAATAATAGTAAAGAGTGATTTAAGAATAAAATTTACTTACTTAGAAAAACAAACTTTTCAGACATTTCGTTAGTATGCATTTCTGTATAATTTGCATTACATCAGTATAATTAAACTGAATGTGGAAGTAGTAAAAAGCTAAAATTAAAAGCTAAAAAAATGCAATGAGTCAAAATGTGATGAAGCAACTAATATTGACTATCCTTTTAGAATCTGAAGGGTAGGAGAAAATATGCCCCTTTGTCATAAGGATTATTTTGACCTGATTATTTTGAGAAAGTAGACATAAAAGAAGCTCTAGAAACAGAAGTCATCCTTTTGGAAGGGAAATTTATGTACAGAAGTCATCCTTTTGGAAGGGAAATTTATGTTTCTAAATTAAATCTGCATTATAAGGGTGTTGCCCTCTCTGTACCAAGAAGAGATTTAGAAGATTTCTAAATCACCAGAGAATCTTATGAAAGGACAAGGCACTGACTTAAATCTGCATAACAAACCTGACCCTATTTACCATGCTTTTTGCTGGTAACCATTTCATAACCGGCTTCCCCAGGCCTCTTTCTTTTTTGCCTTCACTGGTTTTTAAGCCAGTGTTCTAAGCCACCTCAGAAAGATACTTATTCTTCTCCCGGTATCTTTCATGTGTACATAAGGTGCAAGTAAATAAAGTTCAGTTTGTTTTTCTTGTTTTAATTTGTCTTTTATTACAGAGGTCTCAACCTAGAACTGAGATGGGTCGAGGGAAAATTCTTTTTTCTCCTCTTATAAAACCACATATGGATTAAAATGCATCCCTTCTCTAATAATACTTCTCATATGTTATTCTGTTGATTCCATCTTTTCTCATTATTTTCCTCAGATTCCTCTTACAAAGTCAATAAATGCATCCAGTCATCAGATACTACTATTAGTCCCCATCCTATTTTTTTGATTTCTTAAATTTATCTTCCTATGCCTTCCAGGTCACTGGTCTGCTACCTTCCCTGATTATTATTATTTTTTAAGTAAATTTCATGGTTATCATTCTTAACAATATGGACAGGCTACATTAGAGTTGGTATTAAATAATTAAATGAATGAAAAGTCCATGCTAGGGAGGAGGAATAACTTTAACAAGAAATGTTATGGCATCTTAATTGTATTTCTCTTTTCAGCTTATATGCCAATTGGAGAATTACTGTTCTCTTGTTTAAAAAAAAAACAAATTTAAATGTTCCATTATCACACCACAGAAAAAAAATGTGAAGTAAAACTCAATTCATGTGTAACAGAAAAAGTATACAAGGTGAACAGAAAATATGGCAAAATGCTTTAGGGGACAGGAAAAGAAGCAGAAGCTATTCATAGGTATTAAGTAACTAGCAGATGATATTTTGTAGATGATATTGGAGGTAATGAAAATATCTTAAGGATACTATTAATAAGAAAAGTCCCGGGGCGCCTGGGTGGCGCAGTCGGTTAAGCGTCTGACTTCAGCCAGGTCACGATCTCGCGGTCCGTGAGTTCGAGCCCCGCGTCAGGCTCTGGGCTGATGGCTCAGAGCCTGGAGCCTGTTTCCGATTCTGTGTCTCCCTCTCTCTCTGCCCCTCCCCCGTTCATGCTCTGTCTCTCTCTGTCCCAAAAATAAATAAACGTTGAAAAAAAAAAATTTAAAAAAAAAAAAAAAAAAAAGAAAAGTCCCTGCTATTTAATATTTAGCATATATAAGCACACACAGTCTGAGGATTTTCCATGTTTCCCAAAATATAATACTTCAGGACAATCATGTCAAAAAGTATTTTGTCAAGAACTTAGAATAGAAGAAATTATTTTTATTATATCTTCCTAAAAGGGTCCACCATTCTATTTATGAGTCAAATATTAATTATTAATTCAAGAATCTCCCTTTACCTAGAATTTGTGGTTTGCTAGTTGTGTATGTACATATGGTATCTAAATTTAGGTTGACTTACACATGTATTTGTTTCTCTCATTCTACAAAGTGGAGTCATTCTCATGGAAAGTCTTTCTTACTTACATAAACCTAAGATAATGAACTTGTTGAAGGTGAATGATACCTGACAATACCGACTGGCCATCACCAAGTAAGTAAGCCTACTGCCTTCCAAAGCAATGGAAGTAAGAGTTTTTTGATTTGGTTTTTTTTTTTTTTAATTTTGTTTTGTTTTTACATCGTAGATTGTCATTCAATATCCATCTATCTTTAGACACCTCTATATATTTCTCTTTTGAAAAGTCTGTTCGATTCCAGAACTTTACTTCTACTGTGAAAATGCTTTCCAAATGTCTAGCTGAATCTTGCCTAATGAGCTTTAGATTTCATACATTTGGTTACTTGATCAGCATCATCACCTGGATTTCCCACTGGTGCTACAAATTCTGTAAACACAGAACATCATCTTTCCCAGGAGCTCTGTCACTTTACTGTTCTAAATTTCTCTTGGTGGAAAACTATTCTCACAGTTACATGAGTGCAATAATCACAGTCTAGCAGAGAAGGCATATTTTCCCTGTAGACTTCTCTGGTACCTATAGTCAAAAACAAACAAAAACTTCCTCATCTTATGGGAATGTATCTGGAAGTTACCTATGACATTTTAATTTTTTTAATTTGAAACAAAATTTATGCATTATAAGTATTTGAATATTTGTCTCATGACTGAAGTTAAAAATTTGTTTTATTACAGTGTTTTGAAACTCAAGGGATTTTACATCTGAAATCTCTTTTGAATATATTCTGAATATACTTAACATGTAGTAAGTGAATGAACTGTATGTTGTACAAAACAAAAAATATTGTTAATGTTCATAAGTCAATTAATATTTTGTATTCATACATATTATAAATGCTTTTTAGCCCATAGATGTTTTTGTTTTTTATAATTTATAGGACTTAGAGTTTGACCTATTTTAAGTTATATGTCTAGGAATTAGGATTGGATGAGGATACACTTGTTTACCCAATGTATGTCTCCACAATGTTAGAGATTCTGGATATGTCATATTGCTTCTGTCTTTCTAGATCTGAATGCCAGTTTTTAAAATATACAGATACAGGCAGTCAGTGTTCAAGGACCTAGAGGAGGGTCCTACAGGACCAGCCAAAAGGGTCTTTGGCTTCATGCAGAATAGAAATCAAACACAAACCAGAGAAAGTAAAAGTGGAGCTTATTAAATAGAATGACTGACAGAGTATAGCAGACAGAGTGTCTGGACATTTGAAAAGGAACGGAGATTGAGTCTCTTCATTGCATGGGGTTAGACTTTTATATTGGAAAGGGGTCTAGGGTACGTGTTCCTTTAGGAATCCAGGGTAGGATTTAAAGGAAAGTGTCAGATGAATAATAAGTGTTTTATAAATAATTGAAGATAGGGGGTATTGATGCCAGTCAGCTGAGGTTTGTCGGAAGTTAACATCCTGGATCACTTTTGGGATTCAGCCTTTCTTAGATGTTATGGGGTGTTTGGGGACTTAGAAAGAATTCAGAGAATGATTAACTTTCTTGATCTTCACCACCCACCCCAGGTGGAAGGATAGCTTCTTTGGTTTATTCAGATGCAAAATACATACAATGAGTAACTGGGGCCTAGCAGAGAAATCAGCAGAGACAGAGCCTTTGTAAAAATGGAGTCCTTTCAGCTTCCCTATCTCAATACCTCATACATACTTAGGCTGCTTTTTTATCTTTGTTTAGTGTGTTCTTCCTTAGATCTTTTCTAACTACCTAATCTATTTAAATAACTTGATATAATTATTTATACTAAAATAAGCATGATCGGTTCCTTATGACTATAATTTTATATATGGATAAAATGTGTAATTTTGCTCCCAAAGATTTTCATATGATGGCCAAGAGGACATTGATTAAGAATATAATTTCTACAATTTAAGCTAATGTCTTCAGGCAAGAGAATACAGAGTCTTTAAACTCTCATCATGGATCAGATACATGTATACATATATATACTGAAATATATATATCATACATAAATGTGTGCATGTGTAAAATAGAAATATTAATAACATGATAGGACAATTGAGAAGTATAAATAAAGAAAAATAAAACATTTGGAACAGTGGCTTGCACATAATTACATACTGACTCTCAACTTTGATTGTTATATATGAATCTTTCAGAGTCTTTTACAGTGAAAGAAAACCCTCTGCACGTGCTAGATTTAGACAGTAGAATAAGAAATATGTAGTGACTTGCCCAAGATGATGTACTTAGTTTGATTTGCAAAATTGGTACTTGACTATGAATATTATGAGTCACTTCACATTCAAACTCATCATGTTACTAGCAGTTTTAATGTGTTGTAATTTTATTTTGTGGCATTGTGTCAAAAAAATTTTTAAGATAAAAAGTATTAATTTTTGATTCCCTTTGTCATATAATTTATCATAAAATCTTAAAACTGTGATTAGCTCTTACAGAACCCACCTTCTTATACTCTTACACCTCCGGGCACTTATGGTTACACATAGTCTATTCAATGCCTTTGTTACACTCATCTGTGGTAGGGAGAACAGTCAAGAGAAAATTCTAGAGACCAGCGGTCCACCAAAACTTGTGCTTTACTTTCCATGGCATAGAAGTCTGTCTGGGAGGTGGGTGCCCAGACAGGAACAACATTTCCCAGATACAACACTCTACTTGGCCTCCAGCTATGGCCGTGTGACTAGTGTCACCAACAGCATAATGGTGATGACACTTCTGCTTTAATGAAGGGTGTGTCTCTTCATTTTTCCTCTCCTTTCTTCAGTTACAATACTGTCAAATCCTAGGGGAAAGCAAAGATTAAGATGGAAGAGTCTGTAACCTGGATTCAACCTATTGACCAAAATTGCTTTGCAAACAGGAACACCGTATTGGACTATCTCAGGAGTGAAAAATAAATGTCTGTTGTCTTACACCACTACCATTTTGAAGTCCTTTTGTTTCAGCCATGCATTCCAACACAATTCAAAAGATTGGTCATCTCTTCAGTGTTTCTGGAAAGTATTCAAGATTGAAGTTTATAAAATAAGCCTCTTATAAAATTAAAATTTTAGAATACTGTGAACTTTCTACTAATTCAGAGAGGCACCTCACAAAATCAGATTTAATATTAATATATGCACCTCATCTGTGTGTAGCATGTGAGCCTACAGAGATTTACAAACTCTAATAACATTTGAAGCACCAGGATTCACTGATACTTCCACGTCAGTCACTCTATACACTCTCTTTAGAAAGGCTCTAAATATTGTCAGGTGGGTTAAAAAGTAGAGGGTAGGGAGTATGCTTGAATGAGAAATAAATAAATAACATGAAATAGTTTTCTCAGCATGACTGCAACAGTAGAAAAATGAAAGCAGGTTATTTGTGAGTATTGTTACTTAGAAGTAATATAGATAATGTTTTTGCCAATAATATAGATCAATCATTCTTTTACATTCATTAAAACATTTTTTGAGACTTTGAGTTTTAGTCTGATCTTGATTTTTCCCCCCTTTTGTTTCCACTTCCCGCAGCTGTAGCTTCCCTGTGACATAGTTAAGCCGTATCCTGCCCACCTTCCTTAAAAATGTCTCTTCTGTGACTTACTGGAAATAGGCTCCCAATCGTTTTTTAATTGCCATGCATGGGAAATGTTTTTCAACAGCACAGCTGGCTCCAGGATGTATCTCTGGTGTTAAAGTTACTATTTTCTAATTGCTTCCCTACCTTTGTGATTAAATTGCAAAGAACCCAGCTGGGGGCAAACTCTTCAAAAGGATAACCAGCCCTACTATGTCAGTTTCTAGTTGCTCTGATGTGATAATCAGGGAAAAGAAAGTGCTCTTGATAACTGAACATCAGTACTATTGCAAACAAAAAGGCTTCAGTAGGCAGGAAATGGAAGTTTATCTAGTCTGGTATTTTAACCTCATGGAGAAAATCAGAAACATGAGTTTTTGCCTGTTACTCAATTCATGCCTAAATTCTTCTGCACTCTCTGTACTGATTTTTTTCTTGGTTACATACTTATAATCTATCTTAGTGGGAAAGCTCTTCCTCGTATCTTGACGTCCACTTTTTTTACATATATAAAACCCCTAGGCTTACTGTATCCTAGTAATGAAAATTAATTTGATGTTTGTTCTGTTTGTTATTAAGTAGTGTCAGAGAAAATTGTGTACAACCACATAATCTCCAAAGTTATATTTTTCTCACTAGATAGGCAGATATACTTTTCTAACGCTAAATAGAAGATATTATCCATTGTAATAAGAACTCCTTTAGGCTCCATTCATTAAGCTTTCTTACCAAAACATATGTAGAAGACAATACTTACATACTCTTGCTGCTTCCATTTTGATCTGGTGAAGTAGATTTTGATGGAAACTCTTAGGTTATTTCCAAAATGATAAATTATACACAAGTAGCACCTCAAACTTAGATGTTGAAAATTTTTGAAGACAAATTTAATATTATTGTATTTATGCAAGTAATTTTTAAAGCTACTTTGTTATGCCATAGTAGAAGGTACTGTGTAAACCAACCTAGACAGTGTGTAGGAGACATGGCTCCAACACTGCAACCAAGTAAAGGCAACTCTGATGAATTCCCCAACATGAAATAAAGAGGTTGAGCTCCATAATCAGCCTTTTGTGATTAGTCGAGTATTTAAGAATAACAGAGGCATTTTTTTTGCTTCCTCTTTGTAGTTTCTAAATATTATTTCAGCTAAGAACAAGGAGATATTTCATATATCAATGTTCTTAAACTAATTTTTACTTCAAAGCTTCAAGGCCACAGGTTCTATTAATATTTTACAAGAAAATCAAAGACAATGAAAACAACAACCTCACAATTTAAAGGGTTGAAATCAAAGTGTAGACCGGAGTCTCAGGAGAAGTTGGCTTAAATTGATACCCTCACACTGTGCTAGAGAGGTAAAATGTATGCCTTATGATTTTGATTCAGTTCTTTGATGTAAATGTTCTGATTGGGCATATTTTTTAAGCTTTCTAGAATTATTAACTAGCAATGGCATTTCATTTTTGGGATAATAATTACACGTATATATCCTTTAATGAAAAGTAAGTATAACAATGTCAGATTAGAGTAGTCTGTTATCCAAATTTAGTAAATTCTGATTTCATAACTGGGAGTACAATTATCAACAAAAATAGCAATATCTGTTTTAATATTAAGGATATAAGAACAAATTCAATAAATTGTTTGTAGAAATTATAGTCCAAGTCACAGTTTTTCTGAAAGGATTCACTTCACAAAAATGTACACAAATATTAATGAAGGTGTTATAACTCCTAAATTATATTTTAGCATATTATTCCCTTTAAAATTTTCTTACCTCGTAAATAGGCATGGCAATGAACTTGTCTAATTATGCTCTTAGATAAAAGCATATTGGCACATTAAGTTCATTTTTTTCTACTTAAATGTAGCAATAAACACAATGTTGAACTCAAAAGTGAATTTTAAAAATAGAATAGAAGCAAATTAAGAACATCAAGTAAGTTAGTATTTTGAAGAAACATAATTATGCTTACATAATTACTTTTAAAATATTACCACTTTAAGACTACTCTCAGAAAACTATGTTAAATTATCTTTTAATCTTCTTTAAAATTTTTTAAATTTTTATTTATTTTTGAGAGAAAGAGAGACCGTGTGAGCAGGGGAGGGACACAGAGAGAGGGACACAGAATCCAAAGCAGGCTCCAGGCTCTGAGCTGTCAGCGCAGAGCCTGTTGTGGGACTCAAACCCACGAACCGCAAGATCATGACCTGAGCTGAAGTCAGACACTTAACTGACTGAGCCACCCAGGCGCTCCTCAGTTGCCTTCTTCTGCACATATTTTAAATATATAGTTTTTCCAACATAAGCTATTGCTTGAAGACATATTTTTCAACGCTCATCATAATATAAAATAAATTGCTATGACACTCAGTTATAAAACTATGTAGTACAGGAAATCAGAATAGTTTTACAAGTAGGAAATACTTGATTTAATTTATGAAGTTGACAAATTTATCACTATAAACATTATTATAATATTAACGATAATGTCATCTTTAGATTAATTATGATGAAATAACACATCATCTCTTGTCGATGTATATAATATCTTAGGAGTACTGTGTATGCTCTTAGATAAATTCAGCTACCCTAGTTTTTTGTCACAGCATATACATTTACCAATTGAAATAACTATCTTTACCTAATGGTTTCATTAATAAGTAAATCATATATGTCATATGAAATGAAAAATGAAATATACCTATTAAATCTTCAAAAGTATTTCATCTGGTTAAGAAAAAATGAAAGATAATAAAATTTCAAATTCAATAAAAGCACAAGTATAAGATTGTGCCCAATAAATGTGAAGGATTATATTAAGAGATTATAGGGGAGGAAAAATAAATCTCCCTTTACCCTTCTAAATTTTTGGCTGAGACACCCCCATAATAAGAGAGATTAACAGGAGAAAAACAAATCTAATTATATACTTACGTACTCCCATAAGACATGAGAGGCTCTCAGGCTGTTGAAATTTATGTGCTATCCTGAGCTAAGGAAAAGGGGTTAGAGGTCCTAGGACTTCAAAGGAGAGAGAGAAAGAAAATTCACAGGAAGATTGGAAGAGCAGATGTTTGATAAACAAATGTTTGCCTTGCCTAGAAGGGAAATTGTTTTTTGTTTTTGTTTTTGTTTTTGCTTTTTGTTTTTTGTTGTTTTTTTTATGTAAAAAGATATCTTTGGTAAGGGCTCTTTGCTGTTATAGGCTCCCTATGTAAATTCTTTTAGACAATTAAGGAAGAGGTAAAAAAAGCTCTTGAGTCTGTTGGGCCTTGATAGTCCTCAGCTCAAAATAATCTGCACACCAAAGTGGCACATTCTGGGGCAGCCTTCCCTGGACCACACTGAGGTCCCTTGCAATTAGCTGAGATGGGGTGGGTGTCTCCAGTTCCTGCTATCAGTGTCATCTCATAGTGTGCAATACTTCCATGTGTTTAACACCAGCTAAAGCCTCTTTCTCTTTCCTCCATCTTTCTGAAGCAATGTTATTAACACTTTCCTTCCAGGAACAAAATGTGAGTGCTCACCTTAAAAATGTGCTTTAGTATAAGAGTTTCCAAGGATATTGTTGCTTGCTGGGTGGTAGTCAATTGTGGCATGACATGTGCTAAAAACTTTGAAGTGTAAGCTGCCGGTCGAGGAGGTCAGTAGGAAAAATGGGAAATTTATGTTTAAATGTAGGTAAAGTATATGTAGAAAATAGAGTCAGAACAGAACTGCCTTAGTTTACGAAGTAAAACAAATCCTTTTACCATAGTATTTTGTCTTTGTTAAAAATAATTTGAACGTATTTACATTTTGCTGGAGAATGTTTTTTATAATTTTGCAATGAGTCCTTTTACCAACAACAGGCTTAAAAATGGCATAAGACAAATATTGAGTAAAAAAAGAAAAAAGGCAAAGAAAACTTCATCAAATAAGTAGCCTTATTTATTTATTTGGATTTGCTCTTTTCACTTGCCCTACACTGTGAAAGTTGTGTTTCAGTCATCTGGAATTGAATACATTGATCTTTATTAATAATAGGTGATACTAATTTTCCGATGATGCAAAAGAATGTTAAGAATGACCCAAAGTCACATAAAATCTTAGTGACAACGGTAAGAATTACACACTGACACCTGTCTTGTTTTCAGGCCTAATACTTTTTTTTTTTTTTTAATTTTTTTTTTCAACGTTTATTTATTTTTGGGACAGAGAGAGACAGAGTATGAATGGGGGAGGGGCAGAGAGAGAGGGAGACACAGAATCGGAAACAGGCTCCAGGCTCTGAGCCATCAGCCCAGAGCCTGACGCGGGGCTCGAACTCACTGACCGCGAGATCGTGACCTGGCTGAAGTCGGACGCTTAACCGACTGCGCCACCCAGGCGCCCCTCAGGCCTAATACTTTTAACCTTTCCTGTAGTACTCTAGACAAGGTAGTGGGAGAGATGTCTGTCTGCAGAGAGACTAAGAATTAGAGAAATACAGGCTGGGTAAAATTTAAGTACACTCAACTAGATCTCAGTTCCTCCAAGACTCTTTCCCACTACTGCCAACAGTCACTACAATTTTGCTACGCTACAAAACCCACAAGTCCCTGAGAAGAAAGTATATTGCATGACCTTGTGACTTGGTCTGTGCTCTTTCCAATTACTAGTACACTTGGTCCTCACAACTTCATCTTGAAATCTCATACAAGTCTTTTAAGTCCCTGCTCAAAGCCTCCTCATCAATATCACTTTCTCTGGCAGAGTTCACTGCATGCAATCCTTAACACACCAACTTAAAGTACTCTTTAACATAGGATAATCTGTAGGCAACAGAAAATGTTAGTTAAGAATGATTAAACTCACAGTAAGGAACAATAAATCTCAAATCATTGCGTCAGAAATCAGAGGGCTTCTGGAAGGAAATTTTATAAAGGAAAAACAAAAACCACTGATGAAAACATTGCATTATGGTTAGTATCACGGTCTCAGTCTCTGGAGGTAAACTTGCTGGGTTAGAATCCCAACTCTGCTACTCTGTGTCTGTGTGTAAATTATACAACTTGAATGTGTTTCAACATCTTTCTCTGAAAAAAAGAAAAATAATAAACTCAAAGGGTTGTTGTGAAAAATAAATAGGTTAATATATGGAAAGAACTGGAAACAGTCTTGCACATAGTGAGTGCTATACGATGATGATAAATTGAGAAAAATAAGTAAATATGTCCAAGGATTGTGATGAAAATCTTGAAGAAAATGAAAGTATCTTTAGCAACACAATCAATATATGCTATCTACCTAAAATGAATGTTACTTAGAACACAAGTAGAAGCCAGGACAGACTCCTTCCAGTTTAGAGTCTCTTGGACATGTCTCACTGGAAAACACACACAAACAGATTCGTGGAATGGAAAAAAGAAGCAGAAGGAGAAGGAAGGAAGGAAGGAAGAAAAGAAGGAAGGAAAGGAAAAGAAAGGGAAGGGAAGGAGAAAGGAAAAGGGAAGGAAGGAAAGAAGGAAGGAAGGAAGGAAGGAAGGAAAGAAGGAAGGAAGGAAGGAAGGAAAGAGTGGATAAGACCAGAATAGAGTACAAATATTTTCCCCAGCTACTTAGGAAAAAATGCATATTAATATTAGAAACACTAATTTCTATAGGTATTTTGTTCTAGCTATTAATCTTAAAATAATGATATACCATTTAACTCTCTCCATGATTTGCTTCAAAATAATCTTATGGACAGTATAGGGAGAAATGATGAAGGATATAAATGTAACACATTTTCCTTAGATATGATAATTCTAGAAGCTGGGTGGCTATAACACTGTTCTCTTCTTTTTATTTGTAAGATAATTTTTAGCATTTGATCTTATTAACTTATCAACATTTTCAGATTTGGTCTGAAACCAGTTGAGATTTTTAAATATCTTTCCTGGCTGCAAAAGCTCAACATTGTCACTGTGAACATTTGTGTTAACAAATGAGCTAAAATGGCATTTATTTATTACCAAAATTTCATAAACTCTAGTGTGAATCAGAATTACTCACAAGGCTTGCTAAAATACAGATTATTGGCCTCATTCCCTCAAGAGTTTGATTTAGGAGTTCTAGAGAGAGGGCCCTGAATGTGGATTTCTAACAAGTTCCTAGTAGATGCTGCTGTTGCTGATGATCACTGGACCATGCTTCGAGAATCTTTAACCCAGTTTGTATATTCACAAGTTTTTCCCACATTATTAATCACTGAACATCATGAAGTTGGGATTATAATATGTATTTTCTTTGGATTAGCAGGGCATTGAATAGTACCTGGCATATTTTGTGAGATTAATAATTAACATAAATGTACAGGGGCGCCTGGGTGGCGCAGTCGGTTAAGCGTCCGACTTCAGCCAGGTCACGATCTCGCGGTCCGTGAGTTCGAGCCCCGCGTCGGGCTCTGGGCTGATGGCTCAGAGCCTGGAGCCTGTTTCCGATTCTGTGTCTCCCTCTCTTTCTGCCCCTCCCCTGTTCATGCTCTGTCTCTCTCTGTCCCAAAAATAAATAAACGTTGAAAAAAAAACTTAAAAAAAATGTACATAATATCTCTGGATTTCTCTTTGCTGATATTTAAATAAGGATATCAGTTTAAATTCCTTCTGAGCATGTTTCCATTAGATTGAAATGAAAATGTAAGAAAAATGGATACCATTTTAAATTTTATACAATATGATTTTAATTGGGATACCAACATCTAATCATTCATTCAAAAATAATGAAAGGGCAAATGCATTTTTTTTTGTGGCAGGCACTATCTTGGGGAAAGGGACATAGACCTGTAGAAGTCTTCAAGGCCCTTACTTTCATTGATTAGGAAGATTAATATTATAAAAGCATGCAAAAAGAGTTAGAATAGAGTGATACCCAGGCAGGGAAGTACTTTTTGTGGCTATTGAAAAAATACAGATGTAAGATCAGACATATACTGCAGATTATAAATGCAAAAATGAGAAAAAGGAGTGGATGTAAACTGTATTATAAAAGAAATAGCAGGAACTCTACCTCTTTAATTTAAGGAATAGGGAGCTAGATCATTCTTCTTGTAACCATAAAAGTATATTTCTTGAAAAGGATAAAAAATTATATCAACATAATATGAAGTAGATGTAAACTTATAATTGTAAATTAAATATAAAAACAATCTTTGTTAGATAAGAACATAATTTTCCATTTTTGAAAATTGAAAATGCTTATGACTACAGCAGTTGTGACTTTAAAATATTGTGATTATCGTATAGGTAAAGTTTATACTTCTTAATATTCATGCATCAAAGAATAGACTAAGTCTTAAAGATGTCATTTTTGTTCTTGCGATGTTTTTATGATTCAACTTTTTGTTGTGTTTTATTTGGTTTTGTTTCCTCAAGGGCTAACCATTGCTTTTCCCAGCAGGGAGAAGAAAGCCCACCCACCAGGTCCCCTCCAACTTTCACTGATGAGATCTTGGGGCTGTTTACATTAGCCATGCAAATTTGAAAAACCCAAACTGTCTCCTGGTGTTTAATCTCACAACCCAATTTGTTTTTGAGGCTGGCATGCTTAGCAGCTGTGCGGCAATGCCTTGCCTGTCCCACAGACAAAAGATAAGAAATAAAAAGTAAAAAGAATAGGCAAAATACTCCAATACCTTAGACAGATCGCTGCATTGAAGGAGGTAATTAACGACCCTGAACAGTCACAGCCAACCTATTTTCAGTTATACGTGAGAAGAAAATATATGTGTCAGGTATTTTTCTGGATCTGGACCATATGTATAACAATTATTTGCAAGCACACTGAGAAAAGTTGGCAATGACAAAATGTACGTGAGTAAGCAATTTCCCCCTCCACATCAACAATAGCTCTTTCTTATAGTTTATTTAAAAACATCTGTTTCCGACAGATTTAAGAAAATATGAGTTTGGGTTAAAAAATTCCTGCTGCTGTTAAAAGAAAAAAAGAAAGAAGTATATATATTTGTGTATTTGGGTTCAAAATGTCCCTCAGTGGAGCCATTTCTGAAGAAAAGTGCCTTTAACACAGGTCTCTGAGACTGGGGGGTATAAATAAAAACCTCAGAAAATGAATATCCCAAAGCTCTAAATCTGGAAGTGAGTTGGATCTGACACTGCAATTATAAGGAAATAAAGGACTTCTAACCTAGGATTCTAATATTCCATTCTGCATGTAGCTCAGTGTTTTTTTTTTTTTTTTTTTTTTTTTTGGTATATAGAAAGGTTTACTAGTTTAACTATGCAAACACCTTAACATTGTCTACAAGACCCTTTATAATTTGGCATTGATCTACTTCTCCCTTTCCCAACCAGTTTTTTTTAACAGCAACACATTTATCCGTGTTTCCTAAAAACACATATCCCTTTGTGTTCTATGCCATTATTCAAGAGGATAATGTTGCCTTACCTGCCTTCTCTATTCACCTTTCAATATTCTACTTATTCAAGATCCTTCTCTAATTTTATCAGCTCTCCAAGCCTTCCTTCACCCCAACAGGCAATATTTATGTCTACCTCTTTGCTGTTTTTGAACTCTCACTGATATTAAACTTATCTATTATGTTATGATTATTTGTATAATAATACATTGCTCTCTGAACTAGGAACTCCATAAAGTCCCTGTGTAAAAGTCACTCCTGTATCAGGAAATCAACAGTTGAAGTGAGTGATCCAGAGTTTTATTTTATTGGACTGTCTGACCAATCCATAAAAGAGTACCATCAAGAATTAGTTAACATACTTGTCTATTTCAAGTTTATAGCACCACACTTGAAATCCCTTTAAATAATTTTTAAATTCATTTTTTGGACATATGAATCAGATGCAAATCCTTTTGGAGGCTCACAATGGAAGTGAGTTGCTTATACAGAATGGATGTTACGCCTCCACCTCTGGTCCCCTCTTTTCTGTTTTTGGAAATGGCCAATGTGTTCATGATTTCAGGAACGGTGCTTAGCGTAAGGTGGCTTTTGAGAGATAAAGTATGCCTTCAGTGGCCTAATTAATTATATACTTTGCAGCAAGGTTCTGCTTACAGTTGTCTCCTACATCATGGCACTTCAGTAGTAACTGAAAATTTAATCAAGCAGGAGCAATGTGGTTTAAGCAAGGTAATGTTGTAGATAAGAGTAAATAGAACTTAAAAAGAAGATAAACACACCTTTCTAATTGAAAAATAAGGTGTCTCTATATAGTTAGAAGGAAATGAAAAAAGTACTCCAGTGAGTTAATGTAGCATGCTTACACTTTAAAATGAGAAAAAATAAAAGAGATAAGGTTTAAGAAACCCTTCTCACATGAAAGTCTCCTCTTATACTTCAAGCATTATCTGCCACGAAATGCTGTGAGGAACAAGCTCCAAGCACACAGATCAACCTCATGTGTGTCTTTGCTTCCTGGAAACAGATTATACTGTTAGGGAACCAGGCTGGAACACTGGCAGAAAAACCAAGTGGCACTTGGAGATCTTGGTGGATCAGAGGTTTATTTAACACCGCTGGGCTCAGAGGAGACCGTTTCTCCAGAGATCTGAGCACTGAATGCAAGTGGGGAGGGTAATTTATAGTCATCATCTTCCATATCTGTGGGGGTTTTCACACATGCAGCAAACAAAGGAAGAAGAACACGGAGGAGGGGGTCTCTAAGCTAGAGACCAGAGTTTGTTTTTAGCCCCATCAGCCATCTTTGTTGTACTTTATTCACTTCTCCAACAATATGTGAAGCCCTGGGGAAAAAATGGCAAAAGGAATTATGACTTGCTTTTCCCTTTGGATGAATTATTTTTTTTTTAATTTTTTTTCAACGTTTATTTATTTTTGGGACAGAGAGAGACAGAGCATGAATGGGGGAGGGGCAGAGAGAGAGGGAGACACAGAATCAGAAACAGGCTCCAGGCTCTGAGCCATCAGCCCAGAGCCCGACGCGGGGCTCAAACTCACGGACCGAGAGATCGTGATCTGGCTGAAGTCGGCCGCCTAACCGACTGCGCCACCCAGGCGCCCCTGGATGAATTATTTAAGTGTTTTGAAGGTGTCTTTTTATTCACAACTGAGATATACACCAGTAAGCCTAGTTTCATATTAGAATAAGATTTGTTTTGTTTTGTTTTGTTTTGTTTTGTTTTGTTTTGTTTTTGTCTAGGCCACAAAAGGAGGATAATGAGCTCATAAACCTTAGCACAGTTGTAAATACTAAACTTAGGAATTTAACCTGATGAGTCTCTAAAGTGAAAGGATGCACATCTAGATCTGTACACCTCTGATCCTTCCCCTCAGAAGAGAAAGACCCCATAAAGTCAATCATATTTAAGATAATCCAGCAAAGATCAGGAACAACATGTATTTCACCTGTTATTCAAATTATATGTATGTACATGTCCTACAGTTTTTCTCTTTAATTTCTGCCTGTCTACATTCTTTCCAAAATATAAATTATATTATGTAGCTGGCACTGGTATTAAAATATTAGAAATAAAAGTCCATTGCTTTTTACGGGATTAGCCCCCCATAATTGAAACACTGTCTCTGAAAACTAGAAAATGTATAGTTGATCCATCTCTAAAAGGTTCCCATGGTATTCTACATATAGTACCTCTAGAGAATAGCTTCAGGGATAATTCCTAAAAACTAACTTCTAACTCTGGAAACAATTTATTTGATGAAACTCCTCTAGGTTCCCATTAAGCAGCTGAAGACATTCATGAGCGAATATTTTCTCTCCTTTGTGAAAATTCTGTCTCATGTTAGGGGTGACAATGGTTTATAATACTCATTTATTTGGTTAAGTAGCAACAAAATATAAACATGAGGCAAAAGGCAGGTGTTCAATCCAGAATCCTCCACTTATGAGCTTTGGGAATTTGGGCAATTTTCTAAACTCTCTGTGCCTCAGTTGATACTAGGATTAATTACTTTATTAAAAAAAACTATTTCTTATAAAAAGTACTTGCTGGTTGTCCTAAAACAATGCGGTTGTGTAATTTTCGGCTTTCTGACCTTCACTTAAATGCCATAGTTTTAACTTTAATCTGGAGATTTTTATAACCTCAATTCAATAGAAACTGGGGAGCTAAAGATTTTCCTGATTATACTTTTCTATTGGCTTACAAACCGTGTTTTTGAGATAGTATTCTCAAAATGTATTCCATTTATAAAATGAATATCCTATCTTCCTATGTCTTCTGTTTACCTTATTGGGTATTTCAGATCATCTAAATGAGCATTAGTTTGTGAATTTTGGAAGTGCTCTCAAATGCCAGGACATGGACTTGGCCAGGATAACAAACAAACAAAGAAAAGTCTTGGTGTCCAGCAGCTTCTGGTTTCTCATGGCCATGTACTTGGTTTCCCATCCACCTCTGTCTGAACAGTTGTTTTACCACAATGGTGATAGAGAATCCAAGTGAACTGACCAATATTCTCATAGCCTAATCTTGCTTTTTGTCTCTGTTTCTCAAAATTATTATGGCAATGGGATTTTCCACCAGTTTTATTTATGAAACCCCAATGGCCCCACCCTCTGCTCCCCTTTCTTCTCTTGCAGATGTAGGACTTTTTAACCTATAATTGTAATTACATGGTTTGGTGTCATTATTTCTCTGGTAGGTTATTCCAGTTGCCAGAAGTAATCATGTTAAAAAAAAATTATTATCCACATAAAGAAAGGACTCTTTGAAGAAGATATAGCAGAATATTCTGTTTCCCTTGCCACCTTGCAACTAATACATTACTAATAGTGTGTCCCCAAGTCAAAATTTCAGTCTACAAACATAAACTTGAAATTTCAATTTCTAAAGACTTCCCTTGCATAGTCTTTTCATAAGATGTGAGGCACTACAATCCTGGGGGTTCCTACCATCCCAGACATGGCTCCACTGCACTTAGTTTTGCATCAGAATCCCCACCCCATCTGTTTGAAGCTCTCTCTGCCTGATAACTCTACCTTCATTTTAGGAAAGATCAGCCTTTCTAGCATGTAGAGATTTCATTCTCTGTGTAATCCTCAATAGTACCTTGGGTTTATTATAAATATTGATGCCAATAAGTGAAATAACTCAGATAGGGAAACACAAATATGGTCTGATCTCATTTAAATGTGGAATCCAAAAAAGTTGAATTCATAGAAACAGAGAGTAGATTGGTAGCTTTCAGGGGGCTGGAAGTTGGGGTAAATGGAGAGATGTTGGTGAAAGCATACAAACTTTAAATTATAAGGGGAATAAGTTCTAGGGATTGAATATACAGCATGGTGATTACAGTTAACAATGGTGTGTTGCATACTTAAAATTTGCTGAAAGACTGGAATTAAATGTTCCCACTACACACACATACACCCACACACACAGTGGTAACTATGTGAAGTGATGGATGTGGTAAACACAATATGTGCATAATAAATCATCACATTGTACAACTTAAGTTTACATAATATTCATTTGTCAATTTTATCTGAATAAAGCCAGAAGAACAATAAAAGATAAATGTCCAATAAATACTGATGACCATCACTGCCTTACAATATAGGCTCAAAACAGTTCACAGCCCATGGAGTAGAATTGTCAATGTTTCTCTGTTTTAAAAATGTTCCCACCAATGAGAACTTTGGCCTTAGTTACACACATTTTTCAAAAATATAGGTTTACATTTAAAAGAGATTTTTCTAAAATGTCTGTTTATTTTAAGAGAGAACACAAGTTGGGGAGGGGCAGAGAGAGAATCCCAAGCAGACTGCCTGCTGTCAGTGCAGAGTCCAATGCAGGCCTTGATCTCATGAACTCCTGAGATCATGACCTGAGTCAGAATCAAAAGTCCAACGCTCAATCAACTGAGCCACCCAGGCCCCCCCATTTAAAAAAGTATTCTGGGGGGGAGGAGCCAAGACGGTGGAACATCATTGAAGTTTTTTGTGTGTCTCATGTCCATGAAATATAGCCAGAACAACACTAAACCATCCTGCACACCTAGAAAACTCACCTGAGGATTAACACAGTAATCTGAACAACCTGAATCACAGAATTCAGCAGGTACATGGTGTGGAGTGGTGAACTTGGGGAGAGAGAAGCCGCAGAGGGCAGGGAGCGGCTTTTGCATGCAGAGAGAGGATGGAGATGCGGGGGGGGGATAATACGGGAAAATCACCCTCCACAAAAGAGCTGGAAAATGAAAAATTGGAAACAGCCGAAGAGACTGAACTAAAAAAGGAGAGAGGATAAAGGAGAGGGTTTAAATTCCATTAAGACTCTAAACAGGGGGAGCACAGAGTCTGAAACTCCGCGGCTCAATACCTGGATTCCTGGCAGTGCTCTGATGGGAAGGGCGAATCCCCAGGAGGAGAGTGGATCTGGGAGGTTCTCAGGCCACACGGGGAGAAGCGGTTCCACTGCTGGAAGGACACTTGGTAGAGGCTGTGAGGCCACCTGGTCACAGCAGACCCCAGAGAACGGCCACATTCGCTGGTGCTGGAACAAGGTTGTTAAGGGTGAAGCCTGGGGCCAGATGTGTGTTGTGATTTTCCATAATCCCTGAAACACTGCTGCTACACTATCTTGCGAACTTTTTCTGGGGCAGGCTGGCACTTGGCCTCAGTCTCTGGGCATCAGCAGCAGCACGGTCATGCAAACATTCCTGGGTGTGGCTGGCACCTGGCCATTGCTCAGTGAGACCCTCCGCCAGAAGGGCTGAGCAGGTCAAAGCCACAGTCGGGAAAAACAGCCTCATCTGAGATAAAACTCAGGAGGGAGATTCTTCCCGGGACTTGGTCATGGACTGTATAAAGACAGACAGTGGACGGAAGCCAAAGACAAGGGATGGTGCTTGATTGCTGATTGGGGAGAGCAGAGTTCTGATACTGGAGAGTGGGTAGCTGGGTGACGCCATTTTCACTCTTCCCGCGCTTGCCCATATGCACCTACAAGGGCAACAACGATCAACCCCAGTAGGCTAGCAGCACCATCTAGTGGAAAACGAAGCTGTTACACTAAGGCCCACCCAAGTAGGCCAACCTCGCTCTTCAAAAACACAAGTCTCACCGCCCACTTATTTTATGGACTATAAAGTGCTCATAGTTTGACTTCTAGGGAAAACAAAGTAATTTCAGTCATATTTCAGTCTGTTAGCTGGTCCATCTGTTCAGTTTAATTTATTTCTTTCTCTTTCTTTCTTTTTTCTTATTTCCCTTTTTCCTTTCTTTTTCTTGAATACACAAAGAGAAAAAAAATCATTTTTATTTTCAATTTTTATTAAAAATATTTTTCTTTAATTTTTTCTACTATATTTTTTACTTTTATTTAAATTTTTTCAAATTCTATTTTACTTGCATTATTTCATTTTAGCCTACTTCAGTGTATTCATTTCTTCAGATTTTCAAATAATTACCCTTCTTCCCCCTTTTTTCTCTAATCTATCAAGCCAATTTCAACACCCAGAACAAAACACACCTAGCATCTAGCATCATTTATTCGATTTTTTATGTATGTGTTTGTTTTTAATTTTTTAATTTTAATATTTTTTAATTTAATTTTTTTATTTTAATATTTCAGCCTCATTAATTCCTTTCTGCCTTCAAAATGACAAAGTGAAGGAATTCACCCCAAAAGAAAGATCAGGAAGAAACAATAGCTAGAGACTTAACCAACACAGATACACGCAAGATGTCTGAACCATAATTTAGAATCATGGTAATAAGAATACTAGTTGAAGTCGAAAATAGATTAGAATCCCTTTCTGTGGAGATAAAAGAAGTAAAATCTCGTCAGGATGAAATAAAAAATGCTATAACTGAGCTGCAATCTCGAACGGATGCCACAGCAGCAAGAATGGATGAGGCAGAACAAAGAATCAGCAATATAGAGGACAAATTCATGGAGAATAATGAAGCAGAAAAAAAGAGGGAGATTGAAGCCAAAGAGCACGATTTAAGAATTAGAGAAATCAGTGACTCATTAAAAAGGAACAGCATCAGAATCATAGGGGTCCCAGAAGAGGAAGAGAGAGAAATAGGGACGGAAGGGTTATGTGAACAAATGATAGCAGAAAACATTCCTAACCAGGGGAAAGACAGACATCAAAATCCAGGAAGCATAGAGGACTCCCATTAGATTCAACAAAAACCAACCATCAACAAGGCATATCATAGTCAAATCCACGAAATACTCAGGCAAGGAGAGAATCATGAAAGCAGCAAGGAAAAAAAGTCCTTAACCTAGAAGGGAACACAGGTCAGGTTTGCAGCAGACCTATCCACAGAATCTTGGCAGGCCAGAAAGGAGTGGCAGGATATATTCAGTGTGCTGCATCAGAAAAATATGCAGCCAAGAATGCTTTATCCAGCAAGGCTGTCATTCAAAATAGGAGAGAGAAAAAGTTTTCCAGACAAACAAAAAATAAGGAGTTTGTGACCACTAAACCAGCCCTGCAAGAAATTTTAAGGGGGACTCTCTGAGAGGAGAAAAGATGAAAAAAAAAAAACATATATACATACATACATGCATACCAAAAGAAACAAAGATTAGAAAGGACCAGAAAACACCACAGAAACTCCAACTCTACAAGCAACATCATGGCAATAAATTCATATCTTTCAGTATTTACTCTAAACATCAAAGAACTAATTGCTCCAATCAAAAGGCATAGGGTAACAGAATGGATAAGAAAACAAGATCCATCTATATGCTGTTTACAAGAGACCCACTTTAGACCTAAAGACACCTTCAGATTGAAAGTAAGGAGATGGAGAACCATCTGCCATGCAAACGGTCAACAAAAGAAAGCTGGAGTAGCCATACTTGTATCAGAAAATCTAGACTTTAAAATAAAGACTGTATCACTAGATGAAGAAGGGCATTATATCATAATTAAGGGGTCTATCCCCCAAGAAGACCTAACAACTGTAAACATTTATGTGCCAAATGTGAAAGCACCCAAATATATAAATCAATTAATCACAAACCTAAAGAAACCCATTGATAGTAATACCATAATATTAGGAGACTTCAACACCCCACTCACAACAATGGACAGATTATGTAATCAAAAAATCAACAAGGAAACAATGGCTTTGAATGACACACTGGACCAGATGGACTTAACAGATATATGCAAAACATTTCATACTAAAGCAGCAGAATATACATTCTTCTCCAGTGCACATGGAATGTTCTCCAGAATAGACCATATACTGGGACACAGATCAGCCCGGAGCAAGTACAAACCCGTGCATATTTTCAGACCACAATGCTATGAAACTCGAAATCAACCACAAGAAAAATTTTGGAAAGGTAACAAATACTTGGAGACTGAAGAACATCCTTCTAAAGAATGAATTGGCTAACCAAGAGGTTAAAGAGGAAATTAAAAAGTATATGGAGGTCAATGAAAATGATAACACCACAACCCCAAACCTCTGGGACACAGCAAAGGCAGTTGTAAGAGGAAAGTATATAGCAATCCAGGCCTTCCTAAAGCAGGAAGAAAGATCTCAGATACACAACCTAACCTTACACCTTAAAAGGCTGGAAAAGAATAGCAAATAAAACCCAAAAACAGCAGAAGACAGGAAATAATAAAGATTAGAGCAGAAATTAATGCTACCGAAACCAAAAAAAACAAACAAAAAAACAGTAGAACAGTTCAATGAAACCAGAAGCTGGTTCTTTGAAAAAATTAAGAAAATGGATAAACCACTAGCCAGTTTGATCAAAAAGAAAAAGGAAAGGACCCAAATAAATAAAATACAGAATGAAAGAGGAGAGATCACAACCAACATGGCAGAAATAAAAACAATAATAAGAGAATATTATGAGCAATTATATGCCAACAAAATGGGAAATCTGGAAGAAATGGACAAATTCCTAGAAGCATACACACTACCAAAACTGAAACAGGAAGAAATAGAAAATTTGAACAGACCTATAACCAGTAAAGAAATCGCATTAGTATTCAAAAATCTCCCAAAAAAAAAAAAAAAAACAGGAGTCCAGGGCCAGATGTCTTTCCAGGGGAATTCTACCAAACATTTAAGGAAGAGTTAACACCTGTCCTCTTGAAGCTGTTCCAAAATATAGAAATGTAAGGAAAACTTCCAAACTGTTTCTATGAATCCAGCATTACCTTGATTCCAAAACCGGACAGAGACCCCACTAAAAAGGTGAACTACAGACCAATTTCCCTGATGAACATGGATGCAAAAATCCTCAACAAGATATTAGACAACCGTATCAAAAATACATTAAAAAAATTATTCACCACGACCAAGTGGGATTTATACCTGTGATGCAGGGCTGGTTCAATATCTGCAAAAGTAATAACGTAATTCATCACATCAATTAAAGAAAGGACAAGAACTATATGATCCTCTCAATAGATGCAGATAAAGCATTTGATGAAATACAGCATCTTTTTTTAATAAAAACCCTCAAGAAAGTAAGTATACATGGATCATACCTTGAGATCATAAAAGGCATATATGAATCACACAATGCTAATATCATCCTCAATGGGGAAAAGCTGAGAGCTTTCCCCCTAAGGTCAGGAACAAGGGATGTCCACTCTCGCCACTGTTATTCAACATAGTATTAAAGTATTGGAAGTCTTAACCTCTGCAATCAGACAACAGAAAGAAATAAAACACATCCAAATCGACCAGGAGGAGGTCAAACTTTCACTCTTTGCAGATGACATGACACTCTTTCTATATGGAAAACCCAAAAGATTCCACCAAAAACCTACTAGAACTGATTCATGAATTCAGCAAAGTTGCAGGATATAAAATCAATGCACAGAAATCGGTTTCATTCCTATACACCAATAATGAAGCGGCAGAAAAAGAAATCACAGAATCGATCCCATTTACAATTGCACCAAAAATCATAAAATACCTAGGAATAAATCTAACCAAAGAGGTGAAAAATCTATATGCTGAAAATTATAGAAAGCTTCTGAAAGAAATTGCCAAAGACACAAAAAAATGGAAAAAGATTCCATGCTCCCGGATAGGAAGAACAAATATTGTTAAAATTTCAATACTGCCCAAAGCAGTCTACATAGTCAATGCAGTCCCTATCAAAATAACATCAGCGTTCGTCACAGAGCTAGAACAAGTAATCCTAAAATTTTTATGGAACCAGAAAAGCCCCCAAATAGCCAAAGCGATCTTGACAATAAAACCAAAGCAGGAGGCATCACAATCCCAGACTTCAAGCTACACTACAAAGCTGTAATCATCAAGACAGTACGGTACTGGCACAAGAACAGACACTCAGATCAATGGAAAAGAATAGAGAACCCATAAATGGACCCACAAATGTATGGCCAACTAATCTTTGACAAAGCAGGAAAGAATATCCAATGGAGTAAGACAGTCTCTTCAGCAAGTGGTGCTGGGAAAACTGGACAGCGACATGCAGAAGAATGAGCCTGGACCACTTTCTTACACCATACACAAAAATAAACTCAAAATGGATGAAAGACCTCAATGTAAGACAGGAAGCCATCAAAATCCTCAAGGAGAAAGTAGACAAAAACCTCTTTGATCTTGGCCGCAGCAATTTCTTAACACGTCTCCAGAGGCAAGGGCAACAAAAGCAAAAATGAACTAATGGGACCTCATCAAAATTAAAAGCTTCTGCACAGTGAAGGAAACAATCAGCAAAACTGAAAGGCAGTTGACAGAATGGGAGAAGATATTTGCAAATGACATATCAGATAAAGGGTTAGTGTCCAAAATCTATAAAGAACTTATCAAACTCAACACCTAAAAAACAAATAATCCAGTGAAGAAATGGGCAGAAGACATGAATAGACACTTCTCCAAAGAAGACATCCAGATGGCCAAACAACACATGAAAAAATGCTCAACATCATACATCATCAGGGAAATACAAATCAAAACCACAATGAGATACCACCTTACACCTGTCAGAATGGCTAACATTAACAACTCCGGCAACAACAGATGTTGGCAAGGAAGCAGAGAAGGAGGATCTCTTTTGCATTGTTGGTGGCAATGCAAGCTAGTGCAGCCACTCTAGAAAACATTATGGAGGTTCCTCAAAAAATTAAAAATAGAACTACCCTACGACCCAGCAATTGCACTACTAGGTAATTATACAAGGGATACAGGTGTGCTGTTTTGAAGGGACACACGCACACTATGTTTATAGCAGCACTATCAACAATAGCCAAGTATGGAAAGAGCCTAAATGTCCATCGATGGATGAATTGATAAAGAAGATGCGGTGTATATATATTTACAATAGAGTATTACTCAGAAATCAAAAAGAATGAAATCTTGCTATTTGCAACTATGTGGATGGAACTGGAGGGTTTTATGCTAAGCGAAATTAGTCAGAGAAGGACAAATATCATATGACTTCACTCATATAAGGACTTTAAGAGACAAAACAGATGAACATAAGGGAAGGGAAACAAAAATAATATAAAAACAGGGAGGGGGACAAAACAGAAGAGACTCTTAAATATGGAGAACAAACAGAGGGTTACTGGAGGGGTTGTGGGAGGGGGGGTGGACTAAATGGGTAAGGGGCATTAAGGAATCTACTCCTGAAATCATTGTTGCACTATATGGTAACTAATTTGGATGTAAATTTAAAAAATAAAATTAAAAATTAAAAAAAAAGAAAAATAAAAAAATATTAATTCCAGAACAGTGAAGCAACTTTTCTAGAAATATTCCCAATTGGAAACAACCCAAGTTTTCATCAGCATAGCAATAAGTAAACTAATTGTGATATATCACATAAAATGAATGCTACTCAGCAGTAAAAAAGAGCACTTTCTGAAACTTGGAAAGAAAGTAGATGACTCTCAAAAACATAATTTTAAGCAAAAGAAGCAAGTCACAGAAGAGTATACTTGAATGTTTCCATTTATAGAAAGTTCTAGAACAGACAAAGCTATTCTTAGAAATCAGAATAGTGGTTGCCTGGGGCAGGAGATTGTGATTGACTAAATGGGGCAGAGGGATCTAACTATGTGGGATGTCACTGTATTAAATATTTTCATCTGGGCTTTCGATACAGGATTGTGTACATGTGTTAATTGATAAAGCTGTACCCTTGTATTTGTGCATTTTACTAGATATAAATTATACTCCAATGAAATACTGATTCTTTTATTACCACAGGTAATAAGGTAGGATTCAAAATTGGATATTGATTGGGGCGCCTGGGTGGCGCAGTCGGTTAAGCGTCCGACTTCAGCCAGGTCACGATCTCGCGGTCCGTGAGTTCGAGCCCCGCGTTGGGCTCTGGGCTGATGGCTCAGAGCCTGGAGCCTGTTTCCGATTCTGTGTCTCCCTCTCTCTCTCTGCCCCTCCCCCATTCATGCTCTGTCTCTCTCTCTCCCAAAAATAAATAAACGTTGAAAAAAAAATTTAAAAAAAAACAAAAAAAAACAAAAAAAACAAAATTGGATATTGATTAATGCTATTAGAAGGGCTGTGGACTTACTTTTTAGGAACAACTGAATTTTTTTTTTTTTTTCCCTGAGAGGTACCATATAGTTTACTGTTCTTTCTAAAGTATGTACTAATAAGAATGAGATGTTATGGTATTAATACCTTGGGACAATTCTAATAAATGGGACTGTGATTTGCCAGGGTATCAGCTTTTAGATTCTCCTGCTAGACATTCTTTTCCACTATTTCAGAGTACATAAAATTATAAGCTAGTCTTTAACAAATACTTTCGACAACTAGCAGAAATATTTCAAAATGTACAAAAGTATGGGTGGTAGCACTCTCCCTACCCCTCATTCATTTATTTATTCACTCATCCATTCATTTACATGTAATAGTTTATGGAACCAGTGTTTGGATACTTTCTTTTGGAAGACAGTCTTGTCTTTTACCACCTACAGATATTAATAATTAGTTTAAGGGGCAACATGTAGTAATATATTGTGAAGGAAAACATTGCTAGTTCCATTTCATGAGAATGGTTTATTATGTACCTTTTTTTTTCATGGCAATAGACAATCTTCAAATATTGAGCTGGAATCTACATGGAGTCACAACTTCAAATCTTTTGTCAAAATTAATTCATTAATTTCTTTCATACAGGCATAGTAACGTATATTCTGTACTCTCCAAAAAATAATCTAACTCATGTTTTATATGTAAACATGGTAAATTGTAAAATGTTACATTCAAAGGCTGGGAATAAACATTTTAAAATTCTTATGTTATTCATTATTACACTTCCTTTTATAGTTCTTTTTATCTCTGTCAGTTTAAATCAGTTTTAGTCTAAAAATTATCAGGACAAAAGATTCTTGGTATTTTGGTAATCTTAATACGGTTGGTGCAATTTGCAGTTGATTGATGTGTTCAAAAAGGAAACTCAAAACTGGTACATTGTTCAGTCTCTTTTTTTAAAAGTTCAAATTACTTAGGTATGTATGTTTTTACTGATATGATTTTATGTATTGAATCTTAAATATCAATGAGTATGATTTAAAAACAAAAACTCAAGGGGAGGTAATGTAACTTCTAATGACAGAAAGGACAGATGGTGTGGAAGACATTTTGCAAAG
The DNA here is from genome assembly GCF_018350155.1 of Leopardus geoffroyi. Taxonomy (NCBI): domain Eukaryota; kingdom Metazoa; phylum Chordata; class Mammalia; order Carnivora; family Felidae; genus Leopardus; species Leopardus geoffroyi. Next base: position 57,378,843 of record NC_059326.1, on the reverse strand, counting down.
AAGCTGTGTATATACCTGAGGTTAGTTGTGTTTTTATCTTTTAGTGTGCCTGTGGATAATCTATTAGTTGGAATAATATATAATACTAGTCATACCATTAATATAGCTTATTGAGATTCAACACTGTGGGAAGCTTCAACACTGGGTGATGCAATCAATAGAGATTATGCTTTGTTTTCTTATTTTGTAGACTCATCACATTAAAAAAATTAACATCCTCTATAATAATGATAAAGCAGTAAGTGTGTGTGTATGTGTATGTCTGTGTGAACCCTCAGTAAGGAATGTATAAAATAAGTATTCAAATTAGAAGCACTTCAAAGAATTATTGTTTAGCGTGAACTTTGAGGGAAAATTAGGTGCAGTATTCTTGAAAAAGGACAGTTCTCTGCAGTTTCAAAAAGGTGAAGAGGGTGTATAGAAATGTCAGATCACTATCTTGTACACCTGAAACTAATACAACACTGTATGTTAACTAAGAGGAATTAAAGATAAAAACTTTAAATGTGAAGAATACCTAAAATGACATTAATAAAGACTTTGCAATTACCAAAATATAGAAATATATAGAATATATAGAAATATATAGAATATATAGAAATATATAGAATATATAGAAATGTATATAAAATATAGAAATATAGAAGATGTACTTATAGAAAATATAGAATTTAGAATATAAAATATAGAAAAATAATCACTTCAATCTGTGTGGGAGTATAATTAAAGAGAAGTGAAAAGTCCAACATACATCACCAAGAATGAAAGCAGGGTAAGGACAGTTATGGCTCACACAGGGAAGCTATACTTTATCATTTCCTTCTTCTATTTAAAATACTTCAGTAACTCCTTTTTACTTCATATTATTGCCTCTGATTATCTTTCCAAATTTCTCTCTACTTTCTTTCAAAAGTACCATTTCTTCCTTTCATTGTAATTCTCTAAAAATTCTAGATTATTTTTCTTATCAATCATGATTAATCTTCTGCCATCTGAATCCTGTGTCTTTTGTGTAAATCTTTTTTAGCATTACTGTTGCATCTATTAACACACTGAAAACATTTCTTCCAGAAGACTATGAGCTCTCAATTTCAGGAAACATATTCCATTATATTTATAGCCTTAGGATCTACTATAAAGCCTGACTATAGTAAATGTTTAATAATATGTTAATTTAAAAATAGCCATTTAAAAGTTTCCTTTTTTGCAAACACCTAGTCAGGGAGTATAAGACCTCACTAAAATAAGAAAATATTCAGAGATATTCATAAATGCCTTATTATTATTACTCAGTGTAAAAAAAAACCCTTGAATTTATGATAGGTAGCAAAAATGCACTCAATTTGTGCCTTAAACCTGAACATTACCTTTCAATATTTGAACATTATTCAAAAAATCAAATGAAACTAAACCTTTATAAAGAAAAACTTTGGATGCCTTCTTCACCCAACTCTGCTCCAAAACAAGCCTCTCCAAATTCTTTTATTTCTTATTATATTTTCACATTTACAAATAATACATCCATACTGCATTTTTCCAGTTTTATACATTATTAATTTATAATTATGGAATATATCTTATCATTATACTTTCTTCCTTCAAATATTATATCACTATTGTTGTTAAATCACCCTTAGTACCATAAATACTGTTTACTTCTGAGCCATGTAGTTTTCTCTCTTTTTCTTTTCACTTGTTTGTAATATTTTGTTATTTCTTGACTTAATATTTGCTTTATTTCTAATTCCTTAGTGCTATGTATTAAACATGCAAGTGAACAATCATTGCCATTATTTTGCTCAGCCAGAGAGGTCTCCATCTTCAATTTAATACCATTAATACTTAACTGATCACATTCCTAAATAAGTGTCACTGCCACATCTTCCAAGTTTTATGAATGGTAGCATTATTCCACATGGCCATGTGGCTTAAAATTAACTTTTATTTCTTGTGTAAGAAGATTTTTTTAATTGAAAGTAACATAAATTCATCCCAAATTGGCTTAGAAATACCAAATTTACCAGTCCTTATAAAAGGAAATTGCAGAGCTGGGCCATGAGAAGGTTGGTTGTTATGGGAGTAGAATAGCTCATATTGTTGTCAAAAATGGTTGACATTCACTAATTACTCTATCAAGTTTAATCAATACTTCCCAACCATCTAGACTGGTCAGACATGAGTTCACAGGGGGCTGAGCTATGAGATACATCCTAGTGATACTATGCTGTGCTCAAAATTGTCTCAAAGATTTACTAATCTTGATTATATTATTTTAATACTATTAAAATAGAAACTCACCAAATTTCCCACTGAAACCCTTTTTTGATCCATTACATAGTTTCATCAGAAATATTTAAATTTATGTGAGTCCCAGTGTATTAAAATACTTTGGTTACATTTAGAATAACTGGGCAACTGTCAACCATGAACATCTTGGAGAAGCACTCTTGTTTCTCAAGAGGATGAAAAAGAATTAATAATATAATAAACATTTGTATAAACAGGATAAAACAAAACTTGCAATGGCAACAGCTGGTTAATCGTTTTCACATGTTTTAACACCTCTAGTTCATCCTCCACACACCTGACAGATATTATACACACAATGATTATGCAATATCATTGTTTAAACAAAACCTTTTATAACTACCACTGGTTTAATATATCTACAGTGTCATCTCAAGATCCTAATAGCTTCTCTCAAGGATCACTTCCCCTTTCTTAGAAGGTCAAGAGAACTTCCTATGTGCCATTTATATTATAACAATAATATTGCTTTATGTGATATTTGGGTCTGGGTTGCTTTTGTTTTGTTTTGTTTTGTTTTGTTTTGTTTTGTTTTGTTTTGTTTTCTTTCAAACTCAGTTGTAAATTCTTGAGGTTGGGCACCACATTTTATAAATCTTTATATTCTTTATAGAATTCAGCCCAGTACCTTGCATGTGTCAAATACTTAGTATTTGTTGAGTAAATTAATTTTATGTATGAAAGAAGACAAGCTTTATCTAATAAGCTGAAAAACTTCTGGGAAATCATTGACTTTTTAAAATCTTAAAGGTCATGTTTCCCTGCATTGGCTATTTTTTGTAATTTGTCAATGCTTACTGACATCACACAGCTAATGCGATTTTTTAAAATGTGGACTATGGTGAACTTCACATAGGAGTTAATTCAAATATTCTAGGCATCAAGCTATACTGAATATGAAGTCATTTTCTTAGCTTATTTTAATTTAGTGTGAGATAGTTGCATGTTTGGCAACACCTCTTGACACTGGAGCTATCAATGATAGTCTTTTTTTTCTTTCATTTTTCTTCTTCCTTTTTTGGGGAAGTAGCAGTACAGTCACATCTTCTGAAATGCCCTGTATGGGTTATACACGTTCAGAATCATATACTAAAATTATAGCAGCAGATACAAACATCTTAAGTTTACTTTTAGGCTGTATTAACTTTTTGTTGATCTTTTTGGTTTACTTCATCAGGTGTGTGAGCCTTTGTTTTAATCAATATGACTTTGTCTATGTCTTTCTGATTTAAATCTTGCCATTTGCAATAATGTGGATGGAACTAGAGTGCATTATACTAGGTGAAATAAGTCAGTGAGAGAAACATAAATATCATATGATTTTGCTCGTATGTGGAATTTAAGAAACAAAACAGATGAACATAGGAGAAAGGGAGAAAGGAAGGAAAAATAAGATAAAAACAGAGAGGGAGACAAATCATAAGACACTTAAATACAGGGAACAAACTGAGAGTTGCTGGAGGGGTGTTGGGTACAAGGATGGGCTAAATGGGTGATGGGCATTAAGGAGGGCACTGGTTGGGATGAGCACCAGGTATTATTTGTAAGTGATGAGTCACTAAATTCTAGTCCTGAAACCATTATTACACTGTATGTTAACTAACTTGGATTTAAATGAAAAAAAAAAAAAAAAACTTTAAATGATTCACATATCTAAGCTTAGAAGCACGCTTTTTCTCTCTCCCCTTCTTCCCTTCTGCTTTCCACTCTCTAATTTTCCTCTTCTCCCCTTTTCTCTCTTATTATTCCCAGTACCTCAAAAACATAGAAGTTGTTTAATATTTATGTAACATTGATCCAAATGAAATTAAACTGATTTAGCAAAAATATGGAGAGCCATCAGGGAGATTCAGAAATCCAGGGCATAACATTGAGTGACTCAAAGACATAGGAGGAAGACACTGTTCAGCATAAGGCATGCCTTTAAATATTACACACTGCTCATAAGCATGCATGCATAACTATTTTCCTGCATATAAATTCTTCCAAAAAGGAATGTGTGTGTGTGTGTGTGTGTGTATATATATTATATATATATATATATATATATATATATATATATATATAACAAAGAACCTAGATAAAAATTTAAAAGACTGTTAATATAATATTGAAGATGTAGAATTATCGACATGATAATTCTAATCCTATATCCTGTTCAAAAATTCAACTTTCTGTTACCTGTTTTTACAGCATGCAAACAGACTCTGAAGCAATGTGAAACAAAATGCCCACCTTGGCAATATGGTATCTTTTTTAGAGCTCAGCAAATTATTCCCTTCTTTTATAATCACCTAAGAAATACACTGTATAACCAAGGTTATGAAATTCTCTACCCCTTGAAGTCTGTGCCTTTGCCCAGACATCTGGGAATTCACTAAAAGATGAAAGGGCTTCTTTTGGCATAGGCCTTTGAACACAGTGCTAATCCCTTCACTTTGGCTTCAGAGCACTATGCAGTTTAAGATAATAAAGACATTCTTTCACATTTTATTGGCAATATTGTCAAAGAGCCTTAGTATTTCCATAGAAGGTATCATGCATATACATGCACAGATAGATTAAATATATAATTTATAATGCCAAAAGACTGTATCTTCTGAATATGGAGTTTATGATATTCATAATAATCGGTCACTATATTTACATTGCTAGGTGTTCTTTTTGTCATAGCATTAACAATGCCTTATAATGAATACAATGGTTGGTGTGAGTAAATATATTATTTGATAGAAAACACTTCTAAATTATATGACTGGAAAACCTAAGCTTGACTCTTTCGTTGAAACATGAAAAATTAATTATATTTTTATTAGTTGGCATATTAAATTTTATATACTTAGACTACTAGGTGGCAGTTAATCTGGAATAAACCTTAACAAGTGTTTATAAGTTTCTAAAGTCACCATTCATGCTAAATTTTAGAGAAAATCTCATGAGGTGATTGAAAACCTCAAGATGAAAAAAAAATGAATTAGTGAAATTGAAGGCATTTTCAACAATGAGGATTTTCATTGTAATAATAGAATATCCTTCTAGTTTGGAAAATAATTCTGAGAGTTTGTGCTGTCATAATTTAATAGGGTACAAAGTTTTTAGTTAAAGGAGATAAAAAAACATTGCTCCTTATCACTATCATCATAGATTAGATTTATCTAGTGTTTACTGTGTGCCTAGTACAGTTAACCCTTGACCAACAGAGGTGTAAAAAGCCTAGGTTTGCTTATATGTAGATGTTTTTTGATTCAGTACAATGCTATAAATGCATCTTCTCTTCATTATTATTTTCTTAATAACACTTTCTTTTTTCTCACTAACTTTATTATAAGAATACAGTATCCAATACATACAGAATACAAAATATGTGTTAATAAACTGTTTATGTTATTGGTAAGCCTTCTGGTCAGCAGTAGGCTATTACTAGTTAGGTTTGGGAGGGTTCAAAAGTTATAGGGGATTTTCAAGTACAATGGCAGGTAAGTACTATGATGTTCAAGGGTCAGTAGTGCTGTTTTACTTGCTTACATGTCTTACCTGAATTGTTTGTATTTAATTTCATAACATTTCTTTTTTTTAATTTTATTTGTTTATTTTGAGAGAGAGCACACAGGGGAAGGGTAGAGAGAGAGGGAGAGAGAGAATACCAATCAGGCTCTGCATTGTCAGAGTGGAACAGAATGTGGGGCTAAAACCCACAAACCATGAGATCATGACCTGAGCTGAAATCAAGAGTCCGATGCTCAACAGACTGAGTCACCTAGGCTCCCCTAATTTCATACTATTTCTAATACTACATTAATTCCCATGAAAATATTAATGCTTAGGGAAATTAAGTAACTGGCCTAATTTTACACAGCTAGTAATAGGACAGGCTGAGATTCAACCTAGAATCTTTTGGATTCCTTCAAAAAGCTTGAGTTTTTGACTATTTCATATTTATATGTTTACCCTAGCAACAATCAGAATGCCATCCAGAGAATACTACTGAGAAAAATCTGTTTAATATTTTAACTGAACAAAATGGTGAAAATGAAAATTAGCCTGCGTAATGTAAGAGATGATGCAGAATGTGTGACTGAAGTATCAGGGTGCTTGGTGGGTGTTTTTAGGCCAGAAACTTTCACAGATATTGCATAACCAGAAATTAATTTGGTAACAAATTCTTCTAAAAATGCAAATAAGCCCTTCCTCTCAAGGGTTAACAACATGAGCTTAAGTTTCTTAGATGTTCACACTTATGTCTGATAATTAGATTGCTTAACACTCAGGATAAATTGAGATTCTTATGGAAGGAGAGAGTGTTGTTTTTTTTTTTTTTTTTTTTTGGTGAGGGGAGGGCAAGAAGTGTTAATTGCACAGGCTGGTTCAAGTGGGATGTCACCGTGGGGGACTTTAATCAAATTAATGTAATATTCATATATCCCACCATTCCTTCTGCAGATTTAAAATACAGTTTAAATATTCCTACAGCAATACTCTATGTCGTTTCTTTCCATTTAAATAATCACTAATTTATTTTGGTTTGACTACATGTATAATATTCATGTGTTTTTATAAGTAAAAATAGCAAAATAATCCTTCTTCAAATGTTATAGGAAACATAAAATTAAAAATATTGACAGTATTTTCAATTCTTTATCAGAAAATTGCAAAGATTCTTAGGTTATCTGATCTAAAGCCCCTTTTTTTCTTTTTTTAAATTTTTTTGATGTTTTTATTTATTTTTGAGACAGAGACAGAGCATGAGCAGGGGAGGGACAGAGAGAGGGAGACAGAATCTGAGGCAGGCTCCAGGCTCTGAGCTGTCAGCACAGCTGACACAGGGCTCGAACTCATGGACTGTGAGATCATGACCCGAGCCGAAGTCGGACACTTAACTGACTGAGCCACCCAGGCGCCCCTAAAGCCGCTACTTTTCATAAAAGGAACATTGAGATTGGATTGCACCATTAACATAACTAATGAATTTGCATTTGTATTTAGTAAGTATTCTTCAGTGTAGAAGAAGTTTCACAATTTTAATTTTCACGCAGCCTTATTGCTCTTCTCCTAATCACAAATTTCTTGCAAAGAGCATATTTAAGAGTCACTCTTTAACCTGTCAATTAAGTTGTGTCTGATATTTTGTTGTTTTCTACACTTTCTTCCTAAATTCATATTGATCCAAGGCTTAAATACTATTAATACATGAATCATTTCTAAATGTTTTTCCTCAAACTGTATTTGTCCTGGGAGATAAAGATTTCTATATCCAACCACCTAGTCCATATTTTAAGTATATAACTCTATAAAGTTATATAGTTATATAAAAAAATTTCCCTTTCCTCCAGCTCCTGGAAATCACTGCTATCCTTTCAGTCTGTATAGATATGCCTATTATGGATATTTCATATAAAAGGAATCATGCAACATGTGACTTTTCATATCTGGTTTCTTTCACATAAATATATGTTTTTCAGAATCATCTATGTGGCTGTATGTACCAGAATATGATTCCTTTTCAAGGTTGAATAACGTTCCACTTCATGGATTTTGTGCATTTTCCATATCTATCCATCAGTTGATAGAGAAATGTTTTCCCTTTTTATGTATTATGACTAAGATTATCAACATTCTTGTACAAATTTCAGTGTGTTTTCCCTTCTTGTGGGTATATAGGTAGAGAGTGGAAGTGCTGGGTCATATGGTTACATTATGTTTAATGTTTTGAGGAATAGTGAAACTAATTTATAAAGCAGCCTCACCATTTTATATTACCAGCAGCAATGTACGAGGATTCCAATTTCTTCACAACTTCACTAATGTTTGTTATTGCCTGTCTTACTATATTCATGCTTTGGGTGTGATGTGGCACTCATTGAGGTCTTAATTTGTGTTTTGTAATGACCTATGATATTCAAAATCGTTTTATGTGTTTATTCTCCATTTACATATCTTTTTGGAGAACTGTATGCTCAAAATATTTGCCCATATTTTTAAATGTTTATTATTGAGAGACAGAGAGAGACAGAGCATGAGCATGGAAGGGGCAGAGAGAGAAGGAGACACAGAATCCAAAGCAGGCTCTAGGCTCTGAGCTGTCAGCACAGAGCCCGACACGGGGCTCAAACTCACAAATTGCGAGGTCATGACCTGAGCCGAAGTCAGATGCTTAACCAACTGAGCCACCCAGGCGCCCCAATATTTGCCCATTTTTAAATTGGGTTGTCTTTATATTGTTGAGTTATTTATATATTATATACACAAGTTATATATATAAGTTCTTTACATATTCTTGATATTACACTCTTGTCAGATATATGATTTACAAATATTTTTCTGTTTGCGGAGAAGGCATTGCTGTTTATCTATGACAGTTATTCCACACCCATGATCCTCTCCATTCAGAAGTTCTTTGAAATGGTGCCAGAGGTCTTGGCCAGTTGGAAGATGGAGTCATCTGAATCATGACTCACCCATCCTGCAAATGGCCCCACAGATAGCATAAGTTTTAAACTTATGACTAAACCTAGACTGTTCAACTTGCCTGTCACTTTGTCAACCTCCACCATGTTCATCTGGATGCATGCACGGTCATTGGTGTGTATGATGTGGTTGCTGGTAGAGCGTTTCTACCACACATACAGGTCCAGGAAATGGACCATTTCATGTCAATATTTGTATATGGTACAAATTTGGTTTCCAGCTATACCTGTGGACCAATTATCCTACCACTCCTTATAAAATGGACTATTCTTTCTCCATAAAATATATTCATCATCCTTGTGGAAAATCAATTGGCATAAATAATATTGGTTTGTATATCTTCCTTATGCCAGCACCATAAAGTCTTGATTACTGTAGTTTCTTAATAAGTTTTGAGGTCTAGATGTGTGAGTGCTCCAGGATTGTTCTTCTTCCACAATTTTGTTTGGTTTATTCTTAGTCCCTTGTATTTTCAAATAAAATGTAGAATTAGTTTGTAATTTTACAGTGTGTGTGTATGTGTGTGTGTGTGTGTGTGTGTGTGTGTAATCATCACACTATACAGCCTAGGGAAAAAATCACATTGTACAATCTGAATATATACAATTTTTGCTTGTCAACCAAATCTTAATAAAGCTAGGGAAAAAAGAGTACCATAGAATTAGTTTGTCAGTTTCTACAACAAAGCCACCTGGTATTTGACAGGGATTTTGTTTGTTTGTTTTGAACTATAGATAAATTTGTGGATGATTGCAATCTTAACAATATTATTTTTCAATTCATGTACATGAGGTGTCTTTCTATTTCTTTAAGACTTCTGTGAAGTTTTTAGTATACTAGTCTTCTACTTCTGTTAAATTTATTTTAAATGTTTAAATATTTTATTCTTTTCAGTGTTATTTTAAATATAATTGTTCACTGAATTTTATTTTATAATTGTTCATCTCTAATGCCTAGAAATACAGTTGATTTTTATATATTGATCTGTGTCCTACAACCTGATCAACTCATTTATCTAATTGGTTTTGGGGGAATCAAAAGTATAGACTCCTTCACGTTTTCTTTGTGGAAGATCATGTCATCTACAAATATTGTTTTATTTCTTCTGTTCCAATGTGTGTGCCTTTTATTTCTTTTTCTTAATTGCACTCACTAGATTCTTTAGTACAATGTTTAATAAAAGTTGCCTGGGCAGATATTTTGTCTTTTTCCTAATCTTTGGGTGAAATCCTTCAGTGTTTCTTATTTAAGTACAACCTTAACTAGGGGTTTTTCTTAGATGCCCATTATCAGGTTGAGGAAGATCTCTCCTTTTCCTAGTTTGGTGAATATTGTATCACACAAGAGTGTTCCATTTTGTAAAATATTTTTCTGCATCTATTGAAATGACATACTGGCTTTTGTCTTTTATTATTATGTTTTAATACATTGTTTTTTTGTTTTTTGTTTTTTTGTATTTTGAAAAACTCTTGCATTCCTGAGATCATTGAACCTTGGTTATAAGATTTATTCCTCTTTTTGTTTGGGTGGATTTATTTTACTAATATATTGTTAAGTATCTTTTTGTTTATATTTATAAGGTATAGTGACCAATAATTTTATTTTCTTGTAGTACTTTGGTCTAATGCTGGCATCAGGGTAATACTGGCTATTCAAAATGAGTTGAGATATATTTCCTGCTCCTCTGTCTTAGTGGGGAAGCGTTTGAGAAAGATTGATATCCATTTTTATTTAACTGCTTCGTAGAATTCAATAATGAAAACATCTGATTCTGAGATTGTATTTGTGAGATATTTTCTAATTACTAACTTATCCCTTTGCTTCTTATTATTTATTCAATTTTTCTTTTCTTAAATCATTCCCAGTAATTTGACTCTTTCTAGGATTTCGCTCATTTCAGCTGGATTATCTAATTTGTTGTTATACAACTATTATATATTTTTTTGATCATTTTTATTTCTGTAAAGTAGGTAGTATGTCCCCTTTTCCAATTTTAGTAGTTTGAGTTTGTTCTTTTATTGTCTTGGTCCATCTAGCTATGGGTTTGTCAGTTTTATCTTTTTTAAGAATCAACTTTTTTAAAAAAAATTCTCTATTGTTTCACTATTCTTTGTTTCATTTATTTCTGTTCAAAACTTTATTATTTCTTTCCTTTTGCTTGTTTTGAGGCTAGTTTGCTAGTCTTTTTTTAATGTCCTAAGGTAGCCAATTGTATTGTACTTTGCTTGTTTAGTTAGTTTTCTGAGCAAATTCTGTAAAGTTTATACTGTTTTTCATTTGTGACCACTATGTGATTTGTAGCTTAGTGATTAGCTAATGATTGGACAGAAATTTATTCAAATTCCTGGAACCATAAGTCTTCCAGTCTTTGCCAAAGAGCTCTATGAACATGTTGCAGCATGTCTTAAACACTCAGCCAGACAGTTTTCAGCTTTGCTTTAATCTACAGTTTGTGAAGGTACAAAGTCTCATGGTTTGCCAAAATTGAGTTCTCAGGGCCTTTTTCAGATTTCTTTGAGCATCTTCACAGTCCTACACATACATATAGTCTAGAGACCCAGGGATTTCTTCAAAGACACCTATGATATCTCATTCCCCAGCAGTTTTTTGTAAGTTTTTTAGTTTGTTCCACTCAGTTGCCATCCATCCCTTCAGATAATGATGATATTAACCAATTATCTCTATTTTTTCCTCTAGGGGAAAAGACTGCTCAGATTGGGGAAGGTCTAAGTCAGGTCAGTGTTATACAACCTAACAATTTGCAATGTATTGGAAGCAGTTGACAAAACTCATAGTGAGGAATCTCTGGGAATCAAGCTTAAGAGGAGCTTCAACAGCATTCTGTATTCTCCATATAAGCTAGATGAAGACATTGTCTTTCTTGCTCATTGAAGTGTTACCAGTACAAGTACAAAGTCATTCACACAATAGAACTGTTGTAAATATTTTTGAATGAATAAATAAATGGGTGAATAAATGAATTTGAATTTCACTTAAAAGTATATATATATATATATATATATATATATATATATATATATATACATATATATATATATACTCTTTTTGAATGACCGTGACACCTCAGGAATTGAAACAACTTGAGATCAACTTAATAAGTATTTATAAAACCAGAGTGATAGCTTAAAGATAAAGTCAGCATAGGCTAGGTCTTGTAGTAATCAACAACCTCAGAATTGTAGTAGGAACACAACAGTTAAGGCTTTTCTCTCCCACATCAAATGACTGTTGATGTTTACATGTTTACCTGTTGTTTTAATCCATGGTATCTTCATGTTAGAACTCAGGCTTAAAAAGGAGCTTTTATCTTCAACATTGCTACTTTCTATGGAGGAAGGAGAGAACATTGCTAACCACATCTCCTTCTTAAAACTACTCTTTGAAATGCCACATGTATTTCTGTTTACATTTAATTGAGAAAGGTAATCATATAGGCAATCCTAGTTCAAATGGACATGCATGCACAATCCTCCAGTAGAGTGGGGAAGAGAAGTTACATGGGTAAGCCACATGGGCAGGCAAAAATAATCTGCTGAGAGGAAGAACAAATCTGTATAAACAATAACATAACCCACCACAATAATATTGGCCCCTAGTCTAGTCTGATGTTAATTCTGCCAAACCACACTAGACCTGACTGTGCTATTTTTCCAAGTAGATAAATAAAATAAACTTCACTAGAATATTTTTTAATGATGGCAACAAGTTAAAAATTGGCCTACATTATGCAAGTTCCATTTCTAGTAATGTTTGATAACTGAGCTTTAAGGTTCTTATATAGAAAGTGATTCTACTATATATAAAAACAATTTACTGCAGAGATTTGTTCACAGTTCATTAAATAGCTGTTCAAAACTGGCCCGAAACTTTCCAGAGCATGTTTAAGATTTGTAGAAATGACACCTTGGATATAAAAGTAAAATAAAACATTACTTTGACTCCTGACATATCTGGAATGGAAACACATCAATCACTTAAAGCCTGAAGTATAAGATGATGCTCAGTGCTGGGAAAGTCTGTTTAAAAATATTGTCTGACAGACTATTGTGATCCTTTTTTTCCCCAAAACTGTTTCCCCAAAATTAGAAGTTTAGAGAGACCTTAATGAACAACACTTAAGAAACATCTGTACCATATATTCCTTAGCGTGCATGTTTTATTGTAGTCAGAAAAAAAAAATCAGAGTAGGACAGACTCTGAACAACAACTTGAATGTTTCATCTATAAAAATTTTTTTTGTATAAGCATTTTCTAAACCTAATTTTTGATGTTGTTAGAAAAAGGAAACAGATCAATGAAAAATTTCTCTTAGGTCTTAAATTGAGCTAGGTGATTTGAAGGGTACAATCAAAATATATAGAATAATTCCTGCTCTGAGGTAGCTTACAGGTAAGGTGGTAATTTAAGGCAAATTAAACAAGAAAAAAAATTATAAAAATCATAGTTCAAAATTCCGGTTGGAAATAAGAGTTTCAGTTTAAATCTCAAAAGCTTTTTAATCCAAGCCTAAAGATGGGTAACAAACAAAAACATTAGGTTAAAAATAATCATAAATAATGTATATAATCATAAATGTCTACATATTATAGATAATACATATTATTATATACATTTATAAAATACATATTTATTTTATTTTTTTAACCTATCCTTTTTGTTTTGTATAAAATAAAATTATGGTTATGTTTTATATAAAATACCAGCATTAACACCCATCAGGAATGGAGAAGACTTTAGTATATAGTTTCTGACACTTCTGGAATTTTCAGTATTATCCTCAGAATTCTAGCAAGCAAGCAGAGTAAGCATCCAATTTGGGACAGGAAGCCAGTGGAAGAGAACTTGATAATAAATAAAATAGAACATAATAGGATGGTAGATATACTGAAAGCAGTGCTTAGAGAAAATTCACATTGCACAAGAAGGAAATCTGAAAAGTAATGAGCTAAAGATCAAGCTCCAGAAGTTACAAAAAGAGAATAAAACGATGGAAAGAAGAGAGAATAATAAGGATCAGAGCAAAACAGGGGCACCTGGGTGGTGTAGTGGTTAAGTATCTGACTCTTGATTTCAGCTCAGGTCATGATCTCATGGTTCATGAGTTTAAGCCCCACAGTAGGCTTTCTGCAGTCAGCCCAGAACCTGATCCTCTGTGCCTCTCTTCCCCTCCCCTGCTCATGCACACACTTGCTTTCTCTTTCAAAAACAAATATATATATAAAAAAAAGATCAGAGCAAAACATAATAATATTAGAAAAGAGAGATACTGAAAAAATCCCAAAGTTGATATTTATGAAACATCAACAATTTGACTAACTTTAGACAGATTGATAAGAAAATGACAAGGCAGAGATAAAAAATATTAGTAATAAAGAGATATAGATATATATAATATAGATTTTAATGACCATTTTATGTAGATATAGAGTATGTATTATATAGATATATAATACATAGTTTAATGGTATAAAAATTGGTGAAAGGATATGGTGTGTACATTTAGGTCCCAAATATTAAATTCATTTTACAGAATCCTAGAATGTTGCTAAAAATTCACTCAAGAGATGAGAGGACACAAATAATTCTAGAACCATTAATGGAAAGGAATGAGTAGCTATGGTTTGTTATTTATTTATTTATTTATTTATTTATTTATTTTTAATTAATTTATATTTTTAAATATGAAATTTATTGTCAAATTGGTTTCCATACAACACCCAGTGCTCATCCCAAAAGGTGCCCTCCTCAATACCCATCACCCACCCTCCTCTCCCTCCCAGCCACCATCAACACTCAGTTTATTCTCAGTTTTTAAGAGTCTCTTATGGTTTGGCTCTCTCCCTGTCTACCTTTTTTTTTTCCTTCCTCTCCCCCACGGTCTTCTGTTAAGCTTCTCAGGATCCACATAAGAGTGAAAACATATGGTATCTGTCTTTCTCTGTACGACTTATTTTACTTAGTATAACACTCTTCAGTTCCATCCACATTGCTACAAAAAGCCAGATTTCATTCTTTCTCATTGCCAAATAGTATTCCATTGTGTATATAAACCACAATTTCTTTATCCATTCATCAGTTGATGGACATTTAGGCTCTTTCCATATTTTGGCTGTTGTTGAAAGTGCTGCTATAAACACTGGGGTACAAGTGCTCCTGTGCATCAGCACTCCTGTATTCCTTGGGTAAATTCCCAGCAGTGCTATTCCTGGCTCATAGGATAGATCTATTTTTAATTTTTTGAGGAACCTCCACACTGTTTTCCAGACTGGCGGCACCAGTTTGCATTCCCACCAACAGTGCAAGAGGGTTCCCGTTTCTCCACATCCTCTCCAGCATCTATAGTCTCCTGATTTGTTCATTTTAGCCACTCTGACCAGCATGAAGTGGTATCTCAGTGTGGTTTTGATTTGTATTTCCCTAATGAGGAGTGACATTGAGCATCTTTTTGTGTGCCTGTTGGCCATCTGGATGTCTTCTTTAGAGAAGTGTCTATTCATGTCTTCTGCCCATTTCTTCACTGGATTATTTGCTTTTTGGGTGTGGAGTTTGGTGAGTTCTTTATAGATTTTGGATACCAGCCCTTTGTCTGATATGTCATTTGCAAATATCTTTTTCCATCCCATCATTTGCCTTTTAGTTTTGTTGATTGTTTCCTTTGCAGTGCAGAAGCTTTTTATCTTCATGAGGTCCCAATAGTTCATTTCTGCTTTTAATTCCCTTGCTTTTGAGGATGTGTCAAGTAAGAAATTACTGTGGCTGAAGTCAGAGAGGTTTTTTTCCTGCTTTCTCCTCTAGGGTTTTGATGGTTTCCTGTCTCACATTCAGGTCCTTTATCCATTTTGAGGTTTTTTTGTTTGTTTGTTTGTTTGTTTTTTGTGAATGGTGTAAGAAAGTGGTCTAGTTTCATCCTTCTGCATGTTGCTGTCCAGTTCTCCCAGCACCATTTGTTAAAGAGACTTTCTTTTTTCCATTGGATATTCTTTCCTGCTTTGTCAAAGATTAGTTGGCCATACTTTTGTGGGTCCAATTCTTTAGTCTCTATTCTATTCCATTGGTCTATGTGTCTGTTTTTGTGCCAATACCATGCTGTCTTGATGATTACAGCTTTGTAGTAGAGGCTAAAGTCTGGGATTGTGATGCCTCCTGCTTTGGTCTTCTTCTTCAAAGTTACTTTGGCTATTTGAGGTCTTTTGTGGTTCCATACAAATTTTAGGATTGCTTGTTCTAGCTTCAAGAAGAATGCTGGTGCAATTTTGATTGGGATTGCATGGAATGTGTAGATAGCTTTGGGTAGTATTGACATTTTAACAATATTTATTCTTGCAACCCATGAGCAAGAATGTTTTTCCATTTCTTTATATCTTCTTCAATTTCCTTCATAAGCTGTCTATAGTTTTCAGCATACAGGTCTTTTACACCTTTGGTTAGGTTATTCCTAGGTATTTTATGCTTCTTGGTGCAATTGTGAATGGGATCAGTTACTTTATTTGTCTTTCTGTTGCATCATTGTTAGTGTATAAGAATGCAACTGATTTCTGTACATTGATTTTGTATCCTGCAACTTTGCCGAATTCATGTATCAGTTCTAGCAGACTTTTGGTGGAGTCTTCAGGGTTTTCCATATATAGTATCATGTCATCTGCAAAAAGTGAAAGCTTGACATCATCATTGCCAATTTTGATGCCTTTGATTTCGTTTTGTTGTCTGATTGCTGATGCTAGAACTTCCAACACTATGTTAAACAACAGCAGTGAGAGTGGACATCCCTGTCGTGTTCCTGATCTCATGGAGAAAGCTCTCAGTTTTTCCCCATTGAGGATGATATTAGCTGTGGGCTTTTATGATGTTTAAGTATGTTCCTTCTATCCCAACTTTCTCGAGGGCTTTTATTAAGATAGGATGCTGAATTTTGTCAAATGGTTTTTCTGCATCGATTGACAGGATCATATGGTTCTTATCTTTCTTTAATCAATGTGATGTATCACATTGATTGATTCGTGAATGTTGAACCAGCCCTGCATCCCAGGAATGAATCCCACTTGATCATGGTGAATAATTCTTTTTATATGCTGTTGAATTTGATTTGCTAGTATCTTGTTGAGAATTTTTGCATCCATATTCATCAGGGATATTGGCCTGTACTCTTTTTTTGCTGGGTCTCTGTCTGGTTTCGGGATCAAAGTAATACTGGCTTCATAGAATGAGTCTGGAAGTTTTCCTTCCCTTTCTGTTTTTTGGAACAGCTTGAGAAGGATAGGTATTATCTCTGCTTTAAATGTCTGGTGTAATTGCCCTGGGAAGCCATCTGGTCCTGGACTCTTATTTGTTGGGAGATTTTTGATAACTGATTCAATTGATTTGCTGGTTATGGGGCTGTTCAAGTTTTCTATTTCTTCCTGTTTGTGTTTTAGAAGTGTGTGGGTGCTTAGGAATTTGTCCATTTCTTTCAGGTTGTCCAGTTTGTTGGCATATAATTTTTCATAGTATTCCCTGATAATTGCTTGTATTTCTGAAGGATTGGTTGTAGTAATTCCATTTTTATTCATGATTTTATCTATTTGGGTCATCTCCCTTTTCTTTTTGAGATGCCTGGCTAGAGGTTTATCAATTTTGTTTATATTTTCATAAAACCAAGTCTTGGTTTCATTGATCTGCTCTACAGATTTTTTAGATTCTATATTGTTTATTTCTGCTCTGATCTTTATTATTTCTCTTCTTCTGGGTTTGGGGTGTCTTTCCTGTTCTGCTTCTATTTCCTTTAGGTGTGCTGTTAGATTTTGTATTTGGGATTTTTCTTGTTTCTTGAGATAGGCCTGGATTGCAATGTATTTTCCTCTCAGGACTGCCTTCGCTGCTTCCCAATGCATTTGGATTGTTGTATTTTCATTTTTGTTTGTTTCCATATATTTTTTAATTTCTTCTCTAATTGCCTGGTTGACCCATTCATTCTTTAGTAGGGTGTTCTTTGACCTCCATGCTTTTGGAGGTTTTCCAGACTTTTTCCTGTGGTTGATTTCAAGCTTCATAGCATTGTGGTCTGAAAGTGTGCATGGTATGATCTCAGTACTTTTGTACTTATGAAGGGCTGTTTTGTGACCCAGTATGTAATCTATCTTGGAGAATGTTCCATGTGCACTTGAGAAGAAAGTATATTCTGTTGCTTTGGGATGCAGAGTTCTAAATATATCCGTCAAGTCCATCTGATCCAATGTATCATTCAGGGCCCTTGTTTCTTTATTGATCCTGTGTCTAGATAATCTATCCATTGTTGTAAGTGGGTTATTAAAGTCCCCTGCAATTACCACATGCTTACCAGTAAGGTTGCTTATGTTTGTGATTAATTGTTTTATATATTTGGGGGCTCCTGTATTCGGCGCATAGAGATCTATAATTGCTAGCTCTTCCTGATGGATAGACCCTGTAATTATTATATAATGCCCTTCTTCATCTCTTGTTATAGCCTTTATTTTAAAGTCTAGTTTGTCTGATATAAGTATGGCTATTCCGGCTTTCTTTTGACTTCCAGTAGCATGCTAGAGAATTCTCCATCCCCTCACTTTCAATTTGAAGGTGTCCTCAGGTCTAAAATGAGTCTCTTGTAGACAGCAAATAGATGGTCTTGTTTTTTTTGTGCATTCTGATACCCTATGTCTTTTCGTTGGGGAATTTAGTCCATTTGCATTCAGTGTTATTATTGAAAGATATGGGTTTAGAGTCATTTTGATGTGTGTAGGTTTCATGCTTGTAGTGATGTCTCTGGTACTTTGTGGTCCTTGCAATATTTCACTCACAGAATCCCCTTTAGGATCTCTTATAGGGCTGGTTTAGTGGTGATGAATTCCTTCAGTTTTTGTGTGTTTGGGAAGACCTTTATCTCTTCTTCTATTCTGAATGACAGAATTGCTGGATAAAGAATTCTCAGGTGCCTATTTTTTCTGTTCATCACATTGAAGATTTCCTGCCATTCCTTTCTGGCCTGCCAAGTTTCAGTAGATAGATCTGCCACTAGTCTTATAGGTCTCCCTTTATGTGTTAGAATGTGTTTATCCCTACCTGCTTTCAGAATTTTCTCTTTATCCTTGTATTTTGCCAGTTTCACTGTGATATGTCATGTAGAAGATTGATTCAACTTATGTGTGAAGGGAGTTCTCTGTGTCTCTTGGATGTCAATGCCTTTTTCCTTCCTCGGATCAGGGAAGTTCTCAGGTATGATTTGTTCAGGTACACCTCAGCCCCTTTCTCTCTCTCTCTTCCTCTTCTGGAATTCCTATGAATTGGATATTGTTCCGTTTGATTGCATCACTTAGTTTTCTAATTCTCCCCTCATCCTCCTGGATTTTCTTATCTCTCTTTTTCTCAGCTTCCTCTTTTTCCATAATTTTATCTTCTAATTCACCTATTCTCTCCTCTGCCTCTTCAGTCCTAGCTGTGGTCACCTCCATTTTATTTTGCACCTCATTTATAACATTTTTAAGCTCCTCATGACTATTGCCTAGTCCCTTGATCTCTGTAGCAATAGATTCTCTGCTGTCCTCTATACTTTTTTCAAGCCCAGCGATTAATTTTATGACTATTATTCTAAATTCTGGTTCCATTATATTGCTTAAATTGCTTTTGATCAATTTGTTAGCTGTTGCTACTTCCTGGAGTTTCTTTTGAGGACAATTCTTCCATGTAGTCATTTTGGATAGTCCCTGGGGTGGCGCCCAACTGTAGGGCACTTCCCCTGTGCTGTTGGGAGTAACTTGTGTTGGTGGGCAGGGCCGCAGTCAGACCTGATGTCTGTCCCCAGCCCACTGCTGGGGCCACAGTCAGATTGGTGTGTACCTTATCTTCCTCTCTCCCATGGCAGGACTCACTGTGGAGTGGTGTGGCCTCTGTCTGGGCTACTTGCACACTGCCAGGCTTGTGGTGCTGCTTTGATAGGATCTGGCGTATTAGCTGGGGTGGATCTGCAAGTGCACAGGGATGGGAAGGGCAGGCTTAGCTCACTTTGCCATCAGTGGTCCCCTGCGGGAGTGGCCCTACAGCACCAGGAGGGAGGCAGACCCGTTGGAGGGATGGATTCACAGAAGCAAAGTATTGGGTGTTTGCCCAGTGCAAGCAAGTTCAGTGACAGGACTGGTGCCTTTTGAGATTTTGGCTGGGGGATGGGAGAGGGAGATGGTGCTGGCCAGCTCCTTTGTTCCCCGCCAGCTGAGCTCTATCTTCCAGGGCTCAACACCTCTCCCTCCCGGTGTCTTCTCACCCTCCCTCTCTCTGACCAGAGCTGTTGACTTATAACATTCCAGATGTTAAGTCCCACTGGCTGTCACAACTCATACAGTCCGGCCCCTCTGCTTTTGCAAGCCAGACTTAGGGGCTCTGCCTTGCTGGGCGTGCTGCCCCTCCACTGCCCCGGCTCCATCCCGCCAGTCTGTGTAGTGCACACTGCCTCTCCACCCTTACTACCCTCCTCTATGGGCCTCTTGTCTACGCTTGGCTCTGGAGAGTCTGTTCTGCTAGTCTTCTGGCAGTTTTCTGGGTTATTTAGGCAGATATGGGTGGAATCTAAGTGATCAGCAAGATGAGGTGAGCCCAGCACCCTCCTACGCCGCCATCTTCCCCCCTTCTCTCCCCTGTTTTTTTTTAATTGAAAACTGTAGGCCTAAAATCCTCAATTAGCCAAACATTCAAAAAATAAATAATTTTAGTTGTATAAAATTATTCCAGTGTATAAGAGGGAACACTATTCAACTTATTTTACTAGGCTACTATAATATTGATACTAACCCATGATAAAAACTGTAGGTAAGAAAGATAAGATTTCATAAGTAGACTAAAGGATTAAAATCATATAATGACATTAACAAATACACAAAAAATACAGATAAATCTCTATATCCATTAACATGAACTCTTAATAAACCAGAAATAGGAGATTTCTTTAACTTGATAAACAGAATTTTCAAAAATTTATTGCAAATAGCAAAATTAATTATGCAACACTAAAAACATGCTTTTTCAAAATAGCAAGATGTGGATGTCTGTTGTAGCCAATGCTATTCAATATGTGTATACAAGTATTGTATGCAAATACGGACTAGAATAAGAAGGAAGGAAGGAAGGAAGGAAGGGAGAAAGAGAAAAGGAAAAAGAGAAAGACAAGGAAGAAAAACGACAAGGAAGAAACCAAAAAAAAGAAGGAAAATCTAAAAGACGTGAGAAGAAAAAAAAATTCTATCATTTTTCCAAGTCACATGATACCTACTTTAAAAAAGCAGAAACCCCATTGATAATTTATGGAGTTATTAAGACAATTTTTCAAAATAGCTGAAAAGAAATTCAGTAGACCAAACTTTGCTGGATGTCTGTATACCTGCAATAGTTAAAAATACCATTTACAAAGACGTATAAAATAACAACATAAAACACATAATAATTATAAGAAAAAATATAGAAGCCATTTATGAAATATGCTATGAAACTTTAACAAAAGACATGTAAAAACTCTGAAATAAATATGCAAACATATGATGGTCAGGGGTTAGAATTCAATGTGAAAGTATGCAATCCTTCCAAGTGAATCTATAGTTTTGATGAAATTCCAGTAATAACCCTAAGATTGTCTGTAAATATAAAAAAAATAAAAACTCTCAATAAACTGAAAAATAGAGGGAATTCTTCTCAAGTTGATAAAGAATCTCTGTAAAACCTATAGTTAACATTATACTTAACAGTGAAAAATGTGAAACTTTCTCATTAAAATCACCTACAAAGCAAAGATGTTTCTGACAATTCTTTTTCATAATGGAAGTTCTTGCTAATGCATCAAAAATAAGAAAATGCAGGGGCGCCTAGGTGGCGCAGTCGTTAGGCGTCCGACTTCAGCCAGGTCACGATCTCGCGGTCCGTGAGTTCGAGCCCCGCATCAGGCTCTGGGCTGATGGCTCAGAGCCTGGAGCCTGTTTCCGATTCTGTGTCTCCCTCTCTCTCTCTGCCCCTGCCTCGCTCATGCTCTGTCTCTCTCTGTCCCAAAAATGAATAAATGTTGAAAAAAAAATTAAAAAAAAAATAAAAAAAAATAAGAAAATGCATAAAACATATACAGATTGGGAAAGAAAGAAATAAAGCCATCTTTGGTCATGGATGACACGATTCTGATGTAGAAAATCTGAAAGGATCAACAAAAATAAAAAAAACCTCCTAGAACTAATAAGAAATTACCATAAGCTTACAAGATTCAAGGTTAATATGTAAAATTTAGTCACTTCCTTATATACCAGCAACAAACAAGGAGAATTGGAAATTAAAAACTCAATACTATTTATACTCCCATCTAAGAAAATAAGAAATAGGTTTGTATTTAATAAAAATTTTAAGAGGGTCACCTGGGTGACTCAGTCAGTTAAGCATCCTACTTCAGCTCAGGTCATGAACTCGCAGTTTGTGAGTTCAAACCCAGCATCAGGTTCTGTGCTGACAGCTCAGAGCCTGGAGTCTGCTTCGGATTCTGTGTCTCCCTCTGTCTCTGCTCCTCCCCCACTCTGTCTCTGCTCCTCCCCCATTCACACTCTGTCTCTTTCTAAAAAATAAATAAGGTTTTAAAAAAATAAAATTAAAATTAAAAAGTGATGAAATGAGGAAAACTACAAAATGGATGAGAGAAATCAAAGAAAAAACTATATAAATAGCTATTCCATGTCCATGGATAGGGACACAATATTAACAAGATTTCAGTTTTTTCCAACTTGATCTGCAGATTTAATGCAATCCCAATCAGAATCCTCAAAAGTTTTTTTATATTCCACAAACTGATTCTAAAGTTTATATGAAGAACCAAAAGACCCAAAATAGTCTTCAATATTGAAGTAGAACTAAACTGGAGGACTGACACTACACAATGTCAAGATTTACTATAAAGCCACAATTATCAAGACAATATGGGAGTAACTAAAGGAGGACAAATAGATGAATGAAACAGAACAGAGAGCCCAGAATTAGAGTCAAATAAATATCGTGAACTGATTTTAACAAAGGAACAAAGGCAATACAATAGAGCAAAGGTAGTCTTTTCAACAAATGATGAAGAAAATCTGGACATCCACATGCATAAAGATGAATCTATACACAGACCTTACATCCTTCATGAAAATTAACTCCAAATGTACCACACCCTATATGTAAAATGTAAAAGTATAAAATTTCTGGAAGATGAGATAAAACTTAGGTGGCCTTGGGTATGGCAAGAATGTTTCTGATACAGCATCAAAGGCATGATTTATGAAAGAGATACTGATAAACTGAACTTCATTAAAATTAGAAAAACTTCTGTTCTTCCAAAGACAATGTCAAGAAAATGAGAAGACAAACTGTAGACTGGGAAAAATATTTACGAAAGGAACATCTGATAACATCTGTTATCCAAAATAATATGCAAAGAATTCTTAAAACTCAACAATGTAACAGATGACCAAATTAAAAAGTGAGTCCAGGACCTTAACACACATGTCACAAAAAAGATATATGGATCACAAATAAGCATATGAAAGGATTCTCCATAATATATCTTCAGGGAAATAGAAATTGAAATGAGATACCATGAGAGACCTATTAATGGGCAAAATCTAGAACATTGACAACACCAAATGTTAGCAAGGATATGTAGCCATAGGAACTGTCACTCACTGCTGGTGGGAATGCAAATGGACAGACACTTTGGAAGACACTTGGGTGGTTTCTTACAAAATTAAACATATTTTGAGCATATGATCCAGTAATTGCACTCTTTGGTATTTAACCCAAAGAGATGAAAATATATGTCCTCAAAAAACCTATATGCAAATGTTTATAGCAAATTTATTCTTAATTGCAAAATGTGAAAACAATAAAGAAGTCCTTCAATAAGTGAATAGTGAATAAACTGTGGTACATCGTACAATTCGATATTATTCAGTCCTAAAAAGAAATGAGCTATCAGGGCATGAGAAGACATGGAGTAACATTAACTGCATATTATAAAGTGAAAGAAGACAATCTGAAAAGTCTACATACTGTTTGATTCCAACTATACGACATTTTGGAAGAGGCAAACCATGTTGACAGTAGAAAGATTAGTGGTTTCCAGAGGCGCAGGTCAGGGAAGAATAAATAGAGGAAAGAGAAATTTTAGGGCAGTAAAATTACTTCTATAGCACTATAAAGATGGATACATGTTATACATTTGTCCCAACCCATGGAATGCACAGCACCAAGAGTGAAATTTTGGATAAACTCTGCACTTTGGGTGATTTTGATGTATCAATGTGGGTTCATCAATTGTAACAGATACCAGTCTGGTGGGGGATGTTGATAATGGGAGAGTCTACACATGTATTGGGACAAGAGCATATGAGAAATTTCTGTATGCTTCTCTCAATTTTGCTGTGAACTTAAAACCGCTTTAAAAAATCAAGTTTTTTTAAGCCAATTGACTAAGAGAACATTCATATTTAATTTTTAGAAGTTGAATAAGGAATATAAATATCTATATTTTTAATACATCGCATACCTGTGTATAAATATCCATTAATTTGACTAATATTATCAACTATATTATATGTAAATGTAGAAATGCTTAAAGAAAAACAGTTAATTTTTCTGACTATAACTAATATTATTTTACTTATGTTAGTGGTACTAGCCAACGTGATTAGTTAAAATATCAGCTTTAATAATAGGCCATGGGCGCCTGTCTGGCTCAGCTGGCTGAGTATCTAGCTCTTGATTTCGGCTCAGATCATGATCCCAGGGTCATGGAATCAAGTCCCACATTGGGCTCTATGCTGAGCCTGGAGCCTGCTTAAGATTATGTCTCTCTCCCTATGCCCCTTTTGTCTGCTCATGCTCTCCTGCTTTCTCTCTCCCTAAAAAAATAAAACAATAATAATAATGATAAAATGAAACAATAGGCCAGAAAGAAAAATATGGAGACAATTCGATTACTTGAATGCAAAACACATAGGAATCATCCAAAGGAAAAAAAAAAAAGTAAAAAGCTCTTTATAAATAAAATATTCACTAAAATGGCATGTTATAAAATTAACGTATAAAAATAAATCACTTTTTCTTACTGTAAATAAAACCAGCAGATATGACAGCAAACAAATCTGTTACAGTACTAACAAAAGTATGTATAAAATTTGTAAGAATTGTTTAGCATCTATAGATCTACATCTGTATTTATGTTTATATATACAGAAACATGAGAGAAAGAGAAGGAGAGAGAGAAAATAGCAATATCTACTGAAAGACATAAAAAGGATTAAATTAAAAGGAAAACCATAATGTGTTTCTGGATAAGAAAACTCAAATTGTAAAGATATAAAATTCCCTTAAATTAATCTATAAATTTAATTGAAATCTAATTAAAATAACAGCAGGACAGAATTCATTTTACTTACTAAAATGAAACTCAAATTTATCTGATAAAATAAATATAGTAAACTAGTCAGGAAAAGTATTTTAAAAAGTGTAATGAGGTAAAATAATGTTAACAGATACTAAAGATGAAAGCTAGGATAAATAACACTTTGTTACTGTCATCAAAACATATAGATGAAGAATACAGGCAGGAGTTCAGAAATAACACCAAAATATGCATGAAATTTAGTCTACAATAAAAGTGGCATTTTAAGTCAGTGAGGAAATGAAAATGATTCATACTGGAAGCAGGTTATGTGTATGTGTTCATGTGTGTGTGTGTGTGCCAAGGTATATTTATCCTTTATTACAAAAATAATTTCCACATAAATCAAGTTCTAATAACAAAAACAAGAACATAAAAATTAGAATAAATTGTGTTTATTAGAACACTATTTATTAGGAAATCTTTTCCATGGAAAGGAGGGAAGCCCCTTCTTTTATCCAGTTCCTGATTAAAGCTTGGCTTAATTGTAGAGTGAGCAACACTTAAAACTTACAAATACAAATATTAGGGGGATTTTTTTATTTTTAATCGGAATAATAAACACATTGGATGCATTTATGTTGTTTTCACATTCTGGTAAAAGTGAGACTTTATTGTGTCCCTTTTTTAAAGTACCTAAACAGTTTTCTACCTTTCTGCCCCCAACTTGAGATGTTTGCCTCTTTGTTAATGACTGGAATATGGTACAATTAGGGCCAATTGCACTACTTTGCTCTTTTAAGTATTGTTCATAAAGATAACTTTTCCTAATCTCTAAAAGATTACACTTGTATAATACTTCTGAAGAGAGAAAAAGATATAATTCTGCAAAGTATGAGATACTTTTTGTTGCATCCTGCACGAACATCTCTTAAGATTTGAATATCAAGGCTTAAAGTACCCAGCTATACAGAAAAAAAGCTATAGCGTATTTACTTCAGTTTGCTTTGTTTTCTTTGTTTATTTTCTTTAAATAAGGAACAATTGTAATCTGGGAAACAAATATGAGCCTAAAGACAGGACTCTGCAAGGTTCTCCTGACTCACTTAGTTCAAGAGACTTTTCTAAGTACCACACTTCATAAATTATAAATGAAATATAGACATA
The DNA here is from genome assembly GCF_018350155.1 of Leopardus geoffroyi. Classification (NCBI taxonomy): domain Eukaryota; kingdom Metazoa; phylum Chordata; class Mammalia; order Carnivora; family Felidae; genus Leopardus; species Leopardus geoffroyi. Next base: position 57,352,517 of record NC_059326.1, on the reverse strand, counting down.
TATAACTATATAAATATTTTAAATGCTACATAAAATAATTTATCAGATTATAACAAACTGAGAAAATAAGACAATGAGAATTCTCATGTTTTAAATCTAATTCAGAGCTGATATAAATCAGGAAATATACCACAGTCAACTCATTGGGAAACCAGACAAAATATATCAATATTTAAAAGACAAAGGGGCGCCTGGGTGGCGCAGTCGGTTAGGCGTCCGACTTCAGCCAGGTCACGATCTCGCGGTCAGTGAGTTCGAGCCCCGCGTCAGGCTCTGGGCTGATGGCTCAGAGCCTGGAGCCTGTTTCCAATTCTGTGTCTCCCTCTCTCTCTGCCCCCTCCCCCGTTCATGCTCTGTCTCTCTCTGTCCCAAAAATAAATAAACGTTTAAAAAAAAAAAAAAAAAAAAGACAAAAAGATTTTAAAACGTTAAAAATAGTGAAGACTTTGAATATCCAGTTTTAAGAATGAAAACGGTCTTAGTCAATTTGGGCTACTATAACAAATTACCATAGACTGGGTGGTTTAAACAACATTTATGTCACATAGTTCTGGAGCCTGAAAGTCCCACATCAGTGTGCCAGTGTAATCTGGTTCCTGGTTCGGCTCTATCACTGGTCTCCAGACAGACAACTGTCTTCTTTCTGTGACCTCTCATGCCTGAAAGAGAGCTAGCTAGCTCTCTGGCCTCTGCTTATAAAGGCACTAATTCCATTCATGATGGTTCTACTCTTATGACATAATTACCTCCCAGAGATCTCATCTTCAAATGCCATCATATTGGGATTAGAATTTCAACATATGAAATTGGCAGGGGACTCATTCAGTCCACAACAAAGATTTTAAAAACCATATTTTTTTCACTGGCAAACCAAGAGTTGTTGAGTGTATTTGCCTCCATAAGCTTAATTGCTTAATTCAAGTTAATTGTGGTGAATTATTGTTTATATTGGACAAAATCTGGAGTCAACCCAAAAGACTCTCAACAGAGGACCAATTAAATAAATTATGGTATAGTCATTTGATGAAATGTTATTTTAAAGAGTGACTATGCTGTAGAAGGTTAGCAAGATATTTAAACAAACAAAAAAAGTAAAAAGTAAGATTAAAAAAATGTATCAATATATTATCACCCATTATGTATAAATCAAACTAGTGGATAGATATGGAGTTAGGTATAAGTATTAGATTGATGGCTGGATAAGTAGACATATAGATAAATAAGAGATGAAAGGTATCCTTTTTGTAGAAGGAAGCACACCAATTTTTAAAATAAATCATTTTGGAGAGAAATACTAGGGTAGGGCAAGGATATAAGGCAGAAACAAGAGGTTTTCACTCTTTGTTTTGTCTTTTTATATGAAAAAAAAATTTTAACCATGTTGCTTAGAGCAAATCATATGAACTGTTTATTGAACACTTTATTTAATACAATATACAGAGAGAAAAGTATGTAACTGATTAGGGGTACAGAATAATGAACCCCTACCAGAAGTATACACATTTAATCAGTATCCAGATTAAGAAACAGTCTATACCCCACAAAAACCCTTCATATACTCAAGTGTGGTTTTGGTTTTAACATGACTGCTATTTTGGTTTAATAGGACTGGCATTATTTAATGCTAACCTAGAACACCAAAACCATAGTTTTTGTTTGTTAAAGGAGTATATTTTACAAGGAGTTTAATATTTTGAAGAAGTAACTCTGTTAACAGTGATTAGTTAACATTCCATTATTTCAGAAGAGGCAAATAGTCACCAATGGCTCTCCAGAAACCAGAAAAGGAAAAATGAGAGTTTGTGGGGTTTGTTTTTGTTTTGTTTTGTCTTTAGATTCTTTTCCTCTAGAAAAAGAAGAATGGCATATGTGCTTTGTGATGTTTGACACCTCAGCTAAAGTGGCTTGGATGATGAGATGGCTGGGCCAACTTGGCTTGGCCTTACAACTAACTAGAGATGTGGTTCTTTACATCTTGTATATTGGGGATGGAATATTCAAGATGACTTTTCATCTCTGAGAATTTAAATCCATATATCCAAAACCTACTGAATATTTTCTTATGAAATATCCATAGATTTTCTCAGTGTGTCTAAAAATATCTATATACTATTTCCAATTTTAAAAGTATCACACACTTACTGTAGAAATACAGTGCATAAACAATATAATGCAATGCAATTATTGTAGAAATACAAAACACACACACACACTCACACACTCACACACTCACACATATATACAGACCAGAATTCCCTTGCTTTGACAGCATAATGCTATATTTTTCTCACTGGAAATTTGATTGTTTAAGTTTTGTTGTTGTTGTTGTTGTTGTTGTTGTTGTTACCCACATGTAAAGTGCTGTAGCTACTTATGCATAAGCTTCAAACCAAGTAAATTTAGACAATTTTACAGGAGACTTTACTTCTTTGTTATATGCACTTGGTTGCATTTAAATTACAAAGGGGAATGTGCAGCAGTATAGAGATCTTTCAGGTTAAAAGCCAGCACAACATTACCCTTGAGTTACTGGGTATGATTTTCCATAAATATATTTTCCTTCCTGGAACCAATACACTCATTCTAGAAAAATGGCAGAGAACTGTACGGTGACATTTAGTGAAAATTCAGTTTTGAAATGGACCTGTGGCTTTAAACTATTATCTCACTTTCATGCATCTTAGATCAAGACCATTGAAAACTGTTTATTCAAAACTCCAAATGTCAGCATGAAGTGTTCAGGAATTAATATTATTCTGAGGTGTGTGTGTGTGTGTGTGTGTGTGTGTGTGTGTTTGATATTTTCCAAAAATAAAAAATAAAACTGCACAAATATTTTTAACTATGAAGTAGGCATTTTTATCATTTCTAAACTTTAGACTTCGTGGAAAATTTGGGTTTAAATATAAATAATGTCAGTTTAAGAGATGATTTCTAAAAACAAAAAAATAAAAATGTACCAAAATCAACTAAACTGGAGATAGGAGGTAAATACTAAATCACCTAAATGAAATGCGGGTCATTGAAAAGGGAAGCCATTCTGGAGACCATTCATTGTTTTAAAAACCTTTGCAGAAGTAGGTGCTTCTTTAAGGTATGTGAATAACTGATTTAAAAATTAGCTCGTTCCCATCTTGCACAATGGTAGGTGAAAAATCTGAGAAGCTGGCTACTAAGAAGAAACCTGAAGTCAAGTCTGATGCCGGTGGCAAGTTAAAAAGGGTAACCTCAAGGCTAAAATGCCAAAGAAGAGGAAGCCACTGCAGCCAAAACCCTGTCTGAGGTAGAGAAATTGGCAGATATTCTTGATCAGCTATGTATTCCAGAAAGACCATGTGCAAGAGGAAGCATTAAGTGGCTAAATCCAGGGTTGAAAAGAAATAGAAGGAAAGGGTTCTTGCTGCTGTCACAAAACCAGTTGGTGCTGACAACAATTGAGGTACTCAAATGTTAAACTTCACAAAATGCCTACGTATTATCCTACTGAAGATGTGCCTTGAAAGCTATTCAGGCAGCATGTGAGAACCCAAGAGCCAGCACTGCTCCTGGGACCATTTTGATTATCCTCACTGGGTACCACAGAAGCAAGAGGATGATTTTCTTGAGGCAACTAAGCAGTGACTCACTATGTGTGACCAGACCTCCAGCCCTCAATCGAATTCTTTTGTGTAGAACACACCAGAAATTCATCATTGCCACCCCCCACCTGAAATTGCTGTCAGTAGTGTGAAAGTCCCCAAACATCTTTCTGATGCTTACTTCAAGAAGAAGCTGAGTAAAACCAGAAAACAGGGAGGTGAGATCTTCGACACAGAGGAGAAATAGGAGATTACAGAGCAGCACCAGGTTGATCAGAAAGCTGTGGACACACAAATTCTGCCAAAAATCAAAGTTGTTCCTCATCTTGAGGGCTACCTCTACTTTGTGTTTTCTCTCACAAATTGAGTTTATCCTGAAAAACTGATCTTCTAAATTTCCTTTTTTTTCTAAATTTCTTGCAAAGAACCTAATTAAATAACTGATCCATTAAATAAGTAAGTGAATAAGTAAATAAGAAAATAAATGAATAGTTAATAATTTAATTAAATTCACCCTTTAAATCGAGAAAAAATTTAAATAGGAAGCATTTGTATCAGATAACTTCTATGTCTCCTACCTAATTCAGCATGAAAATTGTTTTTTGCATTGTTCCAGAGAGCAAGTAATATGCACAGCAGAAAGATAAATGTACCTGGTCACTGTCCTAAAGGAGTTCTGTACTTTGGGGAAGATGAGACACCGGGTAAGACAAGATAGTGAGTCATAGAATGCAATAAGTGACAAGAAAGCTAGAGCAGCTCTTCTTCTGTCACACAACTCCATATTGCTTGAAAAATCAGCCACCTCTAAGTGAAGTGTGATTGTATAACTCTCCTGGATATCACAATTATGTAGAATAGATCATTAGCACCCATGGAACCAGAGCCCACTACCCAGCTTCAATGTAAACCAGGAATGATTCCTTGATGTTGCCTAGTCCTTCTTCTGTGTACCCCAAGAGATGCATTATGATCTAAGCTCTTATCTCACTTTTCTTGGCCTCTCCTAAACTGTCATAGTTCCTAATCTCCACCTCCTAAACTATGGTCTTTTGTTTTTTGGAACTTAACATCATTGATAAGCAAACTTCTTGTAATCCTGAAACTCTTTTCAGAACGTTTCCTTTACTTATTAGCTCCTAAAGAAACTTGACTGTACCCTGAAGTCTTCACTTCCTTTGTGGCCATCTCAATCTCATGGTGCTTATCTTATTTTTATTCATATCACAATTCCATAGGAAACAAATAGCGGTCATCTTTTACCCTATTGTAACTATCAGATCTTCCAAGCTAAAAAGTATTTCCATTTCTTTAAGACATAGAATGAACTGCTTAGTCATCTTCCTTGTTTCCATGATGTGCCAAACTCCTGCTAACTCCCATTCATCCAGTCAAAATGTAGTTCTTAACTCCAAGTTTTACTTTCCAACAGTTGATTTTCTCAGCAACATCAATATCCACATAGGTGTTTCAGACAACACATAATTTTTCAGTTTATTTTCTCTAATAAAAATTTCCCCAAATTTTCAGCACCTATTTTCTCTTATAACAACACTCAGGACAATTACAATCATCAAAACTTGACCCTAATTATCAAAAATTTGAATGCAAAAACTCTAGTTTTCCCCCCAAAACTCTTTCCTTTTAGTTGACTTTTTCATGTACTTTCAGTTCAACTCTTCTGTCACCTACACAACATTATATCCTCTCAACCATTAATCTTACAGTTTGCTCATAATATGTCCATTATCCATTTCCCTCACTTCACTTTTTTGAGTAGCTTAGAGCGTATGGTGCACGATGTAATTATTCGTCTACACCTCCATATGTGTTTAATCCATCCTCTGCTCCTTCCCTATCCCCATCACCACATTTTCCTTCCAAAATTCCAAATGTGAATGAACCTAAAGAAAACCTGAATATCTCACTCCAAAATATGACATTTTGGCATATTGATTATTTTGAATTAAAAGCACATAAAAAACCACAGAACCAAGAAAGACACTCTGACCCTCCTTTTTTCTTCCTTAGATCAGAAGTTAAAACTCAGGTGAACGTTACTGCCCCCCCATACCAGGAGAAAGGAAGACATTCTTATCACCAGAAATGGTGGGCCAAAAACCTGTACAAAAAACCTTGTTAAACTAACTTTGTCTTCCTGTTAACTTCTTTACCATTTACTATCCCTCATCCAAACCCCTTTGAGTTGTCAATTCTTGACAAATGTATTGTTTCTTTGTCTAAAAGGCATAAGAGTTTTTGTTCCAACACCTTTTCAAGTCTTCATTGTCCTGTGAAGTCTCCTATGTAAAATGTAAAAATTTAACAAAGTTTGTATTTTCTTCTCTTGTTAGTTCAACTCCTAGGCCCAGCTGGAGACCCTAAAGGAAGAGGCAAATTTTTTTCCTCCCCAACAAACAAAAACATGTCTTCCATGGGTCTGTGACCAAGCAGCTAAATCACATATCCAAGCAAACACACCAATTTTACTTCACATTCAATATCTCTAATTCAAGTGGGCTGCAACACTGATATTTCTACTATTCCAGTAATTTACTGACTTTCTCATTCCCAGGAAAATTACATCATGTCTTCTTCTTTTTCCAAATACATATTATCTTACCCCCCCTTCTTCTGCCATCTCAGCTGATGAGCTTGCCTTCCACATGAGTGAGAAGAAAGAAATTATTAGGTGATAAATCTTTTATCTTTTACCTATAAAAACCAATCCAGGCAAGGCCACCAGTGACCTTGCCAAATCCAGTATTCTTTCTACCTACACAACACTTCACAAGCACTGTATTCAATACTATTGACATACCACTCCTGGAAACATTTCATCTCTCCTGAATTTTGTACCATCAGACTCTCCTTATTCTTCTCTAGGTTTCCACCCCCACCTCTTTTTTTCAAACTCCATATATGAAATTCCCTAGGGTTCTGTCCTATATAACTTCATACGTTTCATTTTCTTCCTGGAACATAGTTTACACAAATTTTTGTGTGATTTTTACCTGCTTCCTGTCTGTCCCCATAATTTCAGACACTAATGTTGTACATACTTTTCTTAAGTTGTTCTCATCATCTTTTATATTCTAGCCATTTTGTCTCTGTTTACCTTACATCATACAGGGCAATACACACAAAATATATATTTGTTTTAGATGAATGGATTAACAGAGCTACTGTGCTCATATTACAATATTAACATTTGTATCTATCTATATATCTATATATCTATATATCTATATCTATGTATCTATAATCTATATCTATATCTATATATAAACATAGAGACAAGGTCAAAGATTTGCTATCTCCTCTGTGTTTTCTCAATTTTTAGAAACACCAGGTTTTCAGCTGTTCCTTTCTCTCATTGAAAGTAATCATATTCTGCTATTACATTCTTTTTCTTACTTGATATCTGTAACTGGCAGCTTTTTCTTCTCTTCTTGAGATATTGTGTCTATGCTAACGCTAAGGAGGTCTTTACCTGCTTGCAGCCAGAGTGGGAGGCTCTGCTCCAAGGGAGAAACTGCTTTTACTTTGGTGCCTACGGGGCATCTGACATCATTCATTTAGATCAGGCTACTTTCTACCTTATTAGTGATGCTACATGCTTCATGGTGCAGGTTAATTTCCTCTTACAGATCTGCATAAATTGTCAACATTATCCTATATCTCAGCTACATATTCCTTCAGGGAATTGATCAGCATACCTTCTCTCACTTGAATGCTACATTTAAATTCCCTACATATCTGTATTGGAGTATACTGGAAAAAGAAGAGTATCTAGAGAATGTCTGGTTATAAACATTATCTGAAGTGTAGTTCAATAATGTCATTTTATGTATAAATAATTGAAATACTGGCTTTACCTGCTGTTTTGAACAAAATGTTGACAGATTTCTGTTTAAGTAGGATCTCCCTTTTCCATACCTTTGTTATAACTGTTGGTGAGATATGGATTAAATAGGAATTAATTTAATTTGTAATTTTATATTCTGGAGACTTAAGTTTTAGGTATCAGGTCCTTTTTAATATCAAAATGGAGGAACTTATTGTTTGGTGAGGCATGGAAAGTCTAGCTTAACTACTCTCTAAGAAATAGAGAAAATATAAGGATGGATCAACTAAAATGAAATAATTCAGTGCTGTAAACAAGCTGCCAAATGTATAACTTAAGCTAATTTTGCCTATAGGTAAAAAACACTTAAAAAAACCCTTTTGTTTGTTTCTGTTATTCATGTTCATTTGAACTGTTATATGCAAATAGTTTAGTCAAGGAATTGTTTCCTCCATTTTGTTTTATAGCAATGAGTAGGGTTGAGTTCATGTAGGAAACAGAAACCACTGTACAATATTTTAAGAAGTATTTTAATATGAAAACTAATGAAATTATTGAAAGGAGGAAATGATAAAAGAAAAGTCTTCTCAGAAAGGCACATATGACAATTTCCACTTTCCAGGGGAGCTACACCCTCTGTCCACTCAGAGCATGAGTTACTAGGAAGTTGCCATTGGTTTCATTGCATTCCAAAGCATATTCTCTATCTACTCTTTAGAAGGCTAGGACCGTAAAGCTGATGCCACCACAGATACAAATGTGTATTGACATATACCAGTTGGGGATGGACACTGGACACTGATTCTGGCCACTGACTTATGTGATCACCTTTTAACACTTTTAACACCCACAACCCACACACGGCACACTGGAAATCTGTTTCGGACAAAGCCAATTCCACATACTTGCTTTCCAGAAGAAAAGAGCTAAATGGCAAGAGGATTGCTTATGTTCCATTTTTGCCTTCCAAGGCTCAAGTAAAAATGTTGTTTTTAGCTTTATGGCATTCAGAATAGGAGTGTGAGTAAATGCTGCATGACACTGACCAAATCCAACTTAAATATCTGTGAAGAAAACCAATACCAAAAGGTAGTGGGCATGAAAACTCCATTTAAAAAGTTGGTCATGAATATCCCACTTTACAGATATTATGATATTGAAATAATGCAAAGTCTAGAATATGTTCTCTATTCCTTGAACTTCTCCAATCATGAAATATTTGAATTTCCTAAATTCCCTAGGCTTTCTCTTGTCTCTTGCCTTACACATTGCTCCTAAAAATGTACATCATTCTCTCCCTATATCCTATTTATTGGCCCATCTGTCTATTTCAGGAAGCCTTGTTGTATCTCCAACTTCACTTGCATTTACTTCTACCTATATGCTCCCAAAGGTCTCAGTGAAATCTCTACCATAAACTACCTATTAACATGCCAATATATTCCAATAGATCATAAAAGGTTTTAAAGACAGTCTTCTTCTTCTGTACTCAGTGTGCGTAGCAGGGGCTCAGTAAAAGTTATTTGAATCTACATTCAAATGCCATTTGAGGCTTTTTGGTACCATTTAAATATCAGTCATTTTTAGCAAACTTTCATTGTATTCAAGGTGCTTTATTGCTGATTACATTGTACATAAAAGGATTAGGTACTTGTTCTCAGTTTTAAGTTTAAATGTATTGACCTGTTAAGTAGATCCAATTATATTTACTTGTTTATTTTTTCATAAACTTGAAAAATTTGAAAGATAAGGAAGATTTTGTACTGTCCCATCCAGAAATGTTAAATCAACCATTACACTGAGTCTTAGCTTTTTTTTTTCTTTATTAGAAAAAGTTGGTAACCCAGGACAAAATTAGAGGTTGTCATCCACACAGAAGATAATCACTACCAACCTGTCCACCACTAAGGACTAGTTTTGAGCAGCAGATAAAATGGGAGAAGGAATCTTTGGGTGAAACTGGATGTCCTGCAATAGTTGGTGGAGTTGAGAACAGAAGAAATATGTTTTCTGAGAATTAATGACATTGCCTTCCCTTGCCAGAAATTCCATCCCAATACCTCAACCGCTTGAATGACTGTTCTTTGAGAAAATATTAACAAAATAAATTTTTCATTTTGTGTAGTATAAACCCAATAATTTTGAGGCTTTTTTTTCATGATCTTAACAAAATCACAGAACTTTTTGAAAAATTTCAGATGTGAATGGTAGGTGTTATAGACTGAATTTAATTTATAGTGAATTGCTTATATTTAGGAATTGGTATCCTTTTTTAAAAAAAATCCAAATTCTAAAATCTTCAGAAGAAAAGTTTGGAAAGTAAATTATAGACCATCACAATAATCATATTATTATTATGATTTTATACATCACTATCTCATAAAGCAAATATTGTACAGGGAGTCAAACCCAGATGGGATGGCAAACATCTTTACAGTAGAGAATAGAAAAACATATACAACCATTTTATGAGCTACTTACATCTAAATATAGCTGTTGTTAATAACTGAGGGGCTTTAGGAAGCAGAATAAACTGTCAGTTATCACTCTTTCTGCTATTAATGCCTGAGTAATTAATATACCAAAAATTCTTTTTCAAGTCCTGAAAATGAAAAGCTGGCCAGGGCTGGGGTGGGAAGGAACAAGCAAAAGGAGAAAGAAAGAAAGAAAGAAAGAAAGAAAGAAAGAAAGAAAGAAAGAAAGAAAGAGAGAAAGAAAGAAGGAAAGAAGGAAAGAAAGAAAGAAAGAAAGAAAGAAAGAAAAGAAAGAAAGAAAGAAAGAAAGAAAGAAAGAAAGAAAGAAAGAAAGAAAAAGAAAAGAAGGAAGAAAGGAAGGAAAAAGAAAGAAAAAGAATACATACTGGTTAAAATAGGGTGAGAGTAGGCTTTTTGTTTGTTTTAGTTAAATCCTAATAATTTGTTAATTCCTTTCTGATTTAAGTAAATACAAGTGAGAATTTTTTTTTAATGTTTATTTTTGACAGAGAGAGAGACAGAGCATGAGCGGGGGAGGGACAGAGAGAGAGGGAGACACAGAATCTGAAGCAGGCTCCATCCAGATTCTGAGCTATCAGCACAGAGCCCGACGTGGGGCTCAAACTCACAGACTGCGAGATCATGACCTGAGCCAAAGTCGGATGCTCAACCGATTGAACCACCAAAGCGCCCAGAGAACTTTTTTTTATAAATAAAAGTGTCATAAGTGCTTTAAATTATATAAAATTTGTAAAAATTGCAGGAATATATTTTTTCAGAGTAAACTGAAAGAGGCCAGCCTTTAGAAATTTGCCCTGTGGGTATATTAACAAAAATTCACATATTAATTATGAATGGAATGTGCCATCCATACTGGCAATTGTTCTTAATCAGAGAACAATTAGATTAAGACCAAAAAAAAAAAAAAAAAAAGGAATGTGATTCCACGCACCTAAGTATTATACAATACTTTAATTTCTCTCACATACTGATAAAATAGACTTAAGTGTCTCACTTTTCTTCTTTTTTTTCTCTTCCTGATTCTTCCTTCCCTACCTCTTTTTTTCCTTCTTATTTGAATTTGTGAAAGTAAACTGTTTTTTTGTAGAGTTAAATGCTGTTGCTGAAAATTACGGATATCTTGTTTAGTCTACATTCTAATTTTGCATATTTTAGGCAGTTGGTATATGTTTCCAATTCCCTTGGTTTCACTGACAAGTCACAGTACAATGCAGTGCCTGACTTATTATATATGGCTTTCAGTAAAACTTATTGATTAAATAAATGAGTTCAGTACATCAAGAAATAGTGGCCCTTTTCCTTGTGAAGCTTTCCCATTGCATTAGAATTCTGCTGCTGCCTTAGTAATTTCCCACAAATTAAGCAGTTTAAAGCAGCACAGACTTACTATCTTAAAGGACTGGAGGCCAGAAGTTCAACACAGTTCTCACTGGACTAACATCAGGTTGTTTAGTTAGGCCGTGTTATTATTGGAGGTTTTAGGAAAGAAAATGCTTCCAGACTCATTTAAGTTGTCCAGTTCCTTGCAGTTGTAGGACGTGAGTCCCTGTTTCCCAGATGGCTGTCAGTTCGCAGCTCTTCCTGGCTCCTAAAAGTCTCTCTTCTCCCCTTACATGTGGACTTTTTCATCTCAGAGCCAGCAACAGCGCATTGAGTACTTTCATTCTGTCTCTCTCTTCTGCTTGCAAATGGAAAAGGTTATTTGCTTTTAATAAATCATGTGATTATTTGAACCCACCTGGATAATCTAGGATAATGTCCCCATTTTAAGGTCTGTAATATAAATTACATCTTTGATGTCTTCTTTTGACATCCAAAATAACATATTCTGAAATACCTGAAAATTAGGGCATGGACATCCTTGGGATGTTATTACTCTGCCAACTATGCCCATATTTTCTTTATTACTCATTTGATTATTTAAGTGACTGATATCAAAAGAGTAGCTCAAATTTGTGTGTTTTACAATACTTGAAATGAAAGCAAAATGATCCGTGGAGTCTTGGGAAGAACTTCTTTGCTTCTCAAACATTGCACTTGCTGATAGTTATTACTAAATATTTATCTACCCTGGAGTAATAAAATAAGTGCTTCGTAGTCACTTCTTACAGTCACATGAATGTACCTTTTTGACCATCATTTCCTCAATATAGTTTGGTAGGAATAATAGGGGAATGGGATTAACTATGCTCAGGTATCACATTGGTCCACAAATAAGACTTAATATTGATGAAACATGACATGAACCTCCTTGTAAAGATTAGATTTCAAAATATTGTGAATCAACTTGTAATTAGCAAGATCACTTGTAGTTGGTTGATATATGATTGTTGTAGTCCATGGCTTGGGTTTGCATACATTAAACTTGATAAATATTTTTTTAATATAAGAGATTTAGCATGAAGGTTGAAATTTCAGGAATTTATGTTTAGTAAATTCAACTTTAATAAAAATGCCTTATATTGATATAGTACTTTATATTTCAGAAAGTCTTTTTCTTTATATTTACAAATATAATTCTTACAACCCTGGAAAGTTATTGTGACAAAGTATATGATCTCTATCCAATGACAGATTGAATATATGGTCATGATCCTAAACTGAATCTTTCAATTTCTTGTTTCAGTTCCTACCTAGTTTTCTGTGTTTTTGTGCATATTTGTGTGTTAGTAAAAATATTATTCAAATATATGATATAAGACTAGATAAAACCATCTGTGCAATAAGAATGATACAAAATCCTCCTAAAGGCAAAAGGATAGAGTAAATGGATTCTGGAAGATCTGTCCCTACAACTGTATTCTTCAAAACTCTATCAGGGGTTGGGGGAGGCTAAGAATATGATAGGTAAGATGTTGATCACTTCAAAACTTTACAAATACCTGACAATTTAAAAAGTTTTAGTCTTTTTTTTTTGACGTATTGAGATGTTTGCTTATTTGATGCCTATATTCACACAGGTTATATAACTTCACCCCCCTAAAAAACAACAGTTAAAATAATTAAAGTCAATAGTACACTCAAGGGCAAACATTTCTCAGTCACTGTATGTCAAACTCCTATGTATGAGTTATTGCTTATTTATGCACTGCAGCCTGAGGTAGAATTTCCTTGAATTATAGCTACCCAAACTAAAAATTCTAATTATTTTTGTTATTGGATCAACCTAAGCAATGAAAGCACAGATTATTCAAAAAACAAAAAGGCCAAAATCTTCCCAGAACATTCCTCTAACATAGAAGTTGGACATCTATTCCAAATCAAAGTTTTTAAATAATTTTGTGTCAATTGTATATCTTGTTTTATTTTATAAAAATAATCTCTTGTGCCAATGATATCTTTACTTAATTTATAATACATAAATGAACTGTCTTAACATTCTACCAAATATTTGAAATTTAATGTGAGAATCATTTCCTATTGTATATTTGTTTAGTAATTCACAATCTTTGAGGTTCTGATTGATATTGAACTTGCACTGCATTGTAATTTACTAGATTTTTTCAATAGCAATGAAGCGTGACAACTCATAAAATACTCTACATTGCCTTGTTTATTTCAAGGACATTTCTCTAATAAAGAACAAAATGAAATAGAGTGAAGACAAGCCAAATTTTAAAGAGAATACTATTTAGTTTTGTGAACTGCATTCCTTGAGTGGCGCAAGCAAAATGACTGTCTAGGGTGTGACAAATACAATAAATTAGGAAAGGTGTCTCAGTCTTTAGGATTTCCTACCAAATGGTTTCTTTAATCATTAAATACTGACCTAGTTTAGGAGGGAAGTTAATGAAATCTGTCTGAAAATCTATTGCACTTGACCATCATGGCCTTTGCATCCCCCTCAGATTGACTAAAACCTTTAGACCTGTTTCTTCTTGATTCTTGTCTTCTGACCTCCCTTTTCTTAGAACATTTACTTTAGAAAACTTATAATTGTCAACCCTTTCTCTGCCCCTTTGAGATGTAAATCTTTTTAAAAAACCTCTTGTCAGTTTTACAACCAAGGACTGTATTTCTCAAGGACCTGGAAGCCATCCTTTTGAAATATAAACTTGAAGGAAGGTGGCATCCCTATTCCCAGTTTTCTGTAGGAGGACAGGAGCCTAACATTTGGGAGCATCTTAATCCATATTGTAAAATTATCTCCTCTCCTGTCCACTTCCCATTCCAACTCTTAAAATCTCTCCCACTTTTGGTTTGGGGGTGGGGGTAGGGGGTGGGGGTGTGCTCACACTCAGTTCTGGCGTTTCTCTCCTATTGCTTACTCTTGAGTAGTCTTCCTTCCCTGTTTAACTTTATCCTGTGCAATTTTTCCTTGACACATTCTAAGACAAAACTTAACCATGAATATCAGAAAATGAGGAAGGAAAACTCTCTTTAACTTATAATGTATAGCATTGTAATTAGGTATAAAAAACATTTTTGGTTCCAGATGAATATTAAGCACATATTAAGATATGTTTTTGCCTTCCTGTTTACTGAAAATTGCACTAAAATGAAATGTTAAGATGCAGCAAGAAAGAAAATACTAACAATGCAGGGAAGATAGTGACTGGGTCAGAGAGGTGATGTTAATCAACAATTTGTGAGATAATTCATCAGATTTCATGAAGTGTGTAGATGAAAGAGGAATGTGCAGAATTCCAAAGGTAAGATTTATGGAATATACTTTAAGCATCTCTAGAGTTTGTGAGAGTCAATGTGCCCATTAGGATATCAGTAGGGCTCAGGACTCCTATCAGAATTGCCTACAGAAAACTGAGCTGAGGAGCAGGGCTGGATAGTAAGAGCTCATGAAAGGATATAAAACCAGGCAATTGTGTCATTCTGTTCTCACATTCTTCCCTCATTCCCAGACAGAACAAAGGCTATTAAGTTTGGACTGGCAAAACTGAGATATATTTTCTCTAAACTGAAAAACAAAACCAACCAACTTGCCCAACAAACAAGCAATGATGCAAGAAGCTTAGTTCCACGCCATGGTTCTGGGGAAAAAATCCTTCCCCCACAGACATCTGGAGAATCCACATATTTCAAGGGAAAACTACCTTGTTTCACAGAATTCCCACCCAAAGAAGAAATCTACAAGAAGTTCTTTCCATACAACAGTAAAGAAAAAAAATGCAGAAATCCACCAAGCCATTTTTGGAGTGTGAATAGACAATTGCAGATCAACAGATATATAAAAAGATCTGACAACATAAAAATTAAAACAACAAATAAATAATTATTTCCTTTAAAAACCTATATCAAATTTATGGCCCCGATGTAAAACAAAACAACTGATAGAATATAAGAGAAGACAGTCCATTATCTATCGTTTCTTGTTTAGTTTTTCTTTGTTACCTGTGCTGCCTTTCATGGAAATCTTGTTTACTTGCTGACATTAAATATTTTTAATGGGTTATTTTCTGGGTGAGTTATTTTTTTAATGGAGTCCTGCATACACAAAGTGATTCAAAATCCCTGAGTTCCTGGGATGAAAAAAGGAAAAGCTTCAGGCACTCCCTGATGGGACATTGTTTGCATGGGGAAGCTGGAGCCTGGCTAGCTAGATGCAGGGCATCTTATATGATGTATTTGGCAAACATATTTGGCTTTCTTTAGTTTGTCCTGAGTTTAAGGGAGGGGCCAAAATTAGATCAGCTGATAATTATTGGGCAAATTTCAACAGTTTGGGGATGATTGCTACAGAGGCTGCAGTTTAGTTTCCTGGGCTGGTTACTGTAGAGGTTGTGCGTGAGAGTTTTAATTTTTTATTTGATCTCCACTGCACCTTTGTGTACTCAATCTCTCAAGTGTCTTAGATGACCTACAAGCCTGAGTTTTGCAGCTTTGACATCAGTCCCTCTCCCCAAACACACCACACACACACACACACACACACACACACACACACACCACATACAGTGACGGCTTTAAAGCTCCAGTACACAAGATGGCCTGCCCATTGGGTATTGCCATGGGCTGAACAGTTTACTTGTGTTTACTCAGTCTGGATTGTGCCTCATCTTCCTCCTCCTCCTCTTCCTCTTCTTTTTCTTCCTCCTTCTTTCACTTTGGTATCTAGGGATTTTCATTTATTTTCTTAATTTGATTTTTTAAAGCTCAGTTGTATAACTCATTTTCTTGTTATATTTCAAACTGTATTTCAGTGAGTTTGGGGTAGAAGAACTTTGCATATTAGCTTGTCCTGCCACTTGAACCAGAGTGTTTATAACAGTAAAAATCAAAATCAAAAGATGAAGACACTTAGAAAAAAGGGAATAAAAAAGAGGTAAATCTGACACTGATGTTTAATTTTTAAAAATGGAAAATTTAGCATGAGAACTAACTAAATGTCGTTGAAGGGCAGTATGAAGCTACTATCTCTAAGTGTAAGATATAAAAATGCAATTTATAAGGCTAGTCCTGTGGGGAGAAATACGGTAAAGGACATTCTCTTAGGGGCACTACATACTCAGTTTTCTGCAGTTATTTACCACGGTTATGGGGATCTTTTTTCTCTAAAGTGCTAAGCTTTTACATGTGTCTTCTATTAAATTGTGGTCCTTTCTTTACATCCAACAATTTCACGCTGTCCCCTTACAAAAATCAACTATTTACTACACTTGCCCACACAAAAACACACTTTTATTCAATATTGCTCTACTTTTTCCTTTGTCAGACTTACCTTGAAAGGAGAAATGCAAATTAAAAATAAGAGGCTTAGTCCCCCCTGTTGAAAGTAAAGAAAGAGACTCTCCCTTTAGAGCATTACTTTAGAAAACTTATAATTTTAAGTGCTTTCTCTCTTTGAAATGCATGTAAATATTTTTAGTTGCTAAATAAGCCTCTTGCCAGGACCCAGAAATGTCTTTTTTTAGGAACACAGAAACCATCTCTTTCAAATGTAGTCATCGAAGTAGATAGAGTCCCTACCTCCCAAATTTCATGGGAGGCCAGAAGCCTAACACAGATAGGCCTCTCCTTCCAAGTTGTAGAACTGTCTCTTGTCATAAAGATATATGTTCATTATTCCTTCAGTTAAAAGCAATTAGCAAACCTAGATAGTCACTTAATCACCACGTAAATCTAGGATGAATATGTGTGACAAAATGTCCTTTCAGTCCTTTTACTTAAGAACTAATTATTATTTGAGAACATGTGTGTAATAGGTTGTGTCTGCTTGTTTATCTCAAAGAGTGAGATTTCTTTCCATTTTTTTAATGTTTTAGATTTCCTTTGATGCACATCACCTTCTGGTTTAATGCTTATTCAATAATAAAATCGTTTTCTTTCTCTACTACTTTTATGAATAGATTTTCTGGGTTGGCAGCAGATTTTTATTTTTATTTCCCCAAGAACCTCCTCCAGAATGGTTAAGAGTCTACTTCTGGACAACAGAGTTTCTGAATGCACATTATATAAAATCCAGAAGAAGTTGCAACTCAATGCAAATGGAGAAATCCTTTTCTGTGGATGTTTTCCTATAGATTGCTAAACCATTGATCCAAAAGAAGGAATTGGGAAGATCTTTTCTGCCACCTGGATATGAAATTGCAACCTGAGGTATTATATAACTGAAACCTCCATTCATCATCAATGGTTTGAAATAGACACAAGAACAGCCAAAACAAGTAAAGTCTGTCTTCACTTCTGTTGGAACAACTGGGAATGATGCTAGGTTTGTACACTTGAAAATTTGTGAAACTACAAAGGACCATTTGCCAACAGAGATCCTGTGAGAATGAAGTAAAGTGGAGGCAAATAGCAGAGGAAGCAGAAGAAGCAAGAGACAGAGTTAGAGTCCTAATGACATCCTTGAAATATTTCAGTCTAACTTTTGAGATTTAAGTTACTCTAATTTGTGCTTATATCAGTTGTAAAATAAAAATTTGAACAAATTCACTGACTATGACACATAAAATGGTCTCATATGAAAGGTGTACAGCTTGAAATATTGAAAGGTTTTCTTTATACATTTTCTCCTCTTACAAATATTTATTGAACACCTATCATATGACACACACTCCTCTAGTACCAGGAATTCCTCAGTGAACATATCAGGGAAAAATCCCTGGATTCAGTTCCTATATACCTATAAGAGGGCTAGTCAAGAAATTAGATAAATAATCAAACTGCATGGAGAAACGCCTGGGTGGTTCAGTCCATTAGGCGTCTGACTCTTAGCTTTGACTCAGATCGTGATCTCATGGTTCGTGAATGCTGACAGTGCAGAGCCTGCTTGGGATTGTCTCTCTCACACCCTCTCTCTGCCCGTCCTTGATCACTCTCTGTCTCTCTCTCAAAAATAAATAAACTAAAAAAAAAAAAAATGCGTGGAAAGAAGGCAAAGGAAACACAATGCTCCATGAAATAAAGAGATGAATAAGGAGGTTAGGTGGAAACTTAGGTAAGGAGTTCAGGCAGATCTTGTAGAGAAGGTGACTTTTTATTCATAGACCTGAAAAAAATTAAAGGGTTTGCCAAGAGTATGTCTGAGGGAACACCATCTCAGGCAGTGGGAATAGGGACAGCACTCTTAAATGGGAGTGAGCCTGACGTGTTCTAGAGCACTGATTAGACCAGTACAGCTGGACTGAGGAATGAGTAATTGGAAATGAGGTGTGAAAATTGTCTGACTGAAGCCTGTTGCTCCTCAGAAGGACTTTGACTTTTGCTCTGAATGAAATGGGAAGCCACTTGACAAATCTATCAGAGGATTGCCATTCAATTTATATATTGAAATATATTATTCAGATTTTTCGTTGTATACTTTTTAAATAATAATATATGTAGTTATAGCAACTAACATAGTTCCCCTACTTTCTTTGCACTAATTGTTTCCTGGTTCTGACAGTTTGGCATTCAGCTCTTTTGACTCAGAGATTGAATGGTACAAGTGTTTGGACTGGTCGACAACTATAAGGTTGAGCCTTATAGTTAATGTTTTATCCTTTTACAAGGAGAAAATACTATGAGTTAATTCTAATGACTACAATTAATTTTAAATGTCATAGAAAAAAATACATTTGTGACTAGAATAAACTTTGGAAATTCTTCATTTGCCTTTTTCTTATCATTCTTATCTTCGTGGCACAAAAACTGAAGTCAAAGCACAAAACACTGAAACTGTTAATTGGTAAGATAAGATTAACTCAGGGGTACCTGGGTGGTTAAGTTGGTTAAGCAAGGGATTTTGATTTTGGCTGAGATCGTGATCTCAGGGTTTGTGGGTTTGAGTCCCTATTTCGGCTCTGTGTTGCTGGCATGGAGACTGCTTGGGATTCTCTCTCTCCCCGTCTCTCTCTGCCCCTCCCCCACTTGTGCTTGCATGCTCTCTCTCTCTCTCTCTCTCTCTCTCTCTCTCAAAATAAGTAAATTAACTTAAAAAAAAAAAAAAGATTAGCCCAGCAAACTGCTAGCCCCCATTCCTCTGAGAGAGAGAGAAAGAGAGAGAGAGAAACAAAGACATTATGTTAGGTTATTTTGATAAAATGCTTACTACAATGCAAAACCAAAAAGTTGATTACAGTTTGCTTGTGTTTTTTATCTTTAAGCCTTTTAAAACTCAACTGCTTTCATTGTAATTTTTATAGTAACAGATATTTTTAAATTTATATGTGTTAAGTAATGAAAATTTCAAATATGGCACTTAAGTAGGGTTATCAAGGGATGTTTTATCTGGTGCCTGGAATAGTCAAATCTCCCCGTTGTTTTGGACTTTAGAAAGTCACCTTTAATTTAAAAATATTTGAGTCATGCTTCCTTCTTTCGCTCCCTAAATGTATTTGCTCATATTTTTAATCCCTGTTTTCTCCTGTTTATAATCTAAACATACTGCAGAGTGTCTATTTTGTTTAAATGTATGAAACCAATTAAGAGACAGTTATCATCAGGGCACCTGGGTGGCTCGGTTGAGCGTCCAGCTTCAGCTCAGGTCTTGATCTCAGGGTCCATGGGCTCCAGCCCCTCATCAGGCTCTGTGCCGACAACTCAGAGCCTGGAGCCTACTTCAGATTCTAGGTCTCCCTGTCTCTCTGCCCTTCCCCTGCTCACGCTCTATCTCTCTCCTACAAAAAATAAATGAACATTAAAAAAATTAAAAAAAAACAAACAGTTATCATCATTTTAGAACTGCTCCTAGTCTGAAAAGTGTAATCTAGAGATTATGTTTGTTGAAAGGCTATTACAGCACAGATTAGTTAATTATTAATTCCTGCAATGTACATTTTTGTCCTCTCAAACTTGTTCATTTTGAAGAAAATATGTGGGAAAAGGAAAAAAAAAACAAAAGTGCTCTCAGTGGGGTGCCTGGGTGGCTCAGTCGGTTAAGCGTCCGACTTCGGCTCAGGTCATGATCTCACGGTTTGTGGGTTCCAGCTGCATGGCAAGCTCCGTGCTGACAGCTCAGAGCCTGGAGCCTGCTTCAGATTCTGTGTCCCCCTCTCTCTCTGCTCCTCCCCCATTCATGCTCTATCTCTTTGTCTCTCAAAAATAAATAAAACGTTAAAAAGATGTTTTAATAGCAAAAGTAATTCTTAGTTCCTAGGGAGTACAATAGCATGGCCAGCTTTGACCTAGGATGGAGTTAAAGAACCCCCCCCCCCACCCCAGCCTCCACCCTGGCTTCTGGGTTGCTGAGTGCCTCAGGAATCCAGGCTTAAACTAACTATTTTAAATTCCATTCAAATATATAGACTTCTTCACTTCTCATTGTAGTCACAGTAGTGACTACTTGTTCACTATTTGGGTGTTTTGTCCATTTAAGGTTACCATGGCCAAAATATTAATTCTCATTGTATGCATGAAGATAAATTTTGTGTTATAGACACATGATACACTGTGGTTTATCTTAGTAACACTACATGTGAATCTTCTGCTTGTTCTTTTCACTCTAGACCAACATATAATCCCCTCCTACTTCTTTCTCTCTCTCAGAAACTTCCTTTACTTCTTTCACATACTACGTATTTATCTTTATGCCTATTTGAAAAAAGAAAATCCCTCCCTTTAAAGTAGAACTTGTCATTATATACGGTAAATTAAAGGGTAAGATTACATGACCACAGAACACTGAGTAGATGAAGAAATGACAACTTCATGATGAAATTACAGAAATGAAAGCCATAGTTTCTCTCTGAACTCCTGATTTTTTTTTTTTTTTAAATAGGAGCAAATACTGCAGTTTCCCACTAGACCCTCAGGCAACTATAATTAGATGTGCTTGTTAGTACAACAAGTATACGTAGACAGAATGAGGGGGAAGAGAATTAAGACCTGAATGCAGAGGAATAGTAGGTGAGTCTGGGGAACCGATAACAGAAAGAAAAAGGATAACAGATTATTTATATACTAATTTGATGAAGATTGCTTCATAAGGTAATTGTTTTGGAAGGAGAGATATTTTTATCAATAAGTTTTAAATGGAGAAGCAAAGATTTTCTTATAGGTGTCTATATATTAAAAAGGCTGATTGTTCATAATTTTTCCTGAGTACATTATCTAAATTGCTACCTTTGTTTACATCCAAGCTGGATGTTAAAGACAGAAACTCAGGTTAATAGCCAGTCGTGATTAGAAACATCAGAAGGGATGTATCACAGGAACATAACTGAGAAAACTTTGACCATCAAAGAAGTCTCATTCAGAGATGAATCTGAAATCCCTTAAATAAGGTAACTTGGGTTAGGAAATCTGGTTCAAAGTTGAACATGCTATGTGACCGTGGGAAAGTCAGCAACCTTTTATAGGACTTAATTTATGCATCTCTGAAGTAATAGACTTGTTTGGAGAATAATTGAGATAATTTATGTGTATACAGTTCCCACACACCACCGACTTATTTATTCAATATGTGTTCATTGTGTACTTACAGATGTCTTAACTACTGAGTGTTCAGAGTTTCTGAATTTTAGAAAAAGCAAAATAGTATCAGGA
Organism: Leopardus geoffroyi; assembly: GCF_018350155.1. Taxonomy (NCBI): domain Eukaryota; kingdom Metazoa; phylum Chordata; class Mammalia; order Carnivora; family Felidae; genus Leopardus; species Leopardus geoffroyi. The sequence goes on along the minus strand of NC_059326.1, from coordinate 57,330,672 downwards.
AAAATAGTCACTGATAATAAGGAATCCATTTTCTTTCACAACCATGGTTGGATTTAGCAGACATGTTTAAGCATACAGACAACCTCCTGTAAAAGTCACTCCCCTTAATAACATGGGAGTTTTATAAAATGATTACAGATAAAGCCACATATTTTTATTTAAATTGAAATTAACTCTGATTTTAAATTGCAACAAGTACCTAACATAAGAAGAAATCCAGATGAGGAAAATAATTATAAACTAACTTCTGTGTGCTTTTTTAGATTTGAAAACAATAGTTATTTCTACTTGATTAAAATGTACCATTGGCAGGGACAAAATGTCCTCTAATTAGGGAAACACAGCGACCTTCTAACATTTTAATAATCGAAATGTTTTCAGTTTTTCATTTGAAAATTAGTTTCTGGGGCACCTGGGTGCCTCAGTCGATTAAGCATCTGACTTCAGCTCAGGTCATGATCTCATGGTTCATGGGTTTGAGCCCCTACTGGGCTCTGTGATGACAGCTATGAGCCTGGAGCCTGCTTCGGATTCTTTGTCTCCCTTTCTCTCTGCCCCTACCCTACTCGCACTCTGTCTCTCTCTCTTCCACTCTCTAAAAAATAAATAAACATTAAAACAAAGAAAAACAAATGTTTTTGAAAATTAGTTTATAATCAATAATGCAATTATCAAATTTTTATGGTCAAAATATTTGTGTTCACTCAATGGATGGGTCTCCATGACATGCTGTTATACAAGGATTCTTCTTAAAATGTATGGTAGGGGGGTGCCTGGGTGGCTCAGTCGGTTAAGCGTCCAACTTTGGCTCAGGTCATGATCTCACGGTCTGTGAGTTCGAGTCCCGTGTCGGGCTCTGTGCTGACAACTCAGAACCTGCAGCCTGCTTCGGATTCTGTGTCTCCCTCTCTCTCTGACCCTCCCCCATTCATGCTCTGTCTCTCTCTGTCTCAAAAATAAATAAACATTAAAAAAAATGTATGGTAGATTTTCTCAGTAGTTTCCTGCCATTGTCATTCATACCTTTCAGTAGTCATCACTATCATGAGACATCAACATACTTCCTAGGTTATTCCTCAATATCCATCTCTGTAATTTAAGGTTCATTAAGTTCACAATACAACATTTTATAATCTCACCTGCAGTAAGTCTTATTTTTAATTACAAACTATTTTGACAACTTAACAACTTTTGACAAATTTACTCTTTGGAGAAAAAAGTTAGACAACTTTTACCAAGAGAGAGAGACAAGTCACTATAATGCTTCATTGTACATTTCATCACCATATTTGGGACATGTTTGGAAAATATGAAGACCTAAGTGCAACATTTTGTTTACATTTAAGACCTGATTTAATATAAAACACATGTGTAAATTTTAAGAATTAATAATATTTTATTATTTGTATGTTCTTGTTTATGTTATGTAAAAGCAGCTTTTGACAATATAATTTTACAAATTCCAAAGTAGCCACTATATCTTTCTCCACATTAAGTAAGAGAGTGGTCAATAAGGGAAGAATAATTCTAGGAAACTTCGACAGTTGCGATTCCTAGTATGAGCATCTATAGATGTTAATAACTCTTTTCCTGAGGGTAGATTAATGCTGCTACAGAGTGTGTGCTACTGATGGAGTCACAGAATGACTTTGGTAGCTAGATGTGTTATCTCTGATTTTGATGATTTGTGCCAAAATACATTAATTTTGGAATGATGTTAAAAAAATAAATTGTAACATGTCTACTTGCAAAGACTATTAAAAGTGTAGAAAGGCCAGGGCACCTGGGTGGCTCAGCAGGTTAAGCGTCTGACTTTGGCTCAGGTCATGATCTCACAGTTCACTTCATGAGTTTGAGCCCCGCGTTGGGCTCTGGGCTGACAGCTCAGAACCTGGAACCTGCTTCGATTCTGTGTCTCCGTTTCTCTGCTCTTCCCCCACTCACACACACACACATACTCTCTCTCTTTCAAAAATAAATAAACATTAAAAAATTTTTTAGGAAGTGTAGAAAGGCCTATATGTCAAGATGTTAGAGATGTTTGGTGTTAATCTTTGGAAAGACAATAAATAAATAAATATTTATTTTATTTGAAAGAATTTTCTATAATGATGCTGGGATTATCCAAATATTCTGGCTAATTGGGAAATACCAGATATGCCATGCCAGGATTCGTTTTTATATAATTTTTTAATGTTCATTTATTTTTGAGACAGAGATACAGAGACAGAGCAGAGACAGAGCATAAGCAGGGAGGGGAAGGGGCAGAGAGAGAGGGAGACACAGAATCCCAAGCAGGCCCCAGGCTCTGAGCTGTCAGCACAGAGCCTGATGCAAGACTTGAACCAACGAACCAACCAAGGTCTCACCATCTCATGTGAGATCATGACCTGAGCCGAAGTCAGACTTTTAACTGACTGAGCCACCCAGGTGTCCCCCGTTTTTAATACACTATAGATTTGAATGAGAAATCACAAAATAAATTAGAAGAGAAGCACACTTAAAAATTAAATATTTCAATTCAAAATAACCATTATTAATATAAATTACCTTTTTACTCTAGAGATTTAGATGTCTAATTTAATCACATTTATGGTTTATTTGAGATTTAATAGTCTTTGTCCATGTTTAATAAATTATTAAATTCTTCCACGACGTAATCTCTCTTTGAAAACATGTCAATTTGATCAATATATGTCCTTAACTTTTTTTTGCATATTATTTTGCAATCTAGTTAATAAGTAGGATCTATAGATGCATTCTCTATTTCCTGTATTTATTAACATTCCTGCTGGAATGTTAGCTGCTTGTAGTCAGGCAATGAGTCTACATAATATTTTTTGTGTATTCAATGGCATGACACATTTTTGAAATATAAATGTTTAATAAATAATTGACAACCCATTCTTGTTTGAAATATACATACATACTCATATGTATGTGTATAGATGTGTATGCATAAATATTTTCAAATTGTGATCAAATCATGGTCAATGTGAAGACAAATTTTGCCTTTCTATGCCATTTTTAATTAGTAGTGGACTTTAACTTTCCTGTTTGCCCCTGAGAAGTATGAAATTGCTAGGGATGTTTCTGGGGGGTAATGCATACAGAGAATCAAGCAATTAGGGATCTGGAGCTTGTCCCAAGTTTGTTAAATATTGGATATGGATGCCAGCAGGAAAGAATGATGGGATCTTTACTTCAAACGTCTGGAAGGGAATTTTTAAAGAATATGATATTTCTGCATATTGATTTTGTATCCTGTGGTGTTACTGAAGTCATTTATCAATTCTAGTAGCTTTTTTGAGGGAGTCTTTAGTGCCTTCTGTATATAGTATCATGTCATCTGCAAAGAGTAACAGTTTCCCTTCTTCCTTATTAATTTGGATGAATTTTGTTTCTTTTTCCTGTCTGATTGCTGCAGCTAGCACTCTCAGTAGTATGTTGAATAAAAATGCTGAGAGTGGACATCTTGTTTTATCTATGATTTCGGAGGAAAAGTTCTCAGTGTTTCACCATTGAATATGATGTTAGCTGTGAATTTTTCATAATATGGCCTTTATTGTACTGAGGTATGTTTCCTCTCAACCTACTTTGTTGGGAATTTTTATCATGAATGGATGTTGTACTTTGTCAAATGCATTTTCTGCATCAATTGAGATGATTTTATGGTTTTTATACTTTTTCTTATTAATGTGATATATCACATTGATTGATTTGCAAATATTTGAACACCTTACATCCCTGGAAGAAGTCCCACTTAATAGTGATGTATTTTTCTAATGTATTGTTGAACTTGATTTACTAATATTTTGCTGAGGATTTTTCTATCTATGTTCATCATAGATATTGGCCTGTTGTATACACCCCTATCTTTATTGAAACATTATTTGTAATACCCAGGATATGGAAGCAACCCAAGTGTCTATCAATAGATGAAGGAATAAAAAAGATGCAGTATATACATATAGAATAGAACATTATTCAGCCATGAAAAAGAATGAGATCTTGCTGTTTGCAACAATATGGATGGACCTAGAGGGTATAATGCTAAGTGAAATAAGTTAGAAACAGACAAATACCATATGATTTCACTCATGTGTAATTTAAGAAATAAAACAATCAAAGACAAAAAAAGACCAAAAAAGCTCTTAAATACAGTAAACAAACTGCCAGTCACTGCAAGAGGGGAGCTGAGTAGGTGGATGGGTGAAATAGATAAAGAGGATTAAGATGTACAAACTTTAAGTTACACAATAAATAAATCACAAAGATGGAAAATACAGCATAGAGAATATAATCAACAAAATCCTAACAATGTTGTTTGGTGACAGATGGTGACTACACTCATCATGGTGAACACTGAGTAATGTACAGAAGTGTTGAATCATTATGTTGTACAACTGAAACCAATACAACACTGTACATTTATTATACTTCGATTGAAAAAAAGAATATGAGAATTTATTCTGAGCCGAGAAAGAGTGCAGCAGAAGGGCAAGATCCAAATGATACCCAGGAAGAAGCAAAAGAGCACTGATAGTTCTCATTTAAAACGGAGACTAAAATATCATGCCAGGGAAACCAACCGAAGTGAATAATCTAGAAACTGAGGGTAAGAGCAGGAGGCAGATATATAATATAGCTCTTTAATCAAAATTTATTTAAACACTTTTTGTATATCTAATTAGTGGAAGAAGTATTATTGGCTTTAAGCATGAATTCACAGATGACTATTATTATTTTTCTCTCTAGCTTAAAGCACTTATTTTGAAATGGGCTTTTTTCAATGGTCTTTTTTATTTAACTGTTAAAGTCCTTAGACTGGTATTGTTTATACATTTTTTAAATTTTTTCCCAATATTTTATTGAATAATCATTATTATCTTACATGTTTAAGAACTCAGTAGATAAAATTTCAGGTAAATTTTTTAATGGAAGACTAGCAAACTCATACACTTGACTTAATCAAGACATGTCTCTAAGATAAGTGCTTATTGAAATAGTTAACTGGGAAAAACATCACTAAATGTCTATAAGGATTACTTTGTTGTCAATTCTGGAAAGCTTGAACTCAATCAAGTTTGATTTAAATCATAACAAATCCAAAATATTTGGATATGTCATAATAGATCATATTAAACTGGTGATTTCTTGACAGGAAATCACTTGTAAATCATTTGTGGGGACTTCTTAATATATCAGTATATGTAGTCTACCTACAGCTTCTAATAAAAGTGTAACAGCTCATCTAGATTTATATTGCTGAAAGAATGAGAATTTTTCTAAGCTTAATCAGTGAATGTAATTAGTTGGTAGCCAGACTGATTATCATTTTTTCAGTGTTATCCACATTTATCTATTTCTAAAAGAGGACTGAAAAATGTTCATTTACGTTAGTGATATTAGCATTCCCATCCTTTTATAATTCAAATCTAAAAGTAGTTGAGAAATTTCATCCTTGAGTAGATGTATGCATTCTCTATTTTATTTAATCAACGTTTTTGAGGGTGTGCTGTGCCTTAGAAACTATTATACGTATTAAGGCCCATACAAATAAGATATTTTTAAAGGGTTCCATCACTTCCCTAAAAGAATTCACAGCTTAGTACAGTGCTCTTCAAAGTTGATATTGACATTATCAGACTACTGGTGCCTGGATTCCATTACCAGTGCCCAGAATTCTGATGTAATTGATATGGATATGGTCTAAACAAGCTTTTAAAAATCTCCAGATGTTTCTAATGTGCAGGTAAGATTGAGAATCAAAGCTATATAACCAATACAGAGCTCTAATGGAAGTAATTACAATTGAAGAGCTTGACAATTTCTCCTAGGAGTATTGAAAAGGACTTCACCAAAGAGGTTGAATTGAATCTTGAAGGAGAAGTGGTCACCACTAGGCAGCTTCCAAAGTACTACTGAAAGAATATTTCATGAGAGGAAGTAGTAAGGTCATTAAAGGGTATGTTGTGCCAAGTGTGCTCGAACAGACTGTTTGTACTTGAACAGAGGGAAAATGTGAACTGGAAAATTGGTTGAAACTGGATAATGGAGTTACATCAGAGTACCCTTTAAGTAAACGGACTATCATATTTTTATATTTTCTTTTTCCAGTTTGTCATATTAGTAATAGCTTGTTATGTTAATATATTTGTTTTTAATAATGGAAAGTATGATAGCAAGTGGAATGGGGAGAGACTGGGAGAAGAGTAATTATCTTACCTAAAGGAGGTGCTAATTGCTTGAATATGGTCAGTAACAGAAATGTTTCAGAAAGCACAACATTCTTTGGGTTAGTAACAAAACATTCATTGAAGAATGCTTTGTTTGGTGAGTAAGACAAACCAGTGAATAAAACTAGTATTTGCTAATAAGGAACTTACTGTGTAAAGGGAGAGATGGATTCCTTTAGTGCTGCGTCAAGAATTCTATGTGAGTTCCTAACTGGTACATCACTTTTTAAACTCTCTAAAATGATTCACAGCTACCAGTTGACATAAAGGACAGTGGAAATATAATAGCCAATATTTATTTAGTGTTCGCTTACATTCTTAAGCTCTTACATGTTATGCTATTTTGTTTTTTCTCAGATCCATTCCCTGTCCTTTCTTGCTCTGCTCTGTATTAAGGAGACTGCCCCAGAAAATTACTTTAACCAGGCTCTTTTGCCAACTGGTTTCTAGTTAGATTCAGGCAAGGGAGGCTTTGGAGGGAGATTGAAGGGCAAGAAGTAGAGAAAAGTCAGTGTCTGTCTCCTCTTTTTCTCTTGCTGATCTGGCAGGGTCTCTGTCTAGGGCAAGGCCAGCATCAGGTTTCCAAGTTTCTGCCTGAAAGCTCCTCCATTTGTGTTCCTAATTCTGGATAGATGTTCCAGATCCTGAGGGACCACACCTGCCTTAGGAGAGATATTTTCTTTTCAATGTTAATCTATGGGTTATCTTACCATCTTGTTTATAACATCAACTCTTAACATTTTTGTAATCAGTGCCACATCTTAAATTCCTCTGTTCTACTTTGGTTAGTTTTTATTTTCTTTCTAGAACTTCAACCAATACACACACATGTTAAGGGATTTGCTTTTCAAAACAACTTTAAAAAGTAGGTGCTTTTTATTCCCACTAATAGATGAGTAAATAAGGTATAGAATAGTTAAGTAACTTGCCCAAGATCACACCACTAGTAATGGGGCTAAAAATAGAACCCAAGTTGTCTGGTTCCAAGTTCCGTGCTTTTCACTATTATTCTAATAGCTTCTAAACTTTTTTTTACCGAGATCTACATAAAGAAATAGATTTTATGTCACACACCAGAACCACTACACCAATCCCATACAAATACTTTTGAAATAAGAGTTTCACTAAAGAATATATTTTCTTATGTATAAGTCATTGTAACTAATAGTAGATGCTGTAAAAACAACTAAATTCTATAACCCAAGAAAGGTTTGTGTTTTTTTCTCACTTTCATTTTTCTGATCCAAGTAGTCAGTTAGGAACCTAGTAGCTGAACATCACCTATGACCTTTAGGTTCTTCACTGGAATTTTCTAGTCAACCTGGGATCAAACAAAGACTACAGTCTAAGGGCATACACATTTTCTTAGAATTTACTTGCAGAAACAAATATTTCCTCTCACACCCCAGTGGCCATAAGAAGTTTTCATTCCACCTAAATGCAAAGGGATTTGAGTTTATAGTCTACCTAAGTGCCCAGTTTGAAAAATGAAAGAGATTTGAGGCACTTACATATTGTTTCTTTTTTTTAATGTTTATTTATTTTTGAGACAGGGGGCATGTAGGGGCAGAGAGAGATGGAGGCACAGAATCCAAAGGAGGCTCCAGGCTCCAAGCTGTCAGTACAGAGCCTGATGCAGGGCTTGAACCCATCAACGGCAAGATCATGACCTGAACCAAAGTTGGACACTTAACTGACTGAGCTACCCAGGCTTTGTTTCTGACAAAGTGGGTCCTGTTGATAATCTGTGTGGATTAAAGAGTGCCAGAAGTATGGGCACCTGGGTGGTTCAGTCGGTTAAACTTCCTAGTTTGGCTCAGGTCATGATCTTGTGGTTCATGAGTTTGAGCCCTGCATCAGTCTCTGTGCTGACAGCTCAGAGACTGGAGCTTGCTTTGAGTTCTGTGCCTCCCTCTCTCTCTGCAACTCCTCTGCTCATGCTCTGTCTGTCTCTTTCTCTCTCACACACAAAAATAAATAAATATTAAAAAAGAAAGAATGCCACAAGGTCTTTGCCACTTTTCTAATGAAAAAGAGGAATATATTCCCCCACCCCATTTTTGCATCTAGCTGGCCTTACTGTTTGCTTTGTCTAATAGAATATAGGAGAAGTGATCCTTTGCTGTACAGTCTTTAAGGAACTACAAGGACATCTAGCATATTCTTTTGGAGAAAGTTCCGCAGGGAGCCCATGGGAAATAAATTACCATAAGGAACCAAAGAACATGTGAAGCCCCAGCCTACAGTCTCCGAGACCTCAAACATATTAATAGCCACTTGCATACAACTGAGTTGATGACTCTAATTGACACCATCTAGAACAGAGGAACTACCTGTTCAACCCACAGAATGATAATAAATAATAAGTTGTTGCTATTAAACCACAAGATTTAGAGATTGTCTTCTATGAAACAATGGAAAGCTGAAACATCACCAAATGTGGATTTCACTTTTTCTCACACACATAAAAGAAACTCACAGCCTCCCCAAGGGCGAAAAAAATCCATCCAATCAGTTCCTTCTGCTAAAGGTCTGTGATCTCCAGATAATACAGATACTCTCTATCTTGTCTATACATGGCCCTTTGTGGTTCACCATTGCTCTCCAAGGCCCTAGATCTTCCATGAATTTAGTAATTGTGTGCGCTATGTTATTTTCTATTCTATTCTATCATAGTCTATTAAATTTTATTTTATTAAAACTGCGGGTCACATGACCCACTAAATTGATTTCATGACCTGCTAATATTAGATCATAAAGCACAGCTTGAAAAACACTGCATAACACTACACTGCCTCTCATAAAACTGATGAGTTAAGTTTTGTGTGTGTCTGGGAAGGACAAGTAAAGAGCAAGGTTACAGAATGATTTTAAGTAAGGGAAGGACACGAACAGATTTTCATTCAGAATAATCACTCTGATTATGGAAAATTGATTGGAAAGAAACAGGACTCATAGAATTTTTCTCAGAAAAGGGGCAACCAAGGTATTTAGGTGATAATTTTCACAAAGCTGAGGGAAAAGGCATAGATGTGGATGATTTCATAATTCTGAGGTCTTTTTTGGATATGTGCTATTAACCAGGGAGAAGAAGACAAGTGTATGTCTGCTCTTAACAAAGGGAATGAAGTGATCTCTAAGAAATACAGCACATTCTACTTAGATGTGTTTTTAAGAGAGGATATGGGCTATTTCTTATAATTTTCTGAAGCACCTCTAAAGGCAATGGAGGCCTATAAGGATAATTGATAAAGGAGTGATGGTAATATATATGAAATTAAAATAAGCCAGCCTGGTAAACTGTCAAGTATATTTTGAGGTTGTAAGTGAAGCATCGAATGTGTGGTGTGGTGTGTGTGTGTGTGTGTGTGTGTGTGTGTGTGTGTGTGTAAGATCTGTGTATGCCTATATAGTAGCTTTTCTGAAAGAAAACTAACCAGCAAAACTTTTAGGTATTTGTTTTTCTAGACTATCTTTTTAAGAGAAAAGAAAACAAATGAAACAAATCTCTTCAATTCTGGAGGAGTAGATAGATTTGCTACAGTCTCCTTCACATTTACCAAATACTCTTCTATTCACTAGTGAATTAGTTTTCCTAATGGTGACTTGGAAAAAAAAACATGGTCAGCAAAGAATTGTAAAATATTCCATTCACAGTATAATTTTTTGAGGAAAATGTGACACACAGGCACATATATTTTCTAAAGATATTTAGCAAGGATACATTTCCTTAATCTCCATTAATGAAATAATCATGCCATTGGAATTTCATTTAATTAAGATTCTATGGTAGCATTGTGAGAAGGATTTTATGAAGGGAAATGGCCTGGACAATAATAATATTTTTTTAAAAAATGCATCATTTAAGGTAATATAAAAAAGATGTGATTAATCCATTCGAATGCTCTGCACACCACACTGAGCTATACCAGAATTTTCTGCATAAGATAGTCAACATTATCCCACCCCCTTGTTATTGCTATCGTGATGATTTATGTACTGGAAACTGCAAGGCTTAGCTTGCTATTTTTGCTTTTCAAAAAAGAGGTCTGCTATGAATCATGGAATCTAGGAAATGTATTTTATAATAAATGGTTGCTTTTTTTTCTTATATATTGAAGAGGAAAGATGATAGAAATTTAAACTTTGTACTAAATTTTCAAAGATGTTGATGTGAATGACATTTCAAGTGAGTTGATGGGAATCAGGAGTATATTACACTTCTTTTAGCAATCTACTTGATGAGTGTGGAGATTTATTAATTTTTTGATTCCTCAAGCTGACTTCCCTTTGGATCCCTTTTTCTTGTCAAGCTCTCCAAATTTACATGAGTCCTACATAACACTTATCTTTTTAAATATTGTTGTTTAATTGAATATTTCTATAAAACATCAAAAGCAATACATACTTAATTTACATACTTAATTTTGAATGGTTTGATTTTATTCTTTTGCAAATTTCTTGAGATGTGATCTGGGATACTTGCTGGTCCTCAACTCAATCTGATATTACGAGTGAAGGTTCAATAATGATTTCTTCTACATTTGCAAAAAAACTTCCAAAAGGCAAAAATCAAACAAATGAAAAAACACCTTTCTAAATGATCTCAAAATAGAAACCTGTTGTGATTTATAAGGAAATTCAGCTACAGGCCTTTTCCTCAACTTGGATACTATTTGGAGTACAGAGATTATAGAGAGCCTATTCATTGTTATGTATCAGAAAGTTGTATGGAAGTGTCTAAGTGATTTGAAGATAGAGTGCACAACCCAAAATGTCTGTCTTTCATAGAAAAGCCAGATATGAATTAATAGAACCACAAAAACTTTCAGGCTCTAAAGATGTTAGTATTAATTTGGGTTGCAACCAAAAAGGACTCAAAATGATGAAAGATATAAAAACTTTGTAGCAAGTCTAACTAAAAATTTTGATGCCATTAGTTTTGTAACTAATACTATGGGGATGATATAGTATATATTAAGAGGAATTATACCAGTTAACATTTAGTGAGCACTCACCATACTCCTCATGGTGTTGTAAGTGCTTTTGATGTATTAAACTATTTAATTTTCACAAAGAACTACCTGAGATAAAGGCTATTAAAATGCCTGTTTCACAAATGCATAGATGGAGGATCTGAGAAGTTATGCAGCAGTCCCAAATATGAGAAGGAAAGGAGCAGGACGCAAATGCAGATATTTTGACCCATACAAAATATCTCTTATTAGTCAATATTCTTTTGGTATACATTGGCTGTATGATAAGTCCCATGGCTCTACTAATGAAATACAAGCATAGCTGGATGTTGTCTTTAAAATTCATAATCTAAGAAATAATTAACAAATGTAGAAAAAATTATCATGTGTGTGTATTTCAAAAGAAAGATAGAATTAGTTAGATTTCTCCATGCACAAGCTGTAAGAAATTCTAAGAAAAGAATAGCAGAGTGGTCATCAAGCTGGGTTGTGTAAAACAAAAATGCATAACATTTTCCCTATGTGCAGAGAGAACCAATGTCCAGAACTCACTTCCAAATATATTCCGTCCCAAAAGGCATCTGTCTGAAATTAGGCCTATTGTTGAAGATGTGTGGTGATCCCTTTTTTTTCTGCCTCTCCTTACAATGCAGTTTCCCAATTGACAAGCTATAAAACTTCCCAGACACCAAACAAAAGGGCAATTTGGACTATTGGCATCTGCATTAAGAAGTGAATAATAGTAATAACTGAGTCATAACTCCTTTCAAAAATCAGGTTGTTTCTAATTTGTTGATTCAAAAACATTGAAGGGGGACATAATGGTGATGGCTGATTAATTTTTTTTTAAATACTGTTCCCTTCAGGATCTTTGGCATTAAAATTGGAAGAAGTTCCAAGAACTTAATGATTCCAACAAAAATAAAACATTTTCCTTTCCTGTGTATTTCTCTGTAGAATAAGAAGCATTTTCAGGTTTGATTTCACTCAAAATTAAAGGTAGCATATTTTGATAATTTTATAAAAATGAATTCTGTATGTTCTAACATGTAATAGTCTTATGGATACCTAAAATAATTAGGGATAATTCTCATCTATCTTATTTAATTGGGCACTTCTAATAAAATCTTACTTATTATATTTATAATTATTCATCAAAATGTGTACTATGTTTATAAGTGGTTTTGATTAGTTGTGCACTAATAACAATTTAACACATGGGGTCTTGGCGTCTAAATAAATAAAAAATAATCTCAGGATATACACATCTTTTTTTTTTTTTTTTAATTTTTTTTTTCAATGTTTATTCATTTTTGGGACAGAGAGAGACAGAGTATGAACGGGTGAGGGGCAGAGAGAGAGGGAGACACAGAATCGGAAACAGGCTCCAGGCTCTGAGCCATCAGCCCAGAGCCCGACGCGGGGCTCGAACTCACGGACCGCGAGATCGTGACCTGGCTGAAGTCGGACGCTTAACCGACTGCGCCACCCAGGCGCCCCTACACATCTTTTATTGTAGAGTGAAATATTTGTTGCCTCAAGTGAGGCAAGTGACCTACCGGAAAACACTCAGATGCCCACTCTCCCTATTGTCTCCATGCTGATAACTGGAGTCTGGTCTCAGAAAAGTCTTAGGGAAATACAATTCTTGCTCTTTGAGGAAATAATATACACTAAAGAGAAATTACAGGATTTAACTAATGATGATTCTAAGAACCAAGAGAACATCTTTGCAAAACTCACTGGGGCCCATATTGTCTTGTTTGGAGTTAACAGTGAGAGATGCTGCCTTGCAAATAGGCTTCTTACTGACTGTAGGAGTGATAGTATGTGTAGAGAACAAAGGTAGCATTTAACTAAGGGAGGCAAACTGGATGTGATTACTGAAAAGGGAAGCAACACTGAACTGGCAACCGGGGTTCTTTTGTAAAATAGACTGTGGAGGTGAGACTCTTCTGTTTGGTTGGTTCTGTTTTTTGTTTTTGTTTTGTTTTGTTTTGTTTTGTTTTGTTTTGTTGTCAGACTTTTGATAGAAAGAGCAATTCAGAAAAATACAGAGAATGGAATGTGGAATATAGGTGGGGAGTAAATGAAGAATAACCAGTAGAGTATGCCACTCAGCTTTTTAGTATCTAATCATGTCCTTTGGTTAGATGAAGAAACTCATATCTCAAATACAGGAGAACCAAATTCCTGCCAGCCACTCTTTTGCCATAGCATGATGTTTAGTTATTTTACATACCACCTGGAAACTAAACTGTTACCAGCCACCATCACGACTCTTCATAGAAGGCAACGCCACAAAGAGGGGAAGAATGATGTGTTCAGTTATAGTCCCCATTGTGATAGCACAATATACCTCTATCTTGGATAATATTTGGATTTTTTTTTCTGTAACACATTCCATGTTCCCTCCTCTTCTACTAGTACCCAAATTGGTCTTCTCATTTAATTGTGTATTTTGTATCATCTTGAGGTTATCTAAATTATCGTCGTTAAAAGATCTATTTCTATCTCAATAGTGTTGTTGTCATTTTTGTTATTTCCTAGTGCCAAATATGGTGTACTAAGCACCACTCCATGAATCCCTAAATTTCCAGACTGGGTCCTTCTAATTTCCACTTTGCAGCAGTAGTCCCCATGCATTTGGTAACAGCTACAGAACCTGTGTCATGTTGATAAGTTGATGGGAGGACTCAAAGGAAGGCAGCAGGGCTTCCTAAAGCACTGAGAACTAGAAATACTTAATTTATCTGTAGGTGTTCTTCTCATAGCTTGGCAATCCAGTGTAAAAAAGCAATCATAACTTGGAAGGGAAGAGGGAAAGGGAAAAAATCATACTGGAGTCATGTGGACAATAGGTATTCTTTGCTTTGTTACCAAATCTTCTTTCCAAATCAAAACCCTACTCTTAGAAGAATCTGCTAAGTGTTGAATAACAAATGAGCAGGATGGAGTCAGCAGGGAAAAAAGAAAGAGAAGTGAGGAAGTACTCAGTGGATGAAGACTTTTGAAGTAAAAGGTCATATATTCAACTGTTTCTGAAAAGGACAGAAAAATAAGTTGAGGGCCATAAGCCCAGAAAAACTTTCTAGCCACTTGTCCCTTGCACAAAGATAGAAAAATCCGTATCACATAAACATAAGCAGCAAAAAAGGGTTGCTGTCAAATTCTATACAAAGCCTTATAAGAGGAAAGAGACTAAGAGAATAAAGAGAATATTATCCCTACAGGCAATAAAATCACACCAAAAATATACAGAAGAGAAGAAAACTGCCACCTAATATTTCCAAATGAGCTAAAATAACTTTTAAAATAAAAAGAAATATGAAAGAACAGCATAAATATGTTCTGGAACACCTGAGAAGAAATAAATTGAAGAAAATTAAATTTTGATAAAAAAGATGAAGAATTCAATTAAAAAAAAAGACTTTAAAATCGCAACTGAAGAATAAACTGGAAGAAACACAAGTGTGTAACACAGTGGGTATCACTTTAAGAAAAAAAGGAGTTGGGCAGGTGGAGAATTTTTTAATCAAAAGGAAATGAAGAGAGAGAGAGATTTTTTTTTTAATTATAGAGGAAGAATAGACGTGAAGACAGACAAAAATCCACATACCATAGGACTTCACAAAAAAGAAGAGCCAGAATAACTGAGCAACACACATTCTAAGAACTATCCAAGAGGGGCACCTTGGTGGCTCAGTTGGTTAAGTGTCTAACTCTTGATTTTGGCTCAGGTGAGGATCTCACAGTTTGTGAGTTTGAACCCCACATCAGGTTCCGTGCAGATTCTGTCTCTCTCTCTCTCTCTCTCTCTCCCCTCTCTCCCTCTCTCTACCTCTCCCCCACTCACACACTCTCTCTCTGTCAAAATAAATAAACATTAAAAAAATAAATAAAAAATAAGAACTATCCCAGAAAACTTTTGTGGAAAGAACAAAAGGAGAGGACATATTATAAAGTCACATTAACTCCTAGGAAGATAAACCAGATAAATATATTAGTTTCTATATAAATATATAAATATTAAACTAATAATAAGCTAGAATGTACAACATAACAGTGTATTTTTGTAAAATTAGATTTCCAAAACTATAAAATATCTTTTGGTCATTCAGGTGATACAACAAAGCCACCTATAATAGAAAGAAAATCAAATTGCCTTAGCTATTTTGACTGTAGGACTTTATGCCAGAAAATGAAGTATCATTTTTTCAATGCTCAAGGAAAAACATATAAGCCCAAATGATCTTGAAATGTAAAAGCAGCATACTATTAAAAATAGTCAAGAACGTAGGGAGTGTTATTCCCATGAACCATTCTTGAGGAATTGACTTGAGAATGAGGTATTAGAATAAAAGCAATCAGAGAGACAGTAAATAAGAACTGGAGTGATAATTAGATACATATTTATCAGGAGAACTAAAAATAAATGACGGCTATAAAACAGAATGTATTATATACAATAGCCATAAGACTTCCCAATGTAGTAGATGCAGTATATAAATAAAAAATGTGCAAGAAGTTAGGAGGAATATGTGAAATACATTTTAATAGAGAGGATATCTTCCCCAAGAGACAAAAATTTGTTCTTGGTGGACAAAAATATTTTAGATATTACAATATTGTCTGGCCCTCTAAAGCACCACAGTACATAAGCAGTTTTATATAGTATATCAGTGGTAATAAAATTGTGTGGAGAAGGGTGGCAACTAGAGAAAATAAATGTCTAAAAACGCTCGCTCCTTCAGGGAGAGAAAATGCAGAAAGTTTGAGATACACCACCTGATAGATATCAACTGAGAAGAAAGAACTATTACTTTAAGTTATGTGCTGAGAGAAAGCAAAAAAAAAAAGAGGAGAGTTGGGGGGATGGGGGGGCAAGAACGTGACTATAGGCTGGATATTTGATAATAGTAAAAAATTATCATTAATTATTTTAGTGTGAAATGTCATTTTTGTTATATTCATTTAAAAAGAGAATAACCTTATGCGTATATCCCAGAAATATTTATGGATGAAAATAAATGATGTTTGGGATGTTTTTAATTTAAACATAATGTAGCACAAGGGAAGGGTTGTGTCATGGGCATCAGATACTATGGGCATGATTTGGTAATTGCTGAAGTTGTTTGATGGATCTATGGGGAATGATTATGCTCTCCTTTCTTATTTTGTATATGTTGAAATGTTCTGTGGAATATTGAAAAGAAATAACTAAGATTTAAACACACATACACACTTCAAAATATAAGAATAGGACCCACCAGGTGTGCATATTTCTGAATATTGAAACAGCAATGTAAAGCATGTTTATTGTTTTGTAATTCCACATACATAAATGAGTAATACAAAAATTAATTTTTTAAGTATTTTTATCTAGCTTTATTTTTAAAAAATCTATTGCTTCAGTGGCACCTGTGTGGCTCAGTCGGTTGTGCGTACAACTTGTAATTTTGGCTCAGGTCGTGATCTCACAGTTCCTGAGTTCGTGTCCTATGTGGAGCTTGCTTGGGATTCTCCTCTCCCTGTCTCTCTGCATGTGTTCTCTCTCTCTCTCTCTCAAAAATAAAATAAATAAACATTAAAAAGTACAAATCTATTACTTCAAAATAATTGATATTAATCAATAATGGCAATATAAGGAGGATACTTTGATTCTTTTTAAATTTTTTTTTAACATTTATTTTTGAGAGACAGAGAGAGACAGGGAAGGAGCAGGGGAGGGGTAGAGAGAGAAGGAGACAGAATCCGAAGCAGGCTCCAAGCTCTGAGCAAGTTGTCAGCACAGAGCCAGACATAGGGGTCGAACCCACTAATTGAGAGATCATGACCTGAGCTGAGACCAAGAGTTGGACACTTTACTGACTGAGTCACCCAGACGCCCCAGAAATGAAACTATTCTTGACTGTTGATCTGATACATGAGTCATCTTATACATGAGTCACAGCAATTTGGATAACTATTTTAATGAAAAGATGTCTGCATCCGCTATGACAATAGGCAAAATACTCACAATTGTTAAGTTATTATTTAATTAATGGCTTATGTAAGACGTGATCTTTATTTCATGCCTTTTAACTACTTCTCAAAATGAGACATTTTAATCATTTAAATTCAAAAACGATTCCTTTTCATATAAGGAAATTCATTATTGTGACTAATTCTTTTTTTTTTTTTTCAATGTTTATTCTGGAAAGAGAGAGACAGACAGAGAGACAGCGTGAGTGGGGGGAGGGGGGTGGGCAGAGAGAGAAGGAGACAGAATCCAAAGCAGCTCCAGGCTCTGAGCTGTCAGCACAGAGACCGATGTGGGGCTTGAATTCACGAACCTGGAGATCATGACCTGAACCAAAGGCAGACGCTTAACCAAGTGAGTCACCCAGGCATGCCTGACTGTAATTCTTTACTAATGTTTTTGTTAAGAATAGTGTCATGGAATGTGTGGAACTGTGGAAACATACATAAACTATTTTTATAGAACCCCTTTTCTTAAATATACATACTTATTTTTTATATTTTTAAAAATCTTTATGTAAAATGGCTAATGACTCTCTGAACTTACCAGTGTGGTATCTTTAACATGGGAATTTTCGGTTGCTCATGTATTCAACTACTGGCAGAGGTATCTTTCTACAACTTATATAAAATGCTTTTGTTTGGGGTTAACATAGTTTCATTCTCTTTCTAATCTCAGAAAAAAATATATATATCTTCTAAGATTATCTTAAGTGAAGATTAAAAGAAATCAATTAATGAAAGGAGTGGTTTTCTCTGACTTACATTTTTGTATTATGTTTTAGCTCACCGAAAAAAATTGCCAGCACAGTTATATTACTTTGATCCAGCAAATTCTAGTTTTACTTACCCAAATAACTCCACAGCGTTTATCTCCTCCACTTATTGAACATGTTTCCACATCAATCCTTAAAAAGATAAGAAACCATAGGTGCTTGTAAATTAGAAACAACATCTTCGATTCTATTAGGTACATGTATATACCTAATATACATTGTATATACCTAGTATATACACATGTATATACCTAATATACAATGTATATACCTAGTATATACATTGGCTATTTCTTCATGAAACTAGAAAAAAAAAACTGTTTCATGAACCAAATAACAATTTTATAAATTACAGTCCTAAAAATGGCACTATTTTCTTCAGACTCAATGGTCTTTTAAGACAATGATGACTCTCTAAGGAATGCCCGTGTTTATGAGCCCCTGACATTGTTTTTGAAGGGAAAATACTTTTTAGGATGGTAAAAATACTACCAATGTGTACCTGAGGCAGCTCTTAAACACCTTCAAATAGTTTCTTCACTGACTCTCATTCCACCTGAATAAAGGAATGACTGTTCTGTGCAATATGTGTGGTTGCACTTATTATTAGTGTTGTGTTGTCAGTGACTCTTGATGGGGTTTTGGGGTGATGGTGGGGTTCGGAGAAAGTATTCTTAAAGACGTCTTTGTTGCAAAAATATGATTTTATTAAAGCATGGGGACAGGACCCGTGGGCAAAAAAAGCTGCACTGGGGTTATGAAGAGTGACTGATTATATACCTTCAGGTTGGAAGGGGTTAGAGACTGTGTAGGCCTTTAGGAAATTTGGAAGCAAGGTTTCCAGGGCCTTAAGGGACTACTTGTTGTTAGGATAACATCATTTATTACTGTTTAGTAAAACTTCAGTCATGAGACCCTTCAGATGTGTATTGGGGGCCATAAGCCTGGAGTATGATTGCCAACATATATCTTGGGGGTTGGGTAGAGATAAAGGAAGTTTCCAAAGGAATTTTTATGTGTTTTAAGAGACTCACAGGATCCTTGGGGGTCAGGATAATGTTAAGCCAAGATTCCCTTTGCCCCTAGCAAAGTGTCATCATCAGGGCAGCTGAGCTCCTAGAGGAAGGTCACTCCACCACTTTCAAGGACTTGTCAATGGGCTGTAGGCAGGAAGGAAATTGAATTTTTCATATGCCTTTGTTTCCCACATCACCATGGCAGGCACTTAAATCCCCTGACCTCTTGAGGAGGGTGACATTAGGGTTCCAGGAAACAGAGTCTATAGGTTTCTGGAGATTAGGCTATGGCTAATATTGCCTTTTTCTTGCAGTTAACTAAGTTATCTGTAAACTGAAGGAGACTCCTGTCCTGCATGACTGTGATCTCTATCAGTCAATCTTTTGCTTTCCTTCCTTTTCCCTGTTCTTAGGCAGCCAGGAGTGTCCCACCTTGGGTGTGTGTGTGTGAGGGGTTGCTGGTAGCCTGCACTTTGCTCCCATACTCCCTCATCAACTCAAATGACCCAAAACCTTATTCATATTTTCCTCTTCATAGATGCAGATGGCAAATTATTGAAATATATTTTCATTTTAAACAAATAAAAGGTTTCTGTAAATACTAACAATTTGTTTAAGTAACAAATCAAAAACACTTATGTTCTTAACTAATTTCAACTTTGCTTAAGGTAAAATTTAAATTTCATTTTAGAACTTCTAATGTATATTGTAATATTATATTTGAATCTGTTCTTTTACTTTTCTAAATATTTGTTTTAAAAAAGTCATTGAAATAACTTTATTTCTTTGTATATGTTTTGCAGTATGGATAATATTAACATTCTTTGAATTGTTAATCCAAAATACCCTTATTTAACTTGACTGATAATCAGAATAAGCCAAAATAAGAGTATAGCACAACACAATCGATGCAATAAGATTCACTGCTATATAATATTGGGTTACTATAAATCTAGTGATAATGAACACTGTAGTAGTAACAACAATGACAATAAGTTAAATGTAAGTAAAAATGTAAAGTTTAAGTTTTTAAGAATAAGACCTGCTACAATCCTCATTCTTTCCTACTGTATTTCAAGAGTCCCAATTTACTCATTTCATTGTTTGCCTTACCTATAATGGCATAACCCTTCTGTGAAACAACCCTGTAATGAAAGCAATACAAGTAAGCCCAGTTTTATAAATAAATATGGGACACTTCCAGAAGCTAATAAAATTGTTCAAGATCATGTACTTTGTAAGTAAAGACCTAAAATTAAAATTTAGAAGCTGTATTTCCAAACTCTTTTCATTATTGCCCCAATTTTGATGCCTGTTTGAATAATTTTTTGTTGGCTTTAAAATGTAAACAGGAAAATGTGTTTTGTAGTTGCAGATTATAGTTTCTACTAAAAGTACAAGAAAAATTGTTTTGAATGAAAACAAAATCAGAAAAGTATGCTCTTTTAAAATTTCAGAATATTTTATTCATGCAAAGTATGTTTTTGTGCTACAAGCCCAGGCAACTGAAAGCATTTTTAAATTTAGATTTCCTTATGCAGCATACCCTTTTGATATGCAATAATTTCCTTATAGTGCAATGAATGTTAATAATTACATACATAACAATCTGACCAGATGTTTATATTAGAGGCAAGGTAAGATAAAATAACATAAATATGATAATAACACATTCATACAAAAATGACTTAAAATAAACCTTGCTAGTTTTTTTATGAATGAAAAGATTTCTTTATAAAGTTAAAAAAGGGAGGATTGTCTCTCTCTCCCTTCCAGCTTTTTAGAGGATGTAAGTTTTGTAGTCTAAATGATTAAGTTTTAGACATGGAGAAATTCTGAAAAGAGCAGGGACGAAATTACTAAATGATTACTAACATATGTTATGTGAATTTCTGTATGTCCATGCATGTGAGTTTATATACCACATTCTTTTCCTTCAAAGCAATTGCTGCCCATATGATAAAAATGATAACTGACAATGAATAACAAGAAGAAAAAGCTATGTTGGAAAAGTCAAAAGGCATAAAATAAGAAATGTACAAGTATAACAACTCTGCTTTTATAAATGTATATTTGGCCAAGCAGAGCGCTTACATTAAAACTTCATCATTTTACGAAAAACAGTACAATTTCCCTTTTGTACAATCAGCCAGTATTTATTGACATGAACTGTGTGCCAGGTTCTATGCTTAATGTTGAAGAGACAAAGCTGAATAAAATATGACACCCTCTCTCAGAGAGCCCACAATAAAATGAGAGGCAGGTGTGAACAAATTACTGTAAATAAAATATGGAGAGTAGAGGTATAAACCAAGTACTATGAAAACACTGAGCAAAGATATTCACAGAGAGATTCAGTGAGGAAGGAGTATTTGAACTGACTTGTGGATCTGAGGAGTTTATCATGTGGGCCTGGGGAGAGAGCCTTTTCCAGGGAGAGAGGGCAGCAGTCACTGAGGGGAATATGAAAGAAAAGGGTGAGAAATGATGAGATGGCATGTAGCAGGGCACATTGTGCTTGAGGGAGGATGAGAGGTTGGATGCAGAAGGATAAGACTGGACTTGGAATGGACTGGGAAGCACTGTGAGTATGAGCTTTATCTAGGCAACAAAAGACCAATAAAAATGTTAAAGATAGAACAATGTTACCAGATTTACTTAATTAGGAAGATACTTCTGGAAGCAGAAGTGAAATCCCAGCTTTTCTGCTTTCATGCAAGAATTGTTTCTGAACCCACACTTGGACATAGCTGGCTCAATTGTACCATTTCCAGAAGCAGCAGTGGAAAAACAGGAGGAAGTTTGTGAAGTGCAGTGGGAGGGTTGGGGTGGGTGGGTACAACAATATGAATAGAGAACCCATCAGCCCTACCCCTTCCACCTCTGCTAACTTCCACATCAAACTTTAACAATCACTGAGGCAAGCTACAGGCACTCAATCTCTGCATGCCTCTGACCCTTAAATAATTCCAGTATCTGGGGGCAACTTCAATATCCTCCTGAATGAGTCCTTTAGTAACATTGCCTGACAAGACTTGGCCCAGAGCCTTTGGAGACCTGCATTCACACCCTTCTTCAGGAACGACTTCAATGACCATAACAGACACTGACAGCCCAGGAATCAAAATCCTAGCAGCCTTTTCACTGACCAACCCTTTATATGACATTTACGTCTCCTCCTTAAGGAATAATCTTTCCAATCCCACTGATTATTGTCACTTTGATATTTTTCAAGTACACTGCCCTCAAGAAGATTAGTCTCAATGTGGAATAGTTACATAAATGTCAACTGAAATGTTATAAAAAATTCTAATAATGGGAAATGGTAGAAAACTCAGTGGAGGCCCTGATGAAAAAAGAACTATATCTTCCTTTAAAGTTAGGCAGGTCTTCACTGAAAAGACTTTGAATTGAAATTTTAGGGCTGAACAGATATTTGTCAGGTTCGCAATTAGAGGAATTTGATTCCATGCAGAAGAAATAGTATGTGCAAATCAGAGCAGTGTAAGAACACATGACCAGATCAAGAGATCATATGTATTCCACATTACTAGTCTATATATTTCAAAAATATCTGCAGCCGGCTATGTGCCTAATACCCCAAATGCCAGAGTATGAACTGTATTCATTGCCATGCAAGGAAGCTAAATTATTACTCGTATAGGCTGTTTGGATCCATAGAGCAATTTGGAGTATGAAATAGTTCTATCATTTTTTCAGATGGCAAAATATTCTTCTAGTTCCAAATTTACTTCTTAGACCTTTCCATCTTATGTGTTAATGCTCTTAGGCCTTTGTCCTATATGCTAATGTCTGAAATCTGGATGTCAATCTTAAACTACCCAGGCTTCCAAACTTGTTTATCCTGTTACCTTCAGAGTATTTCCATTAGGATGCTGCATAGAGACATTTCCCCTTGCATCTCTGGAACTTCCAACACTTTCTTAACTTTTGTTTTCCTCCACCTTTATTGGTGACAAACCATCTGTTTGATCACACTCAAGTCATACTGCTAGGGGATCATACTTAACTCTTTGAGTTACCACCTGTACTTAATTATTTAATGAAATTCTACCATTTTACCTTTTATCTCTCACTACCAATCTTTCTTCTGTAGCCTCAACACAACTACTTTATTTTAAGCTTTCATTCTATCTTTCTTGACCAATATCCACTTTAAATACTTCTCATTGTTACTAATAATCCTTAACCAGTATTGTAAGATGAATAACAAGCTAAAGATATGAGTGGAAATTTAATTAGTATTATCAGCCACTGTAGATTCAAACCCTTTCTTTCTGGTGTGGATTAATTATAAGTAAATGCCTAAAGTAAATAAGTAAATTGACTAAATTTAGGATGGATGCTAATAGTTGAGTAGAAACAGAAACACCATTTCTGGTATTCATGGTTTTAGTAGTGTATGATGGTTTTAAACTGTAATTCAACTTGGAGTATCCGTTGACTAATCATGCACCGTCTCAATATGCAAGCGACTATATATAGTTATGTGTATATAACTATATATATTTAATGTATTTAACACATTTCTATGAAATATTAGTAGATAAAAAATTCTTACAACTTAAATGTGATTAAGTTATTGTGAAAAGCTAAAATAAAAACTGCATAAATTCATACTAAAAAAGCACCTAGAATATTCAAATAAATTTCACCAGTGTGGTATAATGCTAATGGCAAGTAATAATGCAAGAACAGATCCTTAGCTTGATTTCCTAAGTCAATTCTGCCAGATATAATCCACATAAATCTTGTATGTGCTGTGCTTCTGAAATAATCTAGGATTAGAACACCTTTTCCAACAACTATATTCGATATGTATTATAGGTTGTAGATAATTTTCTTAAGAAAATTGTGTACAATATTCTGATTTTAATCCATGATAAGGAAAAATAATCTATCTAAATTACATAAAGCCTCTCAATATTAAAAGTAGTAGATTAAATAAAACCAAAAACAATGTTTCAAATTTCATATTAAAATGCATATTTATTCTCTTATAGCCAAATAATAAAAATATTAACAGTGACATTATACATATAATTATACATATATACACATACATGTATACATATATACATGACATTATATATATTATTATTAAATAGTACATAATGTAATAATATATTATTGTATTATTATATTATTGTATTAATGTATTATTACATTATACATGCATAATGTATATATATATGTATATATCATATTATTTATTCCTTATAACAACTTTGTGAGGAATTATAATATTTTGGTAAAAGAAAAGGAAGTCACACAAGTTAATTGACTTGTATACAATCAAGGAGGTAGTAAATGAAGGATCCAAGGTTTAAACTGATGATTTAACTGATTAAAGGTTTGACTGATTTCAAAGATTAAGTTCTTTCCAGGAGACTACATAAAAAGTGAACAACACTGATTTGTTAAAGTTTGCTGTTATCTATGGGTGTCATTGCAGATAATTTTTTTTTTAATTTTTTTTTCAACGTTTATTTATTTTTGGGACAGAGAGAGACAGAGCATGAACGGGGGAGGGGCAGAGAGAGAGGGAGACACAGAATCGGAAACAGGCTCCAGGCTCTGAGCCATCAGCCCAGAGCCCCACGCGGGGCTCGAACTCACCGCAAGATCGTGACCTGGCTGAAGTCGGACGCTTAACCGACTGCGCCACCCAGGCGCCCCGCGGATAATTTTTTTATATTATCCATCATAATTTACAAATTAACACAGTGTTACAGGAAGAAAATAAAACAAGACTTGGCAAACTTGTTCTGCAAAAGGCCAGGTAGTAAATTTTTTTGGCATTGCAGGCCATATGATCTCTATAGCAACTACTCAATTATGTTGTTGCATGAAAGCAACCGCAAAAATGCAAAAGCAAATGAATGTGGTTGTTTCCAATAAAATTTCATTAATTGGATACTGGCACTTGATTTTCAGATGAGTTTCACATGTCATGAAATATTTTTCTCTTTTTATTTTTGTCCAATCATTTGAAAATATAAAGGACATTCTCTGCTTGCAGGCCATACAATAACAGGTGATGAGAGGGATTAGGGACATGGTCTACCAATGCCTGAAGAAGAGATAGTTTAGCTGTCCAACCTTATATACAAAAATATAGAACTAAAATAATATAATTGTCAATACCTGCTTTGAGTTTTCATCTGTTAAAATTAAGAGGACTAAATTGTTCTTTATAGTTTAGCTCTCATCCCATGTAGGAAAACAAAGAACAGAAATTATTAGAAAACAGTGACTCCTGAAATCTGAATGTGCTCTGGTCACTGCATTTCTTTGCTAATGTGATTTCCCTTTCTATGCCCATGACCTACACCCATCCATCCTACCAGTCATAACTCATATGAACTTCCACATCTGCATCTTCTCTTATTGTTATACCCACAAAGAAAATTATAATCTTTAAAATTACATCAAAGTTAATGCTCTATGCACACATTAAATATTTTAATGTTTTCTACTTTTTCATTTTATATTAATTTATTTCATGGTTCAGTACTTTAATAGTAGAAAAAACATGTAATTCTTTAACTCTCATAATGTGTTGAGTTTATAGTGGACTTTAAACAATCCTTTTTAAAAAATTGTCAATATAAACAACAAAATTTAGAATCTCAGATCTTGGGACTAGTAGACAGGCTTATGAGGAGTTAAACTAGTGCAGCCTCCTTTGGCCACATAAAGCTTTGTTATCCCAATCTCTCTAAATAATGAAACTAAAGCCCCAAATTATGTGACTTGCACATGACTACATGGCTGGGGGCAGAATAAAGCCTATGTTGTTCTGCCCCTAGCACATCAATTAACTAATTGATCAGAAAGAAGTTATTCACACAAGATCTACTGTAGTCAGATGTCTCCCTGGAGAGTTCTCCACTAAGCAATGACTCAAAAGATCCTAATGTTTTCCATGTTATAGCTCCATCATCCACTATGATCCTCTTCAGAATCTTCCACTGGATCTGGCAGGTCAAATGAAGGAAGAGAATGTGGATTATCCTGCAAAGTATTTAATGACCAACCATGGAGATTGCATTCATCATCTTTATTTACTTTCCTTTAGCCTGAATCTAAATAACTTCATGCTAATGAGAAAATGATAAGCAGAAGGAGGAGAAGGAGTTAGGAGGAGGAGGAGAGAAGGAGAAGGAGGAGAGGAGGAAGGGGAAGAAGGGGAAGAGGAGGGGCGAGAGGGAGGAAGAAGAAGAAGGAAACAGAATTGAGAGTATCTTGACAGTGTTTGCTGGTAAGGTTCCCAAATTAAAGACATAATTGATGTCAGTTGTAACTCTTCTGTAAAAATTTTATAATTAGAACTTTTACTGTACTGAGATTTCTTAAAAGCTAACAAAAAAAAGCTATATTAAGGCTAAAAAAAGTCATTTGTTTTTTATTTTGAGAAAAAAAATAACTTATTAGCTATCTATAATAAAGACATTTTTACAATTGTGTATAAAATGTTATGTTTAAATGTAGAATGTTTTAAGGCCAAATCAGTAAATGATAGATCTTTGCTTCACTAGCTTTCAGCTTTGACAAAGTGTGAGATTCTAAGTTATATCATCCTTAATGACTATAATTAACGTATTAAGACTCCTTGAAAATAAGATCTGAAGCTCTTGGTTTTTTTTTTTTTTCTTTTGTAGGAAAGCTTCAGACTGTAAGCCTTTAAAAAAGAACTTATGTCTTTGACTTTTCTCAGCAAATGAGTCCTGCCTTTCTGATTAACACAAAACAAAGTAAAAGAATTACTAGTATTCCTGAGAAGTGCAAGGTCCTTGATTGATCAAATTATAATAAAGCTTTTTAATTTTAAAATAAGGCATTTAGAATTTCACATCTGGTATTCTTAATAACATTTAACTAAATTTAAACAGACTCAGTGTACTTTTACATTTGCTCAAATATGTAACTACTGGTTTTATGAATTTGTATACCCAAGGTATGGAATTGGTGATTAATGTTCAAGCAGTATAATGGAAGGGTTGTCTAGGATTTCTAGGATACTGAGTATTGATTTCACTTTTGAGATATTCTTTTATCATGTGACAAGCTTTTAATCCTATAAACAGCTCTGTACTGTTCTTGGAAAGGACAAATATGAATTCCCTTGAGAATGGTGTGTAAGAACAGAATGAACCCTGGGGCGCCTGGGTGGCGCAGTCGGTTAGGCGTCCGACTTCAGCCAGGTCACGATCTCGCGGTACGTGACTTCGAGCCCCGCGTCAGGCTCTGGGCTGATGGCTCAGAGCCTGGAGCCTGTTTCCGATTCTGTGTCTCCCTCTCTCTCTGCCCCTCCCCCGGTCATGCTCTGTCTCTCTCTGTCCCAAAAATAAATAAACGTTGAAAAAAAAAAAATTAAAAAAAAAAAAAAAAAAAAAGAACAGAATGAACCCTGTTTTCTATGACCTCCATTATTTGGTGGCTTTCCCTTGCAGGTGAGGGCTGATCACCTTTCAATTATGATTTACTTGCAGGCCAGAACTCATTGAACCCCTTCAGAATGGTAGGATTTGGACATCTCACTGTGTGTTACAACTTTGATGATCTCTCTCATATTATAATACAGTCACTCAGATAAGACACAATTTTTAAAAAGTCTACTGGGGTACTCTAGAAATATGTTGTAGTATTCTTATTAAAATGTATATCTATGTGTCTCTTAAACTGGATTGTAAAAGATCATAATTTGCATATAAAAATGCTAAATTTATACTAGATATTCAACATTTTAGGTGAAGTTTTTCTATAATTTCCCTCTAGTTTATCTTTACTTGTCAAAATTTTATCCCCTATGCTATAAAAAGTCACATTCTTTTTTTTTTTTTTTTAATTTTTTTTTTTTCAATGTTTATTTATTTTTGGGACAGAGAGAGACAGAGCATGAATGGGGGAGGGGCAGAGAGAGAGGGAGACACAGAATCGGAAACAGGCTCCAGGCTCTGAGCCATCAGCCCAGAGCCTGACGCGGGGCTCGAACTCACGGACCGCGAGATCCTGACCTGGCTGAAGTCGGACGCTTAACCGACTGCGCCACCCAGGCGCCCCAAAAGTCACATTCTTAATGTCTGACTTCTTTCAAGATTTTGTTTGTCTTTTTTTCTTTACAAAGTCTAGATCAGATATGCCTAGGTATAGTTTTTTATATTTACACTACTTAGTAGTCTGTAAGTTTTCTGGATCTGTGTTTTGGTGTATGTTATTAATTTTCAAAAATTCTCAGCCATTGTTATTTCAAATATTTCTGTTGTTCAGTTCTCCTTCTCTTCTTGTCTTCCAATTATGAATATGACTTTTTAATTGTCTCACAGTTCTTGGGTGTTCTTTTCTGATTTTTCTTTCATTATTTTTCTTTTGTATTTTTGTATTTCTGTTTTATGAGTTTCCATTGACATATCTTCAAGCTTACTGATTCTGTCATGGGTTATATCCAGTGTGAGGATAAGCCCATTAAAAGCATTATTCATTTATGTTATAGTTGTTTTTTGTTTTATTTCTACCATTTCCTTCTGAATTTTGGTTGTTTTTATCACTCTGCTTAAATTTCCCATCTGTTCTTACATGTTGTCAATGTTTCCATTGAAGCCTTGATGCAGTTATTTTAAATCCCTTGTCTGGTAATTACAAAATCTATGTCATATCTGTGTGTAGTTTTGATGCTTACTTTGTCTCTTCAGTTTGTGTTTCTCTTGCCTTTTAATATACCTTATAATTTTTTCTAATTTAAAAAAATGTTTTTAACATTTATTCATTTTTGAGACAGAGCTTGAGCAAGGGAGGGGCAGAGAGAGAGGGAGACACAGAATCCAAAACAGGCTCAAGACTCTGAGCTGTCAGCACAGAGCCCGACATGAGGCTCGAACCCATGAACCATGAGATCATGACCTGAGCGAAAGTCAGATACTTAACAGATATTCATCCAGGTGCCCCAATATACTTTATAATTTTTGATGAAATTCAGACATGATATATCAGGTGATAGGAACTCAGGTAAGAGAACTTTGGTGTGAAGCTTTATGTTTTCTGGCTGAAAGTTGAGCTGTTCATAAAGTGTGCTACAACTTTGATGGCAGGTGCTTCAAGTTAATCTAGTGTCCTATTGAAGACAATAGATGCTATGCCTTACACATTACTCACCTATACTGTACTGTTAATTTGACTGGAGTCTTGTTGATATGCTGATGGGTGTGTATGAGAGCAGGAAAGATGCATTCTATAATGTGATGATTAATTCTCAGTATTTTAGTGGTCCTATGTTCCGTGGCTATAAACTTTGCAATGTTTCTTAGCTTTCTTTTTGTCATCACTAAGTGTTACAGGAAAGCCAGAGCGTCCTGGAGTTGACTAAATGTCTTTTTCTCTAGTGTGGTGAAATTCTGTTTATCTTTTTCTCCTCAGGAGAAGGATTTGAGCATATTTCAAAATAGCTACTTTCTCTTTCTCCTTCCAGATCCAGGAGTCAGTTTTTTCTTGGCTCTTTACCCTGAGAACATGGTAGGAGTTTTCCCAGAGGTAATATGTACAAAAATATCTGGTCCCCACTAAGATTAAGGCCTTCAGGACTCTCTGACTCTCACATTAGTCCACAATCAACCTCCAGCAATTTGCCACAATTATCATTTAAGAGTTTGTAACAGTATTGACTCCAGCAGTTTTTGCCTTAAGTAAACAGATCTTGATTGTGCTCCTCTTTATTTCCATGCATTAACAGATTTGGGAGTATGGTTAGCCCTCAAATCTCAATTCTCTGATGGGTCTAAGAAAAGTCATTAATTTTCAGTTTGTTCAGATGTTTACTTTTTTTTTTAATGTTTATTTATTTTTGAGAGAAAGAGAGAGACAGGGTGTGAGCAGGGGAGGGGCAGAGAGAGAGGTAGACACAATCCTAAGCAGGCTCCAGGCTCTGAGCTGTCAGCACAGAGCCGGATGCAGGGCTCAAACCCATGAACCGCAAGATCATTGCCTGAGCCAAAGTGGGACACTTAACTGACTGAGCCACCCAGGCATCACTCAGATGTCTCCTTACAAGGATTAAATTAACTTTTATGGGAATTTTAGTTGCCCATAAAAAAGTACAGCTAGAAACATGAAGGATTTGAGTAGGATCAGGGTTGGTCTATGAATACTGAGCTATTTATAAGTAATTGCTATGAAATGAAGTAGATGCATGTGGTTTTATTTCCAGTGGCAAATTCTTTCAATAGTTACCTATAAAATATCTTAAATTGTCATTGTTTAGTGTCAAATAGTTTGATGGCAGATAGTAGGTATCACAGAAAAGTGACTGCAATCTGTAAAGTAAAATCATAATATGGATGATGTTCCTTGACAGAAATCTAAGGACGCAAAAAAAATCCTATTTCTTACTTTCATTTTTAATTCTTAAAGGTTTTACTTAAATTCCAGTTAGTTACCATACAGTGTAATATTAATTTCAGGTGTACAATATAATGATTCAAGACTTCCATACCATACCCTGTGCTCATCACAGGTGCATTCCTTAATCCCCATCACCTATTTAACCCATGTGCTCCACCCACCTCCCCTCTGGTAACCATCAGTTTGTTCCCTATAGTTAAGAGCCTTGTTTCTTGATTTGCCTCTCTCTCTTTTCTTCCCCTGTGTTCATTTGTGTTATTACTTAAATTCCACATACTAGTGAAATCATATGGTTTTTATCTTTCTCTAACTGACTTACTTTGCATAGCGTAATACCCTCTAGCTCTATCCACATTGTTACTAATGGCAAGATTTCACTCTTTTTAATGTGTGAGTAATATTCCATTGTATATGTATACTACATCTTCTTTATTCATTCCTCAGTTGATGGACACTTGGGCTGTTTCCATAATTTGGCTATTGTAGATAATGCTGCCATAAACATTGGGGTGCCGTATCCTTTTGAATTAGTGTTTTTGTATTCTTTGGGTAAATACTTAGTAGTGCAATTGCTGACCATCCATAAAAATAAATTCAAAATGGATTAAAGACCAAAATGTGAGACATGAATTCATAAAAATCCTAGAGAACACAGGCAGATTTTTTACATCAACCATACCAACTTTTTTCTAGATATGTCTCCTGAGGCAAGGAAAACAAAACCAAAAATAAAAAATTGGGACTTCATCAAAATAAAAAGATTTTGTACGGTGAAGGAAACAATCAACAAAATCAAAACGTCAACAAAAGGCAATCTATGGAATGGGCGAAAATATTTGCAAATGACGTATCTGATAAAGGATTAGTATCCAAAATATATAAAGAACTTATAAAATTCAGCAACCAAATTATAAAAAAACCCAAGTTTTAAAATGGGCTTTGTCAACTTCCTATGCAGTTTTTAAGCATGAATTTTGATCTCTCACTCCATAGACAAAAAAACTATTTCAGATGGATTATAGAGTTACATATGACAAGTAACATAATAAATTTCCCAGAAAGTAGCAAATAAGAATATATTTATAATTATGGAACAGGCAGATATTTTTTAAAGTGATACAAAATCAGTAATCAAAGTAAAATTAAAAATGTTACTACACTAGTGGTAAGAACATATTTTTTTATCCAATTACCTGTAAGAAGGTAAAAAGGCAATCCATATTGTGGGAGAAGACATTTGCAGCACACAAATCTGATGAAGATTTCACAATATATAAGGAACTCTTCTAAATATGTGAAAAACTCTTGAATGAATAAGGAAAAGTTCACCCAAGATAAGAGAAAAATGGGGAAAAGATTTAAACTTAAATAAGCACTTCACCACAGAAGATATCTAAACAGCCAATAAACACTAGAAATTGTGCTCAACGTTCTTAGTCATCAAGGGAATAAAAACCTAAAATTAAAATCCTAAAATTGATACTGCTATGTACACAATAGAATGCATAAGAAAGACAAAAATGTTAAATACTGGTAGATATGTTTGAGCAACTCAAACTCTTATAAGCTGTTTGTGGGGGGATAAATATAGTACTCCCCTATCTGCAGTATCACATTCCACAGTTTCAGCTGCCTGTGGTCAGACAAGAACAGCAAGCAGATGATCCTCCTCCTAACATATCATCAGAAAGTCAACAGTAGTCAGTCATCATTCACCTCACTTCATCTCACCAGGTAGGCATTTGATCATCTCATATCATCACAAGAAGGGTGAGATCAGTGCAATAAGATATCTTTAGAGAGAAAGAAATTACATTCACATAATTTAACATAATATATCATTATAATTTTTCTATTTCATTATTAGTTACTTTGTCGATTTCTTACTGTGCCTAATTTATAAATTAAACTTTATCATAGGTGTATAGGAAAAAACATAGGGTATAGAGGGTTTGGTACTTCACATGGTTTCAGGCATCCACTGGGGATCTTGGAATGTGTCCCCCACAGATAAGGGGGACCTACGGTATTAGCACTTTGGCAAGCTATTTAGCAGACCCTACCAAAATGGAATATACTAAAACCTTTACCCAACAATTTGGTTCCTAGTACTACCAAATAGAAATGTGTTCCAGAGTTAACTAAATATAGGTGTCAGATTTTGACAGAACTATTAAAAATAGCCAAATTTTGGGAAAAAAATAAATATCACTCAATATTGTAATGGATAATTATGCTATATCATATCCATTCAATGAATATTTAATGAATGAATATATAGTACTAGGAGTGAACATTAATTACATGTAACAACATGGGTGAGTTTCATAAGTAAAATGTTGAGCTAAGTCGCAAAAAAGCAATGCTGTGTAATTCGATTTTTATCCAAGATAAAATAGAGCAAAACATATGTAAACGTACATATGGTGGCAGAAATTAGGTTGGAGGTTATCTCTGGTGCACTGTAGTCTCGGAGGTTGCTGTCAGTGTTCTGTTTATCTGATTCTTGTTTGCATGGTTGTGTTTACAAGGGCAAATTCATCAAACTCCATAGTGACGATTTGTACACTTTCTATATGGGATGTTTACTTGAATAAAAATTTTAAATTTAAATTGAAAAAATATTGGGAAGGGCCACAGACAGAAATCCCCAGGATTGCTGATCCAAACTCTTGCTTTAAAAATTCTGAAATCTGGGGCGCCTGGGTGGCTCAGTCGGCTGAGCATCTGACTTCAGCTCAGGTCATGATCTCATAGTTTGTGAGTTCTAGCCCGGTGTCTGGCTCTGTGCTGACAGCTCAGAGCCTGGAGCCTGTTTTGGATTCTGTGTCTCCCTCTGTCTCTGCCCCTCCCCTGCTCACACTCTGTCTCTCCCTCTCTCTCAAAAATAAGTAAACATAAAAAAAATTTTTTTAAAAATTCTGAAATCCACCTGCCTCCTTAGCGCAGTAGGTAGTATATCAGTCTCATAAAAGTTCTGATATTCATGATTTCTTTAAGTCAATCAAAGATGAGTTTGTCGTAGTATTCTATCATTAAAATAAATAAGTTTGAGGTCATATCTGTCCAAATGCAAAAGAGCAGAGTGGATGGGTGATTTATGTGTGTGTGTGTGTGTGTGTGTGTGTGTGTGTGTGTGTGTATTTGAAAAATGGTGAGTAGATTGATGTGATTAACTCATGAGTTTCGGAAATAAAAGATGGAAGTGATGAGGTCATGAAAAGGGAAAGATAATTTGATTTCAAGTGATGAAAATGGAAAGGAAATTTACAGTTAAGTAATTGAGATCTTTGAATGCTATGTTAAAGAATTTGAACTGTATTTTGTAGATAAATGAGTCACCACAGAAAGTTTTTGAAAAGAAAAGTGACAGCATTTAACCTGTTTGTATGAAGATAACTCACGTGGCAATGTGGAGAACAGATTAAATAGGTTAGAATCCAGAAACTTGGTGATTATTTGGGTAG
Source organism: Leopardus geoffroyi (assembly GCF_018350155.1). NCBI lineage: Eukaryota > Metazoa > Chordata > Mammalia > Carnivora > Felidae > Leopardus > Leopardus geoffroyi. The sequence continues at coordinate 57,296,759 of NC_059326.1, read as the reverse complement.
ATACTGTAACAGATAAAGCAGATGATAAAAATATGACGTTAAACCTGATATTAACAAGAGGAAACATTACAAGAGAGAGGCAGAGAATTTTGCAAAGTGTAGTGATGTAAGAGAACTGACAGAATTTAGCAAGTGTGTGGATATGGGAAATGGGAAAAAGTGAATGAAGTAAAATAGCTTTAATATTTCTAAATATTGTGAGAAAGTGAGAAAAGCAAGTACAGAATTTCAAAAGAATTAGTAAACAAAAAAGAAACACCTTTGGAGAGAAACTAATGAATTCATCCTAACATTGGAATTTGATATAATGGAGTTTGGAATAATGCTAGTGTGAACTGGCAACGGAGAGTGAGGTGTAGAAGCAGGTTTGGATGAAGGTGTGTATTTGGTCAGTCATGAACAGGATGTTTTGGTGCAAAGGTCATCTTTGAAACCATAGAGAGGCCCCGGGGTAGCTCAGTCAGTTAAGTGTCCATTCAAATCTTGGTTTTGGCTCAGGTCATGATCTCACAGTTCTCGTGAGTTTCAGCCCTGCATCAGGCAGTGTGTGGACTACATAAAGCCTGCTTGGGATTTCTCTCTCTCTCTCTCTCTTTCTCTACCCCTCCACAGCTCTCTCTCTCTCTCTAAATAAACAAACAAACATACATGATATTTTTTAAATTAAAAAAAAAGAAACCATAGAAATGATTTCCAGAATCATCCTGTCAGATTGAATCTTTATCATCATAATTTCTCATTGTGTTATTTAACTTTGTTTTAGCCCGCTTTATGTATACATTTCTAAATTCTCTATGCTGAAAGCAACATTTAACATTTATTTATATATTCTCCTACAGGATCCAACCTGGTGGTAGGGCCCAAAGTGATCAGTGACTACTAAATTTTTGGTGATTTGACCTTTTGGGTATCTGACAGCTCATGTTTTTATATTCATTATGAATTTTACAACTTTCAAATATTAATACTTTCAAATTTACAACTTTCAAATATATCATTCAACTTCTCAAAATATATGTGGCAGAACAATCTACATTATGTAATTTATTTTTATAATAGCAAATATGTTTCAACAATAGCTTTGAAAAAACCTGGATCCTCTAGTCAAAATTTGGTTCCTATCAGTCTAGGGATACTGAGTTAATTTATGCCTTAATTATTTCCCACATGGATTACTGCATTAAGTTCCAACTATGTCTCTCTTCAGCCTGATTCTACATTTCCTTTTTCACTCTGTAGCCAACAATATCCCTGTCTATAATTTATACTATTTCTTCAATTTTTCCAGACATTCTTCTTATGATTATTCCACATCAGTGAAGTTTCTGTGGAATCCTATTATTAGGATTTAATGAATCAGTTGTAAAATAAGTAATGTGGCTTTAATGCAGGGATGGTGGCTATATTAGTTAGGGTTCTCTAGAGAAATAGAATCAGCAGGAGACACACACACACACACACACACACACACACGTGTACATATACACACATGAATATATCAATAAGATATGAAGAGGTTAAGGCATTTATTATAAGGAACTGTCTGACATAATTATGGAGGTTGAAAAGTCCCCTGATTGCCCTCTGTAAGCTGGATACCCAAGAAAGCTGATGGTGTGATTCAGTCGGACCCAAAGGCCTGAGATTTGGGACCAATGAGGGTAAGAGATTGATGTCCAAAGTCAAGCAATCAGGCAGAAAAGGCCAAACTCTTCCTTTCCTCTGCCTTTTTGTTCTCTTCAGGCCCTCGACAGATTGCATGATGTCCACCCACATCAGGGAGAGTAAACTGCTTTACTGAGTCCACTGATTCAAATGCTAATTTCACCCAGAAACACCCTCATGGACACACTCAGAAATAATGTTTAGCCAAATATCTGGGCACCCTGTGATCCAGTGAAGTTGACACATAAAATTAACCACCACAGTGGCTATGCTCCAGAAGCTCATTACTAGGGATATTGTTTTATTATTTAGAAATCCCTTTTTTCCCCAGATTGTCAGAAAATGTGCTAGTCCACGTAAGTGATTTTTCCCAGAATAGAAACCTACCCTTTAAAATTAAACATTTAATGTGCTTTGGTTTAAACATTTTAATGGAAATTTTTCCAAACTGATTATACATGTTCTTGCCTTTTAAATAACATGTACTGAATATAATTTAACTTTTATGTAATGACTTAGGTCCTTTATTACCAACAGCAGCTGGCTGTAACTTCAAGATTATCTGTATCTACTTCTATCTGTATCTACTTCTTACCAATGCCACTTTACTGCACACAAATAACATATATCATCTGGATTGCTATAATGCCTACTTTCTGATTTCTTAACCATTCCCCATACCCACTGCAGCCTGTTGTCCCAGAAACCAGAATGATCCTTTTAGCATTTAAGTCAGATCATGTCACTTCTGAGCTCAACATACTCCAATAAGTCCTATTGATTCTTACAACGGCCTACAAAACCTTACATGACTTGACTGCTCTTATCTCACTTTCTACTATTCTCTCAAGATATGAGTCATGTTCCCACCTTAGGGTCTTTGCACTAGCTGTATCTACTTACAATTTCTTCTACCCTTAACAATATTTTAATATATCTTGTAACCTTTGACACATGTACAACCACACACACACACACACACACACACACACACACATACAAGAAAGACTTCTAATTTACTGCTGCTAATGTGCTACAGACTCAAATAGCAACTAAACAGCCTCATCCAAATGATGTCTAAAATTAGCATGCATAGGCTCTGAATGGCAGCCTGAAGAACTTTTCTTTAAGGAAATTATATAATTTTTTGCACACGATTGAATGGTGTTCATGTTTTTAACTGCTCTAGATATTTGATATTACTGGAAAAGTCATCTCAACATAAGTGGGGTATTATTTTCTATGGCATGTAAGTGGCGCTGATGAAAACCATCAATGGAACAGATAGGAAGGAAAAAAGCTTCATGTGTCAGTGATTCAGTCTTCTAGTAACATTGTTTCTATTTTTTATTTTAAATGTAATAAGCTTGTTGAGCCACGGAAGAATGCATTTGAGGTAAATCCAAGTCATTTATCATATTCTTATTAAAAAATGAAACTGAAAACAAAACAGGAAACATAATGGGAAATGTTTACTTTTGTTTAAAGTATTAGAATCAATCCTATTTAGAAAGATGAAAACTGAATTATAAGGCATATAGAGATATTTAAGGCATAAGACTGAGGAAAAGATGGCTACTTACATAATGAACATTCTCACCTCATTCCTATATTAGTGTTAAATATCAAAATTAAGGGGCACCTGGGTGGCGCAGTCGGTTGGGCGTCCGACTTCAGCCAGGTCACGATCTCGCGGTCCGTGAGTTCGAGCCCCGCGTCGGGCTCTGGGCTGATGGCTCAGAGCCTGGAGCCTGTTTCCGATTCTGTGTCTCCCTCTCTCTCTGCCCTTCCCCCGTTCATGCTCTGTCTCTCTCTGTCCCAGAAATAAATAAACGTTGAAAAAAAAAAATTTAAAAAAAAAAAAAAAATATCAAAATTAAATTAGTTATCTTCTTTTCATTGGAACTCTAATGAAGTGTTAACAGTGCCAAATGAGTACCATGATAATTTGTTGCATGATTTAATGTAAGCAACATTTTATTATTCTAACTTATAATAATAGTGATTCATTATATTTATATAAGTCCAACATCCAGAAGAAAATCCACAAGCATAAGTGATATATGTATTCAGAAACTCATCCAATAGCTGTAGGAATAAAGACATATGGTAACTGAACATGCTCTTGACTGAACAGAGATTGACAATATCTTGTGTTCATTGTTTGAATGGCTGTTTTAATTATTCTTATTTCCTGCATAGGGAAACCCAGATAATAGATAATGAATTGAACCCCCCCAACATACAAACAAACAAACAAACAAACAAACAACAACAAACCAAAATCCAAAAAAGAAAAACAACAAACATTGCATTATATTGGATTTTATGATAGAGACACAGTCTTGGGTTGAAAGAGTAGCTACTGGGAAATCTTCATACATAATACTTGCTACTGAATGACCCAGTGTCAAATATACTCCATAAGTAAAAATCATGTCTCTACAATAGCCATATGTTTTCAGCCCATTGTGTTACTATATAGGAACCTCATTTATGTGTCATTCACCCTTGAGAGTAATTTATAGTAAGATAAAATGAAATTCATCTTCATTTCATCTGAAGAGATTGAGTAACTGGAAATCTGAGAGAATCTCATTTTGTCAGAGTATACCTATTTGGGAGCAGAATGTATCCCTGGAGATAAGCGCCCATTCCTAGAGATTATGGCATGAGTCAAGTCCAAAATACAAAAGTTGAATGCTATTCCTTGCTGTTATTTTCATCCTGAAGCATAAATACTGAGAAACAAGAAGAGTCACTTTTTTTTTTCTATAGAGAAGATGATGGGATTTCTAAAATAGAATGAGCACAAAACCTCCAATTGTTTTTTTTTTCCTCTTTTCGTTTCAATCAGTGTAGCACTGAAATAATGGAAACTCTGTGGACTCCTCATCAAAATGGTCCTGAGTTAAGAATGTGGGCAGAAGCACCTTTCCTTTCTGGGTAGACCTTTGAGAATATGACTTTGCAGGATGAAGGAAAATGCTGCGAGGTTCTGATAAGGCCAGGTGACATTAGACACTTCATTAACTATCTGTGATCAGTGCTGGTTAAGTAGGGATTTCTTCTATTGTGAATATTAAAATAAAATCAAAGCTCAAGCCATGACTGATTTCTTTATCACCTCTTCATCATACTCTTCATCATCATAGTTAACATTTATTGTGTCTATTTTTCACGCTCTGTTTCATACATTTAATTGCTTATCATATGTAGTTGAAATTCTATAGTATGTACTTGTTTAGATTAGCTTCTTTCACTTGTAATATATAGATAAGTTTCCTCCATGCCCTTCCATGGCTCAATAAATCATTTATTTGCTGAATAATATTTCTGTGTCTGGAGGTGCCAGAGTTTATCCATTCACCTATTGTAGGACATTTTGGTTGCTTCCAAGTTTTGGTAATTATGAAGTAAGCTGTTTTACATATCTGTGTGAAGGTTTTTCTGTGGACATAAATTTTCAACTTCTTAAGATAAAATACCAAGGACACTTATTGATAGATCATATGGTAAGAATACTTTTATCTTCTGAATTAAACTGTAAAGAATTGGTATAATTTTTCCTTCAGTGTTTGGTGGAATTCATCAATGAATAAACAAAGCCTGATGCTTTCTGTTTTGGAAGTTTCTCCATTATTGAATCAGTTTCTTTAGTAAATATAGTCCTATTCAGATTACCTGTTTCTTCTTGTTCAAGTGTTGGCAGTTTGTGTCTTTCAAGGTATTGATCCATTTATCTCTGTTATAAAATGTGCCAGGCATAGAGTTTTTTATAGAATTATTTTATTATCATTCTAGCGGCCATGGATTTGTAGTGATGTACCATCTTTCACTTGTAATATTAGTAATTTGTGTCTTTTCTGTTTTTTTCCTTAGACTGGCTAGATAGTGTATTGATCTTTTCAAAAAATTAGTTTTGGGTTTTGTTAATTTTCCCTATTGATTTCCTGTATTCGATTTAATTGATTTCTGCTCTAAATCTTGTTATTTACTTTCTTGTGCTTTATTTGGATTTAATTTTCTCTTCTTTTTTAAGTTGCCTAATATGGAAACTTAAATCATGATCTTAAAACGTTTTTTAAATAATATAAGTATCCAAGGCTGTAAATATCCCTCTAAACACTACTTTTGCTGCATCCCACAAATTTTAATAAGTGACATTTTTATTTTCATTTAATTCCAAATGTTTTTTTCATTTCTCTTGAGGTGTCTTCTTTCACTCATGTGTTAAAGGTATATTATTTAATCTCTAAGTCTGTTGGTATTTTTGAGTTATCTTTCTGTTATTGATGTAATTGCATTGTGTCTAGTTTAATTGCATTGTGGTCTGAGAGCAGACATTATATGATTTCTATTATTTTAAATTTTTTAAAGTGTCATTTAGGGCCCAGAATATGGTCTATCTTGGTGAATGTTCCATGTAAATTGGAGAAGAATGTGCCTTCTGCTATTGTTAGATGAAGTACTTAAAATACATTTTAAAAATTATTAATGAAAAAAAATCAAGCATATACAAATGTAGAAAGTGCCTCTATTTACCCATTGCTTAACTTCAGCAAATACCACCCATCGTGATTTTCTATACACCACCTACCTCCCTCATCATAACATATCTTGAGTCATTCCCCAGACGTCATTCCATCCATAACTTGCAAAATAATTTTAGCAAGAAACAAAGGTAACATTTTTCAGGGACTTTGTTCAGATATTAAACAGTAATTTACTTCAGAAAGTATTATCATTAGATCTTACAAAAGTATAAATAAAGAAAAGAAGCACAGATATCTGGGAATTATCAACTATATGAATTTTACAAAGTTACTTTTATTTTCTATTCTCTAGTTTACTTACCTGTAAGATAAGAAAAGCTTTGTAAACCTCACAATTTCTTATGAAGTTAAAATGGTAGAAGATGTGTGGATATCATAGAAATAGTTGACTCAGTATAACTGAATTTGAAGTAAAAGGGTGATTAAGAAATAGAGAACGGTATGTTATACTTATGCCTCTTTTGTGTATAGAATAGAAATACAGTCAAGTATGTAGAAATTGAGGAGCTATTTCATGGGTGACTTAATGCAGGAAGTTGACAAATTATTAAAGAATTACCCAAATCAAATTTTCCAAGAAGTAATGTAGATTACTATACTGCTAGTTTTATATTTGAAGTTTTTATTACAATCATTTTGTAACCATACGGATTTTGAAGTGTTTGGCTTTTAATTTTTCCTTCCGTATATTGTAATAACTACTAGAGTCGGTATTAAAACTATAGTTTGTATGCTGCAATTTTCAATATCTTACTAAAATTTTGATATCTACATCAGCATAAACTAATCACGAAAGTATAATTCACCTATATATATAATAGATAATAGCTTTTTCCATTTGAAAATTTATTACAAAGAAATTAGTTAAAACTAGAGTGTTTAAAATATAAAATAAAATTCAAATGAAAAGAAGCCTAAAAATAAATTAGAAATAAATTAGAAATACATTTTATCCCTGGAGCACCTGGGTGGCCCAGTCGGTTGAGCATCTGCTTGATGTCTGCTCAGGTCATGATCTCATGGTTTGTGAGATCTAGCCCCATGTCAGGAACTGTACTGACAGCTCAGAGCCTGCTTGGGATTCTCTCTCTCCCTTTCTCTCTTCCCTTCCCCCACTCGTACTCTCTCTGTTTCACTCTCTCAAAATAAAAATAAATAAATAAATACTAAAAAAAAGAAAGACAGAAATTTAATTCCTGAGAAAATGATCACAACTATTGAGAGTTTTGTTGTTCTGGAGCTATCCATTTTTGTGGCATTAAAAATATTTATAATTTTTTGTATACCAGAAAAATCCATGTGTAGTTTTCAGTGTATTTATTTTTTTAAATATATATTAAAGATATATATATATATATATATCATATATATATATGTATCAAATATATAATTTTTCCATGTATTTTTAAAACATATATAACATATATGGGTACCCCAGTAATACAAAATAGCTTTTTAATATCAAAATGCTTTTTTTTTTTTTTTTAATTTTTTTTTTTCAATGTTTATTTACTTTTGGGACAGAGAGAGACAGAGCATGAACGGGGGAGGGGCAGAGAGAGAGGGAGACACAGAATTGGAAACAGGCTCCAGGCTCTGAGCCATCAGCCCAGAGCCTGACGCGGGGCTCAAACTCACGGACCGCGAGATCGTGACCTGGCTGAAGTCGGACGCTTAACCGACTGCGCCACCCAGGCGCCCCTCAAAATGCTTTTTTAATATAAATATTACATTGTTATTAGCCAAATAAGCATGGGATAGTGATATAAGGGATGAGTGTTTGATGGTAGTATTTTGTAGTGAAAGGATCACAGAAAAATGTGTACTAAATAACATATAGAGGGCAAATATGTTTAGGACTACATTTATAATGAAACAAATTATGGAGAAATTTTTTTTTATTTTACTATATAAAAAGAAAAATGTGGCTCTTTTATTTGTGAGATTTTGTTGCCCAAATCGTTTTCCATCTTTAAATTGTTAAAACCTTTATCCAAATTCTTTCCTACACTGAGCAATGCTGTCCTCACTTGAGATAATAAATATTTAGGTAATCTCTACCACACTTCTTTTTTCATATATGTGCTGACTTGCTTTCCATAAATAAAACCATGAAAATCCTTTGGTGGCTATATTCATTTTATTTGTGTTTTGAGAGGAGAAAAAGAGACAGGGAGCTCTTAACCAAGTATGATTGATATTCAACTTATGTGATCATGAATACCCCTTCTATATTTTATATATGAAATATTTTATAATATGACATTAAAATAGTAGTATTTTGCGTAGGGTATTATAGAACTGCACAGGTTGTACAATAGTATTTTGCTTTAGATTAAGACCTCAATTTAAATCAATGTGTGAATAAAGTATATACATACATATATACATGTACGTGTACATCATATATGTAAACATACAAAAATAATATTTACTAACTAAAGTGTTTTTCTAACCTTTGTATAGTTTATATCTGTTAGGGTCAGGCGTAAGGCAGGGTAAAGATAAGAGTCAGGGGCTAAAAACTTTTAGCAGCCAAAGGCTTTACTGGGAACTAAGGTCTCCGGCGAGGTTCCTAGACTCAGGGAGAGAGAGAGAGAGAGGAGTCAGGGAAGTCGCCCCCGGGTGTGGTGGGGTGGGGTTTTTAAGCTGCAGCGGTTCAGGGTTTAGGTCTGGGTGGGCCTTTTTCGCGTCAGTTCTTGCTGTCGCTGGGTGATTGGTTGACCTCCAATTCGTTCTTGCACCCTACTAGGGACTTTTTGTTGGGTTGCGCTGGCAAGATGGCCGTCCTCTCTACTGTGGTTCCAAGGACATCCTAACAATATCCTTAGTCACTATATTTCTCTGTAGATATTGATTTGAATTTGTTGGATATAAAATTAAAAATGGGTATTTATATTTGAAAAATATTCCTTTATATTTGTAGCAATTAGATTATTACCAATTTGTATCAATTTGCTCAAAGTAAATAAATGCATAACCTAAAGAGTATCAAAGAAATAATTTGTAATAATTTGAGAATCATTTTTGATTATTTGATTCTGTGTTTAAACATTAATCTTTTGTAATTAACTATAAATGGTATGCTGTTGCAAAAAACTTTCTTAGACATCAAATGTATTAGCATTGTGAAAGTTTCACATTCTAAATATATTAGTAATATTATAAGATGATATTAACTGCTTTCAGTAAATGAAATGACCTATTTGCATCTTTGAGGCCATTCAAGAAATACTGATTTTACAAAGTGTAAATTTTTACCTAAAATAGCAAGTTTCAAATATAAACATATTCACACTGACTGTAATATTAGGTAGTTACCTATACCACAGGTGTAAATGATAGGGCCTTACCTATGCCACAGGTGCTAATGCTAGAGATATATAGAAGTGTGTGTCAAAAAATTCCATATTCCATTCAGACTATATCATAGTTTTCATTAACTCAAAATCGCTACTAAACCAAAGTTAAACTCTATAAAAGATGGCATCAAGATCTATCAGGCTCTGAGTTGTATGTATGATTTATGTGACTAAAATTAAACCTCAATGGAAAATAAAATCATAAACAAAGAGGGGGACATAGCTTCTTGTATAGGAGTAGAATGATGATGGCTCATAAAACAGAGTTTTGCTACATGAGACAAATGCATAGCATTAATAACTTCAAAACATATCCAATAATTTAAAATGATATAATAATTATAAGTAAATTTCATCAGAGAATAAGGCTTTAAAAAGTTTACTATTATAATAAAAATGGAAGGAACTAGAGAATCAACCCTATCAACCAGATCTAATACTGTGATTTAATGTTTATATTCAAAGTTTTCTTGCAAATGATGATGGAACATGCAGAAATTTACAGTGGTTTAACTTATCACTGCCACCTATATGTCTCTGTCAATTAAACATATACTTTCAAACTAATAGAAGAGAACAACCAATATGTTCTTTCCTGAATTGTATAGGAGGTATTGAATGCCATATTCAAGAAGCCTTTCTGTTCTAACTCAGTATTACACAATTTGTTTTGTATATACGAAGAGGTAGAAGATTCACTATTTCCCCTTAGCTTATTTACAGGAGATTTTGATGTACTAAATCATTTTAAAAGTTAAAAATAAATTCTCTTGAGCAATTTTATTTCTTTAATTTGCATCCAATAAAACTAATAATGACCATGTCTTTCAATTTGTTGCCACACAAAGCATAAAGCATTATTGTGTTGGGAAATCATTTGATTTTGACTTAAAGGGAGAGTTCTTTTTTTTTTTAATTGATTCCTGAGTTATTATAAATGATGCCTGTGCAATTATTCAATCAATCCAAAATCATGTAGCTAAATTAGTTCATGGTACAAATAAATATATTGAGCCACATTTTCTACATTGTTTTCTTTTTCTTTTTCTTTTTTCGTTTTTAAAGTAATCTCTACACCCAATGTGGGGCTTGAATTCATGATCCCAAGACCAAGAATCCCATGCTCTATTGACTGAGCCAGCCATGCACACCTTGAGCCAAAAGTTTTTTAACAGGATTTTTTTTTAATCCAGTAATTTATTACAATACGTATATGGACTTGAGCTAAAAAAAAAAAAAATTTAAGATTTTGACTATCATTTTAAAAGAAGGTAAATGGTTTTATATACTATATATTTAAATATACCTGTTAAGCATAAATTAATCTAGTCATAGAAATGGTATTATTGTAGTCATTCATTGAATTAACGAATACTTACTGGGTAAAATATTATTCTACTCCTTTGCTTGACACTGAGCTGGTGTTGGTGGAAAGCTGTCAGGATCCCTTTTCTCATAGAGCTTACCTCCTAGCTGTGCTCTTGGTAACTCATTCTGCCTCTGGGTCAATTCCAAATGACAATGATCTCATATATTTTCTTTTGAGAGTGAGGAGAGTGAGGGCAAAAAACACCATCATTGCCTTGAGATGAAGTCATTATGATTATGCCACACAAATCAGATTTTTATTCAAACTTTGACATAAAAGAGAAAGTTCTGCATTATATATATGTAAGTTTTACATTATATATATGTTTTATATATATATGTTTTATATTATATAATATATATGATAAATATATTATATATGTTTATATATATTTAATATATATTATATATGTAATATAATATTTTATATATATGTAAAATGAGAGAGAGAGAGACAAAGGTAGAGACAGAGACAAGAGACAGAACACAAGAATCGGAAGATATGGAAGTCAGAAGATATGGAAATCTATTTTTGTGTAATAATCCAATGCTTTATTTCAGTTTGATTTGTCTTGTCATATTAGCATGTGAACTGTATGGTCTTACTATCTACAGATCTGAATTTCAGATTTTTAGTTATCTTCATACCCCAAACTTTGGTTTCAGCAGTATTTCGTTTATTTAATATAATATTTATTTAAAGCAATATTAAAGCAATTTTTAAAGCAAATTACATAAAGTAATATGTATTTAAAGCAAATACTTTTTCTTGCACTTTTGTTGAAATATTAAGACTCCAAGGTGATCAATATTAGTTAAATGTATCATAAATTAAGAGTATAGCCTTTAGTGTAAGAGTATGGATTTTATAATTAGATAAATGTAGATTTAAATCAGGTGTTCACCGATGACAACTGTGTGAATTAGACCCGTGTCTTAGACAGTAGTTACCTCACAGATGTGAAGAATTGCTAGTAAGAATGTAATGTATACACAAAGCTCCCAAAATTTTACTTACATACACACATAACAAACACAGAATTCAACACTTTGGAAGTGATTAAAGCTTGGACAAGAGCGAAATGCTTAAACAAAAAGAATTCTGAATGAACTTACTTGTCTGAGGCAAGGCAGTCCTAATTTTTCAACATGATACTTTTCTCAATACAGACATGTATTGAAAAGTCAAAAGGCATATGCAATTGCAGAGGGATATAACATTGATGTAATCATAAAGTTACATTTTTATGATTATAATGAAGTAATTTAGTAGAGAGGTAAAGGACATTTGGAGAAACCATTCTGATATGAATATTACTATAGCTCTTTATAGAGTTCTATTTCTCCATTATCTAGATATAAAGCATCTATTTACTGATACAGGTTAATGAGGACTTTGGTAAAGTGCTTATTTGTGGCTTTAAAACCTAATGGAAATTTACTATATCAAGTAATAGCACATAGTACCTTTCAAATAATATGGAATTTTCAGTTTACATGACAAACACAAATCTGCCCATGATCTTTGTTATTCAGTGATGAAAATGCTTTATCAAATGTAAAATATAGAAATATTTTGCATTAATATTTCTGAAAAAAACAATAGTATGTAGGTGTAATTATAGAACTCGTGGAACTTATGATATAATAATGTTTCAAGACCATACTGCTCAGGAATTTTTGTTCATGATAGTATATACTAGGGATATAAATGCCATATCACACAGCAACATTAACACTGGGAAAGAAAGCAGGATCACATAACTGGAGGAGGAAAGAGAGAGAGAGAGAGAGAGAGAGAGATGGAAAAACCAAGAAAAAGTATAATCTAGTACTGACCTCTAAGATTTTGGGTAGCATTAAAAATATGAGAACTTTTTGGGTACCTGGGTGGCTCAATCAGTGAAGCCTCTGACTTTGGCTCAGGTTATGATCTCACAGTTTGTGAGTTTGAGCTCCGCATTGAGTTCTGTGCTGATAGCTCAGAGGCTGGAGTTTGCTTCAGATTCTGTGTCTCTCTCTCTGTCCATCCCCCATGCTTGCTCTCTCTCTCTCTTTCAAAAATAAATTAACATTAAAAAATGAGAACTTTTGATTCACCTCAAGATTAAAGGAATATACACAGACACGTATACATACATGTTTGGCAAGATATTACCCATTAGCATGATACATAAAAATCTTTCATTCATTCGGTGATTAAAAACACAAATAGCATTCTTAGTGTTACTATCTCATTTATAATTATTTAATTACTTCCTACTCTGTGATGGAGACTGTCATAAGTACTGAGAATATTGTGTTCAATGAAAAGATGTGGTCCATGCCCTCATAAAATTTTAAAACTTGTAGATGGGAAAGGTATCTACAACAGTCACAATAAGTGACTATGTAATAGTTACAAAATGTGGGAGTGCTTTAAAGAAAAATATGGAGCAAAATAAGAAATTATTACAACTAGACATCAAGGCAAGGGAGTGGGTCGTGGTCTGAGAAGATCTTTTGGTGAAAACAATACTTCCATTAGAAAAATTTTCCCAGGCAAAAGGGGCAGTGTACATAATGTCTCTAAATCTAAAAAGAACTTAATTCTTTGGAGGAATAATATGAATGTGGCTGCGGAAGTGATCACAGGAGTGATATTACAGAGATTGGGGCCATCATCAAACACACTGAGTAAGAAACCATGATAAAGATTTTATGTTTTAGCTAAAATGCAGTTGGGAACTGTTAAAAGTTTCTGAGTAAGGCAGTGACCTTTTTTGATAAGCATATTAATAAGATCACCAAAACTGTGGTGAAAAATGGATTATTGCTTTTAATATTTTCCAATGATTCAACAATTCCAAAAGTGAAAGAAGCAAATATTATTCAATGGCCACTGCAAGTGATCAGTATATTTTGCATTTCTATCTTCCTTACATCCAAAATCCTCATGAAAGTGGAGTGTTATAATCCTAAAATTATAAACTCACAATTTCAAGAGGATGAGTAAAGTACAATCTTCAGAAAAGAGATTTCAACAAAATTCTGAATGCTGAGAGCAAATAAAGAAATGGCAGGTGGTGAAATAGGACAGCAATAGCCAGAGCTTCTAGTACAAATGGAAACACTGAAGTAGCAAAGACTTGTCATAGGAGAACCCTAGGGAAGGTAGAAACTTGAGAATCCTGCATACAATAAAGTGTGACATTGATGATGGTTTCAAACGAGAGGATTTTCCTGTGGCTTCTGTATATGAGCATAATATTCTATCTCCTCTTCTCTTGTACCATTTCATAAAGGCCTGGAAGTTAGGCACTCAGGCAAAGATTTAAAGGGCTCTTTTCTTAAGCAATTGAATGTCAAGTATAAATTCTTGATTTTGTTCTACTCCTCCTTTGACAAAGCTTACCACTGACAAAATCACACAAATTCCAAACCAAATTTTGTCTCATTTTTAAACATGAAAGGACGTTCTAGGAGCAGTAGAACAATGAAAGATTCACTTTAAAAGTGAATCTAAAGCAGAGTTTCTCAATCATGGCATTATTGACATCTTGGAAATGATGTATGGTAGAAGCATGATAACCAAGAATATCTTCACACATTGCCAATGTCCCAAGGAGACTAGATCATCTCCAGTGGAGGACCACTGCTCTATAGGAAACAGACTGAGGAAAAGAAGATAATTTTCAAATAACTCTATTTCACTTGAATATTGCATTCACAATACAAGAAACATATAACATAAAAAGCAAATAGGAAGTAGGAAGTTCTTGAAAGTCAAAAATATTTCTAAAATTAAATAAAAAATAATTGACAACTTGGAAAAGTCCAGATACATACTAAAGATATAGAACAAAAGGATAACATGAGGGGAGACTAATTCATGAGAAATTCAATATACAACTAAATATGAACTCTAGATAAAGAGAGCAAAGAAAATAAAAGCTAACAGAAATTTCTCAGAAAGGTGTCTAGGCATAGACTTGACAACCGCCCAAAAGAGTAAATGACAAAAGATTTTGAAAGATAAAGGGTGGATTCTAAACCTTCACTAGCGAGTTTCCATACCAATTAATGAGAGTTACATTTGAGTCACATATCATAAACAGTGAAGTAGCTTGAGATCAAAGAAATCATAGCTTTATAGATCTGACAAAAAAAAGATCTCAGAAGAAAGGACTGAAGTAAAATAAAGAATATAAGCAAGAAATTGAATATATATGAGTAAATCAGAGAAACAAAAAAAGTAAAAAAAATAATCTTTTTAGAAAAGTGTTTATTTATTTATTTTGAGAGAGAGAGAGAGAAAGAGAGCACAAGTTGGGGAGGGGTACAGAGAGAGAGTAAGAAAGAGAGAGAATCCCAAGTAGGCTCCACACTGTCAGTGCAGAGGCAGACACAGGGCTCCATCCCATGAACAATGAGATCATGGCCTGAGCTGAAATCAAGAGTTGGACACTCAATCGACTGAGCTACCCAGGCACCCCAAAGAAAAATTATCTTATTAAACTAAACTATAGTAGTGCATAATTTGTAAAGAGTGATGGAATTAATGTCTTCCAAAGCTTTTGCATTGTTAAGGATAAAGATAATTAAAGAACTTAAGTTTAGATTTTTAACCTCATTGACTTAAATATGCATGATAAAGTTTCTAACATAACCACTAAAATTATAAAAATAGAATGCATAAAATATAAAAGAGTAGATGGAAGTTGAAATAAGAGAAAAAAGTCCTATCAGAATAAGGCAAGAAAAGATTAAAAGCCTATGAAAAAAAGGGCAAATGGAAGAGGAAAAATATGTAGGTAGAAATAAATCCAAACATATCAGGAATGATGATGAATGAAATCAATGTTTGCCAGTTAATATCTAAAGTTTGGCTGTGATACCCTATTTGTAAAAGCCCTAACTAATATATAAGAAATCAGAGATGATAGTAAAGATGACACCATATATATTCCAAATACCAAGAAAAAGGATTATTCATTTTAATATCAAACAAAGTGGATTAATGTCTCATAATATAACATATGAGCAAAAAGTAATCTAATTCTGATGAGATTTTGAAAAAAAATCCATTGTATTATATGACATAAACATGTATGAATCAAATATTTGATGTTCAAGTAGGCAAAATTATAGAATATAAAATATTGGAACATGAGTGTGCAGCATCCAATGTTTAGAAAAAATGCATTGTTCTTAAAGTACAGTTAATATGTATTACAATTGTTTAACACTTGTGAAGTATGGTATTGAAACTGATCATATGCTTGAGCCACAATACAATTTAACTTGGAAATCAGTTTCAAATACATAGTGTAGAAATTTTAAAATGCACTTTCAAGTATCACTAAATAGGGGCACCTGGGTGGCTCAGTTGGTTGAGCATCCGAATCCTGATCTCAGCTCAGGTCATGATGCCAGAGTGATGGGATCAAGCCCTGTGTTCAGCTCCATGTTGAATGTGAAGCCTGACTGGGATTCTCTCTCTCTCTCTCTCTCTGTCTCTCTCTCTCTCTCTGTCTCCCTCTCTACCCCCCCCACCCCTGCCCCTCTGCCCTGCTCTAAATAAATAAATAAATAAATAAATAAATATCACCAAATGAACTTCTCTATATCACATAAATATGGAAGTCAATGGAAATACTACACATTAAGACAATGGATAAGGATATATTGAAGACAATTATGGATTTAGTATTTCTATTAGAAGAGCATAAAAAGACGAAAATAGTGAGCAGAATAGCTAACTGAGTTCTGGAAAAAAGATTAAATAAATCCAAAGAAGTTAGAAGCACCTTAACATGAGAGAGGAAATTAAAAATTAGAGAACAAAGTTTCAATGGAGAAAATAAAAACAAAAAGTTGACAATAAAGAAAAAAGGCACCATTTGAAAAGAGTAATAAAAGTGATATGTTTTTCTTGAGAATTCACTGAGGAAAAAATCAAGATAGATACATATTAAAATGAATAATGAAGTAAAACTCATGTACTCATTATACACAGTATATACAATATAATCTTTAATTTGTCTCAAAGATGTATTTTTCAAAAAATGTTTTCATTTCTTATATCTTCTCAAATTTTGGACATAAAACTATTCCTTTTATCTTTCCCCCTAGCTTTATTGAGCTAAAATTGACAAATATAATTTGTATATATTTAAAGTGTACAATGTGATGTTTTAAAATACATATACATTGTGAAATGATTACTATAATGAAGCTAATACATATCCATCACCTCACATTGTGTGTGTGTGTATGTGTGTGTGTGTGTGTGTGTGTGTGTGTGGTGAGAACACTTAAGATCTACTCTCTGAGTAAATTTCAAGAATATAATACATATTTATTAACCATAGTTACCTAATATATATGTATGCATGTATGTATATATATTTATTTTCAGAAGAAACTCTCAGGTAAAGGACAAATGTTTTCATTATTTATCTCTGTAATCTGGATTGTGGGATGCTATAAGCAGCCAAAGCTCTACCAGGGAAATCATGGAATACCTCTGATTTTACCACTCTGTACTCATCAAAGTTGAAAAGCAAGCAATTGAAGGCTAGCTATTGTCCTTTGTTGCCATAAAATGGAAAGTAAAGTTTTTCTTTCCTTTCTTGTACCTTATACTCACCACATTCTTTATTGAGATATAATCAGGTAAGTTTATCTTTAAGGTAAATTTACCTTAAATTTAAGGTGTATTGCCTGTTGATTTGATACACTTATGTATTTAACTGTGATTACCACCGTAGCATTGTTTAACAGGCCATATCAATATCATTTCTTTTTTGTGGTGAGAACATTTAGGATCTCTTGCCAACTTTGAAGTATAGTATTGTTGACTATAATCACTAAGCTGTGCATTAGATCTCCAAAACTAATTCACCTTCTAACTACAGGTGTGTACCATTTCACGGAATCTGCCCAATTGCTCCACCCCTCAGCCCCTGGGAACCACCATTCCACTCTTTCTATGAGATCTGTTTATTTAGATTCCACATATAAGTGATATCGTACATTATTTGTCTATCTCTAACTTGTTACTTAGCATATTGCCCTCAAGGTCTAGAAGTGTTTTTGTTCAAGAATTATAGCTGATGATAGCTCACAAATATAGATCGTTCTATACTAATAAAGCTAACCTTCAAATATTAAGGAGCTCAGAAAACAGTATAATTTTCTTATGAAAAAGAAATGCAACATAAAGAAGTAAACAATTATCAGTGATGTTTTTGAAAGACAAAGAAAGAGAGGCTTTGAAGGGAAAAAAGTGTGTAGATTATAATGTATATTCCATTATATTTTGAAGGCCTATAGAAGAGTGAAGTGCTCTGTAAGGTTTCTTTGTTTGCCTCAACCATTCTCCCTGGCTTTCATCAGAGGCATGCTTTTGCCACCAAAAGATGACTTTTTTTCACCTGACAAGGGGATATTTTTCCTTGTATTTAAATAATTATAATTTTATACAAACTATGGACCTATTATTATGTTGCTACTGAAATAAATTCATGTCTTACAGTCTATATCTTAATTATACGTGATAATATTGTATTAGTGTACACAATATAAGCTTATTATTTTAATCCTATGCTTATAAATTACTATAAAACAAAAATTTCCCTTCTCATTGCTAGTAATTTCAGCTAGTTTTCAATTGGCTTTTTTTGATATTGCTAGTGCCTTAGTTTTAAAGTTGAATGAATGAGTGAATGAACAAATGAATGAACAAAAATATTATATGCGTAATAAGGCTTCCAGTAAGATTTTATGTGTATATGCACAGAAGAATATGAATATTTGTTAAACAGATATTCAAAATTCTTCTCAATGAAATTAAGAGTTGCATGTGCTGTGGTATCCTGGTGAGGGCAGCAAAAGATTCAGCCTAATTTTAAAAAGAGGTACTGTTCTATGCAAACTACAAGTCATTACAAAATCCAAAGTGCAGCTCTTCAATCCCAAAGGAAGTATTCAAAGACAAAACAACTGTACTTTTCATCAAAACAATCACAGTATCATCACTGTTTTCTAAATCACAGTAGCTTTTGTATCTATTCATTCATTCATTCTTCATATAATTATATGTATATATACATATATACATATGTGTGTGTGTGTGTGTGTGTGTGTGTGTGTATACACACACACATATCTAAGTCACAGGCCTGCAGAATTTTAGGAACCACCTGAAAAGATATAAATACACCTGTAACTGAGAACTAAGAGGATGCACACTCTTATTAGTTATCACTAAATTACAATTGTTCTATGCAGCATATATTTTTTTCTAATTTATTGTCTATTTTCATAATTTGTTTAAAGTATCAAACATCTTAAAATATCTTTTGTGATATATTTAGATGGATAAATGTAATAGCATGTTCTGGTATCTAATTGAAGGTACGGTCAGAAGAGAATCTGTTGAATTTATTTATTTTTTTAATTTCAATATACTAAAGCTAAATAGAAATATATATATATATTTTTTTATTTTTTTATATATATGAAATTTATTGTCAAATTGGTTTCCATACAACACCCAGTGCTCATCCCAAAAGGTGCCCTCCTCAATACCCATCACCCACCCTCCCTTCCCTCCCACCCCCCATTAACCCTCAGTTTGTTCTCAGTTTTTAAGAGTCTCTTATGCTTTGGCTCTCTCCCACTCTAACCTCTTCTTTTTTTTTCCTTCCCCTCCCCCATGGGTTTCTGTTAAGTTTCTCAGGATCCACATAAGAGTGAAACCATATGGTATCTGTCTTTCTCTGTATGGCTTATTTCACTTAGCATCACACTCTCCAGTTCCATCCACGTTGCTACAAAAGGCCATATTTCATTTTTTCTCATTGCCACGTAGTAATCCACTGTGTATATAAACCACAATTTCTTTATCCATTCATCAGTTGATGGACCTTTAGGCTCTTTCCATAATTTGGCTATTGTTGAGAGTGCTGCTATAAACATTGGGGTACAAGTGCCCCTATGCATCAGTACTCCTGTATCCCTTGGATAAATTCCTAGCAGTGCTATTGCTGGGTCATAGGATAGATCTATTTTTAATTTTTTGAGGAACCTCCACACTGTTTTCCAGAGCAGCTGCACCAATTTGCATTCCCACCAACAGTGCAAGAGGGTTCCCGTTTCTCCACATCCTCTCCAGCATCTATAGTCTCCTGATTTGTTCATTTTGGCCACTCTGACTGGCGTGAGGAGAAATATATTTTGATGGACTATAAACATGTTAGCAGCTGAATCAACAATATTTATTGAGCAGATACTGCATTGTTTTAACAAATATTTATTTGATACTGACTCAGAGTAAAAATGAAATGATATAAATATAAGAAATCTTGGAAATGCATCATTTTATTGACTTGATGATTGTTTAGGAATTCATTGTACACCTGAGTGGATTTTTTCTTAAGTTACACACCTTAACAGAAATGTAAGTTATTAGCTAGAATAATAGTAATGAAGAAAGGGCAGGTGGAATGAGGAGGAAGGCATGGAAAAACCTGTATGAGTTCCAACATGCTTTATTGGAGTTTTAACTCTGAAAAAATAGAAATGGTTCTAGAAACCTGAAATGGAATCTTAAAATTTTCAGCCTTTTCAGTGAGATCCTCTATGTTTCTAGTCACTTCGATGCTAATATCATATGTGGAAACATTCTTTCAACTGAAAATATTCCATTGGATGCTGACTAGTTCAGAGCATGTGTGCCTCACATGGTATCCTCTTAGTTTTTGTTTTAAAAAGTGATTTCCATATATGTTTAATTGATAGTATAATTTGAAATTTAAACACATACTTCCAGATGCTGAGGTTCAGAAATTACAAATTTGTTCTATATTCTGAGCCACTAAAGAAAAAAATACATTAACAATGTTAATTCATATTTGACACATAGAATTACAAATTGGATGTTGTTTTTATTTTTATCATGAAAAATCAAAGAATAAATATGTATTGTGACCTCAGTATGAGTGAGGATAAAGCATAGTTCTATTTCAAAACATCCATAACCTAGGCAAGAAAATCAGGCACAGATATTTTACAAACTAAAGAAAAATAAAATGTGAGATGAAATAATTCTAATCTAAGGAAACTTGTAATGTGTAGATATCAAGTAAGTAGCAAAGATAAAGTGAAATAGTTCAGAGGACTTAATCTTAAATTGTAATTGTCGTTTTTTTGTTGTTGTTTTTTTTAAAAATATATGGTATCTACTGTGTTTAGTGCTGTTTCCCATGGGAATGTCTGGGGAAGACATAGGACAGTCAGAAGGTGGTTTGATGAGCATGAAATCAGAATTTAAAGGACAAGGATGTAAGTGGATACAATTCCCAGGACTCACTTTTCCCCTTAGCATTCTCAGATATGAAGAGTTTTGCCAATATCTTATTTTTCTGTTTCTTTTGTTAAGTTTCTTGCCATGATACTACTCTAATGGTACTGTTGTTTTTATCTGATGAGCTGGTCTTTAGGGTGAAGTAGCATGTTTATCATATGATAGTATGTACCTAAAAAAGTATAACTTTTGGGCAACCCAGTTGGGACCCCTCTTACTCTTGAGAGCTTTGTACTTTGGCTCAATAAACTCTATCTCTTTGCTCAAAAAAAAAAGTATAACTTTCAGGAAATAAATTACTGAATAAATTTTATGATTGCCATTCACACTATCATATCAACCATATGATTATTGTGAGCTGTGGAATTTGTATATATGCATATATGTACACATACATATATAGACATATACATACACACATAAATTCGGGTTACAACTTATAATGATAGATAGGACATGCCTATAATATAAGCTAGACTATCATGAGACAGAATGGAAATATGGTATATGGATGGATTCTAGTAAGTTTACACTTACATTTATTGGGGAGTAAGAATTTAAAAAAAGGAACTGTTGTTTTGCAAACTTTTCTATGGGTCTCGTATTTGGCTTTTGATACTCTTTTAACATGTTTTCCCAGATTTATTGAAATATAATCAGTATACAAAAAAATGACACATAATTTATACAATTTGATCAGTTTGGACATATCTATGCATTAATGTTACCGTCGCCACAATCAGATAAAGAGGATAATAACTGTATCCATTACCTCCAAAAGCTTCCTTGTGTCCCTTTTGTTTATGTTTATGTTGGGGAGGGGAGGCTAAGAACACTTAACGTAAGATCTACTCTCAACAAATTTTTAAGTGCATAATACCTTATTGTTAACTATAGTCATTGTATTTTCTTTTTTGAAAAGTTTATTTATTTTGAGAGAGAGAAAGAGAGCATATGTGGGGGAGGGGTAGAGAGAGAGAGAGGGAGAGAGAGAATCCCAAGCAGGCTCTGCATTGCCAAAGTGGGACTCAACATGGGGCTCGATCTCACAAACCATCAGATCATGACCTGAGCCAAAATCAAGAGTCAGGCGCTTGACTGACTGAACCACCCAGGTACCCCTAGTCATTGCACTTCCATCATAATCTCAACAATCATCAGTCCTCTATGATAAAATACACAGTTTTGGAGAATCTAGTAAAGTTTTTTAGATATGAACCTGGGCTTTGCTCAGCAACTTTACATAGTTAGACATTTTAAAATATTTTGCTAACAGTGAAAAGTGAGTAAAATAATGGTCACTTAGATAACTAAGGCACAATGATTTACAGTTAACAACATGCCTTTGTGTTCATCACTTCCTTTAATCTTCAGAGTATAGACATGAAAATGGGTAGAACAAATATTTAACAACTGATCAAGTAAGTTGTGCATCTTATATTTTTCGAGACGTAAAATGTAGTGATTAAATTGATCTTTGAGCATTAATTAGTTTTCTTTGGGATCTCAATTCTCTTCCACCTCTTTTGTTTTTTGCATTTTTAAAAATAACTTTTAGCATTTTTAATTTAATTTGATAGTGTTTTTTATACTTCACACTTCAATAGTTGGCTAATATTGAAAACTACTTTTCTGTTCATACCACCTTTTCAATTTAACACATACAAATATTTTGAAATGTATAAGAAGAAAAGGAATAATGGAGATCAGTACTTGGCTAATATTAGAAAATTCCCCTTTCTCCTTTTCTTCTCGCTCCCACTTATGTTTTACTGCATATGCATACTTCAACATATACAATGATAAGAAATAAAATGGTTCACATCAAAACATTGTTTCACATAAGTAAGAAGATAAATATTGCCTCTAAAGTATTATTTCTGAAGGCATTGGCATTTGTGTTTTTCACCCAGCTCTTGAAATAATTCAAATTTATCATCATTCATGGCACAAATAGTTATGAGCATTTTTTAAGCTTCTTAACCTTTTACAAAAAGCAGACTGACAGATACTATAATGTTACTTGGAAGGAGTTTATGAAGCATACAGAGTCCATTTATCTTTGCAGACAATTAAGGATTTAAACATGGATTAGGCCATGCAATCAAGTAGTTTGTACATAGATTATTTGGTCTTGGCATCCTATCAAGTTATTTGAGTGCAATATTGTTATTTCACCAAAAGGTATTACAGGAACAGCTTTAAAAACTCATTCCTGTATATGCTCTAAAGAGTTATTATGTCATCCATAATATCACCATTTCTCAATGTCTTCTGTATGAAAACCTACATTGAAAATTCAGTACTTAAATTTAGTACTTGTGAAAAAAATGTGGTTTTCTTAAGGGAACTTCAGTTTTGTCCCCATATCACAAAGTAACTCCCAATATAGTATTTACTTTCAAAATTTGGCCATCCATTAAAGGATATTGAAAAATAACTTGCACTCAGTGCACATATTTATAAATGTAAGTAGACTATTGGAAAGTTAGAAATGCTTAGTTAAAAGAACAGAGCAAGAGCTATGGTGATTAATAATATATAAGTACCACATTATTTTTATTATGCTATCCATACTGGTTAAGTGTGGAAAGAGAAAAAAATAGCAATTCAATGAGTTTGACATCCCATAAGTAATTGTACAGAGAGGAAAATAGTTTACCTATAAGCACACCCTTACAAACTAGCAAAAGTATTATTACCCATTTTGTTTTGGACACCATAATACTCAGGAGCAAATGCGTAGCCAAATTAAAATGGCTCTGAGGACCTTACAGTTCTGCAGGTTAGGTCCTGATGGCCTTTTCCAACTCATTTTCTCCCTAAGAATATGTCTATACTTTGCTATTTTATTGTATATATTTTCTGTAAACTACCACAAATCCTTTGTGGAACCAGACATGCTATTAATTAATTGCTTAATTCTGTGCAGCTGCACTGTGCCAGGCCCTCTGCCAGATGCTGGAGATACAAAGATAAACATGACACAATCCCTTTTTTTCAAGGAGTTAAAAATCTAGCCAAAGTGGATCCCATTTTTATGGTACTTTGAAATATAGCAAGCTCTTCCACATTATCATATTTGATATACACACATGGGAAATTTAAAAAGTGCATTAGAAGTATGTTTACTCTTCCTGGGCACTGAACTGCAACAATTATTTTGTTCAATAATAGATCCACTGGGAGTATGTAGCTAATGTGTGAAAATTCAAATCTGAATAGATGTGTTATCCTGGGAGAATAACTAGAATTTTGGTGAAACCCCTTTTGATTCTGTACTGTGTTATTGGATTTTGATTTTCATGAAGCAAAATGCTTCCATCATTACCAAATCTGAGAATCTAATATTTATATTGTAGGTAATACCAATTGTAGACTACTGCATTGCTTCAAAAACAAAATGAAAAGAATCCAGAGCCAAAGATCAGAGTGAAATGATAACATATTAAGAAAAACCTCTAATTTGTTTATATTTTTAAGTCTTTAAGAATTTTAAATATGTAAAATAAAATGATTTGATGACCATTTACTAAATAATAGTCATGTATGTTGATAATGTAAATATTTTATTCTGTCTTACCATGCAAAATGGAAGCCAGCCAATTACATATCCTACTGCTATCCATGGTTTTGTGCTTTATCTGGCTGCCTTTGAAAAATAGATTTAAGAGCTCCTAGATGGCTCAATTGGTTGAATGCCTACCTCTTGATCTTGGCTCAGGTCATGATCCCAGGGTCTTTAGATCAAGCCCTGCATGAGCTTCCCACTGAGCATGGAGCCTGCTTGGAATTCTCTCTCTCTCTCTCTCTCTCTCTCTCTCTCTCTCTCTCCCCCTCTCTCTCTTCTCTCTCTCTCTCTCTCTCTCTCTCTTTCTCTCTCTCTTTTTCTCTGTCTTTCTGTCTCTCTCTCTCAAAAATAAATAGAATAAAATAAAATAGATTTGAAAACAAGGCTATTTATTCTGCCTTTGGTTTACTACCCTCCTTTTCCTCCCATTGTTGAGGAAGAGAGTCACATTCCAGGGTAGTGGTTTTTCCATCCTTGAGGATGGCAAAGCATCACACTTGACACTGGATGATTAACACTGACAGCAGGGAAGAGTAGTGCAGCAAACCATTTGCCCAAAACATGTGTGCTGATACTAGTTGTAATAAGACTAAAATGAAAAAAGAAAAAAAAATCTCTTTTTTACCTAGACTGGGAGAGCAATTTCAACATGTGTTTTGATTGACATGCTTGCAGATGTTTAAGTACTGTGAAGCAAACTATAATTTATGGAAACCAGATTTTGCATCCAGTTGATTTCCCTTAGAAACATTTCACTGAGATATGACATTTGATTTTGATTTTTCAAGACCACCTCAGAGACAAAATGTTATGTGCTATCTCCTAATGCTATTAACATATTTTGTGTGCCTGTAGTGACTATTTCAGCAAATCTTCCTTCAGGAATACCAGGAATTATAAATATGTTACTAAACTAATGGTAAAAATCTGGGAACAGACCATCCATTTTCAGTGGCAATGATCACCCACAAGGGGGGAAATTGGTTTGAAATGGCAGAATATTAGATATTGCAGTAGTTGTAGACATGTAGGACATGCATGATATATAGTATATCTTTTATGAACATTTTAGGGGAGCAGGAATAGGGGAAAAAGAAGTCTAAAAAAGCTCTTGGTATGGGAAATGATAATGGAAAAAATTAAAAGTTTAAGAAACAATGGTATAAACCTAGTCATTTAGGGTTTGAAGCCACATACTGGTTTACCTAAAACTAAATTTATCAAGCAAAAGGCAAAATTTTGCTGAACTGGAAAATTACAAATAAAATAGTATTAATACTTCAGTAAGTAAACATATTCTAGAGAATTCCTTAATGATGTTCTTTTAATATAAGAGAACTGAAATACAGTTATGACAATTTCAAATATGATTATAATTATTTCTAGATTAAAATAAGTATATGAAGGATTAAAAGTATGAGAAAAGTTACAGGTTTTTAATGTCTTGTGTCCTAATATATTTATTTCCAATTTCAAAAGGGGTAGAGTATTTAATAACTATCAATAAAATATTTTCAAATCAAACTAGTAAAAATTATGGAAGAGCATATTAAAATAATATCTCTTCTTAAACAGTTCCAAAGATGAAAAGCATTAAAGTATAATGAAATTTTTACTGTGTATTTGTTTTAATTCTTCTTTCCACTTAGTTTTTAAGTCAAGGTAACAATATTTACAATTTGTGGAAGCCATATTCTTCAAAAACAATTATTTTTCTACAGGTTCTTTGCTAACAAATAATTCAAAGTAGTGAAATTCATAAACTAACAAATAAGCTAACCAATTAAACTAAATCCAAACTAAAATCAAGCAATGTGAAGTCAATTATAGTGATATATAAAAATCCATGGCTGTGCACAAAGGCATTTTAGAAACTTACTGTGAAATAAACTTTTGCTAAATTTGCCCCTTTAATTAAAACCTATTATGTAAAAAAATTATTTAAGAAAACAACGATTTACTGTATGAGTTTTAAAATGCAAATTTAGTATCTAACACAATCATTTTTAACATAGCTTTTTAACTAGTAAGTTTTTTTATTTAAAATTTTTCATTATATTTGAAATAATCTTTGCAGATATATTTCTTAGGCCAGTCAATGGATTTCTTAGCATGATAATTTCAAGCTGTAATATACTGAAAAGAGGAGGAGTAAACTAAAAAGATAAGAAAGGCAGGCAGAAAATATTTATTATAATGACATAGAAGAATAGAAATTGCCCATTATTGGGGCACCGGGGTGGTTCAGTCAGTTAAGCCTCCAACTTTGGCTCAGGTCCTGGTCTCATAGTTTGTGAGTTTGAGCCCCACGTCAGGCTCTGTGCTGACAGCTCAGAGCCTGGAGCCTGCTTCAGATTCTGTGTCTCCCTCTCTCTCTGCCCCTCCCCTCACACTCTGTCTCTCTCTCTTTCAAAAATAAACATTAAATTTTTTTAAGTTTAAAAAGAAATAAATTGTTACTATGCAGCAGACTCTTATGTTCTCAAAAATAAGTTTTCCAATAAAGTTTTTCAATAAAGAAAAACAAATGATGATAAGATTTAGTCGCTTTTCCAAAAATCATACTAATGGGAAAATACCAACTTGAGATAGAAAACCACGCTTGAAAAAAAATATATATATATGCATGTGTACCTATATATGTGTATATATATGTACATGTACATATGTTTGTTTATTAACTTATGTAAATCACCTACCAGAAATGACATCACTTCCTCGGCTTCATGATAGTTTTAGAGGACAAAGCTTTTGGACAAAGCAAAATATTCTGGGAAAGGGAAACCTCACTGTGCTTTAGATGCAAATTTCAGCTTGAAATAATTGGAAACTGAGTATAAGCATTGTATGTTTAATAAATGGCTATAATAGAGGTGCTTGTTCAAGAAGAAACAGGAATGTAGCTAGTTAGCCTAACTTCAGGGACACAGTAAAATGAGAAATGATAACAAAAGTCCCTCAAGGGAATTACTCAAGCCATGCAATCTAACTGCCAACATCAGCTTACTTTCCAGGATGCTCCTGGAGTTATAACAAGTAGATATATGACTGTACAGCAACAAAGTTAAAACTGAGCAGATAACTGGGCATAAAGCCTTATTTCTCAGTGCCACCTTCAAAGTGACACTGTGGGTTTTCAAACAATTACAAAATTTGAATTTGTGTTCTGCTGTGTCTGTACTACAATATTCAGAAACCCTGAACCATCATTATCTCAGAAGTAGCCCCGAACCTACTTTCTTGTACAATTATCTTTGATAAACTAGCATTAGAAAAAGGATTGGTAAAATTTGGGGGTGAGGAGAAACAACCAGCATAAACCAGGACTTTCCTGGGAAAACATGGATGTAAAGTCAGTCACCTTACTCCCACTCAGATCAGTCAGATTTCCTGATTTACTCAAGCAGAGAAGCCATTTAGAAAATGGTAGCTGGGTAGCTCCCAGAATCTCTGGAAAGATCAGAGAACCAGGTTGCGTACATGGACAGGAGCAAAAGTTGCCCCATAATCAAAATGGTTGAAGTTAGACCATAACATTCCTCTGCTGAGGATGGTGCTGCCAGCACTGGAGCCAGCAGCAAAACGCTTTCAACAACTCCCTTCTCAGCCCTGGACCCTGAGAAGCCCCCGCCACAGTTGTGTTGGATATTCTCATTGCTGCCATTGCTACCATGGCCAGAGATAATCCTTCTGTTTCCTTTGCCACATGTCACTAAGTCTAATTTCAAAATCCAGACACATGAGCCAAGTCATATGATCTGCCCTAGCCACCAGAAGAACTGGGAAAATGGGTGTGTAATGTTTTACCATTTATGATATTATATGTGGTTTATCTCCAAATAAGACTTAAAAGGTGGGAAATTGACTGGTATTAGGATCGGAGTAAGAGATTCTCCCATAAGCCCGGTGTACTACAAAGTATGATTTCCTGAGTTTGATGCCAAAGCCCATGCTATTTTCACTGCTCTAGGCAACTGCTCATGTGAGATAATGCTTTTTCACAGCCTAATAGTTACCATAAATGTAAGAACTGCCAATTCCAACTGATTAGAAAATAACATGTTTTCTAGTTTAATAAATAATATTTAATTCTTTTTTCTTGGGCGATTTAAATGCCCTATAAGATTTCCATTCTCCATAATATCGAAACCAAAATTAGTTACTAGTATATAGTGCTTGTGGACAAATCTAAAAGAGATGGTGTTGACCTTTTTCATCAGCCGATTAGCCACTAGCCATCTGCACGATGTAATGTAATGGTAATCACAACAAGGCATCCACCTTTGTTAAATGCATCTCTACCTGGCCTGCAATAGTGCATGTAATTCTACCTTTAGACGTTTATTTCTCTAGATCAAGACATTGTATATTTAAGAATCAAGAGTGAAAATGTAAGTGGCAGCTTTGTCCATCTTGCAGTTTTTGCATTCTGGTGTTTTGCATACAGTAGGTTCTTTTATGATTTATTGTGCATACAGTGTATATACATGTTTGTGTATGGCTAGTGTACGTGTGTGTGTAAAAGGAAATAAATTATTTTAACACTTTGTTTTTGAAAACTGATGAAAAAGAATGTGGGTATAATACATTTTTAAATGGTACATAATCTTGCCATCATATGAACACTTGAAAGACAGTCAAATTTTGTCCTGAAATAAGTCCCAAGGAAGACATACTAATATATATAACAAAATAATAATGAGGGGACAAAGAGAAAGGTAAAGAAAGAAAATATTTTAGAAACAAAATAGGGGGCAAAAGACAACTTAGCATCTTTAAGATTTTGCATAGCTCTGAAAAAAAAATAACAGAATAGCAAATAATATTTTTGTATTCACACATTTGTTTTGTTTTCACATCTTTTAAAAATCCAGTCAATAACCTGAAAAGTTAACCTCACTGGGTCTATAGACTTTCATGATCTTTTATATTCACAACAGCTAATTTCATAATCCACTTCCTCTTGCAAAAGCAGCAATGTGTCCCCATCATTAGCATCATCACCCATTCATTGGTTGTCAACTAGGTCCATGGTGCTATACTACTCTTATGGGATATACAAAATGTAGGTTAGAAACTCATTTTCTAGAGGAAAAAAAATTCATAAATACATGCATGATAATACAAGAAAAAATGTATAAAGTGCACATAATGCATAGAAAACATGAAACCTAAAAATGTACCTAAAAAATTCACAGATCATATCACTTCCCCAGGTAACTAGTTTGTGAATTAATCCTGTCTCTGAGCTTCTAACTCTTGTGATCTGTCCTATTCAATTTATCACTAACTTGCCTACTGCCTTATTTCACCGGTAGAGTATACATCTCACATATTATGTACCTATTGCTCTGCTAGATGACTGATATAAAAATATAAAAGAATTTTATTCTTTCAAGAATATTACATTTTAGTGAGGAATCAATTCCACAAACAATTTTTTTAAAAAAATACACAATTTATTAGTTATTTTACTGAATACATTAAGCTGAAAGGTCCTGAGATGCATAGATAGCTTGGTCTGGAAAGCCACAGAAGTGATTTTAAGCTGAACCATATCTTAATACTTAAACAGGAATGAAGAAGGCAAACAATGTACTCAATAAATAATCATAAATTGAAAATTATTTGCTTAAGTAAATGGATCAGCTTGGCTTCACTTTAAAAGTACTGAACTGATTGGAAAATAATTTAAATAATAACAAATAGTGTTGGCAGGGGTTTAAGGAAATAGCAAATCTCATCTACCATGGATAGAATATAAATTGGCAAAATTTTTGTGTAGGCAACTTGTCAGTTTGTATCAAAAGTCTTAATATTATTCCTACACTTTGACCTGGCAATTCTACTTCTAGGAATCTATAATAAGAAGATAAATAATGATGTTCATAGTGATTTGAGCACAAGGTTGTTCTTTGCAGCATTATTTATAAGAGCAAAAATTTTAGTAAGAACTAAATATCCAACAATGTGAAATTAATTCAATGAATTATTCTATGCCGTACAAAGGAATTAAGCCTCTAATGTAATATATAAAATATAAAATATAAAATATAAAATATAATATAATATAATATAATATAATATAATATAATGATGGATAATTGTTGTTTAATAACAAGGAATGTGAACAATGTTCACAAATAAATGTTAAGTGCAAAAAGTGTATTGCAAAATATATGTGTGGATGTTTTTACTAATTTCTGGGTGTTGGAATGCAGTAGGTATTATTTTATATTTTTACTGTTGTTTTCAGTGTTTTCCAAAAGCTCTACTAGTAACATGTATTGCTTTATCTTAAAAATGTAATATGTAATTTGTACGTAACATAGAATTCCTTTTCTGTGAGTAATTATCTGCAGTATCTTACAAATTTTTAAAAGTAAAATAAGTTCTGTTAAAAACAAAACAACAGGCCCAAGATGGAGTTGCTTATGCTAAGCCCCACATCACCAAACTAATACTTAATTCATTTTGGCTCTCCCAGAAGTAGAATATTAAATCAGCATGAGTGAGGTAATCAGCTCTAAGAACTTGTTCCATGCTCTGAAGAAAAGTGACCTTGCCACAACCACTCTGATTTTTGCTAGTATAACTTTCTTGTTCATGCTTGCCTTCTGCCTACAAAAGTCTTTTTCATTTTGGACAGCTCTTTGGAGCACTTCACTATCTGCTAGATAGAAAGCTGCCCAATTCATGAATCATTGAGTAAAGCCAATAAAATCTTTAAATTTTATTCAGTTGAATTTTGTGTTTTAACAGTTCTTAATAGTTATATACTTAGGCACCCATTAATATAAACAATTGGAGGAATATGTGTTCTTACTTCATGGTAGTATAGTACAGAATACAGTGTAGCACAGTTGACCCTTGAACAAAATAGGTTTGATAGATACAGCACAATACTATAAATGTATTTTATCCTCTTTATGATCTTCTTAATAATATTTTCTTTTCTCTAGCTT
This sequence comes from Leopardus geoffroyi, assembly GCF_018350155.1. Classification (NCBI taxonomy): domain Eukaryota; kingdom Metazoa; phylum Chordata; class Mammalia; order Carnivora; family Felidae; genus Leopardus; species Leopardus geoffroyi. The sequence continues at coordinate 57,264,921 of NC_059326.1, read as the reverse complement.
ACTTTACCATCAGATACAGTATATAATCATATACAAAATGTATGTTAACTGACCATTTATGTTATTGGTAAGCCTTCTTGTCAACAGTAGACTATTAACAGTTAAATTTTGGGAGAGTAAAAAGTTATACATGGATCTTCAACTGTGCAAGGTGTTGTTCAAGAGACAATTGTATACACCTAAGTCAACTGTTACCCTTTCCAGGCAAACATTTGGTTGTGTGATCTATGTTAAATTTTTAAAAATAATTGATTAGCATTTCCCTTCATATAAATTATGTTTTTGATCAGTGTCCTCTACAATATGTCCAAAATAGTGATTCACATGAGTTTTATTAGACAATGAGACTTTATGAGAACATCAGTTCCACTTGAAAATGGCCAAACATGTGACTCAAAGCAGCTTAAAATTTAAAGTAATATGAACATGACAAAAGGATATGTCAAGTCACAAGTAAAAATGTAGAAGTATTTTTATGTGTCCTACTTAGTTTACTGTTTATTTCATTATAAATAAAAGCTACATTTTGAAAAGCAACTATAAAAAAAAATTTAAAAATATCTTTTATGGTTTTGCCTTCAGAAGTCATGTAATGTGATAATTATCTTGGTATTCCACTCCTAGAAAATTATTTACAAACATAAAAAGAAACTATAGAGAAATAGAGGGAAATCTTACATTCTAAGCATATTAGTTTATAGGTATAATTGATTTATGTTCTCATTTCTTAGTTTACAATTTGTATTACAGAAGAAAGAATTCCAACAACTCCTTTATCTTGTGAAATAGCAAGGATAGTAGTAGATTAAAGTCAGCACCAGTGAATTCTATTCTACAGTGGTTATTACATTTATTCTTGGTTTCAAGGCCAAGTGAATATGCAAATACATTAATAAAATATCCCAACTCCAAATGTAAAAAGTCTAAGGAGGCAAGAGACATTCGGATTTTTCTGAAATCACTTTTAAAGATTTTGGAATCAGGAAAAAAAGCATGAAGGGACCAAAAATTCCACAAACTTCAATGAATTAATTTGCTAGTAAGGAAATTGACCCATGGAGAGCTTACCTGAAGTAACAGATTTAGAGCAAATAAGGACTTACAAGTAGGAATAAAAGTTTAGCTCATGAGGGTGTAGTTTTGTTAACTCTGGCAAAGTCAGCTGGTATAATTCAATCTTGGTAGATTACTCAATACTCCTCAGTTTTGGTTTAAGCATCTATAAAATAGAATAACGATATTAAATTCACTACACGCAAGTTTTCAGTAGTTTCCTCTGGAATAAAAATCATGGATGAGAGAAGACTAAAGATGGACTTCCTATATATAATTTTGTATTTCTTAAATAAAAATGTATTTCTTTAAAATTAAAAATCGGAGGCACCTGGGTGGTTCAGTCGGTTAAGCGGCTTACTCCGGCTGAGGTCATGATTTTGCGGTCTGTGAGTTCGAGCCCCGCGTTGGGCTCTGTACTGACAGCTCAGAGCCTGGAGCCTGTTTCAGATTCTGTGTCTCCCTCTCTCTGACCCTCCCCCATTCATGCTCTGTCTCTCTCTGTCTCAAAAATAAATAAACATTAAGAAAATTGTTTTAATTAAAAATCAAAACTGAATAATTTTAAAATTATTGTGCAGAATAAATAAACTAAATATCTTAAGATATTTAATATTTTAAATTAATATTTGTTATATATTCTATTCTTCCATCTTAAATATGCAGTACACATATGCATGGAAACATCTGGAAATTTGATGCCACTTGGGCAAATAGATAATAAACTGATAACTCTATTTTTAATCATAATGATTTTGTGATATGTATATCTAGCTTTTGTCACTTAAGAGATGAACCTGTTGAAGAAGAATAAGAAAACATGAACTTTTAATGATACAATTGAAATCCTTCTAGCCACAGCCCAGAAACAAAACTACAGCCCTGAGCAAATATTATCAGTTCTCATCATCATCTGGAGTATCCTTTATCTCAGGCTCCTGAGATCATCTGTTAGGAGAGGCAAAGCAATTGAAGTAGTTCACTTGAACTCAAATAGATACAGTAGAACCCTTTTAAAAAGAGTTCATGCCTAAGAAATGTTCCCCTAAGGCATTAGAAATGTTTAGATTGCATACACATTGCCATATTTTTTTTATTTCCCACCAAGAAATTTACTGTTGTACTTGAAGAGTTAATCTTTGGAGGGATGGGAGTGCTTTCCTGGACTGATTTATTTCTCTGAAATGAATTTTTAGGACAATAATATTTTTAAGAAAAATTTTTTGGCTAATTAATGAGGGTGCATTTTCAAAGGAACTACATGTGTGTATCTGTGTTGTTAGCTTGCAACTTTGTATTGAACATCTTCATCTAGGTAATATTACCTAATATTTTCTTCTGATTTGGTTGCTCATCTGACACTACCACACACCTTTTCTTAGAGTACAGATGTAATAAACTATTTGAGGAGGGTAACTCCCCCCGTCAAATTGTAATGTGTCTAAGTAGGAAAACCCTGATTGTAAATTTTCTAATGTGACTGGTGTTTGGAGAGGCAAGAAGCAATCAAGGAAGAGAGAGAGACTTTAATGGGTGGAGGAGGGGTGAAATGTGAATATCAATTGCTTGCTACCTCAATTCTGTTCATTTAAAATCAACTGAAATATGTTCTTTCGGTCTCTTCATATAAAGAGTTTATTCAGCAAGTTGAATAAACAAGTAACTAATTAAGTGAAAAAGTGTGATTTTAGATGATTACCATCAATACTTTTCTTCCTAAACAGACAGCATTTTTCTGTCTCCCCTTCAGAGCCTACTTACCCCTATCAATCACAGACACTGAAAGAGGCTGCCTTTCACAGGGTGTTTTCTGGGGCTAAGAAGTTTCAGACCTGAGTCCTATTACAAAGATACAGAAATATCCTTCCCTTCAGTATAACTCCTCCAGCACTTCTACAGCTCTACTGCATAGCATTTTTTCAGTGAAATGGTTTCAGATTAAGCGTTTTCTCTTTCTACATGTGGTAATGGGTTAAATTAAATAGGAAGGGAATTGTTTTAGAAGTGTAATAGGTTGTCTAAAAAAAGGCCTCCCCTCTCTCTCAGTCTCTCTCTCTCTCTCTCACACACACACACACACACACACACTGAACCTTCATCCATGCTCTCTGGCTGAATTTCACCAGAAGACAATACATTTGATTATATGAAAATATTATCTATAGATACGAAAACTGCCTCCCCCAAAGAATTAGCTTCTGGACCCAAGAAAAAATTTTCCTCTACACTTCTCTGAATTTCCCTATCTCTAGTCCTTCCCAGAATTCGTTAACTCTCCAGTCTTTTCAAAATGCACACATCCTTGAATATTGGATCTTTTATTCAGATTATTAGCAGGCATATTAACAGCTATCCAATTGCATAACACATAGTTGAAAGGGAAACTGATGTAAACATATTTCTACTTCGACTGAAGAAAGGGCATCATCATCATCATCATCATCATCACCATCATGTCCTGTAAATTCAAACCCTAAAATGTGCACAATTTTAAAAATGCATTCACTGAAAAGGTTTTGACACTAATAAGAAAAGTCAGCAGAACAGCTGACAAGCAGCAGTCTCTCACCATTTCTCACCTCTCGGGTGTTTGTAGAACTTGGTTTTTATAAGCTCCATCTAAGTTTGAGGAACCGGAGATTCCTTCTCAGAGAAAAGCCCTAGCCAAGCTCCACTAGCACCAGTGACCCAGAGAAGAGAAACTGCTAGCTACCTGCAGAGAAGCTTCGAACAGGGCCTTAGAGACCGGCGATTTCTCTCTCTCTCTCTCTCTCTCTCCCTCCCCACTCCCCCTCTCTCTCCCTCAAAATGCAACTGGTTATTTACTTGTATGTGTTTTAAAATCGTCTGTTCAAATTCGGAAACTTTGTGAGTGTGTCTGAGTGAGTGCGTGCGTGTGTGTGTGTGTGTGTGTGTGTGTGTGGTGCGCGTGCCAGTCTGCCAGTGGGTTTTTAAGAGCACTCACGAATCATACTGGGATTTTTTCCTGCTCCCTCCCTCCTTTTCCGGTTCTCTGTGAAAGCTTTCGGGTCTGGAATCAAAGACGCAAGCAGGCATTGTATTTTCACCCTGCAGACTTAAATAACATTCAAGAAATATCATCAGAGAAACCTAACTCTCAACAACCAAATTGACTAAAATTCTATACCAAGTTTAAAAAAGAAAAAGTATGTGCCTAAATTATATCCATGCAACAAAAAATTCATACCCAAGTATATTATTTAAAAAATATATATGATACGATTATATGTTCCAAATAATCACTTTAAACATAGCCAAAAAAAAAAAAAAAAAAGGTTTCAAAGACATCAAATAGCATAAAACATTGTACTGCAGAGACGGAAGAAATGCATTTAAAGCACCGATGAAAATGGCGTGCAGTATAATTACCTCAAATTGCTGTTCGCTTGACACCCTGACACTAATTTTATTCAAGCCATTGGGAAATAAATGTTTTAAAAGCACTCCTTTCTAAACACTGGAGCCAGTGGGGGCTGTGAGGTCATTAAGGAAAGGAAAGGGTAAAGTTTTCAGCACGCAAAAAAGAATTAAATAATCCATTTAAAATAAGCGTCTATCTGGATCGACAGCCTTTAATGCCCACATTTTTAACGCTTGCCCTGTACGTGGATTGATTTTTTTTTTTTTTTTCCTTCAGCATTCCCTCACCAGATGGATTTTTGCTACTGCAGATCAGCAGAGGGTGTCAGATCTTTCAGAGTGCACCAGGCTGGAACAAGCAGAGCTTCTTAGCAACTCTCTTCTACCCCCTCCCCATTCTCGCGCTCTCTCCCTCCCTCAGACAACTCGCCCCCCGCCCTCCGCCCCCTCCACGTAATTCCGAAAGAGCAGAATAAAGAGGAGAAAAAGAAAAGAAGAGCTAGTAACCGAGAGCTGGAGCCCAGAAAAAACGGCTGAAGAGGACCGAAAGGGAGGAAAGGAAAAGGATGGACAGCCACAAAACGCAGCGATTGCGGAAATTTTCCAGCGCCATTGGCTCGGCAGCGTGAGTCCTTTCGGTCGGGCGTGATTTCAGCACCGGGGGGACTGGACAGCACCTCGGGGGGACTTCTGGGCAACCTGCAACCACAGCAAGAACTCCGTCAGCCGCCTCAGCTACAGAAGCCGCCGAAAACCCTGCTTTGTATCAGAGAGGCAAGGTCAGTCCGACGCACAGCCATGCACAGGCAGTGCGCCTGTACTACGCTGCAAACCCTCTGCTTGTTTCTCTAACATGCACTTGCTTCTAATTACTAGCATTGTTCCCTTCCTGATTAGTGAGGACCACTAGATCAGATTCTGTAAGGGTGTATTTTTAATTTATATGTATATATTTAACTTCTTTTGGTAATTTTTAAAGGGTTGAGGGAGAGTAGGGTTATTTTTTCTACTTTTCTTTCCTTCTCTTTCTTCTTCTTCTTCTTCTTCTTCTTCTTCTTCTTCTTCTTCTTGTTTCTTTTTGTTTCTTTTTTGCTTGCCTTGCACTACGTGCCTGGATAGTTTGTGGATATAATTATTGACTGGCGCCTGGGTTGTTGCAGTGCGGGGGGGTTAGGGAGGAAGGAATCCACCCCCACCCCCCCAAACCCTTTTCTTCTCCTTCCCTGGGTTCGGACATTGGAGCACTAAATGAACTTGAATTGTGTCTGTGGCGAGCAGGATGGTCGCTGTTACTTTGTGATGAGATCGGGGATGAATTGCTCGCTTTAAAAATGCTGCTTTGGATTCTGTTGCTGGAGACGTCTCTTTGTTTTGCCGCTGGAAACGTTACAGGGGACGTTTGTAAAGAGAAGATCTGTTCCTGCAATGAGATAGAAGGGGACCTGCACGTAGACTGTGAAAAAAAGGGCTTTACAAGTCTGCAGCGTTTCACCGCCCCGACTTCCCAGTTTTACCATCTATTTCTGCATGGTAATTCCCTCACTCGACTTTTCCCTAATGAGTTTGCTAACTTTTATAATGCGGTTAGCTTGCACATGGAAAACAATGGCTTGCATGAAATCGTTCCTGGGGCTTTTCTGGGGCTGCAGCTGGTGAAAAGGCTGCACATCAACAACAACAAGATCAAGTCTTTTCGAAAGCAGACTTTTCTGGGTCTGGACGATCTGGAATACCTCCAGGCCGATTTTAATTTATTACGGGATATAGACCCGGGGGCCTTCCAGGACTTGAACAAGCTGGAGGTACTCATTTTAAATGACAATCTCATCAGCACCCTACCTGCCAACGTGTTCCAGTATGTGCCCATCACCCACCTCGACCTCCGGGGAAACAGGCTGAAAACGCTGCCCTATGAGGAGGTCTTGGAGCAAATCCCTGGCATTGCTGAGATCCTGCTAGAGGATAACCCGTGGGACTGCACCTGTGATCTCCTCTCCCTGAAAGAATGGCTGGAAAACATTCCCAAAAATGCTCTGATCGGCCGAGTTGTCTGTGAAGCCCCCACCAGACTGCAGGGGAAAGACCTCAATGAAACCACAGAACAGGACTTGTGTCCTTTGAAAAACAGAGTGGATTCCAGTCTCCCGGCGCCCCCTGCCCAAGAAGAGACCTTCGCTCCTGGCCCCCTGCCAACTCCTTTCAAGACAAATGGGCAAGAGGATCATGCCACCCCAGGGTCTGCTCCAAACGGAGGTACAAAGATCCCAGGCAACTGGCAGATCAAAATAAGACCCACTGCTGCGATAGCGACCGGCGGCGCCAGAAACAAGCCCCAAACCAATGGCTTGCCTTGCCCTGGGGGCTGCAGCTGCGACCACATCCCAGGGTCGGGTTTAAAGATGAACTGCAACAACCGGAACGTGAGCAGCTTGGCTGATTTGAAGCCCAAGCTTTCCAATGTGCAGGAGCTTTTCCTTCGAGATAACAAGATACATAGCATCCGAAAATCGCACTTTGTGGATTACAAGAATCTCATTCTGTTAGACCTCGGCAACAACAACATTGCCACCGTAGAGAACAACACTTTTAAGAACCTTTTGGACCTCAGGTGGCTGTATATGGATAGCAATTACCTGGACACGCTGTCCCGGGAGAAATTCGCCGGGCTGCAAAACCTCGAGTACCTGAACGTGGAGTACAATGCAATCCAGCTCATCCTTCCTGGCACCTTCAATGCCATGCCCAAACTAAGGATCCTCATTCTCAACAACAACTTGCTGAGGTCCCTACCCGTGGACGTGTTCGCTGGGGTCTCGCTCTCTAAGCTCAGTCTGCACAACAATTATTTCATGTACCTTCCAGTGGCAGGGGTACTGGACCAGTTAACCTCCATCATCCAGATAGACCTGCACGGAAACCCTTGGGAGTGCTCCTGCACCATTGTGCCTTTTAAGCAATGGGCAGAACGCCTGGGTTCCGAAGTGCTGATGAGCGACCTCAAGTGTGAGACGCCGGTGAACTTCTTTAGGAAGGATTTCATGCTCCTCTCCAATGACGAGATCTGCCCCCAGCTGTACGCGAGGATCTCGCCCACGCTAACTTCGCACAGTAAAAACAGCACTGGGTTGGCGGAGACCGGGACGCACTCCAACTCCTATCTAGACACCAGCAGGGTGTCCATCTCGGTGTTGGTCCCGGGACTGCTGCTGGTGTTTGTCACCTCCGCCTTCACTGTAGTGGGCATGCTCGTGTTTATCCTGAGGAATAGAAAACGATCTAAGAGAAGGGACGCCAACTCCTCGGCGTCCGAAATTAATTCCCTACAGACAGTCTGTGACTCTTCCTACTGGCACAATGGGCCTTACAACGCAGATGGGGCCCACAGAGTATATGACTGTGGCTCCCACTCACTCTCAGACTAAGACCCCAACCCGGGTAGAGCAAGGGAGCGGGAAGGCGATGCGCCCCCTCCCCCCCCCCCCCCCCACCAATCCCTTACCCGGCTGGCATCCCAGGGGTCAGAGGAGCCCAGACCCAAGTCCAGCGCGCCCCAAGGCTTTATGGACATAAGTAAATAAATAACTGTGAACTCGCTCCGCTGAGAGGGTTTGACCCCTTAGCTCCCTTCTGGAAACAAAGAGCAGACTGTGGTGAGCTGGGAGAGCGCTGCCAAATCGCTCTTTGCAGCGAGCTCCTTTTGATAAAACCCAGCAGGGGCCCTGCTCGAAGAACTAGCCCTCTGCCTTGGGGCTGACCGGGATGTCTGCTGTGGTCCTATACATATATACGTGTACCCCACATCTATATAGAGAGATAGATATCTATTTTTCCCCCTGTGGATTAGCCCCGTGAGGAGGGGGGGGCGTGATGGCTCCCTGTTGGCTATGCAGGGACGGGCAGTTGCACGAAGGCATGAATGTATTGTAAATAAATAACTTTGACTTCTGACAAAAACAATAAGTGCTGCATGGCTCGCATGGAATCCACGCGCTCCAGGGACGCTGCCCTCCTCGGCGACTGGAGACGGCGTCACGTTCACAGCACCCACCCTCTTACCTGATAAGTCCCATCGTATCAAACTTTCTATAAACAAAACACAGTATAATCAGAAAGTGCCATTTCGCCATTATTTGTGATCGGTAGGCAGTTCAGAGCGTACGTACGTTTACTGTGAAAAAAAAAATGTAAAGGTTTTATTTAAGACATTTGCATGGCTAATCATCAGTCCATTTTATGAGTTAAAAATGTATTTTGTTGAGCGGAGTTTTTAGGGGTTGTTTTGGGTTCTTTCTTTTATTTTGATGGTGATGTTTTAATTTTTTTTTTGAGGGGGAATATTTTTCTATACATATCCAATAATGCCTTTCATCTGAATGTAAAATAAGTACCCATGATTTCTATTATAGTATCAGTGTAATTATTAAAAAAAAAGATTTTGAGGCAGTTAAGCATGACCAATTAATGTCATTCTAGTGCTTAGGCTGCGATCTTATGGTAGCAATTCTGTGCTGGTGTAAATCTTACTTATAAAGTAGGAAAAAAGAACCGAGGAAGCACGTGAAACTTACTAATTCTATTCGAGGATTTTATAATGGCATATTTTTTCAGTATTAAAGTGAAAATGTTTTCAACTCTGGGTCCTTACATTTTTCCAGCTTCATGTTTGCAACTGGTAAATTGGATTTGCGGTGGAAGGGACGGGGGAGGGGGACGGTTGGGGGTGGATCCCTTCTAGAACTACATCAAGGCTCTTTAAGCGTTTTACTTAGCTTTTCATCCTTTACGTAGCTCCCCTCCTCCTCCATCCGCACCCGGGCTTTTTCCAGCTCTCCCCAGTCTGTAAAGCAAGGTCTTCCCCAACACACCCTCCCTCCCTCCGCCCCTTTTTCCCCTTCTCCTTATGCGGCAGTGAATCCCTTTATTAATACTGGAAATCCCTCGCTGCTGCTTCTGCTGCTGCTGCACACACTGCAGATATATTAAGGATGTTAGTAGAGATTTGATTTAATTGACTCTGCCTAGATCGGTCTCATTAAACAGAGTGGAGATTTCATTGGTCAGCACTCTTCGATGAAAGACAGCCCTAATGACTGGCATTTGAGATGCTGCTGGCGTTTTGAATTCAACATCTGCTGAAAACGGTAGAACTAATTAGTGCCCACCCACCCTCCCCGCCCCAACAACTGCATACTGAAATTTGTTAAAGCACTCATCTTTATGAAAATCAATCATTATCCTAAAGAAGTGTTTCTCTCCCATCGTTCGGATTTCTGGTTGTGGCCTAGTAATTAACAAGAAAAGCATTGAACTGTTTGAATTTTACGAGCCAGTGTAACCTGGCCTCAATCATATCCCTCTGGGATTTCTAAGCAGTCTATTTTATCAGCAGTTAAGGGACAAAAAGCAAGCAAAACTACACATATTGATGGGGGTCTGCATTCCACCACATATCCACCTTGGAGAAGTGTATTAAAAGACTGCAGACCACAGATTTAAAAAAAAAAAAAAAAATATATATATATATATATATATATATATATATATATATATGATTATATATATATGATTGTAAATCAGCTAATGAAAACTCCCAGAGCAGTAGTAGTAAGATTTGCCTTCTAGAGCTCATATTCTAAAGAGAAGTAATTTCCCAGAACAGTGATGTTCTAGAGTATGTATTATTTATTTTAACACTTTTTAAATAAAATCTTTATTATAAACTATGACTACACCTAAGGCCATTCATCATTTTCTCTCTTGATTCTTTTGTTTGTGGACTGCATTTCATAGTGATGAAATTGTAACCTACTATCCTCTGACAAATATTATGGGCTGTTTATTTATTTATTTTTTCTTATGAAGGACTGAATTCTTTTTTTGGAGAGTACAACTGGGTTCCCTGTAAGCAATCAATAGATTTATTTGTAATGGAAAAGTTGGAGAGGAGGGGAAGAGTCGTATACTCAGCAATATTATGACCTTAAATGTAGATATTCTACATCTCTGGTGGGAAGTGATATTAAAAGATATCTAGTGAAGCATGATAGTAATGTTTAAAACTAATACATGATTAGTCTAAGTCAGGAAACTAGAACTTCTCCTAGAAGGTCTTCACTGGGGCAAGAACTTTTGTTCATACTAATTAAAAATAAATTACGATATAGAGGCCAAAGTTTAAAGAGTAAACTTAGTTTTTAAATACTGCTTTAACATCTTTGAGTGAGCCAGCCATGTGCTAAATAGTTTACATAATTATTTCATTTAACCCTCACAAATACATTTGACAAATATTGTGATAATGTATCACAATATTGCTATTTCCATTATACTGATGAGAAAATTGAGGAGAGTAAGCGATAACTCAGATCATAACTGGTAGATACTGAAGTGGTATTTAAACTCAATTTTCTTTGCCCTACCAAACCTCATTGTTTGAATGGAATGGTCATATATATTTAGCAGGATAAACTCTTAAAGAAGAGTATCCTTAGAAAATACACAGAGCTGTAGAAATACTTTATAACAAGTCAAAAACCCTAGTTGTATCTTCTTAATTGAGTATGTATAGGTAGCTCTTTATATTTCCAAGATGCCTTGCAGCAAAAGAAAATTGCCCTACATTTAGAGGAGATAACTTTAGTGTGTTCTCCAAGAATGTATAAAAAGGTAACATAAAAGAAAAAAGATGAATTGCTATATGCATTTATCAATTATACAAATTAAAATCATTAAATTTTCTATTTATTGGTTCTAAAAATATTAGAATTATCAAATATTTTAATAAACACTAATATATGTTAAAAATCCATGTAGAAAAGGTATTCAATGATTTAATGTAAAAGAACATTCATTATTTAGAGAATTTTTTATTTTGATAAAATATCTCTATTGCAATTATATATATAAGCTAATATATAACCATATATGTTAGTTTTGGTTTAAGGTAATATATATTATGTATTAGTTTAGTTTTCAGGATACATAATACATATGGTCTTAGAACATAACTTTCATTTACAAGTGCCTACCTTATTGTTGTTGCCTTTATATAAAATGTTCATATAACTAGCTGCCATGTGAATTAGTTTAGATATCTTGTTTCCAATTAAATCATATTTAATTCATCAAAGTAAGAGATTTTAGTTATGCCAGATGGAAAAGGAGGAAAAAAGGAGGTATGTTGTTTAGTTCCATTGCTTTAAAGAAAGTAGTAGCTTCTGTGGTTGCTGCTGTAACTAAGAATATCCTAGAATTTAAGTTGTTGCCATAGAAATTTATTGTTTAACCATTTTTACATGTTTACTCAGAGGAAGCTGGAATAGCTGATCTAACATTAACATAACAGGATTCTCTTTCTTAATAGTTTTTATGTCAGATGTAATTAGAATTATCAGGCATTTTAATGTGTTAAAAATTATATTGGTAATTCCAAGGACAGTTTGTTAATTTAGCTTTTTCCAGGTTGCTAATAAGTGTTACTTGGTATGTACAGAGAGATGGATAAATTTGCAAGGGTGAACACAGGAAGTGTGTGTTTTTAATGTGTCGGTAGAATATTAAGTAGAGTGGTTTCTAATTCAGCTCTTTTGCTAATTTATAAATACTATTTTTTTAATATGTAAGCTTATTTGAAGAAAAATGGAAATATAAACTGTGATTAAGATTTCATTTTAGTAGGTATTATTCAAATGCAACATATTATTTAATTCATAAAAGATAAACTCTCTATGGTATCAGTAGATATAACAAATGTATACTCAAGATTTTTAATGTATAGGATTTGCTTCAGTTTGGCCCTGAACCATAAAAATAAGAAGAAGACTAAAAATAAATTTTTCATATAATCCCCTGACATTTTCTTCTTCCTAAAAATTTACCAAAAATATTATTATTGTTGTTATAAAAAGTAATACACAGGACATTCAGGACTTTTTTCTTGGTATCAAAACTTAAAGATAAAGCACTAAATGGTTCCATGAAAACACATGTTAAAAACAGAGCAATCCTGAAATCAGAACCAGTATTGACTCTGCTGTAACCCAAAATTGCTGTCAAAAAAATTGAATCATTAAGAAAAAAAAAACAGATTAAGTATTTAGAACTAAAATTTTATAATGAAATGAACCACTGAAGAAATCATCTTTGATTATTGAAGCCCAATATAACTCTTTGGCCTCAATTGACCAGCAATTACAGTATATGGCTTAGACCTCAATTATCTAATTAATTACTCTTTCCCATCCATTTATTTGTTAAATATATGCTATATCACATACTTGAAATATAATTATATTTCCAACTTGAACTTTGCCTGAGGTTTGCAAGAAAAGAATTATCTACTAGTTTAAAGAATTTTGAATGAGTAAGAACCTAAATATTCAATTGGCAACATTAATTGGGCAATTGCTACATGAAAAATACTGGGAAAACTCTTTTGGGAAAAGAGAATAAGGCATTTCTCACCTCAAGGAGTTTACAACCTACAAAGCTGAACTATATCCATCCTTGTAATTGTAGAATGGTACACCATTGGCAATTCTTAGAATACTACTAGAAAATTTTGTGTTTCTTTCTTTGAAGTGGTTAAGGTTTTTAGCCATTTGGAAAAGTGCAATGGTCACATCAGCTTTATTAGTTGTTATGCAAATAGTTGAAAATCTTAAAATGATATTTTTAAATGAAAGCAGTACTTTAATTATCCGTTAGTTTTATATCTTTTTCTGTAAAATGGGAATAATGTCTGCAATTTTGTAACTTCAGTTATGAGTTTTTTATCTAATCACTCTAAAAAGAAACAAAGCGATTTTACCATAAGTGAATGATCATTTTTTAATTTTAATTGTTTGAGAAATCAAATAAGTTTAGGAAATTTAATAAGGTATGTTATGATATCATAAGAATTTCAGAATAGTTGTCCTTGGTTCTTAGCTTTGATTTGTGTTGTTTATATACATAAAATAGATTAGTCACTTTAATAAAATATTAATATTCTTTTATAATTGTTCTGTAAAGCTAATAATCCCATAGCTATGTGTTGTTTACTGAAAGCTAATATTCAGTTACTTAGTAGTATAGTCCAAAGGCTTAACATGCAGGAAGCAGTAAGCAAAATCATACATTTACTTGCTTCTATGCCTTATTCCCTTTGCTTCTAATTCCATTTCATTTCTTGGCAGAAGAATACAGGAAGGAAACATGTTTAGCTGCAGCATATTGATAGAAAAAGTCAATATATAGTGAAAAATGAGAAGTGCCTCAAATATAGATGATAAATGGCTAATCCATACTGCTATCAGAGAAGCAGTCTGTGCCTCCCAGGAAAGGGAGATGAGTGTAAAGGGCCACTGTTACCATAAACAATAATAGCTCTTACCAGACTCTGTGATATTTATTGTATACTTTCCTCTTTTAAATCAAGATCTTTTTAACGTTTTTGAACTGTACATGATATGAGAAAGTAATGCTCATTATTATAATAGCAATATGATTTGAATATTAATATATATATTATATATATAATATATATATACACACACACAAAGAACTTTGTACCACTGCCATAAAATAATAAGATTGTAAAATGTGAATGAATTTAAAACAATGTCATTGCCTATACACTATAGTAGAATCCACATGTTTTAGTTCAGGCATTTTTATTTATTAAAATAATTATTTTTATAGTTACAAGTAATCCTACGTGACTAAATTATTATATCTAAAATATTTTGTTGTATAATATATGAAATGGTATCATATAATAATCATTTGCTAATTTCTGTTCAGTTACATAATTTCTATAGCTAATCTGATTCAGTTCTGAGTCCAGTTAACTTTATCTAATTGGATATATTTAGCACCAGTTTGTGTTTTGGTAGCTTATACAGAAAATGGTTAAGTACCATTTGTCATCACGGAATTGTAAATTAATGTTAGTGAACTTTTCAGGGTTCCTAAATAATGAATCTAAATTAGTTTACTTCATTATCAGATAAATCTAAAGAAATGAAATTACACAGCAAAGGGTTTAATGCTGTTAATCCCTCTGTTTCCTGAATGAGTAAATGTTTTCTGGTGTCATAATATATGCTTTAATGAGAGTTTATTATTATTATTATTATTGGAGTCAGAAAATGTTATATTTTGTTATTTTTCAGCAAAACTTTGGTTTTATGACATTTGTATTTTTCACTAGAATGGTCATTTCCTTAACAATCGAATTTCATGTCACAGATGGTATTTGGTATAATTAGACATTAAGACATAACAAGCAGGGTGTTCCAGGAGGGTATTACATCTTATGGTGTAATGTTATGAGGAATAAGACTTGGAGCCAAGAAACTAACAGCTGGAAGCAGCAATATTCCCCAAGAAATGAATTACATGGAATGTCATGTTACTATTACAACTTAAAATTTATAACATCAAATTAAGAGGAAAGTCAGATCAGAGCCCTTTTGAACATTATTTGCATAAGTGTGACATCACTTTTGGCTAGCCCAAAACTATTTATACCACAAGTTTTTTATTAACATAGAACATGTTTTCCAGCATTTTTACATGGATAGCTAATATGGTGCCTGTTAGATTTCCATCTCTGAAAGCCCAAATTACACACTTGATGAGTAATCAAATGAACAAATTGGAAACAGGTATTTTCTTTTATAAAGTCAGGGTTTTTTTGTTCATAATATCTTAAGCTAGTATGACATATATAAAGAAGAGTAATTTCAGTCCTTATTTTGTTGGTTTTTAAACCATGACTGAGAAATATTTTGACCACGGCCTTTATAATAGTGTATTCGTCAAGACTAACACAATTGTTTAAGGAGGCAACATTGCATTGGTTTTGGGGAGATACATCTTAATCATGACAAATTCAGAAAACAAAAGCAAAAACAAAAAAAGAAAAACAACTATGGATGATGGAAATTTTACTTTGATTGATTCAACATGTATTTCATATATTCATCTGATTACCAGCTATATGACAGGTACTTACGCAGAGGATCTAAATCTAAAGGAAAGAGACTAGATTTCTGCTCACTTGAATTTACATTCTATAGGGTATTACAGAAAACAAAACAAAAAAAGCAGTTGAGATAAATTTGAATAATGAAGAGTCATGAATGAAATGAAATAGGGAAGGAGCTGATGATCTCTTTTCTTTAGGATGATCATGAAAGTTCTATCTGAGATAATGCACGAACTGAGTGAAAATGGTAACAGACAATCATTTGAAGATTTGGAGCTGAGAGATCCTGGCAAATAAATCAAGTACAAAACATCCTGATTTTAAAATGTGCATGGAATGTTTGAGGACTAGAAAGAAGACTAGAATGGCTGGTATCTGACCACAGACAGAGCTGAAACTGGAGAGACAGAAAATGGATAATGCCTTATAAGCCATAGCAAAGTATTTGGATTTTAAGTATAACAGAGAGTTTTAAGCAGCCAAGTGTTATGATTCAAGCGGTATATTTAAATATCCATTTTGACTTGTTTAGTGAGAATGAATTGTACGAAGGCAAGGAGCTGCTGTTGGAATTTGGGATAAACATGATGATATCTTGTACAATAGAGGCAGGAGGGGAGATAGACAGAAGTGGACAGCTGGGGGGGTATCTTTTGGTGTCAACAGAACTCCATATTGGAGCAGACATTAGTGAAGGTAGAAAAAATACTTGTACATGAGTGTGTGTGTGTGTGCATGTGTGAGTGTGTGTGTGTGTTTTCTTTTTCAAACGATTTGATGGTGGTATCTTTTATTGAGAAGGGAAATCTGGAGGAAGCAAGTATTAGGTGTCAGAGCTGGATTTGGAACATGATAACTTTGAGATGCCTATTTACATATTCCAGGTACGTTGTTGGATATGGGACTATGGAGTTCTGGAGTAGTTTAGGGAGAAAATACAGACTTGGAATTCATCATTAGTCTTTTATTGACTCCATTTTATAGAATTAAAACCTAAGCCCATGGTTGTGTTTAACCAGAATATATAATCTATATTCAGGGAAGATTTACTCAAAATTGAGTATAAAGTTGATTTTAGAGACAACTGATGTGGGAAAGTTATGAAACTTTGTATCTTTAATATTTGTACATTTTCCCTCAAACCAGAAGACAATACATAAAACCTAGCAAAATATTCACTTATGAAAATCAATTGAAAACAGGAGAAAAATAGTCTGGAAAAGGATACAAACAACTTGTGACCTAATTGTACAATGTAAATTTTAAATTGAAATGCTTAAGGTCTTTGCTTTAATAAGCATATTTCTGAATAAGAAAGTAGCAACTAATCATATCCATTATCAGTTACAAAAGGATTTTTTTTCTTTTCCTCCAAGAGAAAATATTTCTGGCAAAGGAAGATTAGCTTTCATAATCAATAATAAGACAAAAATGAAGATTGGGCTATTCTTACTTGGTAGTCAAAGGTTGGACTCCATTTAGGAAGGTTTCCTTTTTACCCTTACTTTTGGGCAACTCGATGATTAGATTATCTCTGAAAACCTCCCACAACACATTTGGCATTTAGTCCAACCCTTGAAGAGACAGCACAATAAAATATATTTCATGTTTTCCTCATAGAACAATTTGTCCACATGTACCATTCAGCTCACCATCAGTAACTGTCTCTAATTCTTAACCCTCTAAGTGTAATTGAACTTAATTTTCTAAGTAAATTGTGATAACCTTTCATTTAATGTAGTCCTGCTGTAATTCAAATATTCATTTTAGACATTGTACAAGGATAGTTTCCCCTCATCAGAAGGCTTTAGGTAGCTTCAGTTCTTTCTGTGTAGGTGTGATGCCATGTCGTAAATACTCAGTTTATTTTCAAAAGGAAAGTTAAAAGCTGACTGAGAGCTCTGCTTAGATTCTCATAACATGCCCTTACGGTGCTACAGAGTTCAAAGTCTTTGGGATCATTTATGGGGTCAACAACAATGAACCTACAATCAGAAGCTCTGGATTCTGGATTAAGTCATTCTCTAACTAGCTCTGTGATCTTAGGCAAGACTCTTAATTCATCCCTGAAATGAGACTGCTGGACTGGAATAAAGAAATCAAAAAACTTTTTCTGTAATGGTCCTAATAATAAGTATTTTAGGCTTTGTGGACTAAGATGCAAATCTAGGACATTATAGACATATATTAAATATGTGTGTGTATTACATATTATATATATGTGTGTGTATATATATATTAAAACAAGAGAGGAAACAAATTTCCAAAAGTATGTGTTGACAAAATTTAAAACTTTCTTCACACACGGAAATTTGAATTTTATATAATTTTTATATGTTATAAATACCATTTTTTTCAACTACTTAAGAATGTAAAAACATCACAAGTGGCATAAAAACAGAAAGCAGAACTGATCTGGCCTATGGAAGGTAGTTTTTGAATTCCTGAACCAGATTAGCTCTAAATTCCTCTAATAAAGCTCAAATGAAGTTTTTATTATATAGTCATTATAATATCTCCAATTGTTTTCTCTATGAAAATTGTGTAAGATTTTCAAAATTATACAGGGCATTTGTCTAACTTTTTTTTTTCCATTCAGTGTTTTATGTTTTAAATTATGTCAGGGAATGTCATCAATTTATAATTATAAATGTGTATAAAATAGGCGAGGGATAGGGGCACTTGGGTGGCTCAGTTGGTTAAGCGTCTGACTTCAACTCAGGTCATGTTTTCGCCATTCATGGTTTGAGCCCTGCGTTGGGCTCTGTGCTGACAGCTTGGAGCCTGCTTCCAATTCTGTGTCTCCTTTTCTTTCTGACCCTCACCCGCTCATATTCTTACTTTCTCTCTCAAAAATAAATACACATTTAAAAAATTAAAAAAAAAAAAAAAACAGTAGGCCAGGGATAAAATAATGTCTGAAGAGGACTGACAATAAACTAATTGTGTTTGATCAAGAATTATTAGAGTGGTTAAGAGTCCCATCTCTAGAATTAGACTGTATCAATTCTAATCCTAGCTCTGGCTAGCTGTGTGAACTTGACCAAGTTATTAACCTTATGGCTCCTCGATTTTCTCACTTGTAAAATGTAAATGACAATGTTAGTGCCTACTTCATAGCAGTGCCGTGAATATTAAATGTGTTAATACAGTTAAAGTGCTTAAAAGAAGTTTTGATACATTAGGAACTTTCAGAAAGCATTAGCTATTAATCGTGATTCTCTATTGCATAAATAATTTTACATAATCTTCAAAACAATTACAACTAGTAGGTCAGTTTTTAAAATCACTATTTTTCAAATAGAGAATCTGAGGATTAGAAAGCAACTTGCCTGGGAGAATACTGCTCAGTGCAAAGCCAAAATGCAAAGCCAGATCAGAGGGACTTTAAAACAAATGCATTTTAACTGCACAACTGGGTGTTTGATGAGAAATTATCAGTGTCTATCCAATCCAATCTCCTGTTGCATTTTTCTGACATACATGTTGTTGTTTTTCCTGGGATTACAGGCTTATAATGATATTTTATTGTATCTCTCCATTCCACACCCACCTCAAAGTAAACACACACACACACACACACACACACACACACACACACACATATATAATTTGACACAATTAAATTTACCCCCTCTTCCCAACTTGCTCAATTACTGGACAGTAACTGACATTCTAAAATTTCATTTGTCTTACATTTGGCCTTCAATTCCTAAGCTTCGTTTAAGTTTCTGCATAGTAGCTGATTTTAGCCAATACACAGAAGGAAAAGAAAAAAAACAAAACAAAAACAAGCTAAATGGCACGTGGATATGACAAAAATTGATTAATATGACAACTCTCTGCAAGAGGTAGGATATTTAAAAATATTTAATAGCAGTATGGTAACAAATAAATGCATTTCTAATACTAGCATTTCAACAAGGATGTTTGGCAGGATGAATGTGTCATAGTGCTTCTAAATACAAACAAATATGATATGCTGTGGAACCAGGTAACATGTTTTATGCATTTTATTTTATCATTATTATTATTCTTTTAAGTAATCTCTACATTCAGTGTGGGGCTTGAACTCACAGCCTTGAAATCAAGACTTGCATGCTTCACTGACTGAGCCAGCCTGGTACCCCATTTTATTATTTTTTTTTAATCGAGGTATAGTTGACATACATTGGTTTGAGGTGTACAACATACTGATTCAATAAGTTTATATGTTATGCTATGCTCACCACAAGTGTAGCTCACTTTAAAAAGTATTTAAATAAAAAAATCTGATTGCTTCTCCATCATATCAGAAAATGAAAATGGTCAAATTTGCATTTTTGGGGCTCCCAAGGTGTCCAATAGAACTGGAAAGGGAATTTAGACTAGTGTTTGTATAAGGAAAATTCTCCACCAAAGTCAGTTACAGAATTGGAGTAACTATTATATTTGGGTTTGAAGACTGTATTAGTTATATACCAGGGACCACAGATCTTTTTGCTTGGAATAACACCTGTCTGTGAATGAATCTTTAATATAATATTGTTGCTACTATGAGAGTACTAATAATCCATGCCATCATTTTGAAAGGCAATTCATTCCACCTTCCAATGCCAAAAATGAAGCAGGCTAAAATGTCAGAATACGTTTGCTTAGGATAGGAAACATGTTTTCCTCCCATGAATTACTTCCAATAGAATCTGTGTTGACTCTGTTATTTATGGAACTGTGTTCCATGATCCTAAAGGTCCAGGAGATATTAAAAAAAAAAAAAAAAAAAAAAAAAAAAAAAAAAACAAAACACTGTGGCCTCTAATAAATGATTTCTTGACTTTAAAATTTAGAGAAATACCGCACTATATATATAACTTAAGTAATCATCTTTACTATAGGACTTAACTGATTTCAAGAAATACTCTGAATCTCTGTGAGAAATGTATGTATGTAATATTTCTCACACTTATTGACCTCAGAAGTCACTACCCTTCTGTCACCTACCATCCTTTGTTTATTCGTTTGTTTTTTTCAGAACACTATTTAGAGACTAGAGGGACACAAGAGATAACTGCCTATGTACCTAATTTAGGAGAGGTAACAAAACAAAACAAAACAAGCTGAGATCTTTAAAAAACCTGAATTTTAGTGGTCTATAATAATAGGCTTAGAGCCAGTTACTTCTGACAGAAAACTAACAATCCAGAGAAATAATAATAATAATAAAACAAAAAAGGAGCCATTACTTTCACTTCCTATGGCTTTCAGGCATTTCTGAATCCAAATTGTGTGCCATTTACCATGAAGAGCTTGGACTTTCTTCAACTGTGCCATCTGTTGAAGCACAGGATAGATCACTACTTCATGACCTAGTCATTCAAAATAGATTGTGTTTCAATAAATACAGAATACTCCACTGAACAATTTTTCTTTATTAATCTGGTTTTGGAAGATTCTTCCATTTAGCCATGTTTTATTGGAATAAAATTAATTGATCACAATAGAGCTTATTTTACAACAGTGTACAATTCCAAGTTATCCCAATCCCTCTTGTCTTCAATGAATTATCTTTTTCCTGCATAGACTTAGTCAGCCTTACAAGTAAAATATAACTAATAATAAACTGACAGTCTATGGTGATTAGTGTGCAGTCCCTTAACTCTGTAACTGGAGGGCTTCTTTACCCAACTTTATAAGCAAGTTTATTTCCTCTAATTTGGTTAAATTAAATTTGTTAAAATGCTGATTGATTTTCCATCTGAACTTATCAGTTACGACGATACTTAATGAAACAAAAGGTCAATTTGTTCTAATTTGCTACTGTTTTGTTAAATCAGTAAGCAAATTCTACTTGTTGAAGAATTCACCTTTCCCCCTCTTTTAAAATAATTTATGCCTATGTTCACAGTGATAAATAGATATTATTATACATTAGCAAATCTATATCCTTTAAATTCCATTAACATTGTAAGTTCTTGAGCAAGGCTTCTGCCTTATGTATCTTGTATCCTCCTTACTTATTTGGTGAATAATAGATAATTAATATTAGATGATTGAATGAACACTTCTAAAAATACATATCTTTATGCTTTAAATATGGTTATAGAATGGCAAGGCAAAATCATTTTCAGCATATTTTCAGAACCCACACTCTTCCTAAAACAAATGTTTTCCAAACCACAAAGCACAATACTTGTAAATAAATTGTTCATTCCTAAGTTTGTTATGGAGATAAAAGTGGCTATCTTTCAAAGAGGGCATAGAGCTTTATCTTTTTGTTAAGTTAATCATGATATATTTGATAGGTAGAGCTAGTAATAGACTTATATAAAATTAGATTTACACAAAAGGTAAAAAAGTCACAGGCTAGAAGTTAGCAAAAAGAAATGTGGCTACAAAGGGCTTTTTTAAAAACTCACCAGAGTCTTTCAGGAAAAATTTTCTCCTACCATGCACACAATACCCGCTATGGTATAAACATAAGGACAAGAGTAGACCACAGCTTCTGGGACACTGACTCATGAAGGATTGAATGGGATAGAGCAACACTGAATATAGGTCTGTATTGAAAATATAGAAATACTGTCTTTTTTTTAAAATTTACTTGTCCAGTAGAATGATGACAAGGAAAATGGTGCATTTACATAGTTTATTGAATAAGTAAAGCAAAGCTTTATTATTGATTTATTAAAATTACTTGTTTATATTGACTGGCATAAATGTTTTATGTATGTGAGATTTACCAAATGCATGTCACACAGCACTGAAATAAGTGTCAACTACATTTGCAAATAAGACTTGAGTTTTCTAGATGATTTTGAAATTTAAGCTTTCATTAAAAATATGTACTGAGAATTGTCAGTTTCTATTAAACTCAATCATATCGTGTCCCAAATTGCTTTTGGCCAAAGAGGATTAGTTACTCAACATTGATTTTCATTTCTTGGTACTATTTTATAATTCTTGTAATCTCTTTTGTATTTTAAAAATTGTCTTATTCATAGGCAATTATTAATTATTATCCTTAAGAAATTCCAAAGTGTATTGTTAAAAAGAAAGTTTTCAATTCTTAGAACACTTTAAGGACATTTACTGTTTTGTAAACGAATTTGAAATTGATTTCCTATTTGGGGATATTAAACAAACTCATATGTCTCTAAATGTTACAGCAGAAACAACCATATTATAAACTATTTTTTCTGTATTAAATTTTATTTTAAAATACTAAAATCTTAAATTCCTATGGACTCTACCGGGAATCTTGCTTTCTTTGTTTTTATTAGTGGTTTTAAAGCATTTTGGCGGATTCACATCAGCAACTAAAATTAAGATTGGATGTATTTAATCACTGGACAGAAAATTTTTCTCTTTTGACAAAAAATAAGCCCTGTGTCTCAGAATTTTCTTAACAATGTCTTAAAAGCAGATAATATCTGTAATGTTTACTTTTTTTTTCTGCTAAATTATCTAATCCATATTTAGGGACATCAAAAATTTTGTTCATTTACTGAAAGAGAGCTCCTACTTAATCTATGAGTGTTTGGGAGGAAAATTTTAAAAAACTCAAATTTAAGGGGAAAATACATGCACTATTTGCTGATTACTCCTCTGGACAAGAGGTGGAAAAACTCTCCAAAGTGTGCTGTAGGCATCAAAGGAGTTGATAGAAACCAAATAATGGACTTCTGCTGCCTTTAGTGTTAAAAACACAGCTTGCATCTTTCTACTTCTGTGATGCATTATGGTTGACACAACTTTGAGATAAAATTAAATGTGATTTTGACCCTAGCTGTGTAGCATGAATGCTGCTAACGGAGATAATTTCTCCCTTTCCATATATATGTTCAAGGGTAGGACAAAAAAATGCCAGGAGTGCCTAGTCATTTTGGCCTTCTAAACTAAAGGGGACTTGAGACCTTTATCCTTACTGATCACAAAGAGAAGAAGTGAATCTCAGTTAAATGTAAGAAGACATTTTGTAAATTGAGCTGTTTGATTCTATGGGACTATAGATGATTACGAATCACATTATTTCAGCAGCCTGGTATTATGGCATAAGTATTTTACCATTAGAGTTTTTCTGTATAATGAAAGTGCAACTCATTTGCAAATGTTATTTGTTCTATTGATTTTGTTTACTCAGTAAAATGTATGTTTGAGCTGTGTTTCACTTATATTAAGGATGATTTAGTTTTGTATTATATTTTTGAGTTATGAAATTGCTCGAAGAATATTTCCTATGCATTTTCATGTTTATCTATTATTTAAAATTAACCTAAGGCCTAGAAGACTCAGAATATGTCTCTGCATATTCTATCATATTAAGAATAATTGTACAATTAATTACAATTCTTCTTTTAAGCCAACCCTAAGATCTTGAAATGTGTGTGAACAGGTAAACAAGTTCTAATTTATCTATCTTCTAGCTCATACTGAAAACCAGCTTAGAGAAAAAGTTATTGTTTGAGAAGACAGTGCCAAATTGAAGATACTTATTGCGGTACTCTAAAAATGTGCCCAGGGTTAAAATATATCACCCTGAGACATTAGTCAGGAAACCTGCACAGTTAATAGGAACCCTCAGTTTGACTAATTGTTGGCATTAAGAAGGAAATTTCAAGGTCTATTAAGAAGGAAAATGAAAACCCAAGTGCATATGTGGTTTAGAGTGTTTAGTGGAGTCTGGCAAGGACATAGACAAAAAGTAATGAACAAAAATAATAGAAAATGTTACAAAGAGGCCTTGTGAAAGTCAAGTACTATAAGAGGGATAAGGAGTAGCCAGGGATGATCCTGAGGGCAGTTTGATCTATGGTTGAAGGATGATTATTCTTCAGATTAGTAGTATATACTATAGCTGTAGGTATGTGTCTTTTAACTCAAGCTGATTATTTAGGAACAAATATTAATGTTTGGTAGATTTTTAAAAATCAGCTACATATCAAAACAGGAAAAACTGAGTATCAGGGTGCCTGGGTGGCTCAGCCAGTTAAGCGTCCAACTCTTGATTTTGGCTCAGGTCATGATCTCACAGTTCCTGAGATTGAGTCCCCAGTCGGGCTTTATGTGGACGGCATGGAGCTCACTTGGGATTCTGTCTCCTTGTTCTCTGCCCCACCTCACTTGTGCTCTCTCTCTCTCAGAATAAGTAAGTAAATCTTCAAAAAAAAAAAAAAAAAAAGAAAGGAAAAAAAAAAAAACTAAGTATCTTCCATCTGAACAGAAAAAGTATTTATTAATGGATATCAATTTATTTTGCAATTTTATTTCATTAAAGACATTTCCGTGGTAAATAGTTTTATGTCCTTATTTAGATTTAATTTAAAAATGTTTCTATACTACTCCAAAACACTTGGGTTGTAAGTGGAGACAAATGATTTTCTATGTGATTTTAGTGAATTAGACCAACAAGAAAAATGTCCAGGGTGATGAGGCATCTGAAATTAAGGATGTTAAAATAGTCACTTCCCTTTTTCTTAGTTAACTTAAATCTCTGTTAAGTCAGAAAATGTTCTAAGCTGAAAAATATAGTAGTATTACTTTGGGTAATCCAAACTAAAATGAAACATACATATTATTTTGAAATAGTGTATATCATCAGTCACTAGAATTATTGAGTGGCCAGTACATATGGAGTGCTGTATTGACATTCGAAGATATTCATAGATGTTTAGCTCCAATTATAAGCGAGTATTATTACTACCTTTGAGTAAACACATTTGTACTAGTGATTTAGATGCGCTTTGTGTACAGGAGTTAGAAACATAGATAAAGCACTAAACGCTCACATTTTTGTTCAGTACAAATGACGCTAATCAATTTCTGACTGATAGCTTGTTGGACTGAGCCAAGGAGCAGAGATGATGCTTTTATGTACCTTAGCTGTGTTTTATTAAATTGACCTCATGACCTGCCAGGATTCCTGCTTCTCCCGAGTGCTGAAAGACACTTGTATTCACAAGAATTTATTGAGTAAAAAGCAATGAGCTAGGTGTTAGGTACAACATGATAAATAAAACCGTCCAATTTCTCAAGGAACTCACATTCCAAAGACGTTTTTTGTCAAAATGAAGTTGTTGCATTGCCTGTGTGAAAAGTATCAGAGGTGCTTGTTTCAAGGGCAGATTCCTGGACAGAGTCTTAAGTTTTCTGCTTCACCACCTTGAGTTCTGGTAACCTGCATTTAAAAAATAATGCCCTTTATATTGCTTAAACCTTTTTATTTAGAATACTTTTGAGTAATAGATTCTTTAGCAGAAACTTATTTTCAAAGTAATGTAGTAATAGATATGCTCAGGGAATTGCAAGCATAGAGAAGGGACATGTAACCCAATCTAGAGGAGCAGGAAGGCATTCTTTGGAAGGAGCATCTAGGGGCGCCTGGGTGGCGCAGTCGGTTAAGCGTCCGACTTCAGCCAGGTGACGATCTCGCGGTCCGTGAGTTCGAGCCCCGCGTCGGGCTCTGGGCTGATGGCTCAGAGCCTGGAGCCTGTTTCTGATTCTGTGTCTCCCTCTCTCTCTGCCCCTCCCCCGTTCATGCTCTGTCTCTCTCTGTCCCAAAAATAAATAAACGTTGGAAGGAGCATCTAAGGTCGGCTATCACAGGAAACCCCTATTTCTCATGTGTGGTTTGGTGGGGATCATTCCAGAGCCTTTCTAGCAGCAGATAATCTCCATATCAAGGAAGAGATGATTAGTAAGAGACTGGTATAGATGAAGAAATGCAAGGAATTTGTTTAGGGGGAGAATAAGGGACATAAAAAAGGAGGATTAATAAGATGATTAGGCACCAAATCATCACAGAGCCTGAATGTTATGTTAAGGAAATTGGATCGTATCTTGTATTTCACTGGTTTTGATATTCAAATTCAAATAAAATTGATTATTAAAGAAACAAGTCCAGAGAGGGAAGCATTGCAGAATTTTTAACACGAAAGCTGTTCTTCTCCAGCTAGTCGTTGCCATGGGGAAATGTGGCATAGAATTGCCAGATTGTCCAGTCTTTCAAAAATAGCCAAAAATCTGGTGTATTCATTAGAATTAGGTTCAGCTGCAAATAACAGGATATCTTAAAATAAGTGTTTCAGCAACAATGAAATTATTTATTGCTCACAAATTAGTCTGGAAAAATGCAGTGCTAGGCTAGAATGTCGGTTCTGTTCTACCAAAACTATATGGAACCAGATGATGTCTACCTCACTCCTCCATTATCCCTGGGTTCTGACTCTTGTTGTTATGATTCATTGTGTCCAGGCAGCAGAAGAAATGAACAAGGTGATGGAGGAGGACAGTGTTCTCATTTAAATAAGTTCACTGGAGATGGCCATAGAGCTTTATTCTATGTCTACATGCCTTAGGTGTAAGGAAGACTGTGAAATGGATTTTCTAAAATTCTGAGTAACCATTGCTCATTAAACATTTTATTATTATGGAAAAAAACGCAGAATGAATATTAAGGGACCAGAAGCATTTTGCACTACATTCAATTACACATGAAATATTAAGTATCTATCTATCTATATATCATCTATCTATCACTATGTATGATCAATACTAGTAATATTGGGAAAAATGTTTGAGCTATACATAGTCTTCAAGCTATAAGTTTGTTAATGACAGTCTTTGTTTTATGGGAATCTTTGGATATTCTGGAGGAGCAGATTTAGCTGTTCAATATACAGAGAAGGTTTGTGTCATAAGCTATTTAAGTGGTCAAATTATCTGAACTTAGTGACTATATTTTTGGATAAAAGGGAGAGGGAGAATTAAGGAATTACTTCCAGGGTTTCAGTTTGTTTTATTTGACAGATTAAGGTGCAACTAATTGGAACAAAAAAAAATCCCAAAGGATGATTAGTTTGCAGGGGAAGAGAAATCCATTTTTGCCCAACTCTGCATTGGCATATTGCACACATTTTGATATCAAGACTGAAGGTAGAGGAGAGGTTTGAGTCATAGATTCAGGACATACAGGATATGCCAAATGAAACTATCATCATAGAAAAAATCATCAAGATAACACAGAAGTGGGTATAGTTTTAAAATAGCAGTGTTAAGGGAACAGAATAATGGCAAAATGGTTATTCAAGAGTTGATCAAAGAGATGTAAAACCAAACTCATCATGAAAGTAAATAAGTGAGAATTGGTAGAAGTTTGAGTGTTAGCTCAGCAGATGTGTTGTAGGTAGATGTCCACTGCGTTTGTTGATTGACAGTATGCTAATTAGTGAAAGGTGCTCTCCCTCCTTAAAAGAAGGTGTTTTGGGAAGGAAGATAAATGCCAGTGTGTGGGTAAGTGAATGGTAGGTGTGGAAGTGGATATAAATAACTACTGTAAATACAAATCTTTTGTAAAAATTGCTAAGAAGGTATTATACACAGGATGAGGGTAAAATAAGATCAAGGGAAAACCATTTGTTTATTTAGAATGGAATAAATATAAGTATATTTATTGGATTAGAAAAAGAGAGAGTATGGAGAAAGACTTTGAAGGTGTCTAAGTTGGATGTGATGACCACTTGACCGGAGTGTGAGGAAGAAATGACCTCAAGTGTAGCAGCATGGATTACAATTTAAGGATGAGAAGACATGACAATGTGGCTGTACATAAGCTTTAGTTTGGGGTATAGGAATTTATGGACAATTATTCCTCACCAATACAATGTTCATAATTAATTTATCTTCTATGATAAAGGTGGGAAGTGTAGATGAAAAATTCACAGAGAGATCAGAGGCTGCAGATAAGTTAGGAAACAATGATTTTGTAATGATGCCAATTAGCAGAGGGATTTCTGTGTGTGTGTGTGTGTGTGTGTGTGTGTGTGTGTGTGTGTGTTAAGCCATGGTAATGGGATGAAAGGACACACATGTTATTGACCCAGATATGAATTTGCTGAGCCTATTTGGTGGAGGCATAATGCTGCAAATGTGTTAGATGATCTCCATAGAGAATTATTCAATGGATAAATAACTGAGTCCAAACTAGAGAGGAAAGAGAAAGAATAGTTCCAATAGACAAGAACAGGTTGCAAGAATTGAGACAATGGTGGTCTTTAAGAATCTGAAGATAAGATTTAGCAGAAAGGAACTTTAGAAAAAACTGGAGGATATGGGGTAATAGTCAAAAAGGAGGATGTTATGAATTAGGTTGTTAGCTGGACTACTCCATGATAATAGGAGTGGCTGGTTAAACTTAAATAAAGGCAAAGTCTTGGGTACTATGTTTTCAAAGGCTATTAGTTGTCGGGTGGGTATATATCATTACTTTACAGAAATGTATTATGTGCATTACATAGATCAGGTTAAGATTTTGATACATAGACCTAAGAGTAAAAATAAATCTTCTGTTTCCAACACCTATTTGATTTCTAACTGCTGGAAGGTATCTAACTTTTCTCAGTTTTAAATACTATAATGGTAAAATGGAAATAGCAAAGTTAATTACCTTCTATAGCGAGTAATGAAAAAAAATCTGAGCTTTTAGAGATTAGCTGTGACATATCATAGAGAACATTATAAACAGAAAGATGAAGAGACAAATCTAGTCTTCCTTGCCTAATTGTAGCTCACTGAATAAACAGCCTTCTGAAGCCACTCTCCTTCCTTGGCTTAGTATGCAGGACAATTGATAATCACGAAGACACACAGAAGGAGTAGTTGCAGATGGTTCACATTGATTACACTGAGATGTCATGGTGATCTTTCTGCAGTTCTTAGGCACTAAAATCTGAAGAGAATTTCAGAGAGATTACAAATAGGCTATGACCCATCAACATAGTCCCTCAACCACAATTGGAGAATCTCTTGAAGCCTGGGGGAAACACAAGATTCCTTTATTATTTTTAAGAAACAAGTTGTTTCAACACTAAAAGATAATAGGTAAATTGATAGTGTTTCTGTGTGTGTGTGTGTGTGTGTGTGTGTGTGTGTGTGTGTGTGTTTTAATTAATACCTATGGAGCGCCTGGGTGGCTCAGTCGGTTAGGCGTCCGACTTCGGCCCAGGTCATGATCTCACGGTCCGTGGGTTCGAGCCCCGCGTCGGGCTCTGTGCTGACAGCTCAGAGCCTAGAGCCTGTTTCGGATTCTGTGTCTCCCTCTCTCTGTGACCCTCCCCCGTTCATGCTCTGTCTCTCTCTGTCTCAAAAATAAATAAACGTTAAAAAAAATTAAAAAAAATACCTATATCCATTTCAAGATGAAGATAGCCTAATTTTTCACACTTCCAAAAAAGATGGGTATCATAAAAAGAGAATTTAGGGATCTCCTAATTCATGTGAATGGAAGTAAACATCTTACCCTAAAGGAGTAATAAAAACCTTGTGTATATGGCCAGTGGTAGGAGTTTATTTCTATCATAAGTTAGTTTTGATAAAGCTGTGAAAGACTAAAGCTGTGATTGATGTCAGAAATTTTAGGTCATGAGGTGAGTGAAAAACAAGAATGAGGACAAACACTACCAAGTATACCTTGTCTGAAGATATTTGGGAGTTAGTCATATATAGAAAACATGGTTGTGATTTTAAAGCCAAATATTTTATAAAGAATAAACATCTAAATAAGCAAAGACTATGTGCAATTATACACTTCTAAAGGTTTTTTGATTTTTCTTAAAAAGTAGTCTCAACTCTGAAACAAACAACAAGATAAACTTTTTAATATTCCTCTTCATCAATAATTATTTTCCTAAATTAACTTGGAGTTTTCATTGAGTTGTTCAGTATTTTGTAGTATGGGTTGTGTTTCCTTGTGGACACAAATTATACCAAGTGGAAATTTGCCTAATAATCATTCTATTGTTTTGTAGGATTCAATTATAATCATTGATTTGGAAGATATCTTAGAGATCAGTCTAAACCAACTTCCTCATCTTTAAATTTTAAATAGAAAAATTGTTTGTAAGCCAGCCAAAACACTTGATTCTTTCCTTGCTTCTAGTTTGAAATTCTTATTATAGCCAGAGCCTGTTTCCCTGAAATGTAGGTGAAAAACTAATAAGAGAGGTGGGAGACTAAGAGGGAGAATGTTCACTCTCTGTTTTTCCAAATTGTTATTTACGGTTAAAGTACTCCATTGGTTTAGCTAAAAATACTTTGTTTGCATTTCTTGTGTTGCTAATAAGATTATGAGATGACATTTTGATTCTTCACAGAACAGAGAGGAGACTTCATGCCACATCTAATAGGTGTTGAAAATGGAAGGTGCGGTAGGCACAATTTCTTTTCATGTTGGCAGATGGGAAAGAAGGTGGAGGACTGGAATTGGGATTTGCATTCTTGGAGGAAGGGGCTTGCCTTGGCAGATGGCTGTAGTTTCTACTGCTTTTTGCTCTTGTAGTCTACAGCCCTTATTCTCACCCTAGTTTCACATTCTACTAGACCCAGGAGTTGATACTGGTGGTTTACAGTTGGAGAATCTGTGTTCTCATTACATAGCAAGTAGAAAGGTCAAGTAACCCCATTTTTACTCAAGTGGTAGAAATGTGCTTCTGAAATATTATAATTCTGATTTCATTTTCCCATAGTAATAATTGCTTAATCGACATATGCCAAGTGGGCCAATTATTCTAAGGTGTCATATTTTGGAGGGGGGTCGGCAGGTAAAACATAGTAATAATAAGATGCAAAAAGATGTAGAACTATGCATGTTGATCATTGACTATGGAATTACTAGTACAGACTGCTCATAAGTTATGTTAAGGTATTTTGTAGGTTTTTATGAGTAGACCTAAATCCCTACAATTCTTAAACTTTTTGGATTCTTTGCCAAAATTTACCCTGTGTGCTAAACAGTATAAATTTACAAACTGTTTTGTGAAACAATGTTCATATGCAAGTTATGCTTTTCTCATACATTTTAGTTATCTATTCAATAGAAACTATTCCGAGAGCTAGAGATAATACCATAGTCCTGTGCTCAAGAATCTTATGGTCTAGTAAATAAACTTGTTCTTATTTTCTCTATTGTTTATGACATAAAATTTATATCATCAAACAATTTATAGATTGATTCCTGCAACAATAGCTGTATATAATTATATTATTTGTAAATATGTTTAAAAATTTGTAAGGCTATTTATTTATTTTGAGAGACAGAGAGCACATGCACATGCACAAGTCGGGGAGGGGCAGAGAGAAGGAGAGACAGAATGCCAAGCAGGCTCTGCACCATCAGCCCCTATGTGGGGCCTGAACTCACGATCTGTGCGATCATGACCTGATCATGGTGGTATTGTGGCTTGCTTTAAAGTGATATTAAACTGGAATATTTTGGGGTTTCATTCATGCATCAACTATTACTGAAAGCCTAAGTTATGACTAGCATGGAACATGTTTGTGTGTAAGTTGTACATGGAATTATCTCTATGCAAACATAAAATCATCAGCATAGTCTCTATATCAAAGCTAACAGAACAGGAAAAGATGACTGATATTTTTGATAGTAGATGAAAGAGAGATCCAAGAGTTGTTCTGTTTCTGAGGAAACACAGAGAAGCTGGAGTCAGTTTCCAGCTCTTTTCAAGACTTATTCTGGTTCCAACATGTTACATTTTCTCTGACGTAAGGTAACACATTCCAAGCTCTCTTGATGTTTTCTAAGAAATATAATTTTTCAAATAACTTAAAGATTTATATTTTGAATGATCATTGTATTATTTTCAAAAAAATGGTAGGTGTATGACTATCTTGAGATGATGCTTATAAGCCACAAATTTTATACCAAAAACAGCCAGATAGATGGATTTTCCTACATGCTTTCCCAAATAAAATAAGCCCAAAGTTAAATACTCACTCCAAAGCAATCTGTATTGTAAGTGTGAAGGTGTAGGTCTATTCCTTAAGAGCTTTCTTCTTCATAGAGGGTATTAAGATTTTCTTCTTTAAATACCAATGTTTGGCTCTTCATATTTCTCCATGCTCTGTCATGAACCAATTTAATTGCCTTCATATAATCAACAGTGATTGACTTTACCCATGATGGTTACTGTTATTTTATAGAATTCCAAGTTATTTTTCAGTGTTCCAGGATTAATTTGTATTTGTCCTTTACAAATTATCTCATTACATTTCTTACTGTCACTATAATAACAAAATAAATCAAATGAATTTTCAATGGTGCTATGACTGATTTAAGAGATAATGATATTTTTTAACAGTTTTAAATGGCACATATCATGCGATGACAAAATGTTTTAGCTAATAGATGCAACTATAATCCAACTTATTTTTACTATTACAAGACACATTTCTATTTTCCCTAAATCTGTCGAGAGTAAAATTCAGACACCTCTGTTTAATTTATTTGCTAATAAGGATAAATTAGCACATGTTTTCATACGAGTCAAGTAATCATGAATTTAGATTGAACTTAAAAACTGAAATGACATATGTAGTAACAGTTGTCATAGTCACAAAGTCTGAGTACCTAGGTAAGCTTTCCACAGAGAAGATATAACAGGTTCATATTTTGTACAATAACCTGACCTACTTTCACTTTTTCTAGAATATGTTAGGTAGAGGAGCAACAGAAGAATTCTGCCATTCAGAAAATGTCCCACTAGTGTAAGAAAACATTAGACTAGTCCCCATCTGGGGAAAAAATACTTTGTTGATTATGTATTTTATGAAATTTTGCCCCTTATCACAGACAAAAATGTACAAACATTTTACAATGCCGAATGCAGGGGCGCCTGGGTGGCTCTGTTGGTTAAGTGTCCAACTTCTGCTCAGGTCATGATCTCACATTTTGTGAGTTCAAACCCTACATTGGGCTCTATTCTGAGAGCTCAGATCCTGGAACTTGCTTCAGATTCTGTGCCTCCCTCTCTGTCTGCTACTCCCCCACTTGCTCTCTCTCTATCTCTTAAAAACAAATAAACATTTAAAAAAATTATAAAAATAAAATGCCAAATGCAATGTTAGTCCTTTTCTAAATGCATTAATATGGGAACAGTTCAAATGGTTCCACATCGAAGGGAATTGTGAGATTGCTAAAGGAAAACTGTCAACTGAAATGGTTATTCTTTTTTTTTTTTTTTTTTAAAGCGAGAGAGCACTTTAAAGTGTGTGAGCTGGGGAGAAGGGCAGAGAAAGAGAGAGAACCTTAAGCAGGTTCCACGCTCAGCATGGAACCTGACATAGGGCTCCATCTCATGACCCTGGGATCATGAACTGAGCCAAAAATCAAGATTTGGATGCTCAACTGACTGAGCCATGCAGGCAACCCCAAAATAGTTTTTTCTTAATACTAATATGCCTAATAATATACTATCCCAAATATGTATATATACATCATAATAATGTGGTTCTGGTCTCATAGACAACTTCCAATCCTCATAGTCTAGACATTGTTTGCTACACTCAACCAAGAAACAAATATTATATCCAACAACCTCTTACAAATGATATCCATGATATGGCAATTGAAGCCACTTTCAAAAATGCAAGCTTCAGACATACATTTTTCAACATGAGGTACTATGTACAGAATGCTGTTAATGCTATTTTAAAGTAGTTTTTGTAAATTTGACTTGATTTTTAAGAAATAAGAATATATATTCCATCAATCTTACTTTTATATATAGTATAAAAGTACTGCTTTTTACTGGGTACTGACTACTACATAATTCTATGTATTTGTCTTAAATTTTTTAAGTATTTAAGTGCCTCTTCACATGGCCTAGTTACCAAAATGTTTTGAAAGAAGGGAGATGTTATTTTTATTAGAGTGTATTAGTGTTTGTGAGGTTATATTTAAAAATTTTTAAGTGTAACTGGTGTGAGGCCGAATTAATTTTGGGTGATTTTGGAAAGGAGCTCATTATTGTATAAAATGAGTTTAGATTTTATGGTTTTGTGAACTTATCAGTACTTTATGATTTTATAGCTCTAAGTATTTAATTTTAATTACTCCACATTAAAAATAAAACATGTAGAGAAATAAGACAGTTTTACATGTTTCAAATACTAGGACAAATAAGGAATGAATTTTTATATTTTAGTAAGATATTAGCATTTATTTTAGTACAATCACTAAGGAAGAAAATACACACATATTAAGTAAAATAAAATGTACACCTAAAATTTTTATTATAGAAAATTTAGTCTTATCATGGGCTAATAGAGATATTCAAATAAATACCCAGTTAGGTTAATCAGATCTTGAACATGCATTAGATACAACTCAAGCTTGAAGAGACCTAAGGTCACCATCAGGCTACCTCTACCTTCTTATTAACTTAAATTTTTCCATTATTTTCACTTAAATGTCACTGTTTTATTCTTTATATTACCCTTTCAAAGTATCACTAAGTTTCAGAAAATGTAAAAGACAACTTTTCCTTAGAAAACAGATTGTTATCTTGCCATAACGAATAAGGAGAGGAGTGGCATTTTTTGAAGGGGTGGTTATGGATGGTCTAGGCTTTCCTAATATACATATTGATCTATAAAGACAGTTTGAGTCTGATAATATAATTTGGGGAAGACAGTGATTGCAGAACACAGATATATCATTATTATAGCAATAGTGGAAGGAAATGAGTAACTGGGGGTCAGGAAGTAACATTCCTAATCAGTGCTTTTTGTGTATAACTGAAATTAAAGCAAACTAGACAAAAGGAAGAAAGGTTTTGGAAAGCATCATATGCTTTGATTAGGTGTCAAAATGTGATCACTTTATTGTTTTTATAAGTAGAGTGCACGGTAAAGTCAAAATTTGTGGAAAACTATTCTTAACTGATAAAATAAATGGAGAAAGGACAGGATGTAAAGAAGCTGTTATAGAGACTTAAGCCAAGAGTGACTTAATTTTGAACTATAGTTCTACCGGGGATATAGCAAAAAAAAAGTGAATATGTACAGGAAGAAAATTAAATTCATAAGTGTCCTTAAAATTGGCATGTTTGTTATTTTACAAATGTGATTCTGTATATGTTTTTGACTGTCTATTTATTCTATCAATAGCCAAGATATAACTATTTTTTATTGTTTATACCAAGTAATTCTCAGTTTATTGTGTACTGTATTTTATTTTTTATAATTTTTTAAATGTTATATATTTTTGAGAGAGAGAGAAAGTGTGAGTGTGCAAGCAGGGGAGGGGCAGAGAGAGAGGAAGACAGGATCCAAAGTGGGCTCCATGCTCTGACAGGAGAGCCCAGTGAGGAGCTCTGTCTCATGAACCAGGAAATCATGACCTGAGCCAAAGTCAGATGCTTAACCAACTGACCACCCAGGACCCCTAATGTGTACCCTATTTTAGAATCACTAATTAATTAAATGAAAAGTTTTCTTTTGAGATCACCAACACATGCCAGCATTCCCAGTTTGTCCTAGACTGAGGAATTCCCAGGGATATAGGACTTTCAGTGATGAAACTGGAGAGGGCTGGGAAAAACTGGGATGAATGTCTTTCCAAAGCACATGCACATTCTTTAAAAATTACTGATAATAGAATTGACTCTGAAAGTGAAAGGTTTCTGTATTTGCTTGGCACTGTGGAAGATACAAGTCTCCAAGAGGCGTACCATCTTTTTGTTTACTCTTCATTTTATTACAATGTTAATGGCTGCTTTTTTTTTTTTTTCAATCTCTGAGGCCATCTCTGTACCCAGACCATTTGAATCCAATCAATCAATCAATCAATCAACCAGTATCTCTGTCTCTCTCTCTTTCTCCCTTTTAAGTTAAAAAAATTTATTCTAAAATAACTACTTTAATGCCAATCTCTTTTCTGAAGGGATCTAGTAATGTAGTGGCCATGTTTTCCAAATCAAAAACCAAAACACATGGTTTAGCTCTTATTAGTACAATATAGTGAATATTTGACATCAGAAATGTCCCCAGTAAATCTAGATATATATAGCTGTGCAACTAGAAAAAAAAAGAACCCAAACAAAAAACAAAACAAAGCAAAATGATAAAAACCCAGTAAGTTTAGGGTTTGAAGTTATCAAACAGAAATCCAAGTAAAATGAACTAATTTCATAAAAGATATATACAGTATATTATATTAGGCCAATAAATGTTCAATGCATATTTCTTCCATCACCAGAATTAATCTGATGTGGCAAAATTGCTTACAGTATTTCCTGAGTTTTCTTTATTCATTCAGTCAATAGAATTGCATCCTTCTTATTCCAAGCTTCCCATAAATTGACTAGTTTAATTTATTTAGAGATTTGACATATATCTTCTTATGGACAGATTTATTTGGTGCTCAGTTTCAGTCACAGGATTAAATAAGAAATAGCAGTAAATACCCAGGTCCATAAGTTTACTGAAGCTACAGCTTTCTAGGTCATACACTTGTGATATAAAGGAGTGATTTGTTAGTAACAAGCTTTTACAATTATAGACTATATTTCCTTAGCCACTTCTTGGAACTGAATAATTCTAACTTAATTGCCCTCTTTAAATCAGATTTACTATAGTTATTTCCTTTGCAGCATTTCAAGAATAACCATATTATTCTCCAAGGAAATATCTAATGGAGTTTTTTAGCTTGGATCTTTCCTTTAGGCCCCACTTGAGGAGGTCATCTGAGAAAATAGTATTAGTCCCTGTCCAGATGTCTTCATGATAGCCCTTCTTCCACTAAGGGTGGGCATACAGCACTGGGATGGAAGAAAGGCTTACCAAATTATGAGATTTCATTCTTATTTAGTCATCTTTACACTGTCTCATTAAGTAGTTGGTGTATATTCAATTTGTAGACATGATATAAAGATTTTTGTTTTGTTACCTTATTTGATTTTCACCAATGACAGAATAACTGGGTACTAATAAGTTAGATAGGTTAAACGAGGTTTACTAACACCCAAGTGTAGTATTCTAGAAGCCAGTTTTTAAAAAGATAAATATTTTACCACAAATGTCACTTTGTCTTACTAGAATGATAACTGTGTATTAAAAGTAATGGGATTAATTAAGCTCTAAAAGTTTTCTTCTAGCCTTTAAAAGTTTTATTATGAAAACTTATTACTTCTTTTAAGCCATATAGTGTTGTGATTTTAATTGATCAGCTACAACCCAAATAACCAAACTACTTTAAATTCTCATCAGATTAGAAAATATTATCTACAGTTTTTTCGCAGCTTCTCTTTGTAATCCAATGATCTATTTACCAAAATATGAGAGACCATAACCCTTAGAGCTATACATCACTGTAACACATCCTACATCCTCATTATTTAATTTTGAATTATTACCATATATACTTAAATATGACTTTCTAGTATATTCATTTACCATATAAATACCTAGACTAGGACTTATTTTTTTGCTCAATGGATATTTCGTGATCAATATTTTTCAAATCTTTTTAAAGTTAAATATGTAATAGTTCTACTAGTTTTCTACATTTTTAGTATGGAAATTTGTTTGCTCAAGAGAAAATTATCATTGTTTAGAATAATTGCCTACTATTATTTTTTTTATGTGTATCTTGACCTGGTTCTTGTTATTTAAGAACTTAAATATAACATGTATGGAATATCTGAGCTAATTGCCTTTGTAACTTCCCCATATTCTTTTAAAAATGGTACAGTGCTTTGTCCTTTGATCCATATGTCTCTAGCATTATACTACTTCATTTTTCTGTTCCCCTTGAAAACAGAACATCTTGCAGATTTACTACTTGCTATCTCCAAATTCACTTCCTTTATTTTATCCTTAAACCCTCCATTAGGCTTGTCTGACCCATTCCTCTGAAACTGCTCTTTTAAGGTTACAGAGGACTATCACACTGTAAATTTTACTTGCCATTCCTCAGTCTTATCTTACATGAATTATCAATAGCATTTGAAACACATAATTTTTTCTCTTCTTCAAACACTGTTTTTCGCTTGCCTTCCAAAACTCTACTATCTTCTAGTTTACTTCCCCCTACCCCCTACCCCGCCCTGCCACATTGGCTACTCTCTCTGTCCCTTTGTTCATTCTACCTCATCTCCCTAACCTCTTCACTTTCGAGCACCCCCAGGGCTTACTTCTTGCCTTTCTTCTTTTTTCTATATATAACTACTGTTTTGGTGTTCTCATCCGGTCTCATAGAATTAATTACCTATACAGTGATAACTGCGAAATTTATATCTCCAGACTGGACCTCTTCCCTGAACACTAGGCTCATAACATTTATCTGCAGACATGTCTAGCAGGTATCCCAATGTGTCATGTGCAAAACTGACCTCATGGCACTTCCCCTCAAACCTACCTCTTTTGTAGTCTTCAGCATCGTGGAAATGGACAATTTGAGAAGCACAAGCCAAAGTCTGATATTGTTCCTAATTCCTTTCTTTCTCCCCCATCCCATGTCTAATATTGTTGGCAAATTTTGTTGTTTGTACTTGAAAAGCAAATTTAGATTCTGACCTCTTCTCCCAACTCCACTGCTTCCACTCTGGAAAACCACTATCTTATGTAACCTTTTGCATGATTGAAATATCCTCCTCATCAGTGTTCCTGCTTCTGCCTTCCTTCTCCAGTCTACCAGTCCTTTCACCAAGCCCCCATGTACTTATGCAGCCAAGGGATTCTTTGGGTTGCAATTTAGAACACACCACAGCTCTGATTAAAACCTTTAATCACTTCCATCTTAAGCAGAGGAAAGGCAAAGTCCTTACCAAGACCCACAGTGCATTACATTACATTATTCTGACCTTTGCTGACCTCATTTCCCACTCCAAAACCTGTGTCTTACTCTTACAATATACTGGCCTTCCTGCTGCTCCTCAGAAGTATTAGGTATTGTTGGGGAGGAAGATTCCCTCTGCCCTGTGGTCCTTCCAGCTGGACTTAGAATCAAAATGATATGAAAGAGACTAACAGGAGAAAAATAAAATTTAATAGCATATGTATGGGGAATCCACACAGAAATGACATTGCAAAGGCAGTGAGGCAACATGAAGCTTATATGACCTAAGGAGAAGGGTAGGATCTGAAAATATAAAAGGGAGGAAGGCCATTAGCAGGAAGGTAAAAGGGGATGTTTTCAAAACAAAGGTTACCCTATTATGCACATAAGTCTCTTAGGTAAAGGGGAAGTCTCTGTTAATAGTTCTCTTCTGGTACAGGGTCTCCTTCCCAATGTTGAGGACCAGGAAGAGAGCTTGTCTTAACATCTACTGGGTTTTGATTCTTTTTAACTCAAAATAATGTTAATGCCAAAGTGGCCATCTTGGGGCCCACCTTTAGCCCCTACACTATTTACCTAATTCTGCTCTACAGCCTGTACACTTTCTTTTCCCCTTGCCTAGAATTACCCATCATATAATATCTATGTGGCTGGCTCCTTCACTTCCTCAAGAGTTTTGCTCAAATGGACATCTTTTTAAGGCAGTCTGTCATGACCTCATTTAAAGTTCTAGATTTCAGCTGCCACAAACCTTCTCCCTTTCCCTTGTCTAATTATATATATATAATATATATATTATATATATATAGCATGTTTAAATTTTCTTTCTTTTTTATTGTGATATAATTAACCTATAACATTGTATTGTTTTAGTTTTAGGTATGCAGCATAATAATTTCATACATGTATATATTGTAAAATTATTACCACAGTAAATTTAGTTAACATCATCACCAAATATAGTTATTTTTTTCTCATGATGAGAACTTTTAAGATCTACTCATTTAGCAAGTTTCAAATATACAGTGCAGTATTGTTAACTATAGTCACTACTCTGTACATTACATCCCCAAAAGTTACTTATCTTATAACTGGAAGTTTGTACTTTTGACCACCTCCTCCCCATTCTTCCCTCCCCCCCCCCCCCACTCCCTCACCTCTGGCAATTTCCAATTGGTTCTCTGTAGCTATGAATTTGTTTTTCTGTGTGTTTGTTTTGATTCCACTTATAAGTGAGATTATACAATATTTGTTTTTCTCATTTAGCATGGTGCCCTCAAGGTCGATCCATGTTGTCATAAATATTAGGATTTCCTTCTCTTTTATGGGTGAATAATATTCCATTGTGTCAGTGTGTGTGTGTGTGTGTGTGTGTGTGTGTGTATCACATTTTCTTTACATTTAATTTTTTTGTCTATTTCCCCCAGTTATAGCCTAAGTTTTATGAATTTACTACTTTGCTAGTTAGCGTTACTCCAGGGTCTAGAATTGTGCCAGGTGAGCAGCTAGCACTTAATTATTGAATGTATTCCTTTTTTACAGACATAATTTTCTCAAATCTTCAAAGATTTAAAATGTCTTTAAGATTTAAGTTGTCAGTGACAAAAATATGCATGTGTTCAATTCACTCAAAAAAAGTACTTTTTTTTTAACATTCGTTGTATGTGCCAAGCCTTCTGTCAAGTATGTTGGTTAAAGAGAATAAAATGGAGGATCTTTGCTGTAGGAGTTCCTTCGGACTGGAATTCAACAACATTAATAAACCATCAAGGTCACTGTAATGGATGCTGTAGAGCAGAGAGAAGCCATGCCTAAGATTACATGAAAATAGGAGTCAACTTGAAATCAAGTAGACCTATTTAAATTCCTTAACATCACTCCATCATAGGCCCTCACCTATAAAATAAGGATAAAACCTTCCTTGTGGTATTTTTTGGGGGGAACAAGTCAGGAAGTAAATATAGATCAGCCAGCTCTGGTTTGGTATGTAGTAGACACATATTTGAAATGATGTATTCCCTCTGCATGTTTTTAATTTCTACCTAATAACCTTTCAGCTTTAATGTATCAAATGCCAAAGATAATAGTCACTTGGAAGTATAAAAAAAGCAAGGTGGGGGTAATATTGTAGATAAGCTAAAATCTGATAGGCAACGAGAGTCATTGCATTTTTTTTAATTTCTTAAAGTTTATTTTTATTTATTTTGAGAGAGAAAGAGAGCAAGAGGGGGAGGGGCAGAGAGAGAGGCAGACAGAATCCCAAGCAGGCTCCATGCTGTCAGTGCAGAGCTGGATGCGGGGTGAGAAATCACAAACTATTAGATCACTATTTGAGCTAACGTCAGGAGTTGGACACTTAACTGACTGAACCACCCAGATGCTCCTGCAGTCTTTTGAATTAATTAAAATTATATATTTTTTTCTAGTAGTATATATAGTAGATCAGAAATGAGGAAATGCTGGGGTGCTTGGGTGATTCAGTCAGTTAAGAGCTCAGCTTCGGCTCAGGTCATCATCTCATGGTTCTTGAGTTGGAGCCCCACTTAGGTCTCTCTATTGAAAGTTCGAGTCCTGGAGCCTGCTTCTGATTCTGAGTATCCCTCTCTCTCTGCTCCTCCCCCACTTGCACTCTGCACATTCTCTCTCTCTAAAATAAATAAACATTAAAAAAATAAAAAAAAAAGAAATGTGGATATGGAAGAAGAGATACCAGTTAGGTTATGCTAATATTTCACAAGACTATTAATGCTGATTTTAAGATACTAAAAAATGAACATGGGGGAGAGATATTATAGGTGTAGAATCTGCTGGATTTGGAAAATTTATACATATATTGATGGGGAAGAAGAAGGAGAAATCAGAAATGACCCTGGGGACTTGAATCTAAGGAGGGGTATCAATGAAAACAGAGAAGATTAGAAATATTTGCTGGCTATGGGGTGAATAGTGAAGAGCCATGATGAATATAATTTGAATATAATTGTAAATATAATGAATTTGACATACACAGTACACGGTTCTTTCTTTTTTTTTTAAAGTGTTTATTTATGGGGCGCCTGGGTGGCGCAGTCGGTTAAGCGTCCGACTTCAGCCAGGTCACGATCTCGCGGTCCGTGAGTTCGAGCCCCGCGTCGGGCTCTGGGTTGATGGCTCAGAGCCTGGAGCCTGTTTCCGATTCTGTGTCTCCCTCTCTCTCCGACCCTCCCCTGTTCATGCTCTGTCTCTCTCTGTGCCAAAAATAAATAAACATTGAAAAAAAAAATTAAAAAAAAAGTGTTTATTTATTTATTTGAGAGAGAGTACACATATGTGTGAGAGCCAGGGTGAGGCAGAGAGAGAGAGAGAGAGAGAGAGAGAGAGAGAATCCCATGCAGGCTCCACACTGGCAGCACAGAGTCCAACTTGGGCCTTGATCTCACAAATGGTGATAGTATGACCTGAGCCAAAATCAAGATCTGGATGCTTAATCAACTGAGCCACCCAGGAGTCCAACAGACTGTTCTTTCATGCAAGCAAAGAAGGAAGTTAGCAACCACACGTAAATCTTTGAGGTATACTCAAAGATAAGGAAGAACAAATTTAAAAGAATGAGTAAGAACTGTCAAGAATAAACACATTTATAGAATTATCAAGAAGGACATAGACAGCAACAAGGGTAATTAATAATTCTATAGAAACAAATTTAAAATTTAAAAATCAAAGGATTTTCCAAACAGGATTTCCTTAGAGGCAGGAAGGAAGTAAAGAAGGGAGAAAGTAAGGCAAAAGAAAGGTAAACTATAAACATTATATGTAGGAAGGGACCCAAATATAAAAGAAAAAAATTATCTTTGAATCTTTGAATATCTCCATAACCGAACATTGTCTGCAGAGAATATGTGGCCAGGAGAAGCTTGGGAGCTTGACGAAACTGGGTACGAAGGGCACCTGGGTGGCTCAGTTGGTTGAGCATTTAACTTCAGCTCAGGTCATGATATCTCAGTTTGTGAATTTGAGCCCCATGTGGCGCTAACTGCTGTTAGTGCAGTGGTTTGCATCCTCTGTACCCACCCCCCGCCCTTCCCCATTCATGCTTTCTTTCTCAAAAATGAATAAGCATTTAGAAAAAACAAAAAAGGAAGTGGATATGATTACCAATTGCTACTAGCTGAGTGACAAGGATATTCCAAGTTCCAGAAAGGCCCCATGAAGCACCAAGTAAGTCTTTAACACACATTCATAGTGGTGTCGGTCCACTGAGCTTGACTGTTTGAAAGCACAAAAATGTATGGTTGATAGGTGTTCAGGAATAGAGGATTGGCAAGGAATGAATTAAATATCTGTCAGGGTGGTAAGGTTATTGAGTAGGAGCAAGCCTATGTTTTTGAGGCAGTGGAGAACAATTTGAGGATTAAATGAGACTATCATGGAATGCATTAAAACCACAACTTTTCTTCAAGAAACAGTAGCTATGTAATCTTCTCTTCCGTTCAGTTCTCAGACTTCTATAATAGGCAAGCGTTTCCCCTCAGATGAAGAGGTGTGCACTCTTTATTC
Source organism: Leopardus geoffroyi (assembly GCF_018350155.1). Classification (NCBI taxonomy): domain Eukaryota; kingdom Metazoa; phylum Chordata; class Mammalia; order Carnivora; family Felidae; genus Leopardus; species Leopardus geoffroyi. Next base: position 57,221,371 of record NC_059326.1, on the reverse strand, counting down.
AAAGGAAAGCAGAGACACTAATATCTTTAAAAATTCTTATGATTGATTCATAGACATTTGGGGATAGATCAATGTTTCAAATGACGGCATACCATCAAACAACGTGCACTGTAAAAGCACGCACAAAAGAAAGTCAGAGTATTAAAAATAAGCAAAGAGACAGGACTGCACATTGGGAATGACCAATTTTAATTTCACTAATTCTTTTTTATTTAATTTTTTTCATGTATGTTTTTGAGAGAGAGAGAGAGAGAACACAAGCAGGGAAGGCAAAGAGAGAGGGAAACACAGAATCTGAAGCAGGTTCCAGGCTCTGGGCTATCAGCACAGAGCCTAATGCAGGGCTCGGACTCATGAACCAGGAGATCATGACCTGAGCCGAAATCAGATGCTTACCTTACTGAGCCACCCAGGCACCCCTGTCATACACTAATTCTTAATTAAGTATGACTTTTAGACCCCCACTGACAAATTTTAAAGCAATTTCAATAGTTTACATTATTATTTTTTTTTTCAACGTTTTATTTATTTTTGGGACAGAGAGAGACAGAGCATGAACGGGGGAGGGGCAGAGAGAGAGGGAGACACAGAATCGGAAACAGGCTCCAGGCTCTGAGCCATCAGCCCAGAGCCTGACGCGGGGCTCGAACTCACGGACTGCGAGATCGTGACCTGGCTGAAGTCGGACGCTTAACCGACTGCGCCACCCAGGCGCCCCAGTTTACATTATTATTTATTTCTCACTTAAAATAGAATCTTCTATTGTACATTTTTATTTTACTCTCCTCAGTTAATGCTCACATCATTATTTTGATATTGGTTGTATTTTCTACATTTAAAATTCCATTATGTATGAATTTTGAAAAGGTTTAAAATTAAAAAGGAATAAAATTGTTTAAAATATTTACCTAGAGTTCCTTTCTATATTTTCTAAAAAATTTTGTATAGCAATTTGCATTTTAAAAACTGGGTTGTAAAAAATAATAAAAATTAACAAATATTAAAATTTTTAAAATAAAATAAAATAAAAATTGGATTGTAATCATACTACATATAGAAGCCCAAATATATTTTTTATTTGCCTATTTTCCACTATATTTTGTTTAGGATATAATAATTATATTATTTGTTAATAATTATGCAATTTTTTAAATTATAATTTATTATTACTGTATAATGAACAGCCTAGTGGATATATTGACTTCTTTTTCCCCTGCCATGGCTAGCTTAAGGCTGCCTTAATTCTCATAGAAGATAAAAATAAACCAAGAGAGAAATTCTAGCAGCAGTATACTCCAGTTGCTTCAGACCCCAAACCAATTTACTTAGGACCCCAGGGTAACAAACATCTATTTTGTCATCATCCTAAATTCCTTCCAGACAACAATGCAAATATGCGGAATGGAAAAAGCATAAATATGCAAATGCATGATTTATTTAATCACTGCCACTTACATTAATTTAGGCAAATCACTTTTATTGCATTTCTAGTTGCTTATGACTATCTGTACTTAAGTATTTCTTCTTGGTGAATATCTTTCTGTAATTCAGAGTTTCAGCTGTTTTCACGAAGTCTTTTGACCTAGCTTTAAGAAGTAGGATGCATTGGCCATAAGGCGTATAAATTTAAAAAATGATATAGCCTGTTCAGAATGAGAAAAACTTGAATTCAAGGCTTCTTTGGGGAAACAAGTAAACTTTCCATGAACACCTCTTTCGTTTTTTGGGCAAAGAAGTTAGACTAACAAAATGTATCTCAGAAAATGTTGGTATTTTATTTAAAGTTGTCTTTTTTTGTTAATTTTTTTGAGAGACAGAGCGTGAGTGTGGGAGGGGCAGAGAGAGAGAGGGAGACACGGAATCCAAGGCAGGCTTCAGGCTCTGAGCTGTCAGCAACAGAGCCTGACGTGGAGCTCAAACTCATGAACCACGAGATCATGACCTGAGCCAAAGTCTGAAGCTCAACCGACTAAGCCATTCAGGCACCCCTAAAGTTGTCTTTAATAGAATTTGTCAAGCAGAATTTCTAAAAATATTAAGAACATAAAGAATTCATCATCCATAGGAGAAAAATCATAACTTTCTTGATTGCACGTCACCATCTGAATGTGCACTTCCCAAGCAGCATCTATATGGCTTTGAATTCTTTAGCAGCTTTTCCTGATGTCCGTCAATCAACAAGCATTTCCTAAAGACATTTTTGGGATGTGGTGCTTTTCAAGGAACCCATACCTTTTCTCCTGATAAGTCTGAAAAAGAATTTAGTGAGATAGGCAAACTCACTTCACACTTATCTCACACTGTATAAGGTAGAGAAGAAAAGAAGAGAACCATCTGTAGACCAGCCTAGATCAGTTTAAAACTCAGGACAGTTACAACGGGCAACTTTGGAACAGAGCTGCTTTGTGACTTTGGTGAGCCATAGCACTAAGCACTTTTACCTATGTAGTTCCCTTCTTCATTAAATAAATGTTAGAAGCTATGTTATTATGTCTGTGTTGATAAAAAGACAAGTATATTAATGATATATACTAAATATTTTCTACTTAAAAGTTCAAATTTTCTTAGAAATTAAAACAGCTTGTGAGCTGTTAAAAATAGTGTGGGCCCTCCCTCAGTAGTGTCACTGATGGGTTAACTTCCTCTGCTTTAACGTTTTATTTATTTTTGAGACAGGGAGAGACAGAGCATGAACGGGGGAGGGTCAGAGAGAGGGAGACACAGAATCTGAAACAGGCTCCAGGCTCTGAGCTGTCAGCACAGAGCCCGACGCGGGGCTCGAACTCACTGACTGCGAGATCACGACCTGAGCTGAAGTCGGCCGCTTAACTGACTGAGCCACCCAGGCGCCCCAACTTCCTCTGCTTTAGAACAAGTTACAAAAAGATGAGATTCTTGCCTCCCTCTTTGAAATCATTTGATTCTTCTAGATGTTAAGGATGTGGGGTTTGGGGGGACCTGGGTGTCTCATTCAATTAAGCGTCAGACTCTTGATTTCAGCTCAGGTCATGATCTCATAAAATCAAGCCCCACATCAGGCTCTGTGCTGACAGCACTGGAGCCTGCTTGGGATTATCTGTCTCTCTGTCCCTCCCCTGCTCATGTGCTTGCACTCTCTGTCTCTCTCTCTTTTTCTCAAAATAAATAAATAAATTAAAAAAAAAAAAAAAAAGATGGGGGGTCTACTGAAGCTGTTAATGCTGGCTGCATTTACCATAACTACCTACTTGGGTGACTCTGTTTCTTGTTTACTTTGTTTTGTTTTTCAATCTTATTTTCTCAGAGTGATGTAGACATTAAATAGGAGTGTATAATTTAAAGATGAATATGTAAACTTAAACTTGCTAATGATTATTCTTTTGTGTCTTCTTTGCAAACAACAATTGTTAACCATGTTGTCAAAGGATTTTACAGGTATGAGAACCATTGTTCAAGCCCCTAAAATGTGCTCCATGGACCACTTGACTTTCAGTTACACCTGGGGTGTTATTTACACTATAGATTCCCACCATCAAATCAGAGTTTCTCAGAGGGGAGCCCAGAGAATTTATTCTAACAGTATTTCTAAGTGATTCTTATGGCTCTAAAATGTGAGACCCAGAAGTTTAATTGTAAAATATCTTGAAAGTCTGAGGTTTGACAATTTTAAGATCAATACCTATTAAAAAAAGAAAGGGCGGCGGGGGGTGAGCGTATACTGAAGTAATATATTAGAAGTAAAGTGGTCCAGACTGTTTTTACCAACCGATTATGAAAGAGAAGTAACTTTCTTTGTCCCCTCTTTATTTTTACTGTTGAAGTCAGGAGACATGCCCCTCAGCCACATATGTAGCCTAATCAACTGCTATCAGAGAAGTTTCCTCAGTGTGTTTGTGCACAGGGATGCTACCTCTTAGATACTTGTGGAGTTGATGGCTTGTGCACCACATTGATCTAGGGCATCTGGGATTCATTCAGCACTTCGATGATGCACTAAATGAAACTTGATGCTTTGTAAGAATTCAGGAATCTTCCTTGTTGTTCAGTTCATTCCCAGGGAGTTACTGTAGAATAGGAGAGACTAGAGTTTATCGCTGTGGTATTTACTTACTTGTGCAAACAGACATTTAAAAAAATACTATCTCCTGCATGAGTGCACATATTGAGAAGGCCTTACTAATAGATTTTTATTCTTTATAAAAAGATTGTTTTTGTTTCTAAAGATAGATTTTGTTTTTACTTATTAGCATAATGTATGCCCATAGAAAATTTGGAAACAGATAAACAGATAAAGATGGTATTAGACAACTCTAAGATCTTAATGCTTAGATCTCTCCACTGGTAACACTTTAGTCCTGTGCTTTTGGAAGGTCTGTGATGCTTGTGTGTGATGCATGTGTGTGGAGCCTTCTTAAGATTAAATCCCTCTCCCTCTTCCCCCTCCCCCACTCACACACTCTTTCTCTCTGTAAAATTAAAAGAGAGAGAGAGAGAAAGTGGTATTTCAAATGCCTACTATATTGTTAATATGATATTATGGCTTTAGAAAACCCTATAGTAAAGAAAATCATTAGATTGCCAAATATTATGGAGCTAGTGGTAAGTATAAACACTGGATGTGGAAGAACTTTACAGAAATAGGAAAGACTTTAAAGTATAAGAGAAAATTTGGAGGCACCTGGGTGGCTCAGTCGGTTAAGCATCTGGCTGTTGATTTCAGCTCAGTTCGTGATCTCATCATTCATGAGATGGAGACTATGTCAGGCTCTGCACTGACAGTGTGGAGCCTTCTTGGGATTCTCTCAGTCTCTTTCTTTCTCTCTCTCTCTCTCTTTCTGCCCTTCCCCTGCTCTCTCCTTATCTTTCTCAAAATAAATATTTTTTAAAATATAAGAGAAAATTTAAAAAAAAGAAAGGAACTTTATAAAACTTAAGCCAGTAGAAAGATTTGAATTATCACATATTGCTAAGGTACATACACAGTTTGTTGGTGCAGAGTAATAAAGAATTTTGGATAACTATTATTTACATATTGTGTAATCATGAAAGAATTCAAGGATAAAACTGAGAAAAGAATTTAAGTCTCTACCCCTAGCTTACTCATAAAAGGCATACCTCCCCGCCCCCCCTCCCCCCTCCCCCCCCCCCCCGCCACAAAACTTTTAGTTAGGTGCTTATGCATTCCAAAATACATGAAAAGAAAGAGAAAATTTTAGGAAGGGAAAAAGTTCCTTTAAAAAAAGGTCAGTATTAAGAAGTTAGCTATGACTAAGTCTTTCTGCGACTCAGTTTTCTGAGAGGCTGAATAAAGAGAATAGACATACTTTAACATTGCCCAGGGGGGTAATTTTGAAGCTCTGTTTGTATTAAGTGCCAGTTTTTATTCTATCTGGAGAATGACTCATTAATTGCACCACCATAATCCTAGGGATTTCAGTCTCTGAACCCAATTAGTTTAGTAAACTGGACACTTTCAACACAGGCACCTAGGATCCTTGCTTGTTGGGATTATAGGAGAAGAAAAATGTTTTAGCTATCCTTATAGGTTATTTTGGCTGGTATGTTAATTAAATTGATATAAGACAGATTAATGGGAGAGAAACATCATTTAATTACATATATACAGGGGCCCCATAAAAAATATAGGACCCAAGGAAAAGTCAGTCAGGCTTGTATACCATCCTGAGCTAAGAAATGAGATAGGGGCCTCAGGCTTCAAAGGGAAGGAGGATAATTCACAGGACACTAAAAAGCAGGTGTCTTGTAATTAGGTGTTTGCCCTGACATAGAGATAGGAATTTCAGATAAAAAGTTATCTCTGGTTAATAGCTCTCTTTCTGGGCCAGGCCCCCTATCTAAATTCTTTTAGGCAGTTAAGGGAGAAGTGTAAGGGTTTTTTTTTGTTTTTTGTTTTTTGTTTTTTGTTGTTTTTTTGTTTTTTTTGTTTGTTTGGTTTTGTGGGGTTTTTTTTTTTGTTTGTTTTTTTGTTTTTTTGTTTTTTTTTTGCGGGGGTGGGGTCTGGTCTTGATTGCTTTTAGTTCAAAACAATCTATTTGCCAAAGTGGCATATTTTGGGGTCACATATTTTGCTCCCCCTCAGTCCCACCTTTGAAACTTTCTTAAGAAATTTCACAGTCCAGAAGTTGAGTTGGTGGTAGATTGCTTTATCTCACTGAAATAATCTCTCCGCCCTTAGCCCTAAGAATATATCAGTCCTCTAGTTGGATAGTTGTGTCTCATTTCAGGAGGCATTGATGCAGGTGAGCTCCCAAAGTTGGGCCTATGGTGCAAGCAATCAGGTATTTAATAAGAAGTATTTCTATGGAAACAAAAGAAAAATAATGGGTAATAAATGGAGCAGGCTGTAATCTACATTTCTGAGTTATGAAGGCAGCCGGTCAAGGTCCAGCTCGGAGGCTTTTTAGAGTGAGGACAGGCAGTGGCCATCTGATAGATTTCCCTGATTTGTAGTTTGAGTTTCTCTGATAATCTTTTTGAGGAGTTCATATAGCAACAGGCATAAGGATTTCCCATATATGGAGCATTGTGGTGATTCCTCTGAAATTTTTTATCAAGTTGTCCAACTTTAGCTCGCATGGTTTTGGAAAAAGAGCTGCATTAGTTCTCAATGACTCCAAGTCAGAAGGGTGGGAAAAAATTGGAAATGTTAGTTTGGAAAGTTGTGGCCAAATATCAGAGGAAGCTAGAAGAATTCAGGATCCAGTCCAATTTAGAGATAGGACCTGAAAGACAATTAACAATACTAGAATCTGATATCTACAAAGGTGTATCACTGAAACATAATTTTTCTAATCATCACCTGCATGTTTATGAAAGATAACCACAGTAAGACTGAGATGTTTGCAAATTAAGTCTAGTTTTAATACATTTGGTTTGTTTACATAAGTGCAGAAGCAATATCAATTGACTATGTATCTTTTATTTTTTTTTTTTATTTTTTTTTTTAACGTTTATTTATTTTTTTGGGACAGAGAGAGACAGAACATGAACTGGGGAGGGGTAGAGAGAGAGGGAGACACAGAATCGGAAGCAGGCTCCAGGCTCTGAGCCATCAGCCCAGAGCCCGACGCGGGGCTCGAACTCAAGGACCGTGAGATCGTGACCTGAGCCGAAGTCGGACGCTTAACCAACTGAGCCACCCAGGTGCCCCTGACTATGTATCTTTTAATCTGCTTTGCTGGAACTTTCCATAAAGAATCTCAGATTGGACTTTTAGAAGCTTCCCCATCAGACTCTGCCTGCAATATCCATAGATTTAGGTGAATTCCTCTTTTCTTGAGGTCCCCCAAATATCCCGAGTTTTCTGTCCCTGCTAGGAAGTGACCTTTCTTACCCACCTGGTAAGTAAGTCTGTTGGGAACCCTGTAAGCGAGGGACCAGCACAATATTTCTAAGGGGTTTTATTAGCTCCTAAAGTCAACCTTGGTTCCTTAAAACTGTCTGGTTATATCTGAGTATGTGTATGTTTCTCAAACATTTCAGTCAATGACTTAGTACTGTAACCAATGTTTCTAATTGTGTCCTTTTATAAAGAGAACTGAGTCTCATTGAACTTTTGCAAACTATATTGAACTACATTGCCATAAAAAGAATACTCAAGAGTTTTCAAATTCCAGAGGGATCAGGTAGAGAGAAAAATAAGTGTTTCATCTTTGTTTACAAAGATATATTTTACCAATTTGTTGTAGGCCATAGTAAGAGAAGAAAGAAAAAAAATCTCATTAAATCTGGAAAAACAAAACATTAAAGAACAGGCAAGATCATAAAAAAAAAAATTGCAATCGTCCTCCTCAGTTCATGTAGTCCCATGTAATTAATAATTGTTCTGCTTGAATCCAGTTTTCTTGTTAGTTCTGGAAATTCTTACCCAGTTCAGTTTTATTATCTTAAAGTTACCAGAAACCTGTTTTCTAGAGTACTTTCCATGAGTCTCCTCAAAGATAAATCACTTCTTGAAGATGCAAATGCTTTTGCAAAAACATCAGGATAAAACAATAAACATCTGTAAATGACAAGACTTAAAATGGCCATGGTTAAAGTTCTGATGAGAGTTTACTACAATGCAAGTGATAAGAAAATTTGCTTATTTCTAAAACATAAAGGGGCGCCTGGGTGGCGCAGTCGGTTAAGCGTCCGACTTCAGCCAGGTGACGATCTCGCGGTCCGTGAGTTCGAGCCCCGCGTCGGGCTCTGGGCTGATGGCTCAGAGCCTGGAGCCTGTTTCCGATTCTGTGTCTCCCTCTCTCTCTGCCCCTCCCCCGTTCATGCTCTGTCTCTCTCTGTCCCAAAAATAAATAAACGTTGAAAAAAAAATTAAAAAAAAAAAAAGTTCACCTAAAAACTTTTTATTCTGTTTACATCCACATAAATCACTTGATTCTAACAGTTATGTTTAGATTACTCACAAAAATTTCACAAGACATTAGACAAAGTCAGCCATCATCCCAAGCTGTTTTTCTTGCAGATAAATTTTTGTAAGAGATATAATATAAAGTCATTTGACTAGTAAACCCAGACAAAACAAAATTTGTATGTCTGCCTTATATTCAATGTTGATAATTCTAAAGTCACTCTAAAGTCACACCTTTGTATTTTGTAGGGTTTTTGTTTGTTTGTTTTGTTTTTTTTTTGAGAGAGAGAGAGAGGTGTGCCCTGGCAGGTGTGCACAGATAACATGGGGGAGGGGCCAGAGGAGAGGCAGAGAGACTCTTAAGTAGATTCCAGGCCTGGGGCAGAGTCGAATATGGGGCCTTAGCTCACCACCCTGAGATCATGACCTGAGCTGAAATCAAGGATTCTTACTACACTGAGCCACCCAGACACCCCTAAAGTCGTACCTATTTTAATTAAACGAATGAATGTAAACTAGCTTTAATACTGAATATTTTTTTTCAGATCATGTGAACCTGAAATACATTTGGGCTACTTTTTGTTACATTTCTCAGGACTTTGGGAATACCACAGTATAAGCCCTTATTTTAAACCGGTTAAATAGAACTCTTTACAAATTAATTTTGGCAATATGTTCTGGAGGAAAATACTATATGATAGACATGCATAGACATACATAAACATAGACATACACCGAAATCTCCTAACTTACATTCCAAAACTTTAGCCATGAATTTGGTACAACACTTACTAGTTTGTTTGTTTGTTTTTTAATTTTTTTAAATGTTTTTATTTATGTTTGAGACAGAGAGACAGAACATGAGCAGGGGAGGGGCAGAGAGAGAGGGAGACACAGAATCTGAAGCAGGCTCCAGTCTCTGAGCTGTCAGCACAGAGCCCGACAAGGGGCTCAAACTCACTGACCATGAGATCATGACCTGACCTGAAGTCAGACACTTAACCAACTGAGCCACCCAGCCACCCCAACACTTACTAGTTTCAAATACTTGTGTCCCTGGCAGATAGAACAAGTTAAAGTTACCTGCTTAATAAAAACTTTTTTTTTCGTTATTAAACGAAAAGTTTAATAAAACTTTTCGTAATATTTACGAAAAGACTTTTAAAATTTGTATGTGTCCTTGACAAGTAAAATTAAATCAACTGTGGTCTAGGGTTTGAGCAAAGGTACCTCTTAACAGTTGCATTTTTTTTTAATGTTTATTTTTGAGAGAGAGAGAGACAGAACATGAGCAGGGGAGGGGTGGAGAGAAAGGGAGACACAGAATCCAAAGCAGGCTCCAAGCTCTGAGCTGTCAGCACAGAGCCCTACCAGGGGCTTAACCAACTGAGCCACCCAGGCACCCCTTAACAGTTGCATTTTAAAAGACTCCTTCCCCACCATTTTTTTTTCTTATCCAATCTTAGAAATTGGGGGATGGTCTAATCAAGAGTTAACATTTACATTTCAAAGGCACAGGGAAAGAATGCAGGGTCCTCCAAAAAGGACTTTGGTTTATTAAAGCCAATATTTTATAAACCTTTTGAGATAAATAGGGGAGGTTTTAGGATTGGTAACAAGAAATAAGTGAACTTTGAATTGTCTCTGGGGTTACATTTTTCGTTTTGCAAACATTTATAAGGTAAGGACAGTTGCTCTCAATTCTTCAAATAATTGGGTTGTAACTCAAATGACATCATAGGTTAGTCTACCCATAAATCCTTTTAAAAGCAGTTTAAAAGGTTTTTCTTTCCTTCTGGGTAAATAGTTTTATTTTAGCTTAGGTGAAGAGGCCAAATTAAAAAAAAAAAAATCCTATCAGGCTCTGAATATCAACTTCTAATCTGGCCAGTGTCCAACCACAGAGCTATTAAAGCAAAAAACAAAAACAAAGAAACAAACAAAAAAACCCACACTCTTTTAAATATCTTGTCAATTTTCAGCCAGGACAAGCAGCAAACATTTTCAGGATATAATGGAATATGTCTTTGTAGAGTCTGTATGAAACATTTTAGCAAAGGTCTTCTTCTGAGTATGCAATTCAATTTTGGGTTGAAATTTGGATTCATTTTAGGGGGAAAAGCCTCTATCTTCCCATGAACATCAGCCTTCAACTGATCATTTGTTGGAGGGCCTAGAGAAATTCTGGTCATCTATTTTCTATGTGAGGTTGTTTTTGTTTGTTTGCTCTTGCCAGAGGTCATCTGGTTTGCCTGAGAACACGGTGTCGGGTCTCACGGTGTCGGGTCTCACGGTGTCGGGTCTCGGTGAGTGAAGTTGCAGATGGACACCGATCTTTGTAATTTCTCTCCAAATTTGGTAGGACCTTCTGAAGAGTGGAAGTTAAGGAGTTTAACATTTAAAAGATCTGCTTCTGTCCAGGGGACAAAAATTCTTTGGGTGGGGTTCTAGGATATATCTGCAAAAAGACATTGTATAAGAAGATGTGATGCTGTCAGGGCTTGATTTAGAGCCCAGCAAAATAAGCCTTATGTCTGAGCCTTATTAGCCATCCTGGGTGCTTCTGTTAAATGATTTTCCTGGTTTTTAGTACTTACCTGAGGAACCTGTGTACCCTGGAGTGCTCTCTGTAAGTATTGCAGAGAAAGGGAAACTAAAACAGGCAGGAGAATGTTTAAGAGATTTTCTAGAGAAGGTGGAGGGATTTGGGGAACTAAGGTAATTTGCTGAAGAGATAGGGCCAGATGTTAAGAAGGGGAATATACCTTGGATGTGGGGCTTAATTTTTGTTCTAGGTCTCATTTATGTCCTTCCATCTATACTTATATTAAGGCTATACTCATAATTATACTTATTTGTTATACTTCTTTGTATCCACTTTTTAATTTGGCCTTTCTAATGCCTGTCTTCCAGGTCCAGGGACCCAGAGGGGTTCCTGCAGGACCAGACAAGAGGGTCCTTAGCTTTGTGTAGGATGGAAATCAAACAGGAGCCAGCAGGTAGTAACAGCAGAGTTTATGTTGAAGACATAGAGAGAACATATACAGAAGGAGCATCTGGGAAACTCAGAAAGGAGCATAAGACTTGTCTTTGTTTGGGACTTGGAGGGGTTTATTGAAGATTGTACATGTCCCCTCAGGCATCCAGGAACAGGTTAAAACAAAGACAATCACCCAGGTGTTATATATTGAGGCCAGGGGCTCTTGGTGTTGAGTTGTCTAGCTCCAGCGGTCTGGAATCCTCATATGAGATAGCTTTGCCATCATTCTCACCTGGTCCTTCCTTAGACGTTATCTATTTTAAAGAAATCATCAACTCCTTGTCCCTTACAAGGAGGACATTATGCTATTTGCATTATAAGGCATGTGTAAAGTGGGCTGGGCGCCTACAGGTGCTAACAAGAATAGAAGCAGGAAAAGGAGCAAACAGCAGATTTTTATGGAGTCCTTCATTTTCCCTATCTCATTTCCATAGGAACCAACAGACAATTATTTGGAATAAGAGCTCTCTAAGACAAAAAAAATTAATATAGACATTTGTCTAATTCGAAAGATCCCTCATCTGGCCGTTGATGAGTAGGATCTTATTTTAATCTCAATAGCAACTCAAGCCAATTAGCAATTTACAAATTAACCATGGAAGCAAGACCATCCCCAAAGGAGACTGTAAAAGATGCAGCCCTCACAAGATCCAGAAAGCTTACTTCCAGAGTTAGCCTCAAAAAGCCTTGTCCTGTGACTTCATTGTCACAGAAGGTAAGAATGGTCTAGTGTAAGTGGTATCTCTGTTTTTTTCCCATGGATACGAGACACCACCAATCACAGACCCATTAATCTGTGACTGGGCAAGTACTGCAGGAATGGGACTTATCCAGCACTGACAGAATAATGAAGGATGAGACAACAAATGTCCCTTATGGACCTGGATATCTCATGACAAACTCCCTGTCCCACAGTTAGACAAAGAGAATGTTGCCTAAGACCTCCCTTTCTTTTGGAGCCTATTCAGGGTGTTCACCAGCTGCACACCGGTACATGAATCCTCTCAGTCAGTGGAGACTGGTTACAAAGCCAAGCTCAGAAGGCAGAGAACAAGAAGAAAGGAGAACTTCTTTTTATACACGCACATCAACAGCTTTACCTAAGCCTTTGGTCTATCGGAGCCAAACTAAAACCTAAGAGGGATGTGCTGCCCGGGTGGGATTGTGCCGTGTTTTGCAGAGTCCCTTGTTAAATGGAAATTTTTTTGAGGTTGGCAGATGACCTAGTGTCAGTCTAACCCATTCAATAACCAACTTACCCTCACATGGGAATCTTTGAGTTAGGAGGCAAGCACTCTAACAGCTCGTAAGTGCTCAACTTGGGCCCACCAATTTTGTAGCTTTAGCTTCTATTTTTTTTTTAATTCTTTTTTGATGTTTACTTTTGATAGAACACAAGGGGGAGGAGGAGAAGGGAAAGAGGGAGACACAGAGTCTGAAGCAGGTTCCAGGCTCTGAGCTGTCAGCACAGAGCCCTATGTGGGGCTCAAACCCACAGACCATGAGATCATCACCTGAGCTGAAGTCGGTTGCCCAACCGACTGAGCCACCCAGGCTCCCCTATAGCTTTGGCTTCTAAGATGTTCCTTAGCAACAGCCTTTACCTCACATGCACATTAACTCACAGTAAAGTTTGCCTAAACAGATGCAGGTCTGGTGAGGAACATGAACTCACCACTACGTGAGGCTGGCTTCAATAGCAGGCTTATAGGACACCTATGCCTACATTCTACCCTACATTATTACTTCTATGCCAAACGTCATAACAGAAAGAGACAAAGAAAACCAGGGATCACTCTGGAGAAGAAAGAGATCAGTAAAAATCAGGAATACTCATATCAAATCTTCACCGGTCACTATACCCAAGGAATTAGTTCCACAGACATTTTCTCATGTTAACCTTAATTTAGAAAAGGAAAAAGGACTCACTACTCTTGCTTCTACCGGACCCTGCAGGTAGTATGCAAGAGACTGACACAATAAAAAGAAAAAAGAAAAAAAGAAAAAAAAAATCTTACTTTCTGCCAGCGCTTGCCAGAGATCCCAGCATCTCTCGGCAACTGCAGCCCTGGAGCAAGCAGGGTCCAGCCAGAGAAGTTTGTCTCATCCGAGTCACCAACTATAGGGGAGGAAAAATGTTTCTTTTATCCTTATAGATTCTTTTGGCTGGTCTATTAATTAAACTGACATAAGAGAGATTAACAGGAGAAAAACAAATATAGTTACATATGTATGGGAGCCCTTTAAGAAAATATGAGACCCAAGGACAAGTCAGTCAGTTGAGGCTTACTGTCATCCTGAGCTAAGATATGAGACAGGGGCCTGGAGCTTCAAAGGGGAGGAGGGTAATTCACAGGACATTAAGAAGAGCAGATGTCTGGTAATTAGATGTTTGCCCTGCCATACAGACAGGTCTTTCAGATAAAAAGTTATTTCTGGTAATAGTGCTCTTTTTGGGGCCAGGCCCTCTATTTAAATTCTTTTAGACAGTTGAGGGAGAGGTAAAAGTTTTACTTGAATCTGCTGTGTCTTGATTGCCTTGGGCTGAAAATGATCCACATGCCAAAGTGGCGTATTTTGGGGTCACATAGTTTGCTTCCCTCAGGACCAACTCAAAATGGGCATACTAGGCTAGACTGTCCAGTATGTTTTCTTATTCAGAACAAAGTGCTTCAGAAAACACAACATGTCCTAGACCCAGTTTTTAGCTTAGTCGCCATCAACAATGCCTTGTCACAGGAAGAAAAAACAGAACCCTGTCATTTTATTTCCAAGAAATAGAATATGAGCTTTTCAGACCCTAGTTTCTGAAAAGAAAATGGTCTAACATTTCTTTATATCAAAAATGTGAGCAGCCCCGTCAAGACTGTCAAAGTGAAGTAGAAACTTCACATTTAGTTTGCAATTCAACTATAGAGACATTTGATTTCATAATTGTGTCCTCAGTCAGGTACAGAATCAGATTCATGTTTTTCAGAGAAGTGTTAGCATACAAGAAAATGTATGGTTATGAAACATAGTCTCAATATAGGTGTTCAAGATAGATCTATTCAATGGAGTTTCTTTTTTTTTTTTTTTTAATTTTTTTTTTTTCAACGTTTATTTATTTTTGGGACAGAGAGAGACAGAGCATGAACGGGGGAGGGGCAGAGAGAGAGGGAGACACAGAATCAGAAACAGGCTCCAGGCTCTGAGCCATCAGCCCAGAGCCCGACGCGGGGCTCGAACTCACGGACCGCGAGATCGTGACCTGGCTGAAGTCGGACGCTTAACCGACTGCGCCACCCAGGCGCCCCTCAATGGAGTTTCTTAAATGGTTTATCATCAGTTTCTAGAAGCAATTTGACACTCATTGACAAAGTGGAGTCGTGAACAAAGGAGCCTGGAATGCAACTATTTCATCTGCATAGAAATGATACTTACTGCAATGGCTCTGCCCTGGGCATGGCCCAGCTTGGGGATGGATAGTGACAAAAGGGCATCAAAGCTGCTGAAGCATTCAAAGACTGCAAAGTAAACAAAGTAAAGTGCTTTACAGAGAAACTGAAGCAGAATGTTAAGTGATTCAGCAGAGTTTTTACGATGCCTAAAAATTCCTAGGGCAGACTCGGGAATCTGAAATGAAGTGGAGATAGGTTTTTCTTTTTTATGTAATTGGAAAAGGTATAGCACCAGATCCTACAAAAGTGGTTGCTGTTGGAACCCGGAGAAGCCTTTTTATTTGTTTGCAGTAAGTTTTTGATTTTTAAAAATTTTATCATATAATATCAAGTATATCTCCTTCAACTTAAAGAAATAATAACAAATGATAGTTTGCTGAGCACTCCCGAAATCCAGGCATAAGACACAGTCCCTGCCCAGATGCATAACAGAGGTCTGACCAACAAACTAGAAACAAGTACTTCAAATTACAGGGAGAACAAATTGAGTATGTTCCAATGTGACTTTCTAGACAATAAAATCTACTAGTCCATAGAATCATCACCTAAAAGAAGTGAGTAAGGTATACTACTGAAATCGCTTAAAATTCGTTGATCTACACCTAAAACACATTGGGGGAAATAAGCAAGAGTATGAAAAATCCCCATCTTCTATTTCAACCCAGTGTCATCCTAATTGGGTTCCACATGCAGCTCACTTTATACCTTCTCTGCATTCAATCAAATATATAGAAGTACTTTTTATTTTCCATGTAAGTATTAGTACATTTTGCCTGGTTTTTGAGATAGGACATAGGATGTAATAAGTTAGAGACCAATATATTTTATTTTTCCTCTTTTTATTTAATCAGTCATTTTCAGAAGCTAACATATCACATTAATACATTTGATGTTTGTAATCTCATTCCTCTGGAATCAGTCATCATCAGTATGGCTCATTAGCAAAAGAAGACTGCTAAGGAAATGTATCTTACACATTGGAAGTGGGGAATCTGCCAATGCACCTGTCTGCAGTTCTGATAGTTTTAAAGTGGATTTACATGGTTGCCACAAATGTGATTTCCATACCAAATAGTTCAGTTACAATTCTTATAGAGGTGGCACATTAGGATAATGTGACCCATGTAATTTGAGAAATAACATGTGGATTGAGATATTTTTTTAAGAATTGTGGAATATAATATGACTTGGCAACATATGAGATAAACATATAAGAGATTAGAAAAAATTGAGTAACAGCTTGTAACCCTTTAAATGAGATGTTCGTAGGATGCAATTGTCAAATTGATGGAAATATGTCTAGTAATTGAATGAGGACTAAACTATTTTTAAAGTTCCACTGATGGAAAAAAAATACATCGGAGAAGTTTAAAAATTTGAGACCTTTGCAAGTTTAATTTCAGATCTTCAACAAAAGTGAATTATAACCTGTATCCACACTATTTTCAATAATATATCTGTTAACAGTTTCTATACAATTTTATATAAAATACAGTCACATATATTATGCCATGAACTTTTCTTAACCTTACGAACTATTATTGTCATTCCATAGATAAGGAAGCTGAGCCTCAGTGATATTATTCACTTATTAAATGGTAGAACCAGTATTAGAACCCAAACTTGCCTTGATGTCTTGTCCATCTAGTACATATTTTTACTTGATTAGATCAACCTTGTTTAGTTCACATGGATAGAAAAATCAGAGGACTCTCCAGTATATTTTGAACTTGTACCTATTATGAAAATACATATAGTTTGGACCCATCCCCACTGTCTTATTCTAAACTTCCAATTTCTTCTCATATACATCTTAGTTTTTAGCAACAGTGAAACAGCTTGCAGTGTTGTCAGCCGGAAATACCTTTACCACACTAAAATTTTGACAGATTACTTGGAATTTAAGACTATTTTGAAATCTTCATATTTCAAATAGTCTTTTTGTTAGGAGAGGTTATTTAATCAAAGACAGGAGGGCTATATGCAAATGAGAGTATATGTCCTGAGATATTCCTCCAGAGATCTTTTTATAGGAAGCTAACAAGAACCTCATCATTTTCTGAAGCCAAATGTAGGAATGATGGCTTGAAAATCTTGGCATGAAATGAAACACAATACCTGAAATTGGGAAAGCTGTTGGAAATCCAATACATCACACATAGAATAAAAACTCATTTCATCCGTGTGGCCTTTGTTGACCTAGACTGTGCTGGATAAATACTCAGCTCCCTCTTTTTCTTTATAACATACAAAATCTTAATTTAAAAAAGGAAGTATGTTAATTTGTGTAAGAGCAAGAATTATATGTAGAATTTGTCATTTTCTACATAGTAAATGTATCTGGCACATGCTAAATATTCATGTGTAAGTGTTCAATACATGAATGATCATACAAATGAAATAATGAATTCAATAGTCAGCTGTCCTAGATCCTAATTCTAATTGCTTTGCATATTTGAACATGTGCTATCTAGAGCACTTTCTTTTTTACCATCTAAATATATGCCCCAAAGTATGTGTCCTTGCAAGGATCAAATGAAATGAGGTATGCAGAAGTCTTTGGAAAACATTATGTATTTTTTAAGTTATGTTGAAAATGCAGGAAGAACTCTTAGATATAACTAGTTCCACAATTTTAGGTCAAATGCCAACATTATTGGCAATGTTCAGAATATCTTCTTTAGAAGGAATATGTGCATATATATTTTGTAATTTAAATTGGTTTTTAAAGTTTTTTTTAAATCAAATTCATGTACTAATTAAATTATATATTTATTTCTTTAATCTACCTGCCTCCTTTTTCATGTATCTATCAACTAGGTAGTAGCAATGATTATTGATTTGGACCAGGAAACTTGTAGATTAATTGCTGTGTCTACTGTCCTGGGTCAACACTGTCTATTAGTAATGTAATCTATTTACATTTTTATACTTGTACATGTATGTACAAAAAGTATAAAAGTATACATTATATATATATATGTATATATATATATATTTTTCATTGTATAACATGCTTATAAAAAAGAATTTTATTTTAGTGAAAACAGTGATATTTATAGAAAATATACCAAAATGAAATGAAAACTTGTGGTGCAATGAAAATAGAAAATACAGGATACTTTATATTGTGCTGTTAGTAGGTTCCAGCTGAGTTTAAAATATAAGAAGAAAAGGCAAATATTTTACTTTCTTTTTCAAACATAGAGAATGATATGAAATATGCAGTATACGCAAAACTGATACTGAACCGAACACTTACCTGTTTTATAAAAAATGCATCGCAGTCTTTTTTCAAAGACTATTTTCTTCTGTAATACTGCCAAGGTCAATGTGATCTTAGTTTGGCCAAAGTATTCCAGTCATCACATTAGGAAAAATTGCACAATTGCATGCTATTTCCAAATGTCAGGAACTTACCGGAATTTATATGCTATATTTCTGCCTTTCCATACAAAAAGCTTAAGTTTGTTAAAGGGGAAAAAAGATACAATTCATTTTCTTTTTTTAATGTAGAATATTTGCTTTATGGGGACAGTAAAAGGGATAACAAAGTAAATCTGACTGTCTTATTATCATGGCAAATTAGGAAGATTTTATATATTCTTTTAGCCTACTAAGTCTAACTTTATTTTCATTATAAATAACTTTCTTTTTTTAATTTTTTTTTAAATTTATTTTTGAGAGAGAGAGAGACAGAATGAGAGTGAGGGAGGGGCAGAGAGAGAGACAAGGAGACACAGAATCTGAAGCAGGCTGCAGGCTCTGAGCTATCAGCACAGAGCCCCACGCAGGACTCTAACCCAGGACTGCGAGATCATGACCTGAGCCAAAATTGGACACTTAACTGACTGAGCCATCCAAGCGCCCCATAAATCACTTACTTTCAATAATAAATTACTTACTAATATCTATTCCTTAAATATTATTTAATGAGTGCTAATGAACAGATAACACTTTATTTGATGAAGATATTTGGAACTTCTCTAGTACTTCCTGCAGAGTTGATGGTGAAATATAGTGAAGTTTAAATGGCATGTAATTAATTCATTTTGATTCTTTTGGAAGAGAAGTCAAAAAAGTAAAATGTTCAAAGTGCATTGTTTACAGACGACTTCATTTAAACATCACGTAACTTTTTCTTCCTGGTAAACTTCTCTCCATAATTTACAAAAAGGAATGTTGAAGTTTATAAAGTGCAAATTGATCTATCACTCCTATACCCACTTTTTAACCTTCTTGTCTCCTTCCTAAAACTTTTGGAGACTGGTATTTGGGATCATCCTTCTCAGTATATGTATAGAATCCTACCGAAAGATGTGTCCGAAGCAGCGATGTGTAACCGTTCCTCTTCCTCTGTCTCCTCTTCTCCCCCTTCCTCCTTGTTTCAGGACCCTTTTGGGATTGAGCTCACCCTACAGTTGGATCAGAGGTTCTTTCTCAGGAAACTGCTCTTTCCTCAATTCATTCACTTACCGTTAACAATGTTTTTTGTTCTTTTGTTTGTTTGTTGTTGTTGTTGAACCATATTCATGAGGCATTATTTTAGGGACTGCAGTTATCTGAGTGAAAATAATGTTCAAACTCCTCACCTTCATGGAATTAACCTTAAAGCCGATTAAACAAATAATAACAAATTTGGTTTAATATAACCTTATTTCAGGGTGCTACACAAAGGTAATAAAATTGGATAAGAAGATATACCATAATATATGAGGTGTGAGTGTATTCAAGGGTGGGGCTATATCAGCCAGAATGTGGTGAAGTGACGTTTGAGTACAAACCTGAAAGGTGAAGAGAAGGAAGCAATGTGGCCAGTTGTGCACGAGGAGGATTTTAGGTAATGCACTAAACAGGGGGCTTGGAAAAGCAAGGAGCCTATGTGGCCGCTCAGTAAAGGGGAGTGTGTAAGCAGATGTGCTAGTCTGGTTAATGCTTAACTTAGTATTTCAGGATCAAGGTAACTATCCCTGAGCTAGCAAAATAAAACTATTTGGCTTGTGTCTAAGGGTGAGTACCCGAGGAACTAATAGTTTCTAACTTTGTCCCTGGTCCTCTCCCTCTCTCATTCTTTATAATGACTGCTTTATTTACATTGTCCTTGGACTCCTACTCTACCTCTGGCTCACTTTATCTCTGCAGATGACCATCTTTCAAACAATCAAAAAATATAGATCATCAGTCAGTGTTTTTTCAACTCACTTTCCTCTCTGACTTTAGAATCAATACAATATTTATATTCTTCCTTCTGGGATTAAAGCAAGAAATTTGCTTCCTTTACCTTATTTCAGAATAGTCCCTTCACCTGAATTATGAATACCATCTCTTAATGCCTTCTCAGAGAGTTCAATTCCTAGCTCAATTTCTCTCATATAACATCAGTGTCCATCCCCACCCCTTACATTCCTCCTCCTATTTTTTCCCTTTTTCCCATTCATTTTTGGTTTCCTCTTTAAAGAGGCCAAAATTGCTTTAATTTTTCCCAGCAGAAAGCAAAATAAACAAAAAGTGAAATTTTTCTAATTTATTGCTCTTTCTTAGAGGGAAGAGACCCACTGTTCTATTTGCTCTTTCCTTTGGCTATGGAAAAATTTTGATGTGGTAGTCTACTTTATCTGCCTTTATTTCCACAAATCTGATTTGTCCTTTATCATAACATGAAGGTTCAGCTTTTACTCCGTTTCTTAAACACATTAGCTAAATTTATCATTCTTCCATGTTCTTATAGAAACCTTTGCAACATTTTGCTAAATCCAATGGCCTGCTTTGAGTCTCATTCTTTTGCCTTTTAGAGTATGTAATACTGTTGACCGTCTCTATTGGAAAATATTTTTTAACAGTTTTATTGAAGGGTAATTGACATACAAAAAACTGAACATATTTAATGTGTACAATTTGATGAGTTTGAACAAATGCAAACAACTGTAATGCCATCAGCACAAGCACAGCACAATTATAAAATAATCAGACATGACCAACACCTCCCAAAGTTTCCTGTGTCCCTGTTTGGCTTGTGTTTTGTTTTGTTTTGTTTTGTTTTTCTTTTTTTGGTCATAAGACTACATAAGATAAGATCTACCCACTTAACAAATTTTGAGGTGCACAATACCATGCTGTTAACCATAAGCAAAATGGTTGGAATTTTGCTTATCCTGAAATACTTCAGCTTTTGGAATTATTCATCAGTCATAACTGGAACTTTATACTCATTAAGTGGAAGAAGAGTAGACCCTGGAGCACACAAATATTTCAGCTGTGAGCAACAGAGGAAAACTATCCTTCGCTTCTAGGTAATTTCTCCTAGTTTCTTCCTGCCTTTTCCTAGTGTCTTTTGATAGTATCTCTTCCTTTACTAACACCTTAAACATTCATGTTCTCCAAGGGTCTCTTCTTCTCCACTTTTCCTTTTACCTTATGTGTGCTGCATGGTAATCACAGATCATGGCTCAAACTGATCTAATACATGTATCTCCCCTTCACAACTTCAATTCATATTGTGATAATGATGACAAGATTCATGTAACCCCACAAGTAGGAGCCTCAATGTCTTTAATCTTTCCTTCAACCCACACCCAGAGACTAAATCCTCCAGAGAAGTGCTTCACAAACTATCTGTGGTGAAACATAATTTAAGGTTTCTGTATCACTCCATGTTTTCTGTTTCTGCTCGAATTGCAGTATATTTTAATAGTTACTTAACAAATGATATTGCTTCTTGACTTTCCCTAAACATATACTTTATTCATTCTTAAGTTATTTTAAAAAGTCCTCCCAATTTCATTCTTATAACAAAACAATTTTAACCACCACTAGCATGCCCTGCCAAGTCCTTACACAACTCTTCACAAATTCACTTCAGACCACATCTAGAACTACGCAGAGGTCACTGATCCACAAGTACATCATTTCCTTTCTTTGATTAAGCTGTTCCCTTGGTCTGGAATGTCCTTCAATACCTTCCTCGTCTGGGGAAATCCTAGTTATCCTCAAGGCCTCGATCACACATCATCTCACACGTTATCTTCTCTGTCAAGTCTTTTGTGAACATTTCCAGGCCTACTTAGCTTTAAGGTATAATTAAAGAAACAAACAAAATATGTAAGCTTTGGAGTGACTCAGTTGGATTGAACCATTGATGTTCGTGAACATATTTCAGGGGTGCCTGGGTGGCTCAGTTGGTTAAGTATTCGAGTCTTGGTTTTGGCTCGGGTCATGATTTCACAGTTTGTGGGTTGAGCCCTCTATCAGGCTCTGTGCTGACAATGTAGAGCCCACTTGGGATTCTCTCTCTCTCTCTCTCTCTCTCTCTGCCCCTCCATGCTCATATTGTCTCTCACTCTCTCTCAAAATAAATAAATAAATAAATAAACTTAAAAAATCATAATTCAATTTTTAAAGTTCTTTGAGCCTTAATTTCTTCTCCTTAAGCATCAAGCTAACAATATCAATATTACTGAGTTTTATTTATTGCCAATTAAATGAAAGATGTGCAGATTTTAAAGTGATCTGTACGTTGTTGGTACATAAAAAGTAGATAGAAAGTAAATAAATTCTGTCTTCATTATAATGTTTTCAGTATTTTTATTACTGCATTTTTGTAATTTAATTATAATCATATTCTTACATATTTACCACCTTCTTAACAGTATTCTTTATTATCTTTTAACTCCTGCGTGTAGTATTGGGCTGAGAACAAAGTATATCCTCCACATAAGTCTGATGAATGCACAAATGAATAGATTCCAAGAATAACAGGGGAAGGGAGCCATTTGCACTTATCAGCACCCAATATTTTCTATTTATTTTAAATCAGTATTTAATTTCCAGTGGCTTTCAATATTTTTATATGGGTAATTTGTATTGATGCTTACATGAAAAACAGTCTAAAAACGTAAGAAAACTAGGGGCGCTTGGGTGGCTCAGTCGATTTAATGTCTGACTCTTGGTCTCCACTCAGGTGTTGATCTGAGGGTGGTAAGTTCAAGCCCCACCTTGGGCCCCACACTGGATGTAAAGCTTACTTATACAAACAAACAAAAAAAGAAAACTGAAGTGAGTTTTATATAACCTACCTCCACCATAAACACAAAACAGCAAAACAACCTACTTCCTTAAAGATACTTTAGGTGCAGATCTCTGCAGAAGAAATAATATCAGCAATCAGTCACTACCTTTACTCCAAATCCTAAGAAAGTTCCAGCATCCCCAGAGCCTGTCAAATGATAGTCAACAAGATGACCACATTACCCTTGAAAACAGCACTTAATTCAGGATAAAAAGGTTTAAATATCATCTGCAGTAATTTGGTTACGATTTTTTAGGGACTATTTTTAATAATACTTATTTAGTACAACTTTCTAATCAGACAAATGTGTGTGTGTGTGTGTGTGTGTGTGTTCTCTGTAGAAAAAAATAGCACATCCTATTTTTGTTTGTTTTATTTTACTCTTGCAGGAAAGTTTTGCTCTAGGAAGTTTTGATTTGTGGCAGCACATATTGAAGCACATAGAGGTCAAGAGAAATAAGGAAGAGAGAATCAATGAGATGTGGCAGATTCATGTTTTGCATTTATATTACTCATAAAGAAATGTTGTAGACTATGATAATATATTTAATAGGGAGGATCTTGAATTAATGTTCTGTTTTCTAAGGAAAAAATTAAAAGGTTATTTTCTCCAAAACACAGAGAGAATGGATAATGTTAAATTACCAATTTAAAATTGAATTTTCATAAGCAAGAAGAGGATATAGAAAAAAAGTGAATCTTAAAATATGTTTATATAATTTGGAGTCTGTTTAAAAGGTCAAGAAAAGACAACTAATTGAGGAAAAACTTCTCTATGTGCTTTGGATAGCTTTTAAACCAAAAATGAAAGTTAGAATTTCAGTTCCAAACTGTATTCTATAGCATATGATAGCCCATTTGGTAGACTTATCTCGATATTGTTTCTTATAATTAAGACTGAGACAAGGCATAAAATTAAATCTAAGGAGATAAGCTAAGTGTTAAAATGGAGGATTTACCTTTCCATCCAAATGCTGATCACAAAACTATTGTAATGCTCATTGGAATTTTTTTCAAAGAAAAATTCCTATTATTTAAATAGACAAAATGTTAGATACATAGGTTTTAGCTTTTATCTGAGTCCTGCTTCTAAAGCTCTAACATTAGGCATATACAAAAATCAGGAAAATAAGTAGTTTGATGATGAATATAAGCAAAATATATATACTATCAGGTTTTTAACTTCTATGTGGTACCTATTGACTAACCAAAGCGGTCATGTTGATTATACAATTGGTGACCATTTGTTTTTCTTTTTTTGTGTGTCAAAGCTGTGCAGGGGTGTGTGTGTGTGTGTGTGTGTGTGTGTGTGTGTGTGTGCATATGCAAGAGACAGACAGACACAGAAACAGAGACAGAAATAGAGATGCCATTACCGCTCTAGTACCCCTCTGTCCAATGGAAAAGATGAATCAGTTGCAAGGTGAGAATATTATTTACTTTTCTCACTTGAGAACAAATCTGAATTAGAAAAGAGTACAAGGTATGATTTTTATGATGAAGATTTCTGAGATCAGAAGGGGAGGCCAAGAGACAACTGCAAGAGTCAGAGCAAACATATTGCTAATATGTTTCCTTTTTGCTTTCATTCCAAGAATGCAGCAAACAACTGACAGCAAAATGTACTTAGGTTAATGAGGAAAATATTCTGTCTGTTTGAAAAATTTCCAAGTAATGTTACCAAAACGAGCCCTTTCTCATTAGTGTTTTGGTTATCTGGTCATAACAAATTCCAGTTCTGAAGACTATGTACCTTGAGGCTCACAAGTTCTCCAGACTTTCACTTTCACACCTAGTTGGCTTATTGCCAGTAGAAAATCCACAGCTGTTACTGACATTTATTTTAAGATGTTCCCTTGTCTGCTTGTACTTTTCTTCAGTCTGATGATTCAAACTTGAGGAAGATGGAAAGATCAAATTACCCTACTTATTTTTGTCTGCCTGAAGTTTTGATCACCTAACATAACATTTCAAATTGAGACTATCATTTTTACAACTGAGAAAAATGAGAATGAAGAGAATAGGTCCCCAGGCATAAGTCTCTCATGGCGTGTGTTATATTATTTTGGAATTTGCTAATTTTTTTGTCTGTCTCCCTCACTATACTGTGAGCTCCTTTAGAAACTGTGTTTTGTTCATCTTTTATTCCCAAATCATTTAATAGTGTCTCACACATAAGAAGGTACTTAATAGATGTTTGTTGAAAAAAAAATGTAATTAACTTAAAGATCACAGTAGCAAAGACAAGATACCTATACACTATAAGAAAAATAAGAAAGATGTTAATCTCAGTGTTGTTATTTTTCCTTTTAATTTCTAAAATTTTTCAGGTTATACAAACACCAATTAGGAATTAAAATGTATAATAAATTTAATTGAAGTATTGAAAATTATATTTTCAATTATGATTATAGTATGTATTTTATTTCATTCTATTGTCTTATGTAAGTATAATATTCATTAATAATCACCCTCAGCTGGGAAACTGATTCCTTAGAGTGTAAAAATTTCAATGATACTGCTCATACACCTAAGCAGTATCATTGAAATTTTTATACTGTAAGGAATCAGTTTCCCAGATGAGGGTGATTATTAATGAATATTATACTTATATAAGACTATATATATACATAGTATAGTATATAGTATATATATATATTTATATATAGTATATATATAGTATAGTATATAGTATATATATATGTATATATAGTATATATATAGTATAGTATATAGTATATATATGTATATATATATATATAAAGATATTTGAGAAATAAAGTAAGATTTCAATTTTAGTAGGAATATAATTTCTGAATTCTAATTGTTCTCTCGAACATGGAATATTATCTATCCAGAAAATGTTAACTGATCACTTAACAAACCTAAAACCTATTTCTAATTCATGGAATGTACAGATATCTCATTTTGTGTCCTCTCCTCTGGATCCCTATCATTTACATTGCTCAGAAAAAAGTATTTCTTCATTTGTTGTGGAATAATTGCTAAAAAAGCCTTTGCAGTTATTTTATAGCATGGCATGTTATGTTTTGTGGTATATAATGGTGTTTTTTTAAAGGGTAATTTACTATTTGCCTCTACTGCTGTAACAAATAGTCACAAAACATTTTGCAGCATTCTGGCACCTGCACAAGTCTGTGACTTATGAATATGCTAATTAGCCTGCATCCAGAACTGGCAAAAATTCAGGACTCACACACAATTACGGTTCTGGCAGCTCTCAGTGCTCTGATACCAAGCCTGACAAGGAATATTTAGGTTAATTAATACAAGGTATAGCTTTTTACATTTGGAATGTAGAACACTTTTAACATCACGACTATTTAAGAATCAAGATATTTTGCTTATTGCAACGGTTTCCTCACTAATGTTAGTTGGAACACCTGACATAGATTTTATCAGTTGCTTTGTACTACTTAATGCCACTGAGTCCTGGAAAGGTTATTTCTCTACAAAGCTTGTTTTATAAATAATGCCCGCAATAATTTTCTTCCACGCTACAAAGCAACATTGGATGCCAGAAGCTGTTTCTCCTAATATTTTCAGCAAAGATTTCTATTGTTTTACCTAATGTGTAGTACCATCACTTTCTAAAGCTGCAAGGAGCTCAGCTTACAAAGCAGTAATTTCCTCTGATAACATAGCAAAGCCCTCGATTTTCCATTTCTGCTGAACAAAAACTCCTCTTGTAATTCTCTTAAGTATTTGTTAGGTATTGGAAGCTTCTTCCAAATGTAAAAGCATATAAATATTCAAACATTTACTACAACGTGTTACCTCTCTTTAATGTCTGAATTAAGATAGTTCAGCAAAATCAAAGCTGGGACAAAATGAAAAAAGCCTGCCTACAGCCAAATCATATTAAACCCAGAGCTCACTACTCTACCATGTGTGGGCTTGCTTTCCATGCTTAGCAGGTCTTCGGTTTTATGTTTATTTGTTTTCTTTTGCTATTCATAAATTTACATATGTTTTTTCTTCACCTTAATATTTCCCCATGCATTTCTGAAAAATTCCTGTCTACTGCAAATGCAAAAGCAAATATACTAATAGAAAGATGCCTTAGATAAGTTTCATTCTTTCACAGCACTTAGTTGCCATTCTCAAGATTGGGAATTCTTTACTTGTCTTTTTTTTAATTCAAACACAACTGAGAATACCCCAACTACCATCAGAAAGAGTGTCTCCCTAAACTCTGGCTTTCATGGGTGTCATGGAGGTGGAAAGATGGTGTTCTCAGAACCCAAATCAAAGTGTAGGTGGAAAAGGCATTCCAGGCAACTCTGATTATCTCTTTTCTTATCATTGTCCTTGTCTCTGTTAGCTGAGTATCTTTGATTTAGTATGGAACAAAATAAAGAACTCCTATATTGTGGAAAAATGGGTAGATCTTAATTCTGTTTCTGTGACATCTTGAGGGCACAGTTAGTGAGAAAGTTAAGGGCATATTTTTGCGTGTGAGTGAAGCTTCAGAGCTATACTTCATGGAACATGCATTTCTGACTCATTACCTTGATGGCACTTCTTATGAGGGCAAGAATTCTTTTTTTTTTTTTTTTTATAGCTTTTTTTAATCCTATTTGTTATATTGAACAAATAGGAAATAAATATTTGCATCCTTACTGTGAATATAGCGTAGAAGAAACTTAACAAGTTTTTTTTTTTTTTTTTTTCTGTTTTTGAAAGGGCTCTCAACAGGACATATACTTGGGAGAACATTCTAACATCCAAACTCTGTCCTTGAACCTTGTAGACTAAGGTATTTACTATTGGCTATGCATATTGGATGGCTTATCCATGTTGGTCATTTTCTTGGAAAACTTTCCTTTTTTTTCTTTCAATAAATTGCAGACGTGCCCTCAGTAATAACAATTTTGGAATTCCATGTCACAATATGTTCCAAGGAGTAAGTTATACCTTATACCTGAGATGACAATGAAAGAAGACAGTTACCTATTAACTGTTATGAGTTGAATTGTGTCTTCCAAAAAGATACGTTGAAGTCTTCTCCCCTAGTGTCTACTAATGTGCCCGTATTCGAAAACAGTGTTTACAGATGTAATTAATTTAAGATAAAGTCATACTGGAATAGGGTGAGCCATTAGTCCAATATGAATGTTGCCCTATAAGAAGAGGTGAGAGACACACACAAGAATACTATATGGTGATAGAAGCGAAGATCACAGGGATGCTGCTTTGAGCCAAGGAAGCAGGAGGATTGACTGTCACCACCAGAAGGCAGGAAGAGGCAAAGAAAGATTCTACCCAGGGTTTCAGAGGGACTGAGCCTACTTAATACCTTGATTTCAGACTTCTGGTCTCCAGACTGTGAGAGAATAAATTTTTGTAGTTTATGCCACTTAGTTTATCATATTTTTTCACAGCATTCTTAGGAAACTAACGTAGTAACAAAGCTGATGTCCAGTAAGTATCCACTACTATGACCATCACAGTTGTCTATAGCTGATGTCATTCCTACTGAGTGTAGCACTCATTCTTTGATGCCCAAGCTATACTGATTATTGATTATTTTGAAGATTCCTCACTTTGTGAACATGGGATCCTAATAAGAAATATGGTTGAAAAGTTAATGAGGCATTAGTGTAGAGGTCCACAGCTAAGCAAACTTTTTCTTAGACAGTTATATTGAACGGCAATGCTGAATTTTGCTAAGACTTTTTTTTAATTAAAAAAAATTTTCCCTTATTGACTAATGGTTTATTTTATACCAAATAAATCTGGAAGATTTCCCTACTATCATATAAGCCTATGCTCTTGCCCACTTTGTAAAGATGCTACAGGTTTAATAACAAGAGGTCATTTTTATTTCCCTCTTTCTCATTATGGGCATCTCATTCTCAGTGAAAGTAACATGAAATGTTGTGTTAAGTGCAAAATGAGTACAAAGGTATAAATGTAGTCTTTTGCTTCTAAAAAGCTTAGATTCTTTACCAGTCTTGGCTCTGACTTTTGTAGGAGGACCATTTGATGAGCTAAGGGTCTCCATTTAGGAGTTTAGAGAGATAATAAATCGCAAGGACTTAGATGATCGCCAAGTGCCACTCACAGACATTGATTCTAAACCTAGGACAATTCACAGTTTCGAATTATTTTTAGACAACTGGCAAAGTCTAGGTTAAGCTAAGGTTTTATTAATCTTGTAGGTCTAAACTCCATTACGTTCAGCAGGCTATGACTGGATATTTTACAGAATACTAGGCATTAAGCATGACATATGAAGTTTGAGAACTTTAAAATGAGAGGGTAAAGTGGTGACAGGACTTTGGAAGTGAAGGACGAATAAAGTGCCTATATAACCCAGTCTGCGGGTATACTGAAAGCCTCTTGGTGAATACAAGATTTGAACTAAGCCTTAGAGGAAAATGAAACTAAGGCAGTCAAAAATGTAGGAAAGGCCTTGCTGGCAAATGAAAATACCCCCTTGGCCCCAATGCAGTGTAAATGACAGTAATGTTATAATTTAATTTGGAGTTGGCAAAAGAGATGAGATTGGCTAATACTAGAGAATACAAGAAAGATGAAGACAGCATCATGGAGAATTTGTAGACAGTCTACGACCCTTGGCTTTATCTTACGAGGTTCTGGAAGATAGTATCACATTTAAGCAGACCACCGTCATGTTTTCACTTCTGTTTTAAATAAAACACTTGACTGGTGATGTGGAAAACAGGTTTAAAGACCAAAAGCTTGTAGTCATTGGCAACAGTTAAGAAATTGTCATGGTGACACAGAAAAGACACTATAAGTCTCTGAATTAGGGCAGTAGTAAATGAGAGTGAAAAACTAATTTTTGAAAAGCAGAAGTTTTACCTTCTAAAAAACAAAGATCAAATGTATATAATGTGTATATATAGGTATTGTGTATACATATATTTATCTATGTGAGTATATATTTGCTTTTTTATTATATAAAGGTATATATTCACTCTAGTAATTTTTGAATGTTATAAAAATAGCAAATAATCTAATTACCTGTTCTTAGGATGAATTATTGTGTGACTTTTGAAAAGAATGAGTTAGGAAATATATATTCATATATATGTCAGAAAAAGATTTTCATGTTTAATTATGTGTGAAATGAAATTCATCAAGCATCATAAATATTATTTTAGTGTCATAATGTAATATTTATATATTTAATAATGTGTAGAAAATAATGACATACTATAAACTTAACAATGTTTAGACTTGAGGAATAGGATAATAAGGGTATTTCTCTTTTTAGGTTATTTATTTCTATTTTTGTAGGGTTTTCCCAAGTGGCCTGTTTTGATATTACCTTTTAGAAAATGTAAAGAAAGCAAATATTGGAAGAAATAAGTTTTATAGTACTTGTAATTAATTGGTTTACAGAATGATGGACTGATTCTCTTTGTCTCTTCTTATTTTAATCCAAGTTACTAAGATGGCTTTCAGTGTCACCAACTGAGTAAGGACTTGCAAAGAAAGAGTATTTTGTTTTGATTTCTGAATATGGGGAAGATAGTGATTTAGTTATTTTTAAACTATTATATTTAAATTATTATTAATTTCATGTATTTCTAGCATATGCGGGAGAAGGTTTTGACCTTTGGAAAGAATTTGGAACTGGAGATATAGACTAGGGCTCAACAACTTATAACATACTAATCAAAGATTATAGTTTAAAAATAAGTGGTGGGGCATCTGGGTGACTCAGTCGATTGAGCATCCGACTTCAGCCCAGGTCATGATCTTGCAGCTCATGAGCTGGAGCCCTGCTTCAGGCTCTCGCTACCAGCACAGAGTCTGGAGCCTGCTTTGGATTCTGTGTCTCCGTCTCTCTCTGCCCCTCCCATGCTTGCTCTCTCTCTCTTTCTCTCTCTCTCTCAAAAATAAATAAACATCGGGGCGCCTGGGTGGCGCAGTCGGTTAAGCGTCCGACTTCAGCCAGCCAGGTCACGATCTCGCGGTCCGGGAGTTCGAGCCCCGCGTCAGGCTCTGGGCTGATGGCTCAGAGCCTGGAGCCTGTTTCCGATTCTGTGTCTCCCTCTCTCTCTGCCCCTCCCCCGTTCATGCTCTGTCTGTCTCTGTCCCAAAAATAAATAAACGTTGAAAAAAAAAATTAAAAAAAAAATAAATAAACATTAACAAAATTTTAAATAAATAAATAAAAATAAATGGTAACATGAGTAGTTATGCCAATTCAGCAGTAGATGAGTTCACTCAAGGAGAAGATATGCTGACAGGAGAAACCAGACCCTGAGGAAGAGTTTTCTATTATAAATAATAGAAGTTCAGGCCAAAGTGGGCATGGAGACCATCTAAAGCAACATTTCTCTTGTTTTCCAACAAAGAGATTTCAGAGGGGAGGGACTGACTCACCCGAAGTCACCTGGTTAGAGGCAGACAGGACTAGCAACCGGTGCAATTCTGCAGGTTCGCAGTTCATTTGCTCCTCTTTCTCTGTGCTTCCAGAGGAACTTGGCTTCCAATTTTACAACGTTTTGCCATTTCCTAAACATATATATGTGTATGTGTATATATATATATATATATATATATATATATAATCTCTTTTGAACTCCACAGCAGCTGTTAAGTATAAGGCACAGATGGTTCATCCAACTTTACAGCTAATACAAGGTTCAATAACTTTTACAAAGTCGAGTGTTTGGTAAGGGATAGAGCCAAAATTTGCAGCAAGGCTTTCACAGCCAATTTTGGCTCTGTCTCAGCATCACCAGTCATGTCTAAAAGCAATCTTCAACTTACTCATATGTCTCTTGGCTCATATCTGTCATCAGTATTTGAAAGTACAGAAGACGAGTCTTCATCCTAGGTATGTTCTTGTTTGAGGTCATTCTATCCATAGTCCCTTTGCTTCCCCTCGAAACATATAAACTTAACTCATTTTTAGTCACAACAGAGTAAGTTCATAAAGAAAGTAGTACATAAAAGTTTAGTTTGTTGCTATCTATGGTGCTTATTTTTCACAATTAAAAATTCTACACTTGACGACATGATAAAGAAAAGTGCTCCTAGGATTGTACATTTTATTCTTTATTTTTATTTTTTAAAATTTATTTATTTTTTTTTAAGTTTTGATAGAGAGAGAGAGAGAGAGAGAGCAAGCAGGGAAGGAGCAGAGAGAGAGGGAGAGAGAAGGAATCCCAAGCATGCTCCACACTGTCAGTACAGAGCCTGGTGTGGGGCTCAACCTCACGAACTGTGAGATCATGACCTGAGCTGAAATCAAGAGTCGGAGGCTTAATCGACTGAACCACCCAGGCGCCCCTGTACATTTTATTATTTAATCTGCCCTTTTAAAATTTTTATCTCCCCCCTCTTAAAATGTGCCCTTTTGAAGTTTGGCAAGTATCTTACCTGTACTTTAAAGCTTGAAATGTTTCTGCTTACTAAGAAGTTGGTTTTAGTCATTAATAGGTTAATAAAGTTAAGCTATTACATGTGTAACATATGATGCCACAACTTCCTTATAATTTTCAAGGGATTTGTTTCTTAAAAAGTCAATTATTTGGCTCTTTACTTCTCTTCGCCATTAAACTTTCCAACTGCTGTGTGGTGGTATAACAGAGTCTTTGTCAACTGCTTAGAGGAGCTATTTGTCAATTGTTTTGCTTCAAGGACTGCCTCCTTTGTTGATGTTCCTCCACAGATCCAAAAAGTAGTTCAACAAAGAGAAAAGCCAAAAAAAAAATGTAATTTTCATTCATGGGGTATTTTTTGAGAGGAAAAGTTTTCAGGTTGCATTATTTAAAACCTTAATTGAGAAGTGAAGGTTAATCCTTAATGTTTTTTTTCTTTGGCAACAGAAGCAAAAAGCTACTTAAAATATAGAAACATTATAAAAATGGAAATAAGTAGTCAGCCTAGGATTATTTGAAATGACAGCATTAGACATGAGGCGAAACGTAATATGAGTTTTGCTATTACAAAGACAAAAGGGACAGAGAATTTCCATCGTGATCTCTGATGGTATCAGGTAAGAA
Source organism: Leopardus geoffroyi (assembly GCF_018350155.1). NCBI lineage: Eukaryota > Metazoa > Chordata > Mammalia > Carnivora > Felidae > Leopardus > Leopardus geoffroyi. The sequence goes on along the minus strand of NC_059326.1, from coordinate 57,188,463 downwards.
ATGGGTTGCTATTTAATAGAATTTTAAAACTTGAAGGATTTTAGATATCATCTAAACCAGTCTCTTCCTTTCATAGGTGAGGAAATTGCAGCTCAGGGAAATGCAGTGATTGCCAGACTCTAAAACAATTGCCAATAGAAAGCAGAGGGTAATACAATATGCTACTGTGCCCTGCAGTCTGGCAATACCAGGGGCATTGCCTTTGTTTTCCCCATAGATTTTCATCTGTTGAGGAATGAGCCATTTCCCTCATGCATTTCTATGTGGAGAGAATTTTGAAGAAAAGCCTGATTGATTTTATAGGTTTTTCAATTTATATCTATGTGTATAAGATTGAAATAGATAACTTTTCATTTCTACAAATTTATTCCTTTCAGTCTCTTACAGATCACAAATCCCTGATGAACTGTTACTTACTTAGTAAACCACACATTGTAGACAGCGGCATTTATTTAGACCATACATTACTCTTCCCTTATCATGCTTTGTTTTCCCCCTTCTGCACCTCTGAATGAACAGATAAATTAGTAAAAGAATTATACGAAATAGATTTTAAAAGACTCTTTAGGTAGCAGTCAGTAAACTGTTTGGTGGACACAATCTGACCTGCTGTTTATCTTTTTAGTAAAGTTTTATTGGAACACAGCCATGTACTTCCGTTTGCATCTTATCTTGGCCACTTTGGCGTGCCTACAGGGACCGAGTTGAGTAGTGGCTGCAGACACTGGAAGGCACACAAAACTTAACATATATACTATTTGGCCATTTACAGAAAAAGTCGGCCACTCTAAATGACCACCCAAGACTAGGTTGCTATGAAAGAACACAATATTTGTGAGAAATTGGATGTACCAGGATAGTATCACGTACACACGTACACATGATTGTTAAGCTACTAGAAAAGAAAAAGTTTCAAAATAAGAGGGAGAGGCTGGTCTCTAGGAGGACCAGAGTATTTTCCATTACATGAAAAATGTATTTAAAAATGCTTCTTTTTGTAGTTTCATCTTTATAATTTAATATCATTGCTGAATTATTTCTGTAGATGATACAGAAAAGTTAGAATGACTTACATGATCCAACATGTTGAAAGATGCTAGGGAAAACACCCTCAGAATAAGAAGGAACATTTCCTAACAAAATAAAGCAATTTATCGAAAACATAATTAACCTTGAATGTCTATATTTTTTGAGTATATGGAAAACAGTTTGTGCCTTGTGAAAACATTCTTTTATTTTTATTCAGTGCTGAAAGTTTTTCTTTGCATCCATCAGGGTACTGCTGTAATAACGGATAGGAGGTGCAGGGTTTCTTCCTTATGATTCCTTTCTGGCATCACCATTCACTGTGAGAAGGGCCCGCCATATGTGGGACCATAATAAATATCATAGAGGATCATCAAGCTTGTTGCCATCTATAAATGAAAGATCAGTGATAATCAACAGAGATTTTGTCTCAAGCAGATTTTTTTACAATGTATTTTTCAAAAATCAAATATAGTAACTGACTGTCACTTGCACTTAATCTGTGTTTGGCATTTGCTAATCGTACTCAGTTCATAATATCATAGAATATTCAGGCAAAAGATCTTATTTTTTTTAATTTTTTATTAGTTTATTCATTTTTTGAGAGAAAGAGAGAGAAAGAGAGAGAGCAGGAGAGGAGCACAGAGAGAGGAAGAGAGAGAGAACTCCAAGAGGGCTCCATGCTGTCAGCGCAGAACCCCATGCAGGACTCGAACTCATGAACCGCAAGATTATGAACTGAGTAGAAACCAAGAGTTGGATGCTTAATGACTGAGCCACCCAGGTACCCCAGGATTTTATGTTTTTTTAACCATTATTTATAGATGATGAAACACAGACCATTTTGAAAATGATATGTTGAATACTGAAACTTTGAGGAAATACAATGAAAGATTTAGTTTCTTTAGTGTTCTTATATATACAAAGCAACAAAATGTACAAATATTGGACAGTTGTCAAATTGGATTTCCTGGAGCTTCAGGATTTGGGGGACATTTAAACATAGTCAAACAGAGGCAACAGCTCAGGTCCATTCTCTGCTACTTCAACAAGAGCACACTATTCAGGTCTGTTTTATAACCGTTTCTCTGTAAAGTTGCATTTGAAAAATCAAAGACTTAACCACAAAAACGTATGTGAATGCCACTGCTGTAGGAAACTGAACAAGATCATTTAATAAAGAAAAGGATAGCAATGACAGACTTCACAGGTGACCCTCTTACTTTTCAGCCTAAGCAGATCTTTAATTTTTTTTTAATGTTTTTATGTACTTTTGAGAGAGAGTGAGAGTGCAAGCAGAGGAGGGGCAGAGAGAGAGAGCACACAGAGTCCACAGCAGGCTTCAGGCTCTGAGCTGTCAGCACAGAGCCCAATGTGGGGCTTGAACCCACAAACCATGAGATCACGACCTGAGCTGAAGTTGAACCCTTAACTAAGCCACCCAGGTGCTTCCAACCTAAACAGATCTTTGCAGGACTAGTTAGACGAAACAGTGTGTTTCGTTTAGCCAATCTCCGTAACCCATTCAGCTAATTAGCAAGGTAATGAATAAGGAAGAATAATTATACTCCCAGAGTAAATGCAAAAATAATAATAACGATAACTTTATTAAGAGGATAAATAGAATTAAAGATCTTTGATAGATTTTGAGTTATGAGTCAGGTCATGTAATCTAATCTTTTCATTATATAAAGATATTAAAATCTAAGACTTCTCACAATCCCTGGTGGAACAAGGGCTAGAACACTTGCACATGACCACTTTCATAAGGCTTATAGGATTCAAAAAATCTAGGTCGATGTTTAATAACTCTCTAACTTGGAGCAACTTAACTTCTCTGAGCATCAATATAACCATCTCTAACATTGGTAATTCCCAATTAGAGCATGGCATGTTTGTAAGGATGGCATAAAATGTTCTGAGTATGATATCCCAAGTAAATATGAATTGTTATTTTTAGGTAAGTTTAAATAACATGGAATTGCCAGTATCGGACTATCTTATCTATGAATACAGAGATTATATATTTTTTGACTCATTATTACTATTATATCACAAATAGTTGTTCCATAATTTTTTTTTCATAAATTGTTTCATAAATTTTCTTTTTTTTTTGTTAAGTACAGGGGGCTGATTTAATTGTATGCCTCTTGGGGCGCCTGGGTGGCGCAGTCGGTTAAGCGTCCGACTTCAGCCAGGTCACGATCTCGCGGTCCGGGAGTTCGAGCCCCGCGTCAGGCTCTGGGCTGATGGCTCAGAGCCTGAAGCCTGTTTCCGATACTGTGTGTCCCTCTCTCTCTGCCCCTCCCCCGTTCATACTCTGTCTCTCTCTGTCCCAAAAATAAAAACGTTGAAAAAAAAAAAATTGTATGCCTCTTTTCAGGGTCCACTATTATCCTTTGTCCTATCCAAGCCATTATCTCCACCTTCATTATATGTATATAAATGCGTAGAGAAATATGATCATTTCATAATATCCCGTTCCTTACTCCCATTTACCTCTTCCATCACAAGCAGCTGTTTTAATACACCTGATATATTTCCTTTTAATTGCATGTGTCTTCAAAATTTTTCAAAGGCAATTATTATAATGCTTTGCAAAATATTAAATTTATGATTTAAGTCATTAGTAAACAATGTATCTTGGATTACCTTTTCTTCTTAAAGGAAAATGACATTTTGCTTCTCTAAAGTCGTAGGTATGAAAAGAGAATAAAATTAATCTTGAAAGCTGGAAAGGACATTGCTATCTCTGAAATGTGGGTACAACTGACATTCTTTTTACACGTTGTCTCCATTCTACGTGCACTCGATACGTTTCAAGCATTTTCCTTTATTTTTCCTTTTCCTTTTTAAGCCCTCAGAAACACACATGAATGTGTGAGCATACATACACACTCATGAACACAAACACACACAGAAAGAAACAAAACAAAACAAAACAAAAAAATGAAGAAAGGCTGAGTCACAGAGAAAAAGAAAAACTGGCTTACTTTTTTTCCAGGTCTTACTCACATATTGAGTTGACAGGGTGAGGTGGCTGGCTGGTAACCAGAATTTTCCAATTGTATGATGAACCATTGTCAGGTCATCAGTTCATTTTGAAAATTCAAGGAAAGAATTCAAAGCTTATCGAAATTAAAACAAAAATAAAAATATATATCTCAAAGGTAAGAATAGGTAAGAATAGTTCACAATTTGCCCATTTTAATTTTAGACCACAGCTGAAAACAATTTAAAGTCAATATTTTTTTTTTAATTTTTATTTTCCAACGTTTATTTATTTTTGGGACAGAGAGAGACAGAGCATGAACAGGGGAGGGGCAGAGAGAGAGGGAGACACAGAATCGGAAACAGGCTCCAGGCTCTGAGCCATCAGCCCAGAGCCTGACGCGGGGCTCGAACTCCCTGACCGCGAGATCGTGACCTGGCTGAAGTCGGACGCTTAACCGACTGCGCCACCCAGGCGCCCCTCAATATTTTTTTTTAACAAACAAAAGGGAACACCTTGCTATCCTGGTTTTCAATCCCAAATCAGCCATTTACTTGTCTAATAACTTTTTGGGACATCACCTTATACATGCATAAATATTCAATGTTGATCTTATGAGAATACTCAACTGAACTGTTAAAATAATAACAGGCTTTATTATTTTTAACTGGAGACATCCATGGTGATGTTCCTATTCTATTGGGAGTAAGGAGAAAGTCCCTCAACATCTTTTAACATTGTTCTTTATTGGCACTTTTGAAATAAAACTGTAGGGCTGAAGTAAAGGAGCTGGAACCACTGAACTTCCTCTTCTTTTAAAACGGAAACAACAGGAAGAATATGAGCAAGAAGATGATTTTTTTTTTAATTTTATAGAGACAGAGTGTGAGCGGGGTGGAAAGAGAGAGAGGAAGAGAGAAAGAGAGAGAATCGAGAATCTTAAGCAGGTTCCACACTCAACCTGGAGCCCGAGGCAGGACATGATCTCACAACCCTGAGATCATGACCTGAGCCAAAATCAAGTCAGACACTTAACTGACTGAGCCACCTAGGCGCCCCAAGGAAATGGTTTTCTTGAAGATACAATTTGCAAATATTTTATGTGCTTATGTCAAGGAAGAGGAAAATGTGAGATTTGACTAATGTCTAAGGAAGTGATAAAATACTAGTGAAATGTCAGAGATAGATTTCTTAGTATAAGTGATTGTCACTTGGTGAATTAAGATTGGAAAACTCAAGATAGTTGCTGTAAATGAGACTTGTATTTATTCCAATCTGTATTTCATTGAATCAGGCTCTCCTTAATCTTTGCTACATTGGGAGAGAAAATCTTTTAGTATTTAAATATTCCAACAAGCTTTGACCTAATGAGAATGAAACTCCACTGATTCTATAACTATTTTATGATCCCTCATCCCCACTTACATACCTTTTCCTTTCTTATTATGGTTAAATTCCTTGTCAGTATTCATAGATTTTTTTTTTTTTTTACTGTCTCTATGCTCTCTAACTTGTTGGTTTGGCATAGCCAAGACTCCTACTCAACCCAGTTCTCCACGCAGGCTGCACCTGCTAACTGGCAGGAGAAAGAGGAAAAAAAAAAATCAGACAGTGATTAGTCCACTATTTCTCTATTTCATGTACTCTGTCACTGTCCCACACCATTCATGATGACCTTTTCTGTCATTCTCAATCTCAGTGGATGAGCTTAAGTATTTCACTGAGGATGTCAGTATAGCCCCCATTCAACCATTGTACCAATATCTTTGACCATATACACTTCGCTTTCTCTTCATTACTAAGGCTATTAGCTTTACCTTGTGCAAACACATACATACATGTGATTCTACATTAAATCCTGGTACCACTAGCCTACTCAAGGACATATCTACAGCAATAATTATTGCTATATTGCATCATCAATTTTTTCTTCAGATCATTCATTAGCATAAAGTTATGCTGTAATTCCTTTTGTCTTAAACAAAAACCTTATGTGTCCACTTATCTCACTAGCTACTGTATTGGATCCTTCCTTCCCTGGTGGAGCTGCTTCTTGAAAGAATTTCCCATTATCCATCCCTTCATTTATTTTCCATCTCGCTTCAATCCACTCCAATCAGATTTTTACCTCCATTTTTATTAATGAAACTGTTCCTGTCAAGGTCATGCATGACATCTACACTGCGAAGTGCTACAGTCAATTCTCAGTCTGCTTCTTACTTAGCATTCCACAAGCATTTGCACCTGTTAATAATGCCTCCTTTTGGAACCGTTTTCTTCAATCAGCTTCTTGGAAAAAAAAAATTAATCTGGTTTCTCCCCACCTCATTGTTTCTTAATTTTCTTTTTCCCCTTTGTTCATCTTTGTCCTGACCTTTTAACTTTGGATTTCTTGGGATGTAAGCTATCGTTCTCCTTTATTCATAGTCCCTTCACTGTTTATCTCATCTGGTCCTGTGATGTTAAAAACCAAGTGCATATTATGCATATTAATGATTCCCAAATTATGTATCTAATATAGACTTCTGCAGGGAATCACTGACCAACTTCCAACAGGTTTCCATGTAATTATTTTACAGATATCCACAAATCATGAATAAAATTGAGTTCTTTCTTTTTGAGAGAGAGAAGAAACTTTTTTAAATTTTTGTTTTGTTTTGTTTTGTTTTGTTTTGAGAGAGACACAGAGAGAGAAATTGCAAGCAGGGGAGGGACAAAGGAAGAAGGAGTGAGAATTTTCATCAGGCTCCATGCCCAATGTGGAGCCCAACATGGGGCTTGATCTCATGAACTGTGAGATCATGATCTCAGTGGAAATCAAGAGATGTACACTTAACCGACTCAGCCACCCAGGCGCCCCTAAAAATGAGCTCTTAAGTTTCTTCCTCTTACCTATTAATCTCTCAGGCAATGTTGGTGGCTCTGCTTTCAAAATATGTCTAGAATTGAATTAGTGTTCTCTCCCACCAAGGGCACCATATTGGTCCAAGCTATTATGATATCTTTCTTGGACCACTGCAGTAGCCTAGACATTCTCCCTATGCTTCCTTCCTGTGCATTACAGTGGGTGCTGTTGTGCCTGCCTAGGTTTCTCCTTTGGAATGATACATTCATCTACAATATCTGCTGGAAATGTTGCTTGTTGACAGGTCACAAGTGAATCCCTCTCTTGGATTTTCTCTTAGTCATAGGTAGCTGCCTTTTTTAAGCATACACCTCCTCAGTGAGGGTAACTTGTGTCACCAGTTTGAACCAATTCAGCAGAGACATCTCAGGTCTACAATATCTTGGGATCAGCTGAGGTCTTTGCTGAGGTCTTATGGCATTTGAAATTCCTTCTCTGCCCGATCCCACGTTCCTCACTTCTCACAGGTGTTCTTGTCACTGTTCCTAAATAGACATCATGCCTGAGTTTCTATCTCAGGGGCTATTTCCTGGGGAAGTTGACATGCAGTTTGTCCCACAACAGTCTGAAAATTAGCCTAGAGGGTGTTTTAATATGTACATTAGGTGCTATAATTCCTCAGAGCCCTACACTATTTCCCCATTTTATTTCAAAGTAAAAGCTGAAATGTCCTTTAAAGGGACTGCACAGCCCTACAACTTTTCCCCCTGCTTAACTCATCACTTCCATCCATGCACTGTTCTGATCTCATTTCCAAGTAGTCTTTCTTACACACTTCATTATAGCTATATTGCCTTTATTGCTCTTCCTCAAACAGGTCCTCCATGAGGCCACCACAACTTATGACTTTTGTGTTAGCTTTTTCCTCTGCATGGGACACTCTTCCCCTAAATAGCTGCAAGGCCATTTCCCTTACTGCTTACAATGTGTCTTCCAGTGAAGTCAACTCTAACCATCTTATTAAAAACTGACACCTGGGTGAGGTTTTACCAGCCTCCTTACCGGTTATATTTTTCATAGCGTAGTCACCTTCTAAAATTCTGTATGCATGATTCATTGATTTATTGATGATAATTTAGTGCCATCATGTTACCACCATATTGTAAGCTGTATAAAGATGGATTTGTTTGTTTCTTTCTAGATCTCTGATACATAGGAGTAGGTGTTCACTAATATTTGTTGAATGAATGAATGAATGAATGAGCAAGCTACTTCAGTCCTTAGGATTAAGTAATAGAATATATGACAATGCAAAGTTTCTGAGTCAGTGTCTGTCATATAGTACATATAACAAGTAACAAAATAGTTACTTTTTCCATTTATCATTGATGTTTTTTCTAAGACAAGGTCCATAGAAAATTTTATAGGGGGGTATATATTTTTTTAAATCTTTTTCTACCGGTAGCCAGATTATACCACAAAATTACCCATAATTTAAATTTAATTATAACATTCCTCTTCCGCCTATGTCCATGATATCCTGCCATTCTCCCCACCTCCACCTCTATCATCTATATTTCTTGCTTACTTAAGAAGGTAAACTGTACTTAAGTATTCATATTTAAACAAATTGGCCAGGGGCTTCTGGGTGGCTCAGTCAAGCAACTGACTCTTGATTGCAGATCAGGTCTTGATCTCACGGTTGGTGGAATCAAGTCCCACATGGGGCTCTGCACTGACAGCAGACCCAAGCCCTACTTGGGATCCTCTCTCTCCCTTTCTCTCTGCCCTGCCCCCACTTGTGTGTGCTCGCTTGCTCTCAAAATAAATAAACATTAGAAAAAAAAATAAACAAATTGGCCAGTTGTTTCAGTTGAAATTTTAGTAAATTCATGTTTCAGGTTGTACTTTAAATTGAGATAATTAGAGCCATATTTTTTATGGCTACAGATGGACTGTGTTAGTTATTTTATGAAGTGAATGACCTGTGACATAAAATGCAGAAAGAAAAAAGTACTAAATCATTAAGATATAGTAACCAAAACAATGGAGGTTGAAATTTTTATAACCTAAAAGTTCATTGGTATATGTGGAAAATTAAGATAGCAGGAGATGGATCAGGAGGTTCATCTAACTATCAAAACGTACATGCACACACTTGTTAAAGATCATAAGATACAACATGTTCTTAATATTCAGGGGAAAAAAAACTACTATTATGCTTTCTGCAATTATTTTTACTGCTAATAGATAATAACCTAAATTTTACATATACTCCATAATAATTTATATGTTTACCTACCTAGTTTAAGCTTTTAAAAATTTTCCAATTGTAGGATTATTTTATTTCTGTAAGTTTAATTCCTATCCATAAAACATCAAGTTTCCAGCTGCTTCTAAAAGCAATTCATAGTGCTTTTAGCCAGACCTATAATTAAAATATCCAAAAATTTTTCTTAAAATAATTACTTAGAGAAAATAAACTAACTCTAAAGCAGTGTCTCACCCATATCTAAAATATGCCCAGCCTTTTCTTTTAATTATTCTTTGTAGTGGGTCCAAGAAAAGAAAACTGTTGTTAAATTTCTTTAATGTTTTCATGACCACGTGTTATTTAAATTTTATTTAATTTTCAAAATTTATCGTTTTTAATTTCCAAATGGTGGTAAAGATATAAAAGTCCCGAAGAAGAGCTACACTGAAGTATAATAAATGTCTTCAGTTTTAAATATGTTGAACCTTAAATAATGAAGATGTGATGCTATACTTTGAACTCATGAAATTAGCATTCTGTAGGCCCCAGAATCTTTTGGGGGTAAATAGGTATTAATCAAATGAGAAACTTTGGAGAGACTCAGACAGAAAGAAGTTAGGTAAACCTTTTTTAAGTTACTCTTTTTTTAGTTTTTGATTGTTATTAAGGTAAAACATTCTTGTAACTCAACTTTCTAAAGGCTTAGAAATATAAATTAAGAAATACTTTCCCTCTTCGTGTCTATTAAATACCCAATTCATCTCCCAGGAGGCAAAAATGTAACAAGTTCTTGGATATTCTTTGTGCATTTATAAGTATTTAAGCAGTTATGTATTATATATATTCATCCACTTGACCCTTTTTAAAATACAGCTGGCCACATACTACATGCATCATTCTACATTCTTGCTTTTTCACTTAATATATTATGGAGATTTCCCCCCCAATAATATAGGAAAAAATGATCCTCATGCTTTGCATGAGATCATATTATACTTTGTAGGATGTGGTGTACACAAACATAGACACAGACACATACACTATAATTTATTTAATGTGTCATTTAGGGAAGCTCATAGTATTTCCACGTTTTCTAAGAAAATGATGTGATCTATCTCTCACATGAGGCAGCATATATAGTATACATAGACTCTTTAAATAGGATGGCTGGGTTCAACAGAATGGCATTTGTCATTTTAATACAGATTTCCAAAAGCTGTTCAAAGAATACGTATTATATTCATACTCCACCAGCAGTATATGAAAGTGCTGGTTTAACCATTTCTTGTTCAGAAGCTATAATAATAATAATAACACCAAGTACATTAAAAGAAAATATGAGTAGAACTAGTTACTGACAATGCTAGAAATGTAAGCGGAAAGGTTTTGTTTTGTTTTGTTTTGTTTTCCCCTGGAAAAGGTAAACTACTTGAAGGCAGTCAGTGTGCATCCTATTAGTGTTGACACTGGTATCATGCCAGAAACATGATAGATGCCCTAGGGTTGTTATTATCACAAACTGACATAAATATGGAGAAAATGATTCAACTTCAGGAGACAGCAGTACGCTCCTCATTTCATAAAAAACAATGTGTTTGAAAGCTGATTGTGACATCACATATGTATTGAGAGGTTAGCGGAATGCCAGATGCACAGACATTCATTGACAACTTAATTACAGCCACCAGCGTAATCTGACAGTGGCTCTTGACAGCACACGCTAAGGAGAAAAGAGAAGCAGTGGTGAACTCAAATCACTGCAGTGTCTGGAAAATTCACAAAATTGTCAGAGCTGGCACCCTCCTCCAACCTAAATAGATTGTGATTGGGAACAACAAATTAACAATGGTTGATGGTCTCACTTAACGTATTTTGAAAAGAATTGCCCCTTACTTTATCAACTCCTTAAACTAGGCAACCTTTGAGATTGTATAAATCTTGGTAATACATCAAGTTACATATTTATCTTTTTCTGTTTTTTTTCTGATTGGGTTTGGAAGCTTGACTATGAACTCTGGTCTCTTGTCTTCTATCACTTTCATTGATGTATCCTATGGATTTAAGTTTCTCAGGTATTTTCAAAAGAAAAAAAAAGAGATCATTTCAATTTGGGGTATTTAAATGTATATGAAGTCAGTGTTCTATTGCAGAAATATTGTTTAACCTAAAGGAAAGTTTCAGTGCAATGAGAGATAACAACACCCTTGTGTGGATATTTGTGAGAAATTTGTGAAACATCTGAGACAACAAAAAGATAATAGAATTGCAAAATGTTATGATTACACAGGTATTTCAATTTAGGAACTGCATCAGTAACATCCATTTTGATAGAGCATTCATTTTTAGTTGATTTAACTTGCTTTGATATTATTAAGATACAGACTTTAATTTAGGCCTTTAATTCAGGTTCCGAAGTGACAGAACAAAAAATACAAAATACAAAAATAAGTTAAACAGGTCTAAATGTGTATGTCGAATAGTCCTCTTTAAAATCATATTCTTCAGTGTAATATACTTAAACATTTAATCATTCTTATCATTAGCTATAGTATGATGTGCAAGTTTGAAAAACTATCTTCATTTTGTATAGTTAATGACATTCTTATTAAGATAATTTTGATTGCATAAAGGATCCTAAGTACATGTAATAGCATATTCCTGTCTCTTGCGCTGTTCTAGTTCCTCAGTTTAGTTAAGAATCTCATTGTTCTTAGCAAGATCTTTGGAAATAAAGGTCAGAGCCATTATGAAATTTCAGCGAAGATAATTGAATATTATATTATTAGTCCTGTTTGCTGAAAGTAAAAGGAAATGTACATAAAAACGGTTTTATCCATGTCTAGGAAAAAGAAAATGGATGGTAAGACTTAGCAGATAACACAGAATCTTTCCTACCTGCTAGACACTGGCATTGTTGAGTCATTTAATCCCCAAGTGCCAAATGGGGTAGGTACTAATATTATCAGCAGTGTTTCACTGATCAGAACCCAGAGGCACAGAAAGGTTAAGCTACTACTCCAAGGTTCTGAAGAAGCATGTGTTGGAGCTGGGGCTCGAATCCAAACAGTCCAGCTTCAGAGTCTGCATAAACGGACAAAGGGAGGGTGTCACATCAAGCAAATTTTCATGGACTAGTTTTCTGAAATATCTTTTATTACTGGGAGATTTGGAACACTTTCCCCACTCATGTCCTTTCTATTTATGTTAGTTTTAAAGGTCCTGTCAAATGTGGGGAGAATTTATGTGTGGAATCAAGGTATTTTACTGTGATTACTTCTAATTTTAGCAGCATACTAAAGTAAGTCCTTGATGTTCGTGGCAGTTGAGCATTGTTCAATTAAAAACAATAATAACCCAAATATTTTATACTAAAATGTGAATGTTTCGCTTGAATAAATTCAAGCAAATCATACTAGGTTGATATCAGCATGTCAATTTCCGCTAATGTCTTTATTATATCTATATTTTGGGTAAAATGGAATTTATGACTTAACCTATTCTGATCATATTCTTCAATATCCATTAGAAGACTAATTTCTTGATAACTTTTATTAAGAATATTATTTCTTTACTTAATATTAAGCTAGACTTAAGTAAGACTTTCTATTTATAATATAATGCTCTAAACTTAAGAGGACATGTTATAATAGAATGTTTATTATATTTTATTTTAAGTAATGTCCTTGGACAATATATCTACAAGATTTCCCATAACCTATAGTAATTCAGTACAAAATAGGTTTTAATGTAAATCAAATGTGCTTTAAAATACTATATACAGGGGCGCCTGGGTGGCGCAGTCGGTTAAGCGTCCGACTTCAGCCAGGTCACCATCTCGCGGTCCGTGAGTTCGAGCCCCGCGTCAGGCTCTGGGCTGATGGCTCGGAGCCTGGAGCTTGTTTCCGATTCTGTGTCTCCCTCTCTCTCTGCCCCTCCCCCATTCATGCTCTGTCTCTCTCTGTCCCAAAAATAAATAAAAAACGTTGAAAAAAAAATTAAAAAAAAATACTATATACAAATAATGTGCATATATGATAAACATATGCATATGTGTTCATATATTTTTATAGCATTTTGAGGTTTATTGTTTGAGAAAACCTAAATTTGCAGCAAATGATCTTTTATTACCTGGTAAAAGTATAATTAGGGATAATTAGTTTTTACTAACTTGCTAATTAAAAGTCCCCAAAGAAAGTCAATTTACTTATTTATATTCAGCATATTTCTCATTGTAAAGAATCTAAAATAAAATAGAAAATATTAAAACAAATCTGGAAGTGCTTAAATAAAATTGAATCAATCAAGCCAGTGCATAATTGTCATAGGTCCTCTTGTCATTTTGTATGATACACGTGAGGCTTTGTATTTTCAAATGAAAAGCCAAATGAGGCAAAGCATACTGTATTAAATACTGCTAAAATGATTTCTCCTACTTTGGTTTTATGAGTGGAATTTTTTAAAGTTGGCAAAAGAACCAACACCTCGCTTCAAGAAAGGTGCTGAAATTTTAGCAAATAATAATAGTTAAATATGACTGAGTGACCTAGTCTAGAAACTGTTCTAAGGCAGAGCTCTTGACAGAATGCATTAGGACCAATCAATATCAAGTCATTGGCTCAAATGACCAGGGCATACACTAAGTATTTTGTATCTAGAGACTTTGCATGTCTCTAAAGATTAGATGACTTGATAATATTGCATATTTAACATTTTAGAAAGATAACTTGTGCAGACCAAAGCTGGGGTTTGATTTGGTTTCAGAAGATTTGGTTACGAGATATGTCTGTTGTTATCTGTGGGTCATAGACAGGGAAGAATAACCCCTAAGACTGTTGGAGGGGTTAATAACTTCCCTATCAGTACTTCAGTAACACAATGGACGTGCTAGAGTTTTCGTAAACATCAAAGAGGTGACACCCTAAAAATGCCTAAAACAATGCCAGCAGAATAGGAGAGGTTCAGAAAAGATCTGGTAAATCTGAATTTAGAAAAAAAAAGGAACCTGGGACACTAATACTGAATGACTTCAGACTGCTTCATAAATTTGTCTAGACAGATTACACGTATGCATATATATGTTGCATGTAGAGAGGTTTATTGTATAATATTTTGATAAGGTCAGTAGAAAGTTAATGGTCTAGGCACCAGTACCTTTTTTGAAAATAATTTGTTGAGAAATGGAGTTTAGAATTCCTTATTGGAAAGGACTATTTTCAATTAGAGTGATGAACAGCTAACATCTTTGTAATATTTTCTCTTCAATCCCATTTTTCTCTTTTTCCCCCCTGATATGTGGATATTCTTTTACCAGAGGAGTGTTAACTCTGTGATGTAATCTAAAAGAATTTTCTTCTTTTTGGCTTGGGAAGCAGTGAGGGAAAGGGATAAATAGCCAAAATAATAGCAATAGCACCAGGGAGAGAATGCAGTCAATAAGATTTAAACAAGACTTAGTTCATCTGCAAAGTAATTGTTCAACTCTATCATTGGAATTGTTTATATTTTTTTTTAAAACCTGGGGTTCTGAGGAGATTAGATGTATTACAAGCTCAGAATGATGGGTGAATGTAATTGTATTCATCCATATAGTGATTTACCTTAGTAGTATAGGAAATTTAGCATTTATAGTTTTAGGTGGTTGTTGTGAGGGGTAAGTGACTAGATTAGATTTTAGTTGAAATGGCCCACAAGTAACTCACAGGCTTCTAGAAGGGTGGAAAAGTGATGGAATACTTTTACATATCAAAAGCTGTGAGAAGAAATGCATTAGTAATTGAAGTCAAAAATCTAATATTAATGTGATTTTTTTCCATTCATCTTTTCACATGGCCGACTATACAAAATGTACACTATATAACAAGTCTTCAGTATACATTAAGCACATATCTGCTGTTTTCTGTTCTTGTGGCCTCCTGGACTCTGAAATGAGTAGATTTTTAATTTTTTTAATGTTTATTTTTGAGAGAGAGAAACAGACTGTGAGCAGGAGAGGGGCAGAGAGAGAGGGAGACACAGAATCTGAAGCAGTCTCCAGGCTCTGAGCGGTCACCACAGAGCCCCATGTGGGGCTCAAACCCACAAATCACAAGGTTATGACCTGAGCTGAAGTTGGACGCTTATCCTGCTGAGCCACCCAGGCACCCAAGTAATGAGTAGACTTTTAGACGGCAATTGTATTTGAATTATGGTTGTAACCTTTTGAAAAATTAATAAACTAAAATATCTGCTTATCTCAAAAATTTTGGGTGATATAACTAGAGTTGTTTTAGCAGAAACCCACATCATACTAATAACTTAAGGCAGTTATTTGTCAATTGAGATTATTTAAGCTAAACAGAAAAGAATGAGAAGTATCTAAATATTCAAATAAGCAAATAAATATTTTGTGCCCATGTTTTTTTACTGGTAATTAAAATTTTAACTGGGCAAGGGAAAAATGACAATTGACTTGAAGCATACATAAAAGTTTTATATTTGGGAAGATAAAATAATATATTTGTTTATTACCACATGTTTCATTGTAGAAATCATTATAAAGATATTATAATATTCAACAGATTTACAAAGGAATATATATATAATGCCATCAGACAGAATGGTTTTTCTTTGGAAATATAATTCTCTAACTTATAAACGTGCTATTCTGACTTAAACTTCCATTCTTCTTCCTTAGAAAAATAATTCCAATTATATATATATATATATACATATATATATATGTATATATGTATATATATGACTTTTTCATATTATTAATACCTTAATGTATATCGGTGCTTTTAAATATATTCTATATATCATTTATAAGAAAGAAGTAAAATATCAATGTTCATTAGCTCTTGATTTTCCTAAATATTTTATTACCAGTTTAAACAATAATGTGCCAGAAAATATACATGATTAATCTGATTCCATTTGTATTTATATATAATAACATAGAAAAGTTTGTGCATGGCTTTTATCTTTTTGAAAATGGCTTATTTTTCCAATAGCAATACATGTCAAAATGCTGAAATGACAGCATCTTTATCTTCTTGAACCTCAAATATGATGTAGCTCATTACATTAGCACCGAGAAAGCAGGCCATAAATTACCACAGTGTGTTCAGGCATGTCTGCAGGCTTGACATTGCCTTCCTCACAGAATATCCATCATTCCAGAAATGTCCTGGATACTGAAGGGACAGACTGCAAAGAAATTAAATCCTAAAATAGAGCCATACAGTTTCTTACTGTTAATATCAGATACAAGATATTGTTATATCAGTTGAGTCTCTACCTCATTGATGAATTCAGTCATCAAGATAGATTACGAAGAATTTCATGCTTTAAAAACTATGGAGAGCTTACATATGTTTACATCATTTATAGAGATTGAAAATGGGATAAGTGAGTAAAATAATAGAAAAAAATTTGAAACATGAAAAAAGTATTTTCATTTTTTATGTCATACATTTTAGAAAATAATAACTTTAATAAAATAAACATGAGAGTTGTTTACTTTCAGGACTGATAAATACATTATTCTTAAAGAATACACATAAAGAACATGCTTGGGTTGATGGTCAAAAATTTTAATTGCAGTACTTATAGTGTGTAACATAGGACTACATTATGAACAATGTTAAAGTTGCAGAGAGAAAAGAACATGTTAAAAGGTACAAATTACAGTGTCTTCTTCTGGCCTAGGAATGTTAAGTTCCATGAGGGAACAAATGGGAAAAAGAAACTATTTAAATGCAGTGCCTGTTCAGAATATTAAGTATGGAAAGAATATTCCATCACACACTCATTGATTTCAATGAGTGATGCAAGGTCTTATTGTTGAGGGACTAGAAAGGACATCAGGAAATTTAAGATTCTATATTTTTTTTTCTTTGGAAATAGAAAAGGAAAATTGGAAGGGAAATATCTTTCATATATTAATATTCGGTTCATTGATTTTTTTAAATGTTTATATATATTTTTGAGAGAGAGAGTGTGTGAACAAAGGAGGGGCAGAGAAAGGGAGACAGAATCCGAAGCAGGCTCCAGGCTCTAAGCGGTCAACATAGAGCCTGACGTGGGGCTCAAACTCATGGACCGCCAGATCATGACTTGAGCCAAAGTAGGATGCTCAATTGACTAAGCCACCCAGGTGCCCAGTTGATTGATTTTCTTAACTCAACATTGAAAATGTTACTGTTTTGTGAGACTTTGGGTACTTATTTCTTTTATCTGATTCCATTTCTTCCTTTTTTACAGTTAAAACATTGATCATGTTACCAAGTCTATAGTGAAGATAGAAACATCAAACTTCATCTAATATAATTTTATATTAGATAATGGTAAACTATGTATTCATATTTTGGAAAAGGTGATAAACAAACAAATGCTCAGATAAATGAGAATGTAAACCAATCCCTGCTGATCTGCAGCTGTGGCAGAATAATGCCCTCCACCAAATGGGCAATGATCTCATCCCCAAAACCTGTGAATATTACCTTACATGGCAAAATGATCTTTATTGGTGATGTGCAACATAATACAAAACAAACAGAAGAGACTAAATAAAACGATCTGTGTTGATGCAAGGGCATGGATCATAAGACGGTGAGAGTAGTCTGAATTAGCCAGGTGGACCCCATGTAATCACATTGTTGTTAGAAGCAGAGAAATATCTCCAGCTTGAAGAAGAGGAAAGCAGAGAGATACAGCAGAAGGGAAGTTGGAGACATTTGAAGTCTGTGAGGGAATCTACTGCCTAGCATGGAGGTTAGGTGACACAGAAGTGTGGGAGCCAGCTGGAAAGCATCAGAATAAATACAGACAACCTCTTGACAACCAGCAAAGGTGGTGCAGACCTCAGTCCCAGGACCCAAATGCCCTCCACAACCAGAATAAGTTTGGAAGCTGTTTCATTCCCAGAGCCTCCTAAAAGGCAAAGACTTTGGGTTACACCAACTTTGGCCTCTGAGACCCTAAGTTGAAAGCCAACTGAGCCCATCAGGACCAACTTAATGAGGTTAGTTAATAAATGTGCATTGCTTTAAGCAGATAAATCATGGTGATTTTGTAAAGCAACAATAGAAAGTCATACAGCAGTATAGATATCTCTATCAGAGAATTGTTTCCACTTAAAGAAACAATGTTAAATCGTTAAAAGTTTGAAATGTACCCAAAGCCATTATTAAGATTGTGTCTTAATTCTAATATAAATAAGAAGAATGGAAGAAAATAATATTCATGCACATATATTATTAAAATAATTTTTAATACAAGCATGAATACATTGTGTTTCAATATCCTTCCAAATGTGAAATTAGGGAAAACTATAATCAAAATTACATGTGAGCAGAAAATGGTAAGGTGCCTAGTACCTCGTTTGTTGTGATAGCCTATTCAGCGTCTGATATAGAAAACTTGGTAGGCAGAGTCAGATATTTGCAGAAGACCTCTACTCCAAGGCAAACTCATATCTAAACGTATTCTCGGTTGGTGCTGTTAGTAGTGAAGCTGCTCAATTGACCTGACTTTTGTACAAATTGTATTCCTTGCCTCATTACAGCTGGAGATGTTAGCAGTCATAAGAACAACAACAACAACAAAAAACCTTACAGGTGGTGGTGGGGGGGGGGGGGTATGCAATGCTTGTTTGATACCAACTACGATAAAAAAGAAAAAAAAAAAAACTATCCTCTTATGCAGGTGAACATTTTTAGTTGGGATGGCTCAAACCCATTTCGGGTTTGAGTGACAACAAAAAATACAAATAATTATTAACATTGCTGATTGTATTTCATGTAAATCACCTGGCCATTCACCTCTCATTGGTTGTGTGTACGGAGATAGTTTTTCCCTGCCCCAATGCTTAATAAGTGCTATTTTTAAAACTGATAGCATTTCCATGTAAATTCTGAGTGTGTTGGTAGAAATGTAATAGATATTGATGACAGATTTTGATAACATAATTGTATAAGATATGATTTGCAGGTTAAAATTGGAAAATTGGAAGGTGACCAAATATCAAGGGCAAATTACCAGAGTAAATGTTTCGATTTAGGATTCATTCTATTTAATATCATGGGCAAGAATGGAGACTTTTCTAGCAATCATCAATCATCCAAATTGTCAATCAACTATTAGATAAATCTTTATAGAGTGCTTAAATAAGTACAGTAGAACGTAATGTATAGTACCCTGCTCTCCGTATGTAAGAGTTAAAAGAAATACTCCTTTGTTAGATTATACTTGAGTTTATTTTAATGTGCTAAAGCATTTTTCAGAGAGGAAAAATATTGTTTCAAAGTTCCCTTTACCCATTTAAATGTCCAAGTAGGAATCAGTAAACTCTTACCATTTCTGGACATACAATAGCAGAAACCTTTCTGCATCTGCCTCACTGCTTGTCAACAACTGTCTTGCTTTTCTGTGTTTCAGAATATTGCTAAGAGCATATAACCTTGCCATTGCAATTTCAGACTGATTTTCTTTTTCATGTTCCCTATCTAGTTGCCTAGATTCCAAGGTCATCTCTTAGTTCTCCCTGTAGGAACTGATAAAAAGGTAAATTGAAAAAAAAAGAATTTAAATTCTGTAACAATACCAGCAAATAACCTACATAATATTTTGAACTGGCAATTTAAAATCTGAAGGCATCTTGACCTGAAAACACTGGGAGATGAAGGCATAGATGATAAAACAAAATAATAAAATATTTAGAAGGTAAAATATATTTTAAAAATATTGAGTAACAGGTAGTCCTTATTAAATGAAATAATGAAATAAGATTTCAAATTTTAGAGAATGCTAAATTCTCTAAATGATTGTAATGTTGTAGCTATATTAACCATTCCATGCATTATGGCTATAGTATGCTCGTAACCTGAAAAAAAGTTAATGAATCTCTTCTTTTACCATACAAAATTATACTTTGGTCTTGAGTAGACTCTTGCTCATTGGATATTTAAATTGAAATGGCAGTAATAGTAATAACAACATTTTATCTAACATAAGATCATTTTTAGAAAACAAAAGAGAAAGAGATAATCAAAATAGAGATTTTGGTTGTAGTTCCAAAAAGAACAAATAGCATGTCAGAGGTATTGTAAAGGTAAAAACAGATCAGGAAAATCAACATGTGTCAGTGTGATATGATTTAATTGTTAAAAGATGAATTTGGGATATTTGCAAGTAATATAATAGGTAGTTATCTAAAGATGGTAGGATTCTCAATCACCAATATAAAAAATCTATTAAATATAACATATGATGAAAAAACTAATTTGGAACTATTTGTAGGAAATAAGTCAATTGCTAGATATTTATTTAAAAATTAGTGATTGTATAATTTGCATTTATCAAAATCATTGCACTTTAAATAGAGTAGTTAATAAGACAAAGAAATAGATACTCTGAGTGATAAAATTTAATTCAAATACATTAGTAATGAGAATGTTCACCTTATATTTAAAAACATTAAATTTCAACGGTATGCTTAAGCTCTGTCCATATATATGATAGGTATAATATAACGGATATCTAAGATTCTGGCAATGCAGTAGTGCTGTCATGGAAAAAATCTAAATACCTCTAAAATAGTTTAGATGTAAAGTCTAAAACAATAGAATGTAGAAAATTTGTCTATTACTATGATACACTGTGATGGCTCAGCATAACCTCTGTTAGGGTGAGTTTTATCTCTGAAGGTGTGTAGGCCATAGTGCCCAGTTATTTCATCAAACACCAGTGTAGGTGCTACTGTGCAGGTAGATGTGTTTAGCAGCTATATGATCAGTTAACATTAAGAACAGGGGATTACTCTCAATAATATCGGTGGGCCTCATTCAGTCATTTGAAAACCCTTCATAGCATAACCTGAGGAGTCTGTGACAAAAAGTTGTCATTATGTCTCAAGACTCAGAAGCAAGTCTTTCTGGTCTGGTGGCCTGCCCAGCAAATTTCACATTTGTCCTGGGATCATGTCAGCCAGTTTATTAAAATAAATTTCTTTAAATAGGGGCAGGTAGGTAGATAGATTCTATTGGTTCTGTTTCTCTAGAGAAACCCTATTGATACAGCTTCACACATAAAATATAAATATCAGAGGTATTCAATGATTACTGCAATAGTTGTTTGACGCATAGAAATAGCTTTTCAAAAATGAGTGGTGCCTGGGTGGGTCAGTGGGTTAAAGCATCTGACTTCAGCTCAGGTCATGATCTCGGGGTTCATGAGCTCAAGCCCCATGTCAGGTTCTGGGCTGACAGCTCAGAGCCTGGAGCCTGCTTCAGATTCATTGTCTCTGTCTCTCTCTGCCCCTCCCCCACTCACACTCTGTCTCTCTCTCTCCTTCTCCCTCTCTCTCTCTCTATCTCAAAAATAAAAAAATAACTTACGAAAATGCTTCCTAAGTTCACGTTTCTACATTTATTCTATTTTAACACATCACATTCTAACTGAAGGCTTTTTCCTGAGCACCAATTTCCATGAGAAGGAAAAGCAGAGCTAAAGTTTTAAAATCCTTTTCTGTCTAGTACCCACATTTCCTTTACCTTTTCTGACTATTTTTGTCTGTGAAATTGTGTGTTTTCTGCATTGCTAAGTGGATCCTTACTTGTGATTGATATTTCCCTTACAAAAGCATCCCTTACCTGTATTTATTCTGTGGTTATTTTTTTTTTCAATATAAGCAGTAGTAATAGAAAACTAATAGAAAAAAAGAACTAATGGAAAAAGAAATCCATCATATGTAATACCTAATGATTATTGTCACTTTACGATTATTTGAAACAATGAAATACAAGGATGATTTTTACTCTTTTTATGCTGTACTTTGATTTTAATTTTTTTAATGTTTATTTATTTTTGACACACACACAGAGATACAGAGTGCAAGCAGGAGAGGGGTAGAGAGAGAGGGAGACAGCTTATAGAATTAAGCTCCAGCAGTTAATTTCACAAAGGATAATTTAGTTGGCTTAGAACTCCAAGTGAGCAGGGGTGCCTGTGTGGCTCAGTCAGTTAAGCATCCAACCTTAGCTCAGGTCATGATCTCTGGATTCGTGAGTTTGAGCCCCACATTGGGCTCTCTGCTATCAGCTCAGAGCCTGGAGACTGTTTCGGATTCTGTGTCTCCCTCTCTTAGTCCCTCCCCTGCTTGCACTCTGTCTCTCTCTCTTTCTCAAAAATAAAAAACATTAAAAAAAATCCAAATGAGCAGCCACTATGTCAGGCATGAGGCCATAAAATAATCTGGTCACTAGTTGATATAAATTTTGGTATCAAATATCTAATAGATTTTAGAAATAAGGGTTGCCAAAATGTGAATGCAGCAGTATATCTAAATAATTAATGCATAATTAATTAATCCATCAGTTAAGTTTTTTTTTCCTTTCTAGAAGTAAAAGTTACAGATAAAACCTATATATTTTTACCCTTTGTATACATTCATCTATTGTTCTCCATAATAAGAAATGACTCTGCTAAGTACCTAGCAAATATAAATTAAATCATGTTATTTAAGTGCAGTAAGAAATCAGTATGGTTTAGAAAGTTTAAAAGAATAAAGATTATAACTTTTTTCTGATAAACCCTTTAAAAAATTGAATTATCATGGTATATTATCCCTTAAGATGAATAATAATATGTACTTACTCATTATTATTTTAATATAAATATAGAAATGAAAGAGAAAACAATAAATATTAAGTGACCAAGCACTATAGCAAAAAGTGGAAACTTTATTTTTAAAAGCAATTTTTGTGTGATTTTACTTTATTATCTGCCCAGCCACTCAAATACATGTACTTAAGAGTTTTACAAATAATTTATATTAATAACTTTGATGAAAGTAGAAGTACAACCCATCTTCCTTTATGAAAGCATCTGCTTCTGGAATATACAATAAAATGGACTCTATATAAAATATACATTTTATAACTAAGAGTTTAGGTTCTGCTGGAAATGCTTAGATTTAGCATTTATGGCAAAACTAAATGTTTTATGCACAATTTATTTAAGAGAAAATGTTCAGAATGGTGATTTAAAGAATTCCTTTCTTTTTTTAAATTTATTATTTTGAGAGAGAAAGCATACACCATAAGAGGAGAGGGGCAGACAAAGAGGAAGAGAAAGAGGGAGAGAGAGAGAGAATCCCAACACGGGGCTCAAACTCACCAACTGTGTGATCATGACCCGAACCGAAATCAAGAGTTGGACACTGGAGGCACCTTGGTGTCATCACGGTTGGTGAGTTTGAGCCCCACATGGGGTTCTGTGCTGATAGCACAGCCTGCTTGAGAATCTCTCTCTTCTTCTCTCTTTCTCCTTCTCTCTCACTCTCAAAAATGAATAAACTTAAAAAAAAAAGAGTCAGACACTCAAATGACTGAGCCACGCAGATGCCCCAATTGTGTATTTCTAATTTCAGAACTGTTAAATGTTACATGCACTTATTTTTCATTTGTATTAGTGCCTGAGATATTTTGATAAGGACCTGTAATTATGATTACCATTAGATTGTGATCAGATTAATTCATTTGTTTTCAATTTTTGTTCAATTCAAACAGTAACTGTTTAATATACCGCCGGCACTGATTCAGTTACTGTGGGTATTGGGGCATAAGAGGTAACAGAGTCTTTTCCACAGATAAGAGAAGACACTGGTTGGGTTTTGTCCCAGGCCAGTGACTAAGCCCTCCCTTTCCCCTGTACTCGCAATGCAGAGGTGAGAATGTTGAGGTTGTCAGGATGGTTTTGAATCTGAAGCGGTTTATAAGCAAAGATAAAATGCTCCCAGAATCAACCCCCTGAGTGGGATACAGCCATGATGGTGGCAATATGGTTGACAAAGATGGGTTATGTCAGAGGACATAAGACGACCCTCTGTACACGATGTCTCCTCACTAGTCAGCATGTGGGTCCACCAAAAACCCTGCTCAGTTTCCTAGAGAAGAGTAGATTTGTGGTTTTGACAGTGGAAAGTTGAGTAAATTCTTATCGAATGGCCTTTTTATTCTTCAATTCAGATAGAAGTGGCAAAGATTGAGGGAATTAAAGGTGAAGAGACTGGAGGAGTTATTGCAGGGCAGGGCTGGCATCCTGAATGTGATTAGAGACATAAACTTGCCAGTCAGGATTACTGGTGAGCCTCCCTTGCTCCAGTCTGCACTGGAATCAACTACAATTGTATCAATCTTACAGTGGCATGAAGAGCAAATGGCTAAGGTAGTTAAGAAAATTGGTGACAGTGATTTAAGTGACAATCCACATAGAAAAGGAAGGGAGAGCAAAAGGGGAAAACAGAAAATGAGGTAGAAGAGGGATCAAAACAAAATCAAAATGAGAAAGAAGAACAGACATGCTAGAGATAAATAGAATCAAAATATCGGAAGAGTGTGATCAAACAGTACAAAAACCCCAACTGATTATTTCACAGATAAAAGACTTCCAGGGAATGTTGAGTTCCATTGATGTCAGTCCGAGTATTTGAGATCAACCAGAGGGAAATTTTACTTTTGGCTTATGCCTGCAGGTTACTTTCACTTGCTCTTTCGTTCCATTTGCTCCTTCTCACAGTGCGCCCCAATCCTCATCTGTACTACCTTACACCAATCTTAACAGAAGAGCATTTGGAACAAAGCTATTCCTAGTCCTATTATTGGGGGATCCTGATAAGAGGTTGTCTAACCGTATGCAAAGCAGTTCTGGTATAAAGGGAACTGCAGTGCCCTCCTCTATGTTAACCATTCCAAATGGTATTTGCATAATAGTAGAGCCTTATATTCTTACTTTCATGAACCTGTAAACAGTGGTACTGTTGTATGATTGAAATTCAGAGATGAAGACTATATTGGTTTCCCTAATATTATATTGTATGTGCCTATGCTTTTCTGATACCGTTAACTATTAAGGCCTGTAAAGAATTCTAGGTTTCAGAATAATATAGCTCAAAACTGACAAGTAAACATCATGAATGCTGCCTAATTGATAAGTGCATTTTTCTAACTATGTAGAGAATTAACTGAAGAATTCTTGATGTGCTCTCTCAATCAGTCACTATCAATTCATCAGAATTTGTGCATCAGAAGCAAGCTAGTCAACATTTTTAGCCTTCCCCTAGGAAATCCAGAAGGATTGTCAATCCAGCCAATTGTCATTGGCTCTTGTACCAACAGACAAATGATCAAGCAAAAGTTACATCTAAGGGAACAGGGAGGATTTGGTTTCATGGCATTCACAAAAAAACGGGGCTTCCTGAAATTTAATCCATCCGAGGCTGATCTCCACAGAGACTTCTAAAACCAGATGAGAACCCAGAATTTCTTCTTTTCCACAAAAACTTCTTCTGGACCTTTGCAGTTGGATTTCACATTAAGGGTGCATCGATTTTGCTCTTCATCATGATTGTGTTTCATTCCCCCCATATTTGTTATAAAACAGTCATATATTTTTTTTTACCTTGGTGGGATTTTTGTCTTAAAAAGCATGAAAGCATTTTACTAATTTATATAAAATTCCAATGCACATTTTTTTTATATTCTCAAAATAATTCTATTTAGTCAATGTTATTCTTTTTCTTTTTTTGAGAGAGAAAGA
The DNA here is from genome assembly GCF_018350155.1 of Leopardus geoffroyi. Classification (NCBI taxonomy): domain Eukaryota; kingdom Metazoa; phylum Chordata; class Mammalia; order Carnivora; family Felidae; genus Leopardus; species Leopardus geoffroyi. The sequence continues at coordinate 57,162,768 of NC_059326.1, read as the reverse complement.
GAGAAGGAACTAGTGAGTAGGGAAGGGACGGGGAGAGAGAGAGAGAGAGAGAATATCTTAAGCAGGCTCCACACCCAGCACAGAGCCCAAAGTAGGGCCCAGTCTCACCAACTGTGAGATCACGACCTGAGCTGAAATCAAGAGTAGGATGCTTAACCAACTGAGTCACGCAGGCACCCCTCTTCAATGCTATTCTTCTGTGTTCATTCCAACATTGTAAAATTGAGGCATTTCTAAGGTACAAAGGGACAAAATCGGTTCCACGTTTAAAATCTCAAAATTTCCAAATTTCTCAAAGACTTTTAAAATTAAATATAGTTTATCTTGTTATTTTTTTAAAGTTTATTTTATTTATTTTGAGAGAGAGTTTGTGGATATGTGCAAGCCAGGGAAGGGTGGAGAGAGAAGGGGAGAGAATCCCAAGTAGGTTCCACACTGTTGGCACAGAGCCTGACAGGGCTTGATCTCAAGAACCATGAGATCATGACCTGAGCTGAGTGAAATCAAGAGTTGGACGCTTAACTGACCGAGCCACCCAGGCACCCCTGGTTTATATTATTTTTTAATATGGGGAGTAGATTTTCAGATAAAAAGGAATTTTGTTTTATAATAGTCATATTTCATCATCTTCCCATATAAGTATGGGAACATAGTATATATGGGCCTCTCTGGGCTCTATCCCAGTACATTGAAATATTTGGCTATGCTTGCACTAATACAACCTTGGTTTAATTATTATAATTGTTTATATTAATAATTCTAATTCTTCATGAATTATTTGATTTTCAGATAGGTTATGTCCCCCCCCCCCTTTTTTTTACATTTTAAATATTTTATTTTCTAAAATTTCACATTTATTATTCCTACATTTTTAGGGTTTCTACCAACCCTAAATGCAATATTACTTAAGTGCATTTCTTGGTGATCCAACTCAAAATGTTGAGCCTTTTGTGGACTACCACACCCTTCTCCATTTGCTTTTTTTGGAATTAAACAAAAATACTCCTCACCCCTGTAACTTGAAGCTACATCACAGAATGTGAAATTTTGGCTTGGCCTGTGTTTTTTTCTATTTATGTAAGATATTGCCACTCCAGTATGACTACAGTGACTGCTTTATAGTCTCTTTGTTTGTGTATTGTCTACATATATTCCTTAAAACCAAATCATGTGGCAAATGTAGCACACCCATTTTCGGGAACCATATGTGTTCTCTTCCTGATCCTCATGAGCAGATTAGATGTCACACTGATTCAGCTACTGCAAAAGTGGATGAAACAATCACCCGACACAGTGAAGTAGTAATAACACTTTTTTAAGTTTCTTTTGTTTATTTTGAGAGAGAGAAGGCACATGAGAGGAGCCAAGGGAGGGAGAGAGACAGAATCCAAAGCAGGCTCCACACCATCAGCACAGAGCCCGATTTGAGGCTCAAACTTAAGAACTGTGAGACGGTGACCTGAGACGAAGTCAAGACTCAGATGTTTATTTAACAGATTGAGCCACCCAGGCACCCCCTAGTAATAACATTTTATTTAGCAAATTTTACATGTGAAAATACATAAATACAAAAATTAAGCAGTGATTTTTATTTCCAAGGGAAATATTTCCCCAGTTCTCTTAAACCAGCATTTTAGATATGGTTTAATAGGCCAGAATATGCAGTTGTTTTGCCAGAAACATTGCATCTGCTAAAATGCATGCTTTGGGTAATTACTTGTTCGACCACTAGCTTGACATGATATTTGACATCATAAATGTCTGCAATCTTGAGAAGATTAGTTAACTTAAAGGAGCCTCATTCTCATTTCAAAAAGTGTGAAAATACTACCTTTAGGAAAATAATACTTTAGATTTGTAATTTGAAATATGGGAAATAAATGGGGAGACTACATTGTGAGCTCTTATTATGTAACTGTGAAAAGTTATTATGACATACGTATGCCACACCACAGCTCCCAGTTTCCTACAAGGCTGTCAGAATTTATATTTCATTCTCTCATTTGTTTTCATTGCTCTGCAGTAGAAGCTACTGCATGTGTGGCAGAAGTCAGGAACAGATTTCAACAGTTTATTTCCAGTGAGATTTCTAATGAGGTCCCCCCACCCGCCCACCCAAGACCTACCTAAGAGGCAAAGTAACAGGCACTTGAATCTGTTACTTTTAATCAATGTGTTATAAAAGCTGAAAAACGTAACGTAATATTTTATGTTTTAGTAATTTATCAGGTAGTGAATTAGACTCTGGGGAATATATTGCTGTTTGTATGATATGAAAATAATATGAAAGAAGTTAGCATCTTAAAACCCAGCACATTCTTGTAAAATTATTTAAAGTATTTTACCTATCTTTGTAAATTTTGATTGGAAAATAAGAAAAATGTTATTCCATCGTCACTCCCCTATCCACTCTGGCTTAAGTTTCTAAGAGATAAAATAAGCCACATGGATTTTTCCACTCCTGGATCTGAGTAGTTGTCAGTTGAAGAATTCTCTTCCCATTCCCTTTTTATCCCCACCCTCGACCCCCTACCTGCCAGTCCTACAAAGGGCACAACTTGGCAGGTTTACTGAGAGTTTTGCCCAAATACAAAGAGTATGTGAGATGCAGTGTGGCAAAAACTTGGGCCAACATACAGTCGGCTGTCCCTCTGCCCTACCTGCAATGCAAAAATGGCCTCTGATCAATTAGGAGGCTCATTATTATGTTCTTGAAAGAATTGAGTACTGCTTTATCATAGCCTGGAAACTCAGACTACTGCATTCTATTTCTGATGATGTAGCCTATAACATAAATTGTAAGAAAAATATCTATGAAAAATGCAGTATTTCCTTTTTGTTTTTTCAGGATATCAGGGAGCCCTTCCTGGTAAGAATGTGCTAATATCATTTTCTTTCTTTCTTTTTTTGTTTTTCTTTGTTTCTTGAGAGAGAGAGAGAGAGAGAGAGAGCAAGGGAGGGGCAGAGAAAGAGAATCATAAGCAGGTTCCATGCTGTCAGCGCACAGGCTGAGGCAGGGCTCAAAACCACAAACCATGAGATTATGACCTGAGCCAAAATCAAGCATTGCCCGCTTAATCTACTGAGCCACCCAAGTGCCCCAACTAACATCATTTTCTAAAAAACAAAACAAAACAAAACCAAAAAAGTTTAAAAATATGAAGTCATTTGCTTTATTTTTAGTTTATTTTGTTTATTTTTATCAATGAAAATATATTATTAAAAACATAATGTTATTATAACAAAATTGCAGTCATTTGCCCACCCCTTTCTTTCCATGCTAGAGTCAACCACTGCAACTCTATTATTTGTTTTATTAATTTTCATTTTTCCTCACCAAAAAAACATACTGCTGTTTCCTCTTTCCTCAATTTTAGACACAATTTATTGTAACTATGGAAAATTAGTATTTAGTCAGCCTAATACATGAACTCCCTCTACCTGCCCTCAACCCCCCTGACACATTTCTTGTCCCATTCTCTCTGTACATTATATAACTTTTGGGGGTAAATATTCAAATTTTAATCTTTATATCCATGTAAGTTTCATTAGTGTGATATAATTGTATTTCCTCTCTTATAACATTCCAGTGGGACTTTGTAAGTTTTTGGATTCCCTTTCTGTGTTGGAATTCATTCATAAAAGCACAAAAGAATTAAAAATAATATCTCAGTTTAGAGAATGGTAACACATAATTTCAGGTTCACTTCAGTCCTAGAGGTAGAGGTATTTCTCCCAAAGCCCTTCCTTTTGTTTTTTTTTTTTTTTTTTTTTTTTTTTTTTTTTTCTGAATTCATTCTAGTCTTGTTCTCATCCTTAAGCCTTTCTTTTTTCATCATCTTGCAAATCTCCTTTACGTTTTTTTGGCTGATGGTTTTCCTTAGTTCTGATTTTTATCTTCTTGCTTGTTTTCCTCCCTAGTTTTGTCTGCTCACATTCAGCAGTAGTTCCCGAAAATAATCCATACAGGTATTTTTTTGAGAACCAGCATGTTTTGAAGAAGATTTTATCTTTGCAGTTCATTAAAGTCTAGGTTAGAAATATATTCCCATCAGAATATTGAAGACACTGATTTCTACTCTTCAATTTTATTTAAAAGTTTATTGCCACGCCAGATCCTTTATATGTGAACCACATGTTCATATTCATCCATATACCCATAAATATAAGGCATTTGGGAAATTTAAAATACCAAATGGTTACAAATGAATTATTCAAGCAATCCAAATAAAACTTTAAGATTAGTTTTAGTTTAACCAAACAATGTGGTGAATTTGTTAATTCTTTACTTTTCTTCTTATTCAGAACAAACCATCCTAATCAGTGTTTGAAATAAGCAGTTTTTCTTATCAATGTTGCATATTTGTTTCCAAATCTGTGTTTGAAGGGCTGGTAGAGTAAAATGAAACTTGCAAAACTTGGTTTTATATCTGTTTACTCTCATGATGGTATTAAAAGACACATAAGAGATCACTGGACTAGAACTGAAGGTCAATCTTTCCTGCTGGATTTTAGGCAGAATTAAAGTAGAGATTATGCCTGTTTGCTTCCACTTGTATCTCCAAAAGTTAGCATAAGACCTGGCATATAGCAAATATTCCATAAGTGTTAAGTGAGGTGTGTGTGTGTGTGTGTGTGTGTGTGTGACATATTTAAGTAAATTCACTAAGTAAAGGAATTAACTAAAACAACAGCATAATGTTTACAAAAGTCACCAGCGTTAAAAAAAAAGTCACCTGTGCTAAAAGATATTTCCAACGTCAAAATATTCTTTCTGACCTCATTAGTATGGATGAAGACTCAATGCAACTTGCTTTATTTATTTATTTCCTATGTTCCTTCCATTAATGTTTTAATCATACTGTGTGAAACTGTTCAAGCTTCAAAACTGATATTACATGTCTCTACTCTGCCAAAGTAAGACTGTTTTGTTAAACATGAAGCACGTCCTAAGGCTGTTTGGGGATATTGAGAACTTACGAGGTGAAGAAACTTGACTTTTTTCTGTAAACTAGAATAATTATAAAATAGTCTAATCAAACATTTTTAGAGGCCTATTTTGGTGCTATACCTTAAATAATAATGACTAGGCCTTAGTAGATAATATGAATCACCCTGACTCATGTCTTTAGAATTGTGAGATTAAATTTGTATAAAGCTCAGGGATAAAATCGTATGGATTTTGAATTTATGTGTTTATAATGCTATTAAGGTAGAACGTCTCAAACTTAAAGGTGACATAATTATTATATTATAATTACTGAGAGACTTTGAAAATGGAAGAATACTGAAAAAATAGCCTGGTGATCAGAAGTCATAGGTATGTTAAAAGGTAAACTGAGATACATTAAATTTTTTCAAGTTATTTGAGATTAGAAACAGGCAGCACCAAGCCCAGGGTGATTAGGAGTACTACAATGATAAAAGCTAGGGGGAGGTTTTTATGAAGGATGCAGAAACAGAGCAAGGGAATTCGTTTATTGGCTAGACCTTAAGCAGTTACCTTATTTAAGAAAGCCTAATTGACTGTTGTGATTGGTTGTTTTTAAGTTCTGTTTTCTCAGATTTGAGTCCATTGACTCTGGCTTAGGTTTTAGTTTGCTTACTAGGCTACCAAGTCATTAAAGTCACCTCAATCTAATTGTTTCCTTGTTTAATTACAAATTCCTTATTTGATTTTGTTTGTTTGTTTTCATTGAAAGGAGGAGGAAAAAGCAGATTAAATGGATACTATTCTTCAGTAAGACAATACTTTGTCTTTATAGAACTGTACAACTAATGTAAAACTGGACGACCAACTGTGAACTAACGTACACATCTTTTAAATTCCGTATAAAAAATGACCACTTAGAATATTAATAAGATAAATAACAACTAAAGGAAAGGAAAAAACCCATTACTATCATGAATAATGCAGATTTTTTTCTACCTTGGAATCTTGAGAATTACTAAGTTATGAAAATGATTAACCGAGAGGATAACTTATAAGTATATTTTCATATGGCTGATTTTATAATTTGCAATACCCAGTAAACAAACACAGGAAGAACATGAGAACAGTTTTGTATTTTTCAAAGATCACCTCATGGGGAATCTGTTTTAGTGTATTTAAAACAATTGTTTAAGGCTCTGTTTTCCCATGTATTAACATTTAAATAACTTCAGTTCAATAAGTGCGTCAGGTACCAATGGTGGAATTATGATCAATAGACTTCTGTCTCGAAGCAGTGAATAATCTGTTGGAGGAGAAAGATGACTTAAAAATGTTTACTACTGGTAATTATAAATAATTCACAAGACCTGAGGATTCTGGTCAGTCAAGTGTGAGCTGTCTGCAGAGCACCCAGTATTGCATGAGCATAGCCACTCTTTTCAGATATATAACATGATTTAGTTTAGAGCAGATAAGTGATCAAAATGGTTATAAAATTAAACAACAACAAACTTCATTCAATAGTTTTGTGACAGAGATGATTTAGACCAACATAATGAAAATTCAAAGAACTATATATTTGGTTACCTTTATCCACATGTGAATATCAGCATCATGAGATAATGTTATAGTTAAAAGTTACACTGTGGAATGATAATTCACTCATTCATAAAGAAGGATTTTTGTTCAAATTGTACAAAAACATCTTTACTACCTTACCTTTAAATTTTTTTTTCAACGTTTATTCATTTCTGGGACAGAGAGAGACAGAGCATGAACGGGGGAGGGGCAGAGAGAGAGGGAGACACAGAATCAGAAACAGGCTCCAGGCTCTGAGCCATCAGCCCAGAGCCCGACGCGGGGCTCGAACTCACGGACCGCGAGATCGTGACCTGGCTGAAGTCGGACGCCCAACTGACTGCGCCACCCAGGCGCCCCAACCTTACCTTTAATCATAGTTACAAACAGGTCAATTTTGTCATGGACTGAATTCCTGATATTTAATGAATGACACATGATACTGAAATAGATTAACATACATGCATAATTATTTATAAATATTAATTACAGTATATATTATGTCAAACTTAATAGTGAATCAAAGGCTTATAAGCATGTGTAGTCAATACATTTGCAAATTATTCTCATCAATTGCTTTATGTACTTTGTATGAAAATCTATCCATGTGTAAAGTATTTGTGTAGCATTCAGCCAAATCAACCCCATCAAAACATAAGAAAAAATTTGCTTAACTTTTCTTCTATTGTAAATCACTGAACCTTTTTATCTGAGGTCAATGACCAAATGATACTTGGATTAACTACATTTGATATTTATTGAAAAGGATGTCTCCAAGTCTGTCTCACTTCATTTCAATTCTGTTTTATGCCCTGTTCATGTTTACCATGGAATGAAGCTGAAATAAGAAATTATTACTTTACTTTGGCATTACTAGACTTCTTTCAAAATCTGATAAAACTCCAGGTGATTTTAAAACATTGCTAATTTGTTCTGCATGTCTGGACCACATTAGTTGCCTGGATAGAGACAAAGCATAGATCAAAGAAGAAGTTAATTGAAGTACCCATTTGTTTTTAGTGGATCCAGTATACATTGCTTGGAAAAAAATTTCAAGAGTTGGACAAGAGTTTAAGGGAAGGTTTAAAAGAATTTGTGCAGAAGCAATAATTTTTGAGGTAGAAATAACTGAGCTTGAAAGCTGAAAGAAATGAAGTATTAAGTATTCCTTACAAGGGTAAGGAAAGAGGAAGTTTTGAAGAACTACCTCACCTGATCTTCAGGTCCTAGTAAAGCATAATGAGCACTTGATTATTGCTCAAAGCAAGGAGAAAAGATAATATAGGAAGGAAAGGGAAATCTTGGAGAGTTGGAGGTGTAACAGCACACAAGCCAGTGATTTGAATATGAAAAGTGCTTTTGAAGTTGGTCTATTCAAGGAATGGTAATACATTATACCTTAAAGGAGGACAGCAGTAACTAATGGATTAAGGTTTTGTTTTTCAAATCAGTACATTTAACTCATTAGTAAATTAACCCAATAAGTTATAGTTTCCCTATAAAGATAATTACTTAAGTCTTTAATTTTATCAAATGTATGCTTTGTGGAAGTGGGACATTTATATTCTACTTTAAACCATAAACATGTTCTCTCATATTAATCTTGCATGGATTAAGGTGGTTTAAATAATTTAATAATCCACAATAAGTATATCAACACTCCTAAAATAACTTAATTAATACATTATTACCACATTTGAAATTTAAGGATGCATTTCACTTATTGTATACTTTGATTTATCTAACATTTATTTAGGATACTTTGAATATTTTTGTTTTTCTTTTCCTTTGAGCTATTTTGCACAATTAAAACTAAGCTGGAAAGAGGAAAGATCTTGGGGGTGTAGAGTGTGTGCGGGGTGGGGGTGATGGATATAGGGTTTGGTGGGTAGTATGTAAATGTCATGTGGGCATAGGACATAATTGAGTTTAAAATATTCCATAGTGGCAGACATGTTAGTCATTTTTGCTTTTTAAAGTGAGAAGTAGGTTTAAATACCACCAGAAGAATGTCAAGTTTTAGGGAGCTGGGAAAATTCCTAGTTCCTTATTTGCACAGATGATTATATGCATATATTCCTGATGAGTTTTCTAACTCTGGGTATTAACTTCAGATTAAGCATTACAGGTAGCCTAATTGGAGGATTTTTCTAGCACCACATAATATAGTTCTTTGTTTGCAATAGAAAACTGAGTACAATATAAAACCATACTAAATTCTGCAAAGCTGCTGTCAGTTGTTAGCATAAAGAAGACAGATACAGCTAAATGGCATTTTTGTGACCCATTTGTAATGCAATGCTTAAGAGCCTAAAGTGAGAGCCTTTGATTTCTAGCATGTATAGAAGGCATGATTCAACAATGATAATATATGAATGGAATTTTAAATGAACATACGGTTAAAGCCCAAGTTGCAACCCACCGATTTGAAGAACATTTTATATATATATATATATATATATATATATATATATATATATATATGTATATATATATATATATATATATATATATATATATCTGCAGTCATGGCAGCCTTAGAGAATAGACTTTAGATTGTATATTTTATTATAGACTATAGATAGAAAATAAAGTGAGAAGTCTCAGTTCTTCTCTCTACTTCACAAAACTAGTAGGAATGTATTTCAGCCACAGGAGATTTCTATTATCTACTAATTGTTTCATTATTATTATAGTCACAAAACACTTTAACACTGGATACCTTGAAATGGTCTGCAATTAAATTAATTTCTTGTGAGGCATAGCTATTGAGCTCTCAATAAACATAATAATAAAAAGCCTTCTTTCCTACATCAAAATCTTAGATGAGCTACAACTCCTCCATGTCATATATATGATGTCCTTACTACCTAAATTTTAATAAAATGAATTGAGTATTATTTATTTATCTTTTTGAGTTTTTTAAATTCCAGTTGGTTAACATACAGTGTTATATTAATTTCAGGGGTACAATATAGTGATTCAAGAATCCATATATCATCCAGTGCTGATCATGACAAGTGCACCTTAACCCCATCTCCTATTTAACCTATCCTTCCACCCACCTCCCCTCTGGTAACCATCAGTTTGTTCTCTATAATTAAGAGTCTGCTTCTTGGTTTGTCTCTCTCTGTCTCTCTCTGTTTTCTCTTTACTCAGTATTTGCTCATTGTTTCTTAAATTCCACATATGTGTGAAATCATATGATGTTTGTCTTTCTCCTACTGACTTATTTCAATTAGCATTATACTCTATAGCTCCATCCATGTCTTTGCAAATGGCAAGATTTCATTATTTTTTTTTTAATTTTTTTTTCAACGTTTATTTATTTTTTTTGGGGACAGAGAGAGACAGAGCATGAACGGGGGAGGGGCAGAGAGAGAGGGAGACACAGAATCAGAAACAGGCTCCAGGCTCTGAGCCATCAGCCCAGAGCCCGACGCGGGGCTCGAACTCACGGACCGCGAGATCGTGACCTGGCTGAAGTCGGACGCTTAACCGACTGCGCCACCCAGGCGCCCCCAGGATTTCATTATTTTTAATGGCTTAATAATATTCCATTGTGTGTGTATATGTATATATGTGCATATATGTATAAAATCATTCTTCTTTATATATTCATCAATTGATGGACATGGGCTGCTTCCATATCTTGGGTATTGTAAATAATGCTGCTATAAACATCCTATAAACATCGAGGTGCGTGTATTCCTTTGAGTTAGGGTTTTATATTCTTTGGGTAAATACCCAATAGTGTGTTTGCGGGATCATAGTGTAGTTCTATTTTTAACTTTTGAGGAACCTCCATATTCTTTTCCACGATGGCTGCACCAGTTTGCATTCCCACCAATAGTGTAAGAGAGTTCCTCTTTCTCCACATCCTCACCAACACCAGTTGTTTTTTCTGTTACTGATTTTAGCCTTTCTGACAGGTGTGAGGTGCTATCTCACTGCAGTTTTGATTTGCATTTCCCTGATGATAAGCAATAATGAATGTATTTTAATGCGTTTGTTGGCCACCTGTATGTCTTATTTGGAGAAATGTCTCTTCATGTCTTCTGCCCAATTTTTATTTGGGTTATTTGGCTTTTGGGTGTTGAGTTTTATAACTTCTTTATATATTTTAGATACTAACTCTTTACCAGATATATCCTTTGCAAATAATCTTCTTCTATTCTATAGGTTGCCTTTTAGTTTTGTTGATTGTTTCCTTTACCATGCAGAAGTTTTTCATTTTGATGCAATCTAATAATTTATTTTTGCTTTTGTTTCCCTTGCCTCAGGAGAAATACCTAGAAAAAAGTTGCTATAGTTGATGTCAAAGAGGTTACTGCCTAATGTTCTTTTCTAGGATTTTTATGATTTCAGGTCTCACATTTAGGTCTTTAATCCATTTTGAATTTAATTTTGTGTATGTTGCAGTAAATTGGTCCAGTTTCTTTCTTTTGCATTTTGCTGTCCAGTTCTCCCAACGCCATTTGTTGAAATGAGTTTTGAAACTAGGTGATAGTGAAATGAATATTTTACGCTATCATTTATTGTATTATTTCTAACCCAAAAAGAAGTGGTCTCAATCCGATTAAAACAAAGTTGTCCTATGGAAATTTACTGATTCTACATCATATCCTAAAATTAGAACTTTCCGTTACAAGATAGATATATTACCATTTCTTAAAGCTTTGCAATAACATGGGGAGGCAGAGTGTCAAAGAGAAAAGAATATAAGCATTAAAATGATATAGACTGTTACAAACTACATAGATAATAAAGTAGAGCCACTCTGTATATATACATATATTATATATTTTATATTATGAAATATATCTATATATGCATATATATACTTTCTATATTATATATATTAAAAAGCTAATAACATTGCTAATAATATTCAGTAACTATATCAATTGAAAATTATAAGTATGAGTCATAAATGTTGCACAAATATCAAAACATCATGAGTTTGTCAAGAATCTGGAATAAATGATGCATTGAAAGCCATCAACATGGGTGATATATAGTGTAGAGTCTGGATAAGAAGGCAAGAAAAGTATCAAAACATAATCTTGAGATCACTAATATTTGAAGAGTCATTAAAAGAAGAGAAGATGTAGAAGAGGCTTCAAGAGACTTCCAAACAAAGGGAGAACATGGAAAGTGTGATTTACCAAAAATATAAGGGAGAAACATTTAAGACCTAGCCTTTCAGATGCTGCTGAGCTCTCAAGCGAAATCAGTTGTCATGGATGCAGGATTAGTAAAGAGGTGGGAATGAAAACAGATTTCCATGATTCTAAAGTGTAAACAAAAGCTGAAGAGTAGGCACAGCAAATTGAATATGTCTTATAAAATATGTCTGTAAAGGAGACATTTTAAGTGTTTGATAAAGGGAAGTTCAAGGTACAAGGAGGCCTTCTGAAAATGAGATGAGAAGAATATAACCTAAGGTGATAATCTCAGTGAAGGAATATAATTGTAGGATAAAAGGGAAAGTGGATATAACTGATCAGTTAGAGTTTCTGGAAAATAGGTGCAGGTGTTACCCAGAGCAGAGAGAGAGAGCAAGTGAGTGAGTGAGAGAGAATTAGCTTTGGATTGGAGTGATACATTTTTCCTGCAGCATTAAAGATGTGAGAAGTGATAATGTGTGTGTATATATAATATGTTAAAGAATAAGATGCTAAAATAAATCCTAGTTTATTTTTTCTTATAAATTTACTTATAAAAATTTCTTTATAAATCAGAAATGGGGTCTTTGGCTTCATGGGAAGGGAATTAGAAGTGGTTAAATTGGCTTAATTAGAATGGTAATGTTAGTATACTAAATAAGAGCAGAGAGAGGGAAGGAAAGAGGACACAGAACATAATCTTAAAGAATAAGGATATTGGAGAGATAAAGAAACACAAATAGTGGCCAGAGAAGTTTAAAGGAATCAAGGGAATAGAGTTTTCATGAAGATAAATGATGAGTAGGATTATATGTCTTTCAGTTATTTATACAGGAATATTTAATATTAGTTTTAGCAAAAATAACTGTAATTTCAGAGCAATTAGACAAATTTTACAGAAAAGCAAGGTTTAAAAAATTGGACATAGTGGCAATCAATTCAGTTAAATTCAAGGAGTTTGTGCAGGAAAGAAAATAGATGGGGTTACATGGTTGCAAGGAGGATATGAGATCAAGGGATGGTACATTAATGAGAGGGAAAAATCAAGTATGTTCAAGTAGTCAATGAAAGGATCCAAGAAAAAGTGTTGGCTAAAGACCAAACAAAAAAAGATTAGTTAAGAGATAAATATAGCTGAAGAAGGAAGGGTAAAAAAGGGTAAGATTATTATTGCTATAAAAAGATAACTCTTTTTGAATAATGGTGGGAGAATGTTGAGTATTTCTGCTTGTGAATTTGAGGGAAAATTTTTCTGTTGAGAATGAGGACAATGGAAGATAATGTTTGAAATAATTTCTCTGGAGAATGGGAACAGCAATAACTTGGAATGATTGTTCGACATTGTAGAGCCCAGATGATGTTAAAAAACAAGGATATGTATTGGCACAGATCTTAAAGTTGAGCTATTTTTCTTTGGCAATAAATGTGAAGCCAACCATTTGTTGTAATTCAAGTTCAGGGAGTGGAGAGGGTGGTATTGTTGAAGGACAGTACACAGAGGGACTATACATGCTGACAAGTCAGTGGTTGAAATGATGGAAATGGGACCTAAACTAAATATGGCAGAAGGGAGCTTATGATAGGGAAAAAATAAAGATCAAAAGACTAGAGTTCTGCTGAGTCCCAATAATTACGGAAGTGGAGCTCTAAGTAGATGTAGTCAGTATGATTAACAAGAAAAGTAGGAAGTTGCAAGGATCATTTTTTTTCAATAAAAAAAGGGTGAATTATGACAATATAAATGAGCCTCAGAGAACTGAGGTTTGCATTAAAAAAAAAAAAAACATAAAAGTAAGAGTGTGGAAGTGGCAGGAAGCCAGCAATACCTAGGATGTAGGAGTAACAGGCTCATTTACTTCACAGGGTTACACAGGAAGGAGACAGGACGCTCAGGGGAAAATCTATTTTGAAGATGAGATTCAAGATCCCTTAGTGAAGAGTTTTTGGACATAAGTTCTATGTACAGAATGGTGCCTTCTTAGAGAATCATGAAAAGATTTGGGTAAGAGTGGGACATTGAAATTTGTGTTAATGAAGTAGAATTAATGAGAAGTACGAATAGACATGAGCATGAGATGACATGAAACAAAGGGATTTGCATCATGGGAAGTCCCAAAGGCTATTAGCCATGATATGGTAGTTTTAGTAGCATCACTGATAACATTTTTAGTCTCATGAATCTGAAATATAATGTTAACAGTTTTTCTTGTAACTAAACTTAGATGTAGCATTCTAGACTTTTCTTTCAAAACCACTTTATTGAGGCATAATCTAAATGCCATAAAATTCACCAAATATAAGTGTCCTATAGTTAGCAAACATACAGAGTGGTACAGCCATCACCACAGTCCAGTTTTAGATAGTTTTCATCACCCGAAAACTTTCCTTGTGAATATTTGCAGTCAATCAATGTTCTTACACCTAGCATGGGACAACCACTGATTAACTTTCTGTGTTTATAGGTTTGCCTTTTCTGGAATTTCCTTACAAATGGATTCTGATCTCTTTTGTGTCTGGCCTTTTAACTACACCTAATATTGTTTTTTATGTGCTACTTTACGTGCACCACTTTATATTTCCACCAAAAATGAGTGAGGGTCCCAGTTTCCCCACATTTGTGCAAATACTTGATATCCTCACTCTTACTGATAATCACCATTCTACACTTGATCTTAGCCAAAAGGCCGAGAAGCGATGATAATCACCATTCTAGTGGTATATAGTGATATTTCACTATTATTTTAATTTGCATTTCCTTAAAGATATGCTTATTAGCCTCTACTTATCTTCTTTGGTGAAATGTCTATTCAAATCTTTTTTTTTTTTCTTAAGCTGGTTTATCTTCTTAGTATTGAGTTGTAAGTATTCTTTACATATTCTGAATAAAATTATTTTAGATAAAGGATTTACAAATATTTTCTCCCAATCCATAGCTTATCATTTTTTTTTTTGTTTTTGTTTTCTTTTTGTAGTAGTAGTAGTTGTAGTGGTATCCTGCTACTTTGTTGAATATGGTTCTTAATTCTAGTAGTCTTTTCATAGGCTCTTTAGAATTTTCTACATACAATGTTATGTTGTCTGCAAATAAAGGCAGTTTCACTTTTTTTTTTCTTCCCAGTCTGGATGCCTTTTATTTGTTTTTGTTGTTTTATTTATTTGGCTAGTCTCTCCAATATAATATTTGAATAGTAATAAGAGCAAAATTCTTGCCTTGTTCTGAACCTTAGGGTGAAAATATTCGGTCTTTTGTAATCAAATACAATACTATAGTTTCTTATAAATGCTTTCATTAGATGGGTATATTGCCCTTGTGGTTTGTCATGAGTTTTTATCATTAATAGGTGTTGGATCTTGCTAAATGCTTTTGTTTTTGTCCTTTGTTATTACTTAACTAATACTCAGATATTGAACAAACCTTGAATTCCTGGAAAAATTCCAATCTGTCCTGATATATAACACTTTTTATGTGTTGTGGGATTTAGCTTGCTGATGTTTTGTCAGTAATTTCTGCATTTATGTTCATGGAGTTTCTATAGTTCCTTGTGTCTTGTTTTGATATCTAGGATACATAGTCTTTGTAGAAAGAACTGGTAAGTGTTTCCTCTATTTCTAAGAGGTTAAGATTGGTAATATGTCTTCTTTAAATACTTGATAAAACTTACCAGTGAATTTCATAGAGCCTGGAACTGTCTTCATGAGAGATTTTTAAAATTATTATCATTAACTTAATTTCTCTATCTGTAATAGGTATATCCAGATTATCTCTTTTTTTTGTTGAGTCAGTTTTGTTAACTGTTGTCTTTGTATTAATTTGCTAATTTCATTTAAATTGTCTGATTTACTGGCATAAAAATTGTTCATGACATGCCCTTTGAAGACTTTGAATTTCTCCAGAGCCAAAAGTAATGGCTTTTTAAATACCTGATTTTTATATTTTTTGTTTTGTCCTTTTTATCTTCCTTAAAGAATAGTTTGTCAATTTTTGTGTTTTTTTTTTAATCAGATTTTGTTTTTTCATTTATTGATTTTCTGAGTTCTCGGATATCTATTATTTCATTTCTTATGCTTGAATTCAATTTCTCCTTCTTTGACCATTTTCTCTATTGCTGCTGTTTATATTAAATAACTATCTCTCTTTTTAAATAGAGACATTTAAAGTCATAGATATCTACAAACTATTTATCAGGATCTGATAAATTTTGATATTTTGTTTTTGTTTTGATTCAATTAAAATATTTTCTAATTTCCTTGACTATTTCTTTTTTCAACTGTAGACTTCTTTAAAATTGTGCTGATTAATTCCAAATATTTGAAGATTCCCCAGCTGTTTATTTTATGTCCAATTTTATCCTATTATGTTTAGAGAATATAGCTTCAATTATTTTAACCCTTTTGAGTTTGAGTCTTATTTTATAATATAGCATACATCATATTCTGGAGAATATTTCACCTACACTTGAGAAGAATCTGTATTATCCTTATTTTGTGTGCTGTGTTCTATAAATGGCAGGTCAAGCTGCTTAATAATATTGCTCAAGAATTCTATATCTATGCTGATGTTGTATATAGTTGCTTTAGTAATTGTTGAGAATGTGGCAATGCAATATCTAACCATAATTATGAATTGTCTATATACCCTTTCGGTGCCATCAGTTTTTGCTTAATGTATTAACATATCCCTATGCTAAGATACACACACGTTTATAATTGTTATCTTATGGACATTTTATAATTATTAAATATTTCTGTTTCTAGTAATATTTTTGTCTTATATTGTATTTGATATCAGTATAGCTATTCTCACACATTTGTGATCACTATTTGGCATTTGTATCTTTATCTACCCTTTTACTTTCCACCTACTGGTGTTTTTGGTCTCAATGTATTTCTTGTGGACAGCATTCACTAAATCTTGCTTTTTCATCTTGCACTTCAATTGCATAACTTGCCAAAACTCATTTAATATAATTATCCGTATGTTTGAATTTCTGTCTATAATTTTGTTATTTTTTTATAGTTCTCATATATTTTTCTTCCTCTGTTCCTTCTTACTCTTGTATTTTGTGTTAACTACTTTTTAGTGCCCATTTTCATTTCTCTGGTGATTTTTTACTAGTATATTTTTAGTTTTTTTAATGTATTTTAATATATTGCATTCTGCTTCAAGTTAATCTTAAGAACTGTCGATGTTTTGAGATTTTGCTTTACTTTCAATAACAAATAGTGTGCAACAGTATCATAGGTATTAACAGGGAACATGTGACTCACGAGAAAGAAGCAAAGGACTTTCTTACTCAAAGCAATAGTGGAAACCGAAGGATCAGCATTCCCATGCCTGGTTCTTTGAGGACTATTTCCCACAGGGCAAACCGAAAAAGGTCAAGCGGCACTTGCAAACACAGTGAGTTTCATTACAGGAAGGAAACCGTGAGGTTAGCTTACTCAGATCTTATATACAGCAACGAAGTTCCCCTCTGTTTTGTTCCAGTGGGAAGATGCCATCTCTTACTTCCAAGGCTGTTCCTTATACAAATGTCCTTGAAGGGGTAGTCCAAATTAAATGCAGAAATGTCTCTGCTGACAAGATAGATGGGAATGTGAGGGACCCGTGGGGAATTGCCTCCCAACAATTAATACTGGCTTAATTCTGGTTAAATACAATAATTTCACACTAATAGAACTCTATCCCACCTCCTTTTGTGCTATAATTTTTATATATCTTGCATCTATATATTTGATCTGAAAAATACAGCATTATAAGTATTGCCTTATAGAACCATGTGTCTTTTAAAGAAATTAAAAGAAGAAAAGATATATTTATAAAATAATTTATATTTACCCAGATATTTATCATTTCCAGTACCCTTGATTTCTTCCTATGTATTTGTGTCAACATCTGGTGTAATTTCCTTTCACTCTGACAATCTCCTTTACTATACCTGGAATGACAGGTATACTAGCAACAATTTATCACAGCTTTTGTTTATCCAGGAATACCTTTATTTCACTTATTTTGAAGGTTAAAGTGTGTGTGTGGATGGGTGGCAGGGTGTAGGTGTGGGTGTGTATTTTCTGAACATGCTATTCTCTAGCTTTTACCTCTAGTTGTTTCGATGAGAACTCAGAAATTAATCTTATTGGTGTTGCCTTCTGCGTGGTGAATTGTTTTTCTATTTGTTCTTTCAAGTCTTTTTCCTTTGTTTTTGGCTATTGACAGCTTGTCTATTCTGTGTCTGGGTGTGGATCTCTTTGGCTTTAAACTTCTGTGGCATCATTTTATAAATCAGATTTGGCCAATTGAATGTCATCATCCTTAATTTTTAATCCTGCCCCCTGTCTCTCTCTCCAAATGTATCTATGTTGGTGTGCCTGATACTGTGTTCTGGGTCTCTGAGCTTCTGTTTATTTTTCTTTCATCTTTGTTTCTTTCTGTTCTTCAGATTATGCACATTCTATTGATCCATATTCATGTTCATTGATTTATTATTATGCCATCTAATACCTGCTATTAAGCATATCTAAATTAAAATTTTTTTTTACTTTTCACACTAGAATTTTCATTTGTATATTTATAGAATTTTTTATTGTTTATTGATATTACCTTTTTGCTAAAACATTTTCACATTGTTTATAACTCTTTAAGGATCATTTCCTTTGATTCTTTGAATATATAAAGTTTACACTCTTTTATTTCTTTACATGTCTCATTTTTAATTTTTTTAAATGTTTAATTATTTGAGAGACACACACACACACACACACACACACACACACACACAGAATCTGAAGCAGGCTCCAGGCTCTGAGCTGTTAACACAGAGCCCGGCCCTGGGCTCAAACTCACAGACCACAAGATCATGACCTGAGCCAAAGTCAGGCTTAACCAACTGAGGTGCCCCTCTTTACATGTCTCTTACTTCTCTGTTGGAAACTTTACCTTTTACAGAGCATATTGTAGCATTTCTGGATTCTGATTTTTTTTTTAACAGAGAAGAGTTATAGCCATTACTAATTTTTGTTATTTTGCTTTGCTTTCCTTTATGCTGTAACTTTCCTGGATTTAAATATGGACTCTCTCCTCTGCAGTGTGTGGTCACTGATGCTTCTGCTCAGTTGTTTTTATTCTTACATTTTTAGCCTCAATTCCTAATGGTTGTACCTATGTTTGGTTGGTAGGCAACCAATCGTTGATGAAAGAGTCTGCTCAAGCCTAAAGCCAGTAAGGTTTCCACTCTCTTACAGTAGCTCTTTATACCTGATTGGAAAGTATTTCCAACATCAGGCAGTTTTCAAGTCTTTCCACTCAGGCCTCTCCCATCTCCCATGTGCATATGCAAAGTCTCCTATTCCACTGTCATTTCCTGGAGATCTTGGGCCCATCTGAATCTCCTCCTTATGGACATATAGCTACCCATCAAGCCAGGACTAGGGAAAAGCTTGTCTAACTCGACTTTTGCTCTTAATTTCTAGGATCACTCTGCTAAGAGTTTTGATTGTCTGGGGGATTTCCACGCATTCCACGCACGATGGTTTTAACCTTCAGCTAAAGAGCTACAGGCTTTCTGTATTTGTTTCCAAGTGAGTTTGCTACTTTTATTAGGAATATTGTTAGGATTGGACTTTCCATTCTGTGAAACAAATTAAGTCTACTTCCTCCTCTAGTGAAACTTCTGGTTTTCACAGTTGGCACTGCTCTGGTAGAGCTATATGCTGACTGAGATGGTGAGGACAGGAGCACCCCTAGCAATAATGACACAGACTCCTACTGTTGTTACCCCAAATTCAATGGTACAGCATAAGAAACTGCTTCTGTTTGTGTTTGTTGTTTGGCCTTTGACCAACTCCCAGAATCTTGAAATAGATATTTGTAACGACTTTGTTCAGATCCCAATTTGCTTTGGGGGAGACCATTTTCTGAGCTCTTTGCACCTCTATAACCAGAAGTTCTCCCTATTCTTTTTGATATGGTGAAATGAAACAAAACAAAAACCTTAGCTTAAACTCTTTCAAATAAGTCACTTTTGTAACTTTTCTCAGATATTTCTTGCTTAAAGAGTCATTCTCTCCCATCCTGCCCACTCCTCCCTTTGTGGAGTTTTTAGGATCCTCTAGCAAAATATTCAGTGAACTGCTTATCACTGCCCACATCTGACTCGTTTGGATGTTTTCGCCACAACTTCTGCTGCTATGTCTCCTCTAACTGACAGTGAGAGGCCCTGTAAAATTTTCTGTTTGTGTGTTCTCTCTCATGGTTAGTTTCTGTGCCCCCTTTGGGGGTGGCAAGTGGGACTGTAGGTGTCCATTCTAATCCTACACTACTGAAGAAGTGCAGGAATCTGAGGAATTCTCTGCTCTCAGGTTTGGACACACAGTGCCACTATGATAACTGAAAGAAGGCTTTAACTAGAATTTGCAGCACTGCCTTCTTTAAAATCATTTCTCCAAACATAGAGTCGTACCATCCACAACTCCCCACTCCAAAAGACTAGACCTTGAAAACAAACAAACAAAAATAAAAAATGCAGGTAGAAATTATAATCTAAGTATCATATCTACCTTGTTCTGACTCTATATCCTCACATACCATCCTGCCCTCTCTCTTCACAGTTCAGAGGATTATATGGTCAAGAGCAAAGATTCAATTTCCTATATCTTTCTGCTTTACAATAATACAGAAGGTTTTTTTTTAACTTAAAATCTCAGTATTTACCAGTTCTTCTGTTTATAATCTTTCCCCAAGGCAATGCCATTCTTCTGTCTCAAGGCCTAATTTGAGAGGATCATAAGATACAAGGGAGAAACATATTTCAGCTAGTGTGTATCTTCCTGCCACATTTGCAACAGCCTTCTCAAACTAGAATAAATCCCTTTCAGTCCCTGATGAATAAAAGACATCCAGGACTTGATTGATCATATTTCAAGGTGAGTCCTTGACCAGAGGCACAACCTGGCAATGTGAATATCACCACATACTGGAAAAGTGACAGCCTCTGATATTTGAGAAACACTTACCTTATGAGGGAGATATGTGCCAAGCAAGATTCTAGCCTAGTGGTCTCAATACTTGCTTCACATTTTAATCAGCCAGGGAAGAGTTAGAATACAGCAGTGTTCATGTTCCACCTAGAAATCATGATTTAATTGTCTTGGGTTATGAACATTGTTTAATTCTATAATGTAGCACAGCTTGCTTGAGCCTTTCTGGGAGGGGTTAGCAAAAGATTCGTTTGGTTTTAGGGATTTACTGCACATACTATCAGAGAGGCACTGTATGACCTAAGGAAAATCTCAGGTAATTGAAAAGTGCCTAGCCTGTAGTCACTGTGTCTAAGGCGCTGGTGGTTAAAAAAGTCTCATTTCTCTACTTCCTTTGATAGTCTTTATCTCTCTACTTCCTATTGCTAGCAAATGATTAATCATTGTATTCTTTATGAATAATCATGGTCCCGAGACTAAAACACCCCAGGCTATGATAATATTAATGTTTCAGAACATCAAAACAGAGAGCCTATTCTTGAATATAGTGACCTTCTTGAATTTACCTGCTGAAGTACTTTACAATGTAACTACTTTTTCTTATATGACATGGCCAGCACTTTCATTGCTGAGTTTCTACAAGTATTTCTTGTTGAAGAACAAGCTGTCTGAGGCCAGAATGATATATTATTTTTTCTAGGCATGCCATAATGAAATACCACAGACCGAGAAGCTTAGACAATAGAAATGTATTTTCTCACATTTCTGAAGGCTGGAAGTCCAAAATCAAGGTATCGGCAGGGTTGGCTTCTCCAGAGGCCTCTCTCCTTGACTTGCAGAAGGTCACCTTCTTGATGTGTCCTCACATGGTCTCATCCCTGGTGTCTCTCTGTGTGTCTTAATCTCCTCATTTTATATGGACGCCAAGGAGATTGAATTAGGGCCAACCCCAAATGTCTCACTTTACTTTAATCCCCTCTTTAAACACCTTACCTCAGAGAGGCTTGAGACCTGAACATATGAATTTTGAGGGGACAAACTCAGACCATAACAGATGCCAAAGCTGCTGAAAGGACATGGAGAACAAAGCTGAGGTGAGGGCTGTTCTAATCCATGATCTTGTGACAACTACTTAAATTGTATTTCTTCTTGTTTTCTTTACCTATAAAAGGGGGGGAAGTGAGCATCAGAATAGTTAAAATTAAAACGTGTTAAAATTATGCTGCACGCTCTGAAGATACAGTTCTCCATGGATTCCTTGGGTTTCTGTGTGATCTCTCGACTTCTTAGCAAAAGGCATGTTTGAAGAGCAGGTGGAATTGGAGATTAGAGACAGTCTATCCCTCTAATTTAATTTAATTTAATTTAATTCCTATATATTTACCATATGTAGGTATTAAAACGGTACTGAAATCACTTGTTCCATTTATGATTTGAGGCAGAAATAAATTAGGAACAAATACTCTGCTTGAAATAAATGAGAAACAAATGAAATTTCTTGAATTATTTAATAATTAGAATATTTATTAGAGTACTTTAGAAATGTCTTGATTGTCCTAATAGAATATTTTTACCAAGCTGTAGTAAAGTGGATGACTGCAAAATAACCAAAAATCATAATCATCCTTTACACAATTGGTAGAAATGACTTTTGTTACATTTATTTAACAGAACCCTATAGCTTAGCTCCAATTAATGAGTCTGTTTTGTTTTAAAAGAAAGGGATTGGGACATAGGAAATATTTTGCCTTTAATTTTTCCCCCATTACTAGAACATGTTTAAGTTTGCTGTCTTGAAAGCATAAGCTCCGTAGAATCTATGACAAAAACCAGATGCAGTGTAACCCTATGTGGCAGATAGCAGATTAACCCTATGTAATACCAATACTTACAATACCTGCCTTAACTATTGCACACTATAGACTGGGAAGTTGAAGAAAAGTGCGTGGGTCCAGATATCTCTAAACATATGTATAGGATAACAAGTGCATCAGATGGTGTAATTCAAATTTCAATTTTAACATATGGTTGATCCTAAAGTTTTTAGTACCACTCATCTCCAGTCCTGTCCCATGCTTTTATTCCCTTCTCTCAGGGTACTCCACTAACCAACATCAACTCCTCTCCCCCATTTTCAAAGTGTCGTTGGAAAAACAATGAACAGAATAGCTTTTGATTTACTCTATTTTGGCTTCATCCTAGCCATAAAGAGATCTGCACTTTACCCTTCCAGGTGATTCTTATGCACATTGATTTTGAGTCCTAGTTTCCTGGGATTTAAGTCTCTGCGAAACTTTCTCATTATTTTAAAATTCAGGCCTAATAGTTTGTGTTCTTACTTGACCTCTAGTAGACCCTGCTGGACTATACCAATAGTACTCACATTGACACTGGGCAAGCACTTCCTGTAAGTTATCTCTCCTAATTATCACACCGGTCCTATGGAAAGGTATATTCCCATTTCACATATTAGAAAATGAGATGAATAGTTAAATAGCTTGATGCTTCGCTGCCAGTTTGTAACTGGAAGGACTTTGATTTGAGAATACCAGAAAGAGGCCAGTAACCCGAAAAACTAGATATTAATTCTACCTAGAGCTAGGTATTTCTGTCTAAAGATTTTATTACACCAGTCACTACCAGGCTGTCTTCATAATATCCATCTGAAATCATTTGCTTCTTTCTATCTCATAGACACCTTTGCTGAAAAAAATGTACTCAGTGTAGCCATTATGTAAACAGACTATTCCCACCATTGAATTTTCTTTTTGATTCTACCTGAATTTTAACATGTTCTCATCAAATCACTAATTTTAAATTGTAAAATTCTCCATCTTCCCTACCAAAACTTTTTGAGACATTGAATTAGATTTTCATGATTTGGTTCTGAGATGAAATTTTTATCATATCATTTTAATAATACAACAGAATGCTCAGTTGCACCTCTATTACTGCCCAAAATTGATGATGGAATCCAAAATTGGAGGCTGAGAAGCGTCAAGCAGCAAGGAATTGGAGGCCAGACGTCCACTTCAGCACTTATTAAGGGAGGCTAATTTGGCTCTGCTCCCCTGATTCTA
Organism: Leopardus geoffroyi; assembly: GCF_018350155.1. Classification (NCBI taxonomy): domain Eukaryota; kingdom Metazoa; phylum Chordata; class Mammalia; order Carnivora; family Felidae; genus Leopardus; species Leopardus geoffroyi. The sequence continues at coordinate 57,139,033 of NC_059326.1, read as the reverse complement.
ATCCAGCTTCTGAACCCTCCACTTCAAGCCAACTAAGAGTGTTTCCAACAAAATTAGTCACAGAGTTTTAGGGTTGCCTTCATTCTCCATTTGAAGGTCTATTCCTTAAACTATCAGCTACATATGCTTATTTAAGCAGGAGCTAGGGAGGGAATTGAAGTGAAAATCTTCGGCAGGAAGAAGACACAAAATGGAGCAGCAGGCATAACCATCACTTGACGTGGCCAGGATGCGTAAGCTTTCTCTAGTATTTATAGTGCATGAAAATAAAATTTGAGGCATGTTGCTGGTATCTCAATCAGGAAGCCTGCCAAGTCTGCTGGCTGCCAAGCGAACAAAAGACTGTAGGATGGTAGCTGAAGGGTTGGAGGAAGGCAAGCCAAAGGAATCACCATCTTTGCATAACTCCTGTCTGTAAGTTTACCCATGCATACAGTGAGATAGCCAGCCTTCACACCATTGTTACACAGAACATCAGTGATCACCTAGATGAGTGAGAAAAAAATTTGCAGCCTAGAGAGGCACTTGTTCCTTTCTACTCCTCTTTTTCCAATCCTGACCTAGTGAAGGAGAATGGAACTGAAGAGAGAGAAAGAAAGCAGTGAGAAAGCAGAACATATCCCCTACCCCATGTGGGTTACTAGGGCCAGAGTTGAGCCTGACATAGGCAGAGAAGTATAGAAAGCATTGAATGAGATAGGAGATTAGACTATTACACTTGATTAAATTTGTCTCATATTTTCAAACCTGACAAGAACCATAACGTTATAGAATCTGTGCATGACTGGAGGAAGGGACAAAGTCACAGAATGTTTGTGTCTTACTTGGTTCACACAGTTTAACAAATTAGTGAAAACTAAAATACAATCATATTCTTGAGAATAGAGAAAATTTAATTTGACTTTGCATTTTTTGCCATTGTTGTGTGCCAGTAACTCCTTATCTTTTTATTAATCTGGGAATTCTCAAAGTGTGGTGTTCATGTCAGCTGCACTGGCATCACTTAGAAGCTTGTTAGAAATGTAACTTCTCAGGCCCTAACCCAGACCCACTGAATCAAAAACTTGGAGGTGAGGCCAGGTGATGTGTCTTTTAACAAGCCTTCCAGATGATTTTAGTACAAACTGAAGTTTAAGAATCCCTGGGTATTTTGTTTTCTATTTTGCATGTCTTGAGGGAAAGAGTTACACAGATTTAACTTGATATTTTGGTGACAATTTTGCAGCTTTGTATATTCATCACTTAATTTTTCTAATATTTGGTTTAACTTAAAATATTTTGGACCTTTTATTACAATATTATATCAATGTTTATTATGGTAAAATCTTATTTAATAATTTTATAATTATAAATAAGTTTATAATTTTTATATATTTTTCCAAATGAAAATGTCCCATTTCATAAATTTATATTTGTTATTAGCTAGTGATTATTTAATATAAACTCTTAATGAGCTATCCTACTGAAGAGCTATTCTCTTAAAATTTCCTTAGAATATTATCCCTGGCCTTTAAAAAATGTAAGCATTTCTGTAATTTTAGTAATATGCTTAATTCAGAATGACAAAGTTAAAGTTAATACATTCTCAAAATTTATATCTGGCTCAGTAATCCTTAACAGTTTATAATTGACTCATATTTAGCTAATAAAAGATTTTTATTGCTTTTGAAATTTTATCATAGCCAGCTTAAAATTAGCTTCTCAAATATGTTTTATGTCTGGTTTAATATCTAAAATGCATTTCTAGCCTTGATTGCTATTTGTTCTGTTTTGTTTTGTTTTGTTTTTACATTCCTTGTCTGTTTTACTATCTAGGAATATCACCATTTTAAGTTAAAAACTGGTAAAGTCCTATTGACTTTAATAATCATATACTTACCTAATAGTAGAATAAAGAAGAGGTTGTTTTCTATAGCCATCATATTTTTTATAAAAATACAGATACACACACACACACACACACACACACGCACACACACACACGCACACACATCTATTTAAACCATGGCTTGATTCTATTCTACTTTGGGGCTAAAATAACGGTGCATAAAGATTTGCTTGGTAACTGTTTCTGGGTTAAACAAACTTTTAAAATTCTAATAAAAAGCTTCTCAAACTACTGTGTTGTGAAATGTAAAGCATTGCCACATTATATTTTCAAAAGATAGAGAAAAGAGACGAACACGAATGTGAATATTAACACAAAAATGCATTCCTATAAAAAATAGGTGATCAGTGCAAAAGAAATATTTTGATTTCATGTTAGTATCCGCAATATATCTACATGCCCTTAATGTAATAGAATTTGACTTAACTCTGCTAGAATGGATCAATAACAAAAATAACAATATCACTGTGTTTTGGATGTTTGAAGGATGTCAGGAATCTCTGTAAATGCTAAAAATACAGTATAGTATGCCAAACAAAGGGAAGCTAAGAACATGTGAGGTCTAAAATTTGTGGATTTGGGCCAGCTGAGCACAGCAACAAGTAGTTCATTTTAGCAGTGTGCACAAACACTTCTTTCATAGAGGAACACTCTGTCACTATTCCAGCCCCTCCGGTCTCCCTGAAAAATCCCATACATGACATTTGCATTGACTTCATCAGCTTCAAATCGCACCATCATGAATACTAGCACGTATTTTGTATTCTTTGCATCAATAGCCAGGACAGGAGGCTAATTAGTGTACCACCAATCCTTTAAACACAGAGTTGCCATAAAGAGCATTTCTCTCTCACAAACACCTCAACTTCAAACCTATCAATTTAGTCAGAGATGGGATTTTTCCCCCTTGCACAAACTGCCCGAAATAGCTACCTATTTACAAAAGTTTTAACTCTTATACTAAAAATGTCAAGTAATATTTTAAAAACTGTTCCAGCTTCAAGTCTGAAACTTTAAATTCTAAGTGAACTGAAGCCATTCATTGAAAAATATTATAAATTGATCTGACTGCTATTTAGACTTCAAATTCTGTTATAAATTAAATGAAGTAATTCATTGAAAGATATTATATAGTAAGACATGGTTAGAGTATTAGTTGTGGGAATGAAACTCAGAGCCTTTATTGCTAGTATCTGATCCCAAAGGTGGTTGTGCTTTGAGCAAATATCACTGGGTTTAGACCTGCCATAGTTCTTAGAAACTCATAAAGTTCCAATAAATAATATCTTGAGCATAAGAGTGAATGACCATGTACAACATTTCAACAGGATAAGGATGTGAAATTTTTTATTTAAATACTCAATATTGATGATTCTTTAAAAAGATATGATTGAAATAATTTTGAAGTAATGGTAGAACGTTATATATGTATATATAATACCTATGTGTATATATTTGTACATATTTATACAGACGTATAAACACACACACACACAAATTTTTCTTTTTTTATAAATTACAAATGAAAATTTGAAAAATACTACTTTCTGTATTTTTATCAATAAAAAATAAACTAATATATCTATCATGGAAGTTGAATCCATCTCTCATCTTGAAAGAATAGATACATGCAAAAATTTGTAGAAATTCATCAAGGGAAGAGAAGACAAAACATTCATATATTTTCTGAAATTGTTTAAAATTCTTCATTTGTAATCATGTAATAATTATGACTGAGAAATCTCTCCAGTTTCCCTTTTTCAGGAATTGTAAATAAGTATTACCATCTATATGTGAGTTAGACTGTGTTACAACGAGGTCAACACTTCTGTGTAGTACAACTTTCAAAGCACATTTATAATTGAAAACCAATGTTAACATTAGTTTTTGGGGAGTTATTTTATACTTGTGATAATAAGGTTTGGCCCGTAATGCCTTTTTAATATTTGTATATATTCCAAAATGATCACCGCAGTAAGTCTAGTTAACTTCCATCACCACACATAGTTACAATTTTTTCCTTGTGATGTGAATTTTTAAAGCCTACTCCCTTAGCAACTTTCAAATATATAATAGAGTAGTTATAACTATAGTCACCATGCTGTACATTACATTTCCATGACTTATTTCTTTATAACTGGAAGTTTACACTTGATCTTAGCCAAAATGCTGCAGTGAACATGGGGATACATATATCTGTTTGAGTTAGTGTTGCCATTTTCTTCAAATGAATGCCCAGATGTGGGATTGCTGGACCATATGGGAGTTCAATTTTTAATTTTTTGAGGAACCTCCATACTGTTTGCTTTCCATAGTGGTTGCGCCAATTTACATTCCCACCAACAGTGTAAAAGCCTTGTATACCTCCTAGGAACTACAAATTAAATACATTAACTCAATGCATTTAGAATGAATTTTTAAAGTAAAAAAAAAAAAAAACGAACTTCGCATTTTGTTTTGTTTTTCTTTTTCTTTTTCAGAAACCATTAACAATGTGGCTTTATTTATTTATTTATTTAAAGAAGAGGATCCAACTTTTTTTTTAAGTTTATTTATTTATTTTGAGAGAGAGAGCATGAACAGGGGAGGAGAGACAAAGAGAGAGGGAGAGAGACAGAATCCCAAGCCCCATGCTGTCAACGTGGACCCAGTGTAGGCCTGGAACCCACAAACTGTGAGATCATGTCCTGAGCTGAAACCAAGAGTCAGATGCTCAACAGACTGAGCCATTCAGGTGCCCCAACAATGTGGCTTCTTAAAAAGATTATCTACTGTGGTCTTTATATTCAACTTAAAAAAGTATATACATATATATATGATATATATCATGTCTTTTTACAAACCAGAGTAATAAGAAGCATATCATTAATAATTTTCTTATTATGACTATGAAAAACTGAATTAAAAATTGTAAAACCTTATGGAACATCATTCAACTGAATTTTTTTAGAAATGATAGCATTAAACTAGCAGAAGAATAAATTAATGAGTGTATTAATTTAGAAATCATTAGCTCATATCTCATTTTAGTTGTATACTAAACAAATCAGAGTATCTGCAACAATTTTAATTATTTTGTTAGATGTGGTCTTAAACTAAACTCCTCTTCTGCCTGTGTTGGAAATAGACTACAGATGATTACATTTCCATAGACTTCAAAACATAAGCTTCTTTTGGTTTGAAATAAGAATGTTAAGGTTGCCAAGTATAAAGTTTATAACTGCTGTTATTTTGGATTATATAGAGTTATGAAAATCCAAATGTTTTACAAAGTTAAAAAGTATTCTTTTTTTTGCTCACTTATAACTCAAAAATCTCTAGTCATTCTGCCAAAACATGCCAAGAAGCCCAGCTCCTTGCCATATGTCTGCATAATCTTATCAAATCACTGCTATTCACGTGCACACTCTCACACACATACAAACAAGGGATCCAAAAATTAAAAATATATGTATTTTACAGAAGCTTGAATTGAGACCATGACCTCATTTGAACGCAGCATGTGGCCTATTTCTAGGGTTATTTTAAGCCACCATTAACAGAAGTATGTATGTGTATTTTACTTAATACTCCTTGTACTGCCTACTATAATTTTAATGTATCCTGATAGTCAAGCATGATTGAAATAATTTAATAATAATTTAGTTTTTTAATTTCATTTACTATGTACAATTTTCTTTGTTTATCAGTTAATAATATAAAACAACATAATAGTGAATGGCATTCCGGAAGCACCAAATAAGCATTAGCTATAATATAATAGTTATTTAATATTTAATAGCATTAACTATTACTAAAACATGTATAGATTCTTAGACAAGGCCCTTAATGTCTTAGGTTCTTAAAATAACTAAATTCTGTTAATAAGTTGTTTATTAGATTTTTTTTCCTTTGTGAAAAGTAGCAGTGCAGCAATTTGTTCTGAGGTCACGATTGTCCAAAGTTCCATATTTCCTGTTTCTAGATACCCATTGATATCTTCCTATAATATCAGTCATCAGTTCCAGGCCCTGTGAGAAAACAGACACAAGGATTGTATTCTCTCTCGAGACATGGACTAAAGAGAATTTCAAATTGGGTGTTCTAGTGTTTAAAGAATACCTACTTCATGCCAAAAAATAATTAAAAACCATTTCTATATGTCTATGTGTTAGGGAAAAAATGTGAGTGGGAAAAAGCAGGAGGAGTGAGCTCCTCTCCTTGTCTTCAATATCACCACATTTTGTTCCAGGATAAGTAAGTCTCAAATGCTTTAGGGTATGAGGTTCTTTCTAAGCTGATCTCAGTTTGCCCCTTTATCCTAGGTTTGAATGATTTTTCCAATCCAAATCACCTCACATCAAGATGTATGTCCTTTCAGATTGGAATTTGCATTTTGCACCTTTACTTTTTTCTATTTCATATCTCTCTGCTATTTATATTCACACTATCTTTTTTTAATTAAAAGACAATTTTAATGTTTATTTATTTTTGAGACAGAGAGAGAGACAGAGCACAAGCAGGGCAGGAGCAGAGAGAGGGAGACACAGAATCCAAAGCAGACTCCAGGCTCTGAGCTGTCAGCACAGAGCCTGACGCGGGGCTGGAACTCACACACCACGAGATCATGACCTGAGCTGATGTCGGATGTTCAACCAACTGAGCCACTCAGACGCCCCTATATTCACACTATTTTATAGCTACTTTAGTTTTTCTTATATTCTTAGTCCTAGCTAAAGACTCAGTGTTTATTTAATAAGTAGACAAATGAGAACATTTTCTTGAGAAATACTGAAAACTATGTATAATCCACCCAGTGGGAACGGCCATTCAATCCCACTATAGTGAATTTAGACTACTTTAATGGCACTCAGCCTTAGATGAATGTATAATAACTTGGAAGTATTGAAAGAAATCATGTTGGAAGAACTTGCTCCGAATTATATTAAAATATCTGAAGGTAGAGGGGACTTGGCATTAAGAACTATTAATATCTCCCAGGTGATATTCTAATGGGTAGCCATGGTTGAGAACCACAAGCATAGATGACTTTGTATCTACCTATAAGGTTTCATATCACATGTACTTAATTAGGCCAACGCATCAATGAACATCAGGTGTTGTTGAAGTTAGCCCATAATGTGGCTTACATGGATCTACTTCCTGATCACTTTTCCACTGCACAATAATGTGAGAGATTTTTCATGGAGTCCAGACCTATGATTTATAACTTATATCTTATGATTGGATTTGGTCATGGTTTTATGACTTGATTGTGTTATTTTATTTATTTTTAAGTATTACTTATTTCTGAGAAAGAAAGAGAGAGAAAAGGAGTACAAGCAGGGGAGGGGCAGAGAGAGAGAGGGAGACACAGAATCTGAAGCAGGCTCCAGGCTTTCAGCTGTCAGCGCAGAGCCCAAGGTGGGACTTGAACTCATGAACTGCAAGATCATGACCTGAGCTGAAGTTGGACACTTAACTGACTGAGACACCCAGGCACCCCTTGATGGTGTCATTTTAATCCCTTCTACAAAATCTTTTGGAGATGCTTTGTTAGACTTCTTTTGAACAAATCACTTTGTGTTTTTCCCTTGACACAGTCTATACCTATTAATAGATTGTTCTAATTCAAGTCAATTTCCTGTTAAAAAACAAAATTCAGGCAAGTAAATTTGAATATCTAATTGGCTTTATTAAAGGATTCATGAAGTGTGCACCATCCCATCTGGCAAGTAGAGGGAAGCTCAGAGTGGTACAAATGGAAGGTTTTTATAGGAAGGAAGGTGGGGCATCCTTTGTTAGTAGAAGAAAAGGATGATTCCTGGCGAGGTTGCTTTTCATTAAGGGGGAAAATGGGCTCTTACCCAGCAGATGATCTCATCTCCCTTTGGGGGATGGAGAGGGCCCACATGGCAGACTACTCCAGTGGCATCAATTGAGACAATTCCTGACTGACCAGTTATAACTACATTGCTGGGGGAGGTTGAAACTTCAGATGGATTGTATATTAAACCTCAGTTTGGGGACTCAGCATAAGTGGTGCCATTTTTGGCTGTTTTCTGTTTAACATTCCTCATTTGGATTGATTAAAAATCAGGTTCCCTATAATTTTCCCTGGACCTTTGCACATGAAATAAATCTGTTTGTGTTTCATCTGTAAGTCCATTGAGTGTTTGAAGATGGTTATTATATTTATTTTTCCAAACTATACTTTTATACTTCTCTTATGATATGTTACTTGGCTTTTGTATTACTCTGTAACAATTCTATTTAAAGTGTAGTACTGTGCAAATATTTAATACTGTAGATGCATAGTGAACTAGCAAACGTTAAAATAAAATCATATATTTTTGAGACGAACATTTTTTCCTGGTAAACCAAAGTTACCCCTGCCTCCCTTTCTAGCCTGTATTTTTGTTGTGGGGTTTTATGTCCAAATACAGATGTTACTTTTATCATGGCTTAATTTTAGTTTGTTTTATTTCATAATTCCCATCAAATATTTTTAAAGTCCAGTTGTTGTAATCTAAGGGAAAAAGGATTCCTTGAGAAAGCTGGAGGCAGAGATGTTTTTCAGAGGCATTTAGGCAGTAACGATGAGTTCTCCTTCTGGAATGGTATGGCCTTGCTGATACAGAGTTTGTTTGGTTTAAGACCTCCATATGTTTCCTTAAAAGCAGCACATTGATTAACAATTTAAGAGTTTCCAAATGTCAGCTGAAGTTCCACATGTAAAAGGTCAGAATCATGAAATAAATTGACTTTTTGGAAACTGGTAAGACCCTACCTGCCCTACCACAGACTCTGGCTACATCTGTTTTGGCATAGTGGAAAATTTATTTTCATTATGATTTTATATCCTTGGATAACCAAATTGGGAATGCAGTCTGTGTAGAGTGTTTATCTGTGTGTGTATAAACATGTATAATTGCATACTTGTCTTTTATTTTGTTTGGGTAGGTAGATATTCCTTTTCTCTTTATTCTGCTTGTCTGAAAAGCAACACTTGTCAGGTGTTGATTATTTCTTTTTGCTCTGGCTAATCTGTGTCATCAACAACCAAAATGACTTTATCAAAGACATTAATAACAATGCTGAGCAGAAAAGGGCTGATGATAGGACTTTGTAAAATACCACTGAAGACAGCTCCCAATACCTCTTATCTTCAGTTTGAAAACAATCTGTTATGCAACATTCCTCAGACATATTTTCCAAATAGTTATATTGCCCTCCACCATGTGAAGTCACAAGGAGAAGGCATCAGCTATAAACCAGAAAAAGGGCCCTCACCAAATAATGCAACCATGTTGGTGCCCTGATCTTGGACTTTAGGCCTCCAGAACTATGAGGAATAAATCTCTGTTGCCTGTAAGCCAATAAAAAAGTGTTTAAAATTTGTATCACTAACAATCCTACTGGATTTATATAACAGAGGTTTATTTCTCACTACTGTTTTGTGTCCTCTGCTATAGGTTCTATTCTGTTTCTTATTTATTCCAAAATTCAGGCTAAAGGAACAAGGTTGCTTAGGGTATACTGGTTTTGTGGCTCTTAAAACTTCTGGTTGAATATGATATGTCATTTCTTCCTACATCCTGTTGGCCAGAGATAACCCTATGGCCCATTAGCTCTGATACAAAAGGGAGAAGTGGGTATATTCATCTAACAGGGAGAACACGGAAGGGATAGATGAAACCTTATAGATGGACCCTGTAGATATTGGTAAAAAATAGTACAATCTACTACAGAGTTCTTTATGGTCAAGAACCTTACCTTTCTTATGGCTATATTTCCAGAACCAACAATTATGCCTAGAACATAATAAGGTCTGGATGCTTGTTTGTTTAATGAATGAAAGGATTGATTAATGGCTGAATGAATGATTGAATGATTAATTTTGAGTTACTGAGTACAAATGCCACTAAATACCAAGCTAAGGCATTTAATATTTTAACTGTTAAAAGAATAAGACATCATTAAAAGCCTTGGATCAAAAATATTATTTGAATAAAGGATAGCTAGAAATTTCTAGTGAAACTCTTGAGCAAAATACAGCCAGAAGACCATCCACCCAAGAGCCCTCAGAGAGATTGTTAAACATGCAGATACTTAAGCTAGATCTTCTGAATCAGATTCTGCAGAAGGGCCTAGAAAATTGCAATTTTTTTGATGGACATATTTCATGACTTTAAAGTACCCTCAAGTTCGAGCATTTCTCACTGATGCATATAAGAAGATCAAAGAACTATTGGAGTTTAGAGAATTTGTGGAGAAGCAGGTTCTGGAGAAGAGGACAAAACCAAAAATCATGAGACAGATGAAGCTGTTGATGAGATAGGATTATCTGCTAATCCTGTCTTTAGATGTACTTTTTTCTTCCTCCATCTTTTGTTAATATTTCTATCTTTTTCATCCTAAAAATGACAAGACTATTCTTAGGTGAAGTTGGCGATTATTCAGAGAACATCCTTCTGACTTCTGTTTCAAATTCTAACCTAATTGCTGGATTGTCCCCTGGAGGAAGGGGACAGAGGTGATGGTACAATGATGAGGTAGCAGGAAGAGGTAGAATGGGATAAGAGGTATGAGAACTACACCAGAAATTAAAGGATAAAAAATTACAGGCATTTGGCAGGATGTCTGAGCTGAGTTCTCAAACTTATTTTCAGATGTGCAATAAAGTGTTACTTTTCCTTTCTCAGAAAAATAGAAGCATTTGGGACACATTAAGCAATCAAAAAATGTTATCTGTTTCAAATATATATTTTAGTTTCCTTATGGAACTCAATTATTTTCACATAAATATTCACTCTTTTAGATTTTAATCTCTTGCCTATCGGTATCTATTTATTAAATATATTATGAATTAATATACAGAATTTTGCATCCTCATAAATTTTTGAATAATGTATTGTTTTAGTATCTTGCTTTTTTAGCCACAAATTAATACAAATATTTAATATAAATTATGTAAATTAACAATTATTTTTAAAAATCTAGAGCCATTCCTAATGTAATTTCTAGAATTTCTTCAAACATCCTCTTAATTTCATCATCCCTATGATTGTTATTGATAAGATGTTATCCATATTATAGGGTAGTATAATTGTTCAACACTTTCCCACTTTTTTTAAACAGTCTTGTTATAATATATTGATTAAGAAGACAGTGGCATCAGACTGCTTGTGGTTGAATTCTGGTTCTCCAAGTTAACCACAACAAACCTCTGTTTATTCATCTATAAGATAGATATAAAATAAAATATTACCTATGTCAGAGAATTATGACAGCTGGATAACAGAATATGTTCAAAGGCATAATACATGATACAGTAAGCCTTCAATTAAGATTAACTATTATTATTAGATATTGGTGTAATACTTATAAATTATATGGAAAATATCTACTTACATATTTCATAGTACAAATTTTAATTTCATTAATATCAATACCTATTATAATATTACTCTGTTGATGAATCTGACAGTTTTTAGATTTTTGATACGAGTATATTTTATAGTAATATTCTAGAGAGCATGCATGGGGGCTTAACCTTCTGAGTCCTCGTATTTTCACAAAGTTTATTTTGTTTTCTCATTTTTAAAATTCATTTGGTTTGGATGCAGAATCCTAAATTCCAAATCAGTTTCCCTTCCATCAGTGTTATATTGTTTGAATTACTATGGCTATGTTTAATACCAAGTGTCTGATAAAATAGGCTCTTATGAATTAAGATTATTTTTCAAATTTTCTTAAAACATTTTCTATGTAATCCAGTTTTGGTAATGAGAAAGTCAGCATTACTTATATTCTCATTCCTTTGTAGGCAATTTGTCTTACTTCTAAAAGTTTACCGTAGTCTCTATTTTTCCTTATAGTTCAAAATTTTTGCCGTGATATGTGTCTTGTGGGTCATTTTTCATTCTTACTACCTACTACTTGACAGGCCTTATACAAATACAGATTTATGTATTCCTTCAACTCTGGGAAATTTTCTTCTAATATTCCAGATTTACTTTAAGGGTTTTTAGTCCTAATATAATTACTGATGTAGTTATATAAGTATATGCATTAAAATTATCTTCAACTTTATGGGGCGCCTGGGTGGCGCAGTCAGTTAAGCGTCCGACTTCAGCCAGGTCACGATCTCGCGGTCCGGGAGTTCGAGCCCCGCGTCGGGCTCTGGGCTGATGGCTCAGAGCCTGGAGCCTGTTTCTGATTCTGTGTCTCCCTCTCTCTCTGCCCCTCCCCCGTTCATGCTCTGTCTCTCTCTGTCCCAAAAATAATATTAAAAAAAAAATTATCTTCAACTTTTATATACTTGATTCTGTATACTTTTTATGACTAACATGTAAAAAATAATTTTCAAAATTCAGAAAATCTTGATTTTATCCAAGTACAAATGTGTCTGGAATCTAAGAAATTCATTTATGAAAGCACAAGCAGTGTGGCAAAATCGATACAAAGAATATTTTTCAAAAGACTTTATTTTTTGAGTAGTTTAACGTTTACAGAAAAATTGAGCAGAAAGTGGAGATTGACCATATATACCACCCACCTTTCCTCTAGTTTCCACTGTTATTAACATCATACATTACTGAGGTACATTTGAAGATTGATGAGCCAATATTGATCCATTATTAACTCAAATCCCTATTTACCATGAGGGTTTATTCTGTGCTGAGCATTCTGTTGGTTTTGACAAGTGTCTCAGGACATTTATTCACCATTAAAACGTTATACAGAATAGTTTCACTGTTCCAAACACTACTGTGCTCCACCTATTCATCCCTGCCTTTCCCTCCAACCTTTGGCAAACATTGATTTTTTTTTTCTTACTGTGTCCATAGTTTTGTCTTTTCCAGAATGTCATGTAGTTAGAATCCTACGGTATGTAGATATTTCATATTTGGCATCTTTCCCTTAGCGATATGCATTTAAGATCGCTCATGTCTTTTTGTGGCTTGATAGCAATTTGTGTTTCTAGTGCTGAGTCATACTCCATTGTATAGATGTGCCACAGTTTACTTATCTAGTCACCTAATGAAAAATATCTTAGTTGCTTCCAAGTTTTGGCAATGATGAATAAAACCTCCATGGGCAGGTTTTATGTGGACATAATATTTCACCTTATTTGGGTAAATACTAAAGGGTACTATTGTCATATTACATAATAAGAGTATATTTAGATCTGTAAAAATCTGCCAAAATCGTTTTCTAATAGTTGTACCATTTTACACTCACCAGAAATGAATGAGCATTCCTGTCACCTCCTATCATTGCCAGCATTTGGTATTATTCTTGGTTTGAATTTTAGCCTCTCTAGTAGGTACATGGTGATATCTCATTGTTGTCTTAATATGCTATTCCCTAGGGATATATGATATTTAGTATCTTTTCATGTGCTTATTTGCCATCTATATATTTTCCTTGAGGAGTAGTCTGTTCAGATATTTTTCCCAGTTTTTGTTGGATCATTTATTTTCTTACTTTTTAAAAAAAATTTTTTTAGTGTTTCTTATTTTTGAGAGAGAGACAGAGTGTGAGCAGGGGAAGGGCAGAGAGAGAGGCAGACACAGAATCTGAAGCCAGCTCCAGACCCTGAAGTGTCAGCACAGAGCCTGATGCAGGGCTAGAACTCATGAACTGTGAGATCATGACCTGAGCCGAAGTCAGATGCTTAACTGACTGAGTCACCCAGGTGCCCCATATTTTCTTATTTACTTTTAAGGTTTCTTTATATTTCTGGAAACCAGTCTTTTATCCAATAGGTGTTTTGCAAATGTTTTCTCTTAGTATGTGGTTGCCCTTTCATTATCTTAATGGTATATTTTACAGATTAGAAGTTTTTAATTTTAATGAAGTTCCAATTTATCATTCTTTTTTTCTTTCATGGATTGTGCTTTTGGTATTATATTCACAAAGTCATTGACAAACCCAAGGTCACCCTGATTTTCTCCTATGTTATATTATAGGAGTTTTATAATAGTGTTTTCAGTTTATGTCTGTGATATGTTTTGAGTTGATTTTCATGAAAAGTATAAGGTCTATTCTAGACTCATCTTTTTAGGCATGTGGGTGTCTAGTTGTTCCAGCACCATTTATTGAAAAGATGCCCGATCCTTTTGCCATTGAATTGTGTTGCTCTCTTGTCAAAGTACAGTCACAGCTATACTTGTTGCAGAGATGGGAACATTTTAAGAATTGATTATAAGAATTAAGAAATAAGCAGTAAAAATCACCAGCTTATATACAAACTTATGTTCAGAATTTTATGTTTACAATATTTATGCTCTAGAAGGAAATATAATCATGACTTGAGTTATTCTGGTCAGAAGTTATTTGCATCTCAACTAAATAAAAAATCCACAGTTTAGCATGTAAGTATAGAGTCTGGGTCAGAATCAGTAGTAAACAGATCTCAAACAAAGCACATCCCATAGGGATCTGAACTCAAATGTCACATCTTCAGGGATGTTCTTCCAGACTTTGCTACTTTAAGTAGTCTCTTCCCCAAGAACATTTTGTCAGATGATGTGTTTATATCCTTCTTTGTATTCCTAGCCCCTGAGACCTTTAGTGGCAAATAGTAAGTGTAAAAGACATAGGATCTCCTATTTTTCTAGCTCCGTTACATTTCGGTTGACTTTGTGATTTGTGACTAGAAGTAACAAATCACTTCCATGCATAGTCTTAGGAAAGCCCATGTGAGACCTTCCACTTATACCATATCCCACTGGGAAATGCAAGAGGATCTTATTCAGAGGTGGAGGAGGAATGATAAGATCTGAGCAGCCTAGATGACTGATTAGCCACGTGGATGGCAAGAAACAGTGTCATCTAAACAGCCATCTGAGCCTACAAGCAGATGGAGGGCAGCAAGAAATAAACCTTTGTGTGTACAGAATTTGGTGTTGCTTGCTAGCTCAATAAAACCTAAGTTGTCCTAATTAATACAAGTATGTGCATCGATATAGTGTATATATGTATTTTAGATGAATGGTAAAGGAAAATGAAGAAATGTGTGTTTACTACAATGAGAACAGTCATAAAGGCAGAAAAATAATTTCATTGTAGAAAACAAGTGAATTTATTGGGTCATGTCAACATTCCAGAGAATTATGGGAGATCTCAGTCTAATTGTGTACATATGCTTCATATGTCTGTGTGACCCATGTACTGAGTATTCTCTTAATTAACTAAAGTAAAATCCAAATTGAATTGAGTAATGAGACTGTCTCTGAGTTACTCTAAAATTTCCAGGCAGAAGAGCCTACAGAGCAATCATGAGAGTAAGAAGCAAACATCGTAGATCTATTCAAGAGCCAATAAGATCAATCCTCACTTTCTATTTTTATGGTTAATCTTCTCAAGTTCAAATTTTGGTCTTCATTTGTGTCTTTGCTTATTTAATTTTGTTCTCTATTTTTGTTATTTTCTATTCTCCATTGTCCTTTAGAACACTGAGAATTCACAAACTGCATTTGTCTCATGTCTTACTGGCTGGTTTTCTAACAGGTTCTGCCAACAGGATTCATTGCTGATAGATCAGAAGGGAGGAGAGAAAGAGGAGCTTCCTGATTCTAGCACAGCAGTTACAGTGGTCGCCTGTTTTCACTTCCCATGGTTTCTGTTACCTGTGGTCAGCTGGGATCTGGAAGCAGATGATCCTCCTTCTGATGTATCCTCAGGAGGTCAGCAGTAGCCTAATGCTATGTCACAATGCCTACATCACCTATCTCACTTCATCTTATCACAAAGCATTTAATCATTTCACATCATCATAACAAGAAGGGTGAGTACAGGACAATAAGATATTTTAAGAGATAAAGAGATCACATGTATATAACTTTTATTATGGTATACTGTTATAATTGTTCTATTTTTATTATTGTTGTTAATCTCTTCCTATGCTTAATTCATAGATTAAACTTTATCATAGGTATGTATGTATAGGAAAAAACATAGTACATATAGGGTTTGGTACTGTCCATGGTTTCAGGTATCCACTGAAGGTTCTTGGGATGTATCCTTCACGGATAAGGTGGGGGTGACTACTGTATTGGCATTTGCTAGCATTACTTAGAGCAGTGGTAGCAGTGAGATATTGTACTTGAACATATTTTGATTGTGTCAATGCCACTCATCTTATTAGTGTGTCCAGAACTACCACTATAGCCTCTTCTAGTGTGCAGTAGCTGATGTAGGCTGGTGCCCTCCAGCTGAGAGACATTACTAGCAACTTCTATTTCTTAGTATTATCTCTTCCAATTTATTCCTTCAGCCCCTGTCATCTTTCTTTTTTTTTTTTTAATAATTTCTTTTTTTTTAATGTTTTTATTTATTTTTGAGACAGAGCATGAGTGGGGAAGGGGCAGAGAGAGACAGCGAGACACAGAATATGAAGCAGGCTCCAGGCTCTGAGCTGTCAGCACAGAGCACGACGTAGGGCTCGAACTCACAGACTGTGAGATAGTGACCTGAGCTGAAGTCAGACGCTTAACTGACTGAGCCATCCAGGCACCCCCTGTCATCTTTCTTTTGATCATTCAGTCCTCCACCACCTGTATAACCATTTAGCCTCTTTGAACAACATGGATTAATTTCTGTTTCCCTGAGTTCATAGTGACAATATACTTGATGTATTACAGGAAGGCAATGATGAGTGAATTAGCAATTTGCATAAAACTAATGAATGA
Source organism: Leopardus geoffroyi (assembly GCF_018350155.1). NCBI lineage: Eukaryota > Metazoa > Chordata > Mammalia > Carnivora > Felidae > Leopardus > Leopardus geoffroyi. Next base: position 57,122,464 of record NC_059326.1, on the reverse strand, counting down.
ATGTGATATAATGTATAGAAAATGGACATATTTTTATATTTTATATGCACAGATTCCTTTAATAATCTGAAGTCTCTTGAGCAATCATTGAAAATTAAAGTAAGCAATCACAGGCATGAAGATTGAAATGGTTGTCTAAAGTTTTATGCCCTGAAATTCATGTACTTTACTCTGTTGGATATATCTTGGCATTTTTTTTTACACACTATTCTAATAAGCTCTTTCATTTTTTTGTTCAGCCCAGAGCAAACTACTTTAGAACAACAATTTTATATGGGGGTGTTAGAATGACTCCTAAAAGCATAGTGATCAAAACCAAGATTAATACCTGACAGCTTAACCATAGAGGAAAAGAAATACTCAAAGAATAAAACATAGAAACTGTTCAAATGTTATCATACAGAATAAAATGTATGGACACATTCATTTACAGTTTTCAAAATGTCCCCAAATGTCTAAAATAATAAATTTTCCTATGATATTTAGCCATTAATAAGTTATTTTAGCTTTTAAATTTTAAAATATCAGGAGCATACAATTGAGTAAGTAAAATTACACAACAAATATAACATGTTTTAATTAGGTATAACAAGTGCAAAGGGCTTTGATACCTAAATAAGAAATTCCTTATATACATAAAGTTCATGAGAAGTTTCAATTTATGTTGATCTACCCAGCATAATTTTTAATGGTGCCTTCTTTTACACTTATAATTATTGTGGTTTATGCAATAAGGCATGGTTATCCTTTCTACTGGGAATATACTTGTCATTATTGTAAATTATGTATTTGGTTAATATCCAAAGCGAACAGAATTTCTGACACAGTGGTAGCAGTGAAGATTCTTGGTTGTCCTGAATATCCATACTCCCATTTTTCCAAAATTACACATTCCAATTCAGAATACACATGATTTTTTTTCTTTTCCTCTCCCCCACCCCCCAAGGACTCCAGTGTGACTGTGTGGATAAGTTCAGATCAGATGGAATATGGATAGAAATGTAATCTGGAAGCTTCCAGAAATTTTCCTTAAGAGAGCTGTCAGATACATTTTGACCTTTTCATCTCCTCCCTGCTGTCAGTTCTTGGGATGCATACATTCTGTTTTGGAACATGAGATTGGATGGGGGGTGGCAAACCCATTCAGAACATGACAAAGTTCTGAACAGGATAGTCCTTGGTTCCCTGGGGAGTTCATAGACTAAGCACAGTAACTGGTTTGGGACCACTTACATCTAGAGTGTGTTTATACAAGATAGAAATAAACATATAAGGCACTTATTGGCAGCCAAATGTAGTCTTTACTGAGCTAGTAGATCTTTAATAAATGTCCAAAGGGTGAATCAATTACTGAATCAAGATCAAGCTAACATTCAATCAAACTTAGAGGCAATCTTTTATTTAAAATGATTTTAGCTTCAAGGTGCAGAAAGTCCAATTCAAATTGCTTCTAACAATATTAATATATATTTAATCACATCAGAGAAATCCTACAGTGAGCATAGGATTCAGGGTCTGATGATTTAATGGCATATAGTAACACAATTTATGCATACCCTTTCCATGGTCCCACTCAGTCATTCTTTGACAGTCATGGTAGATTTAGAATGATTGCTGGAAGCAATAGCAATTTTATTCAGCAGCAAAGGGATGGATGTTGCCGAGATTTTATAAGTGGAAAACTTTTCTGGGAAGTCAGTGGTAAACTCTTGTTGGCTTCTATTGTATTCATTCCTTTCACCGTGAGAATACTGTATGTTGATTGGTCTAGGCTGGGGTTTCTGGTGCAATAAATGGCAAGAGGATGAGATACTTATTAGAGTCTTAGATTATTGGTAACCCATCCAACACATATATTAAAGTGGGGGGTGGGGGTGGTATAGGTGGATAGTTGGGAAAGGAATGATAGTCTCTGGAATTCAATGACAATATCTTCTATTGTCTAGCACTTTTGCCACCTGGCACCGATATTTCCTTTTCATATATACTTTCAACTGAATTTCCTGTCTAGGATCTCAATGTAATATACATCCCTCTTCATCAGATACACATATCTTTCTTCATGACCAGGTATGCACATATAGCATATCCATCCCCAATGTGTGTGTATAAATATAGGGAAAAAATTGAAAAATACTAGAGTGAAGAATCTCATTTGTAAAACTTTGAATAGAAAAGACCATCAACTTTTCATTTGTTCACATAGCACATCATATTGGAAAAAAAAGTAAAAGGCGAAAGATTTATGCGATCTGAAGAGAAACCAGAGTATCATATTGGAAAAATAAGTAAGAACTCTTTGAGCTGGTTGTAGAGTCCTCATGTGTACTGTTTCCCATGACTTCACCTGAGACTGATGCATATTACAGTTTTATATTAAATTTTAAGTCTTAAATTTTAAGTTATACTAAAAACTGTCATCTGCCGATAAACTACAAAGAAAGTCTAGGTAAAAATAGCAAAGTATTATACTACTGAATTACTTTAGCATTATTATTGATACCACAGTACTAATAAGGAAAACAAAAAAATTTAAAAAATTGTCTAAAATACTTAGCTAAAAGAGCATTATTTTATCTGTGTAAATTGTTTCCTTTGCAAGTTAGAAAATGATCTCATTTTGTTATGCAATTACAGAGGAGTTATGTTTAATGACAGTGAATATAGAAAAATATATTTGGGCAGTTTGCTTATATATTTTTCCTTAGGTTTGTTTTACAAGTAATCATTGATGCATTGTCTAAATTATTAGGAATTGAAATTTAGGAGCTCATCACCATCCATTTAACATTTTTGTAGAAAGGAGTATTCAAGAAAGTGAAAATAGGTTTTTCTTTAAAGATTTTTTTTAAATAAATTTCACTTCAAGACTACTTTCCTCTAAATATTCCCAGGGCTACAATGATCACTAGTACAGAGATTTCAAATCTACAAACTACAAAGTTATACCTGGCAAGTTGGTCTTATTTTCACTTTTTTATTTCTTTCTTTTGAGTATTTGGCAGGACTAATCATGTTGATTGATGTGTGGTAAAAAGGACTGCTGGGAAAACTGCTTCCAAGCAATGTGCCGCTGATGAAAATGGTGCAATTTAAGATTTTTAAATAAAGATGGAATAATTTCAGTATTAGGAAGTGCATGGATTTCAGTGGGAATTGGAATAAGACTTCTCTTTGGACTGATATCAGTTAATAGCTATGCTAAATTGCAAATGCCATTAGCATTTGCTGTCAAAAGAAAAATTGAGACTTAAAAATACCTAGAAAAGTTTTCTTTACAGTTTATTGTTATGTGACAAACCAATCTGGGCAAATTATATAAGTGTTTATCAGTGGTTACCAGGTGAATTGTACATTTCCCTTACTTTGATACATAGATGTCACTCTTTTCAATTTTATTGGTTAAATTATAATATGATAAGGACAGATAATAAGGCATATTTTTCAATCACATATTTCCTATTTAAAATTATTCCTAGTTATTATTAAAAATGTTATAATAAAATGTACCTCTTAAAATACAAGAGGTTTGAAAAAGGGGGTATAGAAAATACTGCTAAAATCATGAGGAGTTCAGTGTCCTGTCAGAGAATACCATCTGAATTCCACAGGGAACATGCACCAAATCCATGAGGAGAGGAGCATATCTGGTTTGTCCATGTTAGGGTCATCAGTAGCTAGCACTGTGCCCAGAACAAAATAGATGCTCAATGCATGCATTGATTAAATGAATGGATAAAATGTCACAAGATCTTCTCTTTTCCAAAGAAGGGTGTCAGGAGACAAACATCAAACAGGTTCGTGAGATTGATTTGATGTAAGTCCTACTTAACCTTAAGACTGTACTTGGTGGTACATGCAAAGGAAAAGAAACATAGGTAATTTTGCTTCTCGTGCAGAGAAATGAATTATTTCTTTTTCCCACTAAGAAATTTTGTTCCCACTAAGAAAGTTTGTGTTTTTATAAATGCGTTGACTTTGTATTCTATAATTAGTTTATATTTGTATATAAATGAATAGGTAAGGAGGTATGTGTCTTCTGTGCTAAAATATCTATCAATAGACAGACAATCCCAATAAGGAAAATTCCCTTACCTATAGTATCAGTGCACCACAATACTTTATTGCTTAGAAATTTCAGACTTTTCCATGAAGCTGTTTTGTGTTCTATGAATAATCAGATACAGTTCTTGCGTATGTCAAACAGCACTGTGCTCACAACAACAGTGAAGATCAACCAAAACAAAAAACAGTATTGTAGGAAATCTGGGAAATTATAGCACAGTTTAATGTTGCTCGAACTGGGAATGGAAAAGGGAAAAACGTCCCATTGGGGGGAAATTTACTACCTTAAAAGATTTTTCTAGGACTTCAGAAATTCTCTGAAAAATATATTTATTTATTTTTGTTTTGTAATTCTTAATCCTAAGAATGCCCTTTAATTCTGTAGGACTGTAGTGGAAAAACAAATATCTACACATTTATGGAAACAATTAAAAAATAAGTGAATACAAAAAGAAGGGCAAAGGGACTAATGAGCCTGATTTAAAGGAGCTTTCCCTGTTGCCCCATGTCACCCAAACACCCGCACATGTTTTCACTGACATTTAAAGGCATGCATAAGATGTTTTCTCCATTCACACTACTGACATACGTGTTATTTAGAAACTGCTTTTTTACAAATGTATTTGAGGAGTGTGGCAGTTTTTCAGCACAGATACACTTAATCTCCATACTTATACATAATAACTGTAAACAGAGATGAATAGTAGTAAGTAGTGGTACAGAGGAGTGGTATCTCCTCTGAAGAAAGTGCTGGGTTATAAGGGAAATCAAAATGCTTCGCTACATGATACAACCCTACATTACTATCTCAGTATTTGCCGTTAAAACCATGGAACTTATAATATAGATGACATTAACAGAAAAATGCCAATAGGTCTGGTTACTTTGGATACTATTTGAAACCGTAGAGGAATGATGAGTTACTATGGCTTTGAAAATAAATAAATATAAGGAAATTACCAAAAAAAAAAAAAAATAGTATTAGAGATGAATGTCAGTAGAACATAAAACTCTACTAAGAAATACCTCTCTGTATCACTTAATATTCCCAGGATCTATCTACCAAATAGGTAATAGAAAATACATCGATAAGTCTGTATAAAAGTGATAAAGGAGATATTATTTTTTATTTCAAGTGGTTGTGTTTTCTATGTGTGATTGCTGTAGGATTAGGCATTCTGTGAGAGGCATCAAGAAATGCATATATATGTAAATATATATATTTTTAAAAATTGTGTCTATAAATATATATCAGTATGTATATATACATATACATAAAGAATGAAGAATGATCAACATAATTAATAACAAACTGTTAATTTTGAGTCCCAGATAAACTTCATAAAAACAGAACTATATAAAGACACTAATATTGTGATAATTTCATCATTCATCAAATTTAAATATTTTTTTAAAATTATTTGGCTATAGTAAAAATTCCTGGATTTCAGATTTATTTTCCAGATTTATTTTCCTAAAAATGATATGATGATTAAATTATTGAACTTTTATATGCTATGTGATTTTCACTTGAAAATCACATTTCTTGAAAGAGATTTATAATGATAATAATAATAATAGGAGCCAGAATCTTCAAATTAATAGCATATACTTAACAGAAAAAATATGGCTAAAATGCTAAAGCTTTAGGTAAGTCAAGTTATCTCTATGCAAATATATATTTTATTTGCCGTAAAATTACAAATATGACTGCCCTATGTCTTTGTAATAACATATACACAAATATCACCAAATGGTCTAATACATAGATACTTTACAATATGTAAGACTGTCAACCCTAAAACTAAAATGGCCAGTTATTTTGCTAGCAAAATGAGTTTATTTGAGACAAGCAAACTATGGCAAACAACAGTCAAGTTCGAAGAGGCCAAGAGAAGGTCAGCTTTAGTAGCTTTTAGGAGGAAATTGGGAAGGGTTATTTTTAACAGAAGTTCACTGGAGAACAGCAATAATGAAGTTGTGGCGGTTTCTCATTGGCTACAAGTGGTAGATAGTGTGTTGTTGCTGGGGCACGTAGAGATCTGCCTTACTTTTTTCAAAGGCGGGAAATAAAATTCCTATGTGAAACTCTTCAGTGTAAAAATTATATTCTTCCCGCTGATTAGGCAGACTCTAAGTACTGGTACGTGTGAGAGCGCCCCCTTCAGGACTTCCCCCACTTCATTTTATTTATGTATTTATTTATTTGTAATCTTTATTTATTTTTGAGAGAGAGACAAAGTGTGAAGACAAAGTGTGAGCAGGGAAGGAGCAGAGAGAGAGGGAGACACAGAATCCGAAGCAAGCTCCAGGCCCCGAGCTAGCCATGCACAGAGTCCGACGCAGGGCTCGAACTCACAGACTGCGAGATTGTGACCTGAGCCGCAGTCGGATGCTCAACCGACTGAGCCACCTGGGCACGCTCGCCACTCCATTTTATTTTTTAATTTTTTTTAACGTTTATTTTTGAGACAGAGAGAGACAACATGAACGGAGGAGGGGCAGAGAGAGAGGGAGACACAGAATCCGAAGCAGGCTCCAGGCCATCAGCCTAGAGCCCGACAGGGGGCTCGAACTCACGGACAGCGAGATCGTGACCTGAGTTGAAGTCGGAGGCTTAACGACTGAGCCACCCAGGTGCCCCATCGCCACTCCATTTTAAATGAGATTTCCTTTACTCCATGCTCAAAACTCTCATACCATAAAGTTCTTATTAACTAAATTTCAGGCTGAACTCATCATCTAAAGGCAGTGTCTTCACCTCTCCTCTTTAAAACAAGTTACCTCTTAAATTTAAGCTTTGTTTCGAGTGTAATTGTGAGTGAATAAATTAATCATGTGCTATAACATAAAAAGAGAGAGGACAATAGGACTCAGGGGAGAGGTGAATGCAAATGAACTGAAGAATTTAATGCTCAGCTTCAGTGCAATATTATGATTTTCACTTCAGCAGATGAGAAATAGCGGGGGTGTGCAATCTGAAAATCATCAGTACAGTTAGCTCTTCCCTGTTCCCACACTAAAAATCCATCAACAATCTGAATACCAGACTATAACTCCACAATCCAAAAGCCTTTAATGTTGCAAACTCATCTGTGCTACTGCTCTATGTACAGCATACCAAATGTAACTATTTAATTATTTAGCACCTATGTAAATTTGTGTGCGTGTGTGAACTTGTATCTTGCAAACACCTGCTTCTATCATGCATAATGTAAACACAGTCCCAAATGAGAGGGGCTGTGTAAAGGATTCTTCTCCAATCTACTTCATCCTGCTATTTTGGCAGTGTTGCTACTGTGTCTAAAAATTAGAGAGACTATAAAATACATGTAATCATTTTTATATTTTTTTATTGCCTAAAGCAAATAGGTCACAGAGTAATTTAGATGGCAGTTACGTTTTATTATTTTGACAGTTTCCAGAGAGATAGCAGTGAAATGGAAGCTACTTTCACCAATGTGTAGCATGTCAGGAATATTTTGTGTTGGCTTAATATATAAAGGGATTTTGTAACTTGATAGTGATAGTGGAGGACCATCTAGAACTTATAACATCTTCAATACTAGGTCTTGAGTCTTGAGGTAATTAAGTCAGAGCCAGCAGAATCAAATGTGTCATAGGTTTATTTTCCCTGCTACTGCAGAACATTAATTTGGTGGATGGTAAATTATTATTTTTTTACATTCTTGAGTAGTCTATGGAATATGCACTCCACAGCCTAGACGTCTGTGTCCAATTCCCACAGAAGACAGTGGGGAAAATAATCTCCACAACACATAGCTTCTTCATATTTATAATCCCTAAGGAAAAGAGACTTAGGACTTAAGGCATGTAAATAAATTCATTTTTATAGTGCGATAAAAGTCAATCGCAAGGACTTTGAAGATTTGGACAACAAAGACTTCATTACTTGCCTGTAGCAAAGCAACTTAGAGTGCTATTCTTCCTGGAAGTGTATCTCTCAAGTTCCTGGTTGGAAGTTCTTGTTCGATCTCATCTTAAATTAAAAGATTTTGTGGAATTTCTTTTCTTGATTTATGATGTTATGAAATGTAGAGAGGGTGGTCTGTGGCACCAAATAGGCCTTGTTCAAAAGCTCATTTCCAGTAAGCATTAGGTGAGTGAACTTGAAAGAGTTATTCAAACCCTAAAGGTTTCAGTTACTTTGTGGTTTGCAATAACAGTTGTTTTCAGATTTAGATAATGAGTATAAATTGCACATCGAGCACAGTGCACATATCAAATACTATAGGAATATCATGGCACTCTTTGATAAGACTCTTTTAGTAAGACTTCCATTTTTAAAATAAAATATATTGCAAGCCATTAAATTATAAACAATTATGTCTGCAAAATTATGTTTCCTAGTCTGCCCTTAAAACCAGTGATCCTTGTTTTTTTTTTTTTTTAAGTTTTTTAACGTTTATTTATTTTTGAGACAGAGAGAGACAGAGCATGAACAGGGGAGGGGCAGAGAGGGAGGGAGACACAGAATCCGAAGCAGGCTCCAGGCTCTGAGCCATCAGCCCAGAGCCCGACGCGGGGCTCGAACTCACGGACCATGAGATTGTGACCTGAGCAGAAGTCAGTCGCTTAACCGACTGAGCCACCCAGGCGCCCCCAGTGATCCTTGTTTATAATAACACTAACATTAATGTTGTAGTGATGAGTTCTAACGGTAATACTTCTTAACAAATAGTAATGAACAACTAACAACAAAAACCTAGTCCAAATATTTTATAGAAAAAATTTAACATTTATTGTTCATTGTTGGTAATATATATATATGTTATGTTAAAAGCAGATATTGTGTTCAATATTTTTCAGATAGTCACTGAGGCTTAAGAAGCTTAAACAGCTTGCCCAAGTTTATAAAGCCTGGAATTTAGGCTCAGGTTTTTTGTGTCTAACTTCCATCTACCATGCAACACAGAATTTCTGTAGTTGTGCAGGGGGAGGATCATGAACTAGAATGCCCCACAGATCCCTTTACCATCTTGTTCTTGTGATTCTGATCATAAGAGATTTCTAAATACAGTGGGAAAAAATTCCAAAATGTATGGTATTAACTATGTCATGAAGAGCATTTTCAATTCTATCCAAAGTATGATTCATGGACTATTTTCACAAATAGAAAAAAATTGCAAATTGAAGATAGCCATAAATCAAGATTAGTCCTAGTTTCACAAAGAGTAGAAAGAGAGCATATTGTATGTGGGCTGAGAGGTGAGAAAAGTATAGAAGGGGAAAAAAAAATTAAGGTGCTCCACCTAGATCAGGTATAAAGTTTGAAGTTGCAAACTTATTTCATATGTAAGAAAGGAGACACATTCACAGCTCTCCCTTACATATTAGATATTAAGTTACAAGCATCACATTATTGTCACAGCCTTCAAATTCCTTAGCGATAACTCTCCCATATTAATCTCCATATTTTCTTCTTTCCCCAGGGCTAACTAATCTTCCTCTTCAAGCTCTGGTTTTCATCTTATCCCACAAAACCTCTCAATTTATTTCTATTCTCTTATCCCTGTTCAATATTTTTTTTAAAATAAAAGTATATTCTATTTCTTCTTTTTTTCCACCTTTGGGTAAAGGCCTATATCTGGCCTTCAAGGCCTTGTAAATGGCCTCTTCTTTTTTCTTCAGTACACTTTTGACGGTACTTACCCTACACTTCCACCCCTGCTTTTTACCCATGTGTTCTCAGAATAAGCCACATTCTCCATGCTTTTGAACATGCTCTTCTCAGTGAACAAAATCTCTCTTCCATACCTACCTCATTTAGATATTTAACAACTCACTTTTAGGTCTCAGGTCTTATGCAATTTGCTCTGGAAGAACTTACCTGTTTTATCTAGGTAGGATCCATAGTCCTTTTGTATTTCCACATTTATAACATCTATGACACCTAAATTATTTGTTCATTATCAGTCTTTGCCACGAAGGGCAATATCTTTTTTATTCACCAGGGAGTTCCTAGGATCTAGCATAATGCCTGGCATAGAATAGATATCCAGTTCAATTTAATTTAATTTTTCTGTCATGAAAATTCTACATACATTGATGCGGGTACTAAAGTTAAGTTTTAAACAATGTAACATATTCAATGTAATATGTGAACAGAAAGAATAATATATGGTCCATGCTGTCAATTTAGTTTATAACCTGGTTCACTTATTTCTATTTCTACATAGTTGAAACAAATTATATTTTGATAGAAGTCAAGTGGTGGTAATTAAGGGTACAGTCTCTCACTTACTTTTGTGTACAGACCCCAAAATGTAGATAACTGGAAACCCAGTGAGCTTTGAATTATCTTTTTTTGTTGCTGAAGGGAAATTCAGATGCAGATAGTTTGCACAGAGAGAAAAGTTATAAGGTCGGTCACATACAAATTTTAGAATAAATATTTGTTATGACAAATGGCAAGATAATGAGTCTCTGCTAAAAGCAAAACAAGATGATCCCTCTTTATTAAAGGCTCTCCATTGAACTGGTACATATAATTAAGACAGGAGAAGTTTTTATTAAATCCTCTCTGAATTTGCTTGATTATATTCTGCTTTTAAGCAATCTGCAATCTATTCAGAATCTTTTTAGAGATCCTGAATTTGATTGTTTTAATTATAGGTCTGAGCTTCACATAAAAGCTCAGTTTCCTTTTCTGTAATGGTGGGGAATCTAATAGCACACACACACATACACATGATAAATTTCATGAGTGGTTATGCCTGTCAAGCAAAAATTGATCCTCCCTTCCATTTTTTCTTAAAATACATCCATCAGAATATCAGATTCAAAATCAGAAATTCTGGCCCTGCTCATTCTTAACCATGAAATTTTAAGTAATTCCATCAAGAACTTCGGTCTCCTTTCCAGTCCATAAAAAGCATATGTGATATTTCCATATCACTTTCTTGGTGAATTTGAGGATAAAGTTAAACAAGTGACTGTCAAAAAGCTTGAATAATATGAATAGTGTCATATAAATTTAAAACAATAATTTAACTTAGTCGTCTCTTTTTTCTACACTAGCCTACTAACAACAGTGTTGTAGACCTTTATAAATAAGAGATTCTGTAAGGACCTGTGCCTAGTTATTTGCATATAGACATCATTTTTCTAGACAGAATTTTTACAGTGAATTTAATTCTCTACTCAAGGACTCATTTTAATTTACTGTTGTGGTAAGTTTAAAGCCAATATCCACACAAAATACAGAATCACTCTTTTATGTACCAATCTACACCTACAGCTCTCAAACTATACCATGGAGCAACTCACCTTCAGAGCCTGCTAACACTACTGGGTCCCACCTCCAGAATTTCTAATGAAGTTGATTTTTTTTTTTTTTTTCATGCAAGTTCCTAGGTGACATCTATTCAGCTACTCCAGTGGTAGCATGTTGAAAACCAGTGTTTTCAGATTTTAACATTCTTAGCAACTGCCTGGCTTTATTCCCTCAAACAGTTATTTCATTGCCCTGAGGTATTCCTCTACATTGTTATTCTTAAAAAAGAAACAGGAGTTGAGATTAACTGCTTTAGAAGGAGCGTTTCTCAATCCCCTTGCCAAGACCATACTCGATTAAATCTGAATTGAAAGGCAGGAAGCCTGGGATTGCATATTTGTTTTGTCATCTAAACAAATATTCAACACAATGTTATCATTCAATTAGAAAAATCTATTTGAATAACTAATAAACACTGTTTTCTGGGTCATCCCAACCTAGCAATGAGCTGTTACAAACAGATGTCTATGGATTGGGGTACAGTGATCAGAGGTGGAGGTTGCCCTCCTTCCTGCCCTTAATTCAAGCATGAGATTCATGAAAAATTCACCTATTGTGAGTGTTCTGATGCAGATACAGTAGCTAGTGCACCAAGACTGTAGCACTGTTGATCAATCAAGCACAAGAAATAACTTCCCCAGCTTCCATTTCTTTATGATAGAAGTAAAACTCAAGAATTTGTTACCATCCAAAAAAGGTGATTACCAGGGTTTTGGGGCAAAAGAACCCTTAATACTCACTTTTTTCCAGTTTGAGATTTTGGAATGTCTATACCTTTCTTATACATGCTTACCCTCATAATAAAGCTTTGATTATGTGCCTTCATTAGGGAATGATAATTATTGTGACATGGACTTTAACAGACCATTAGCATATGAGTTAGTTGATATTTCATAAATGGTTCTCAATGAAAAATTATATATTATGGGAGCATCTGAGTGGCTCAGTTGGTTGAGTGTCCGACATTGGCTCAGGTCGTGATCTCATGGTTTGTGAGTTCAAGCCCCACATCAGTCTTGCTGCTGTCAGTGCAGAGCCTGCTTAGGATCCTCTGTCCCCCTCTGCCCCTCCCCAGACTGCTCTGTCTCTCAAAAAAAAAAAAAAAAAAAAGAAACATTTTAAAAAGTGTATATTATGTATTTAAAATGTTTAAAAAAATTTTTTTAACGTTTATTTATTTTTGAGACAGAGAGAGACAGAGCATGAACAGGGGAGGGCAGAGAGAGAGGGAGACACAGAATCTGAAACAGGCTCCAGGCTCTGAGCTGTCAACACAAAGCCCGACGCGGGGTTTGAACTCACGGACGGTGAGATCATGACCTGAGCTGAAGTCGGACGCTTAACCGATCAAGCCACCCAGGCGCCCCTAAAATGTTTTTTAAATAACATAATTTCAGGGTACATAACAACAGTGAAAATTATGGTGAAAGAAAAATTATACTTTTTAAGCTAATTTTAACCCTCCTATAAGCCCTTTGTAAAATTTAATAATAACCATATTGCTATTCTTTAGATGAATATCATGTATTCCTTAATCATTCATCAAATTCCTCTATTATAAATAATATATGGTAAGAAATTACATACTTTTCCAGTATAGCAGATATTTTACACATAATAAAATCCTGTCTTCAATTCATTAGATAAATGGAAATGAGCACTTTTATGATATGGTTTTAGGTTATAAATTTCTCAAATCTGTTAATTTGAGAAAATTTAAAGATACAAAAAAGCATACAGTAGAAAAAGAAAAAGAAGGCATGTTAATATAATATAAAGATGACTATTGTATTCATTTTTTAAATTTTATTTTATGTTACTAAATATTTAGTGCCCCTTTATTTCACTTTAAAAGTTTAACATACTGGGGTGCCTGTGTGGCTCAGTCAGTTAAGCGCCTGACTCTTGATTTCAGCTCCAGTCGTGATCTCATCGTTCGTGGGTTTGAGCCCCGCATCAGGCTTTGTGCTGATGGTGCGGAGCCTGCATAAGATTCTGTCCCCCTCTCTCTCTGCCCCTCTCCTGCTCTCTCTCTCTCTCTCAAAATAAATAAACTTTAAAAAATTAAAATAAGTAAATAAAAGTTTAACATAAAAATTCTTACAAATCTTCATAAATATCATTTTAACAGTAATTAGAAGATGTGTTTATTATGTTTAATATTCCGTGTGGTAAAATCCATATTTTTAACTTTGATTGTTTTCACAACACGAGTCAATTCTTTTGTATCTTTTACAATGAAGTTCAAAAAGCCACTGTACCTGATTTTTGAAAGATTTTTTACAAAGTTAGAGCATTCTGCTTCTAATACTTTTATTATATATTTTAAACTAGATTTAATACACAAAAATACGTATTTTGTAATTGGTCATTTTCACATCTGTATAACTACATGCTCGTCAAGAAATAGAACACTGCTAACTCCATAGATACACCTTTACATCAAGTTCCAGGCATTAGCATAACCTCCAATGCCATAGATTACTTTCACTTTTCAGCTTTATCTCAATGGAATCATATAACATGTTATCTTTTGTGTATAGCATATCTAGCTCCAGATATCTTTGTGTGAGGTTTGTACCTCTTTCTACATAAAGCAGTGCTTGGCTCATTTCCATTGCTATTTGCTACACATATGAATATCTATACCAACACTTTTGACTCTTTCCTGCCAATAACCAATGGCATAATAAGTACCTGTATAATATGTGACTAAATTGCCAAACAACTAGAAACTGAATGAAGTTTTAAGTAACCAAAATGGACAGTGAATGATAAACTCACTATGTTATTAAGTATTTGTTATGCTCATGTAGTTTCCATAAACTATTAAAAATTCTCAAATAAAGCACCTAAAAACCTAAAAATTATATTATTAATATAATTTTGTTAATATACAATACTCTAAAAGTATAAATGGAAACAAATACCAGTGTTTCCTTTAATGTCATGACCACCCCTGAGCTTTCAAACCTCAAAAGCAATGGTGAGAAATGGTTGTTCAATGATCTCTTTAATATTTGGGTATTTATATATCTAGTTAGGGAAGAAAAAAGTCATTTATTGTTAAGAATTGTCTTAAATAGTTAAGGATTCTAAATGTAATGAAATAGGAATTTACAAAGTTAACCAAATAGGTAGCTGATGATTAACAGAGTTAATAGGCAAGTTATTAATAATTTATAAAGTATCAAATTATTTTTATTTGCTTTAAATATAATAAATCCAAAATGAAATGACAGTTATGCAAATACAGACAGATCAATCAATAGCTGCATGCTTAGTAGCTGTGGTTATGAAGGTTCCTATAATAATGTTTGTCTAGCCAGCTTCCATTCTACCCCTTCTTTCTGTTGTGAAGCAAACCTCTGATCATACATGCATGCATCTCAAGGGAAGCATGAAAACTCAAATATTATAAAGAACAACATTGTATTCATTATAGAATGTGTAAAATTTCAATAAGTATTCTTGAAGGATAAAATCAGTATCTTCTAATAATGTTATCTAGAGAATTCATATCATTCTCTGAGATGCTGTTAACAACTGAACTGGTTCTAAATGGTGTAGAATTTTCTTGAGGTCAGCCTACAAAGAGTGTGAGAAGGTCAGGAGCATCATGTTCAGTGTTGGAGATCCAGTTCACCATGTATTAAATGAGAATTTCTAAGATAAAGCAAGCTAGAAAAGAAATAGAAATAATAGAAATAGAAATAGAAATAGAAAGAGCACCAGCATCATTTTAGATACATTTCTACAATAGATAATTCTTTTCAACTAAATAGGTGCAAAACCAAAAATAATATTTTAATTAAAATTATAAAATTATATTTATACCTAGTATATTTAAAAGGTCAGTCTGGCTCCAAATTGGGAGTTATATATGAATATTATCTAACAGAAATATAGACATATATATATATATATATATATATATATATGTGAATTTGAAAGTTTCCATGCGGTTAAAATTTATGCCTGTATATATGTTGTGTTTTTACAAAATTGTGTTTCAGTAAGCAACTGAGAGAATTATACAAATGTCATTTGACAATAGTGTACCAAAGTTTTATAAGGAGCCCCAGGACTTATTTCACATTAATTGATCAAGTACCCAGTGAGGCCCATTGTTAGATGCAAGGAGGTCTTGACCCATCTCACTATGAATGACTTCTTCATCATCATTTTCAACTTTTTCACATATATTCGCTTCCTACTATGATTATGACAAAAAATAAGGAACAAGTGTATCCTAGTTGGAATTAGAAAAGACAGATAAATTAGGAAATGCTCTTTCACTTCATATTTCAGTTGCTTTCTTTGGACAAAGTTTATGCCTTGTAACTCTAGGCTTAAAGAATTCAGCCACTCGAGACAAAAATAATTAAAGAACAAAATTTGTGTTCCTTGACTAATTGATTTGTATTAGGAGGGCTTATTGTTTACCCTTGCTATACATGATGAACATTACTATTCTCAATTTCAACCTTTCCTTTCACAAAGAAGCAAATCTTGACTAGTGTCTCTGAGTTACATTGGGAGAGAAATATGGTCTATAATAATATGCTCTCTAGGTTTAGCCTGGTTCAGTGGAGTTTATTAAACTTTCAATTCTAATTTTTTCTCCCTCTCTCCCTTTCTTCTCTCACTCTTTATACCTCTATATCTCAGCATGGTGACTGATTCATTTGACTAAAACAGAGTCAACCAATGTGGACATAAACTGAGTATATGTGGACATAAATAGAGCAATAAATAAATGCTCTATTCTCCATTGTATACATAAAAATATATCCCTAGAGTAAATCAATGTCTCCATTATTACATCAAATCATAGCAATAACATAACTCTGAAAAAATGATTTATCATTTCATTTCCAGAAATGCCTATTCAATGATTTTTTGTATGTGCAATTTAAAGGCCTAATTTTATTTATTTATTTATTTTGAGACCAAGAATGTGCATGCAAGTAGCAGAGGGGCAAATAGAGAGGGAGAGAGAGAATCCCAAGCAGGCTCTACACTCACAGTGGAGCCTGACATGGGGCTCCATCCCACAAACTGAAATCATGACCTGAGCGGAAAACAAATGGATATCAGTTAGACGTCTAACCAACTGAGCCACCCAAGCACCCCAAGACTTAATTTTCTTAAATATTTATGAGACTTAGTCTTAGTTTTGCTTTGTTTAAATTCTAGCCAAAAACGTTTGTTATTGTATCAGTTTTTTACATCAACCTTTATCACGGTATCAAAATCCCATTAGCATTCTTTAAAAAAATTTTTTTTTCATGTTTATTTATTTATTTTTGAGAAAGAGAGAGAGAGAATCCTAAGCAGGATCTGTGTTGTCAGTGTAGAGCTGGATGCCGAGCTCAATCTCACTAATGGAACTGTGAGATCATGACCTGAGCTGAAATCAAGAGTCAGGTGCTTCGGGGCGCCTGGGTGGCGCAGTCGGTTAAGCGTCCGACTTCAGCCAGGTCACGATCTCGCGGTCCGTGAGTTCGAGCCCCGCGTCGGGCTCTGGGCTGATGGCTTGGAGCCTGGAGCCTGTTTCTGATTCTGTGTCTCCCTCTCTCTCTGCCCCTCCCCCGTTCATGCTCTGTCTCTCTCTGTCCCAAAAATAAATAAACGTTGAAAAAAAAATTAAAAAAAAAAAAAAAAAAAAAAGAGTCAGGTGCTTCACCAGCTGAGCCACCCAGACACCCCAGAATCCCATTAGCATTATTTTTTTGTTTTCTTTCTTCTTTCTTTCTTTCTTTCTTTCTTTCTTCTTTCTTTTTCTTTCTTCATTTCTTTTTTTAAGAGAGAGAGAGAGTGGGAGAGAGGCAGAGAGACAGAAGGAAACACAAAATCTGAAGCAGGCTCCAGGCTCTGAGCTGTCAGCACAGAGCCCGATGTGGGATTCAAATTCACAGACCATGAGATCAGAACCTGACCTGAAGTCAGAAGCTTAACCGACTGAGCCACCCAGATGCCCCCATTAGTGTTCTTTAATCTGGAATGGCTTTTTCATAAAACACATTAAAGTAATACTGTAGTTTTTCTAATGGTAGTGTACACAGAAAAATTTTCTTGGTATGTGAAGAATGTATTTTAATGGATATTTAAAGATACCATGGTAGAACATATCATTAATGTCCTAAGAACAATAATGGATAGGTAATTGTTAAAATACAGACATAAAACTTGATGTTGGTAACTATAAATACTTCATGCAGATTATGAGGAAGATGTATTGCGATGTTTTTAAATTCTAAAAACACTGAGCACTGTATTTTACCATATTCAAATATTAAGACACGATATACTGAGATACCTAGAATATGTGTATGTAACCACTCTGTGCTTCCAACAGGAGTATTTGTAATTTAATATACATCAATTAATATATACATTATAATGTGTAATTCCTTTTGAGAAAGATGCCATTTTCCCTTCAAATTTGATAAATGCATTCTACATAACACTACTATCATTCTCATTAATGATTTATTATACAATATTGTCTTTCACCAGAAATTATGGTAACTACATGACCTACAACACTACCTGAACTGAAATAAATGGCTTTTAATGTTACCCTGCTGTTTAAATATGCTCCACCCATGGTGTTTCATGCTGCTGTGTACCACTATGCTAGAGTAACTTGTGCATTCCAACTTTGTAGGTAATAGATGGCTTAAATATATTATTTGCCTTTAATTTAAATATGGTCAACTGAGTGATTATAAAATAGCTCTGTAAATCATCATTTAAATACCAAATTTTATACAGTATGTTTTATAAATATTTGCCCTATTTATTTAATGTTTTTATTTTTATTTTTGAAGGAGAGAGAGACAGAGCATGAGAGGGGAGGGGCAGAGAGAGAGGGAGACACAGAATCCAAAACGGGCTCTAGTCTCTGAGCAGTCAGCACAAAGCCCAAGGCAGGACTTGAACTCACAGACTTTGAGATCATGACCTGAGCTGAAGCCAGATGCTTAATTGACTGAGCCACCCAGGTACCCCTATATTTGCCCCATTTAGAGGGAGGGGAGGACTTTTAGTAATTTTTATTTTTCCACACATGTGCACACATGTGTGTGTCATAATCAGTAGTATGATATGGTGGAGTTATTTCAAACTGACATATGTTCTAATCTTATTAAATGTTAACTTCCTGCCACCCCTTGACATTAAATGTTAACTTATAAATTTACGTGACTTTGGGAATACTGTTTTATAGCTCAGGTTGGACTTTTTTTTATAATAAATTGTAGGTATGATAGGATTTTTTATAATGAATTGTAGGTATGATAAAAGGATTATTTGACATTGTAAATAAGCAAAACTTGGTTTCTAATAGATGCTCATTAAATGGTACCTAAAACCATTTCCATATTGTCAAGGTAAAAATAGTCTTACTCTTTCTGGTACTCTCCTTTGATGTTTCTCCCTTTAATTCTTTCACTCTTCATTTTATAAAATACCGGATACTGAATCACATTTCCACTTTGTTGTTAAAAAGATAGGTTAGCAAATAAAATTAAATAACTGTAAACCAAAATGTAAAACATTTATTTTCATGTGCAATTAAACTTGTATACAGTGCAGGTATAGAAAATAAGATGCTTTGTTTGAATTTTTCTACCGAGAAACACAGAACATGGGGATTTGTTTGAGGGCTATACATTTTTTTTTTGCCAGAGTCTCTACATTGCTGTCTTCTTGTGCTTTCAGTGGCATTTGAAATGTGTGTGTGTGTAGAGAGAGGGTGGTGGATTAAGTTCTGAGGAAGCCATACACGCAATTGTCTCTCAATAAACATTATATTTAACCACATCACATTAAGCTGCTGTAATATTAGCATATAAACTTAATGGTCTTATTTGTAAAAATCAGTTTTAATGTACCATTTCATTAAAATAAAGCTTTTTAGATATCTCCGAAAGAGAGAGAGAGAGAGAAGCTATATTCTTTCAGTCATGGAATTATCTACTTCAGAATTAATAATATTAAGTCGTTGAAGTATATTTCCATACTAGAAAATAAAATTAGAATAATAGAAATTCTAATGTTTGACTCTGGTCCCTGTTGCTTTTCTAGTTTTTAATCTGTTAGCTATTTTATGTGTTTGTCTTGTAAAAGTAAACTCTTCAGTACTTGTAGGCTAAGCGTTTTGGGACTACTGGGTTTCAACCTCATACTCACAATAAAAAAGAAATATATGTGAAAACTCTAGGACTTCATGCTTTGCCTACTGTCTGAAATATGTTACTTTAAGTGTATTTAAAGTGTCTAAAAATAATTATCTTCAGAATATGTACTCTTATTAAACTTAGACTACCTAGCTTGTGGTCAAATTGACATTTCTTTCATGTAGATTTTTAGCTTCCAACATCTTCAGAGTGTGTCTAAGGCCATTTTTGGAAGAAAAAGTAGTTCAGATACCATAATATTCAGTCTTGTAAAGTGTCCAATTCATGTGGTTTTACTAAAGTGGTACAACCACAACCACTATTTAATTCTAAAAAATTTTCATCACCCTAAAATGAAACCTCTTCTCATTGGCACCTACCCTTCAATGTCTTTCCCCCAATTCCTGGCAACCACTAATCCACTTTCTATCTTTATTGATTTGCCTATTCTGGGCATTACATATAAATAGGATCATAATGTATGGCCTTTTATCTGGCTTCCTTCACTTAGCCCAACGTTTCCAAGGCTCATCCTAAATTCATTTTATGTAGTAAGAGTCTTAATTTTGCAACACACTTCTTACCGTTTCAAGAAATATTCAAGCCATTTCAACTTGTGAAAAGTTTGATTTATTGCAATTGTGCAATTTTTTTCCAAAGGTGAAAAGACAAATGTAAGCCATGTCCCTTCTAAACGAAGTGAGTTGGAGTTCTCATCCTTCACTTTATCTCTTTCCTTAATTCGCTAGCTGTTTTGTGAGATCTGTGAAATAAAGGTGATATCTGGCCCTTGTCTGTCACAGGTGCCTGCCAGCAGCCATTATGGGCTGCATAAAAACTACATAAGATCCTTTTATCATGTACTGTAAGGTTGGCAGTGCAGGTAAAACCTTTTTCTGTCAGCTAATTCATTGTTCTCACCTTAGAACACAATTTTAAAAGGCCCAAGAGAAATGGAAAATGATCTTAATGTAGATCTAACACTTTTAAGCAGAAGAAAAATGATGAACTGCTTTTACCTCCTTCAGAAATTTAATAGATAAATCAATCTCTAAATTTTATATAAATGGTGGACTGCATCAAAGATAAATCAAAGAGCCAGATAAGAGCAAAGTAAGGTGCTTGAAAATCTCTGCGAAGTTATGAGTAGCCATATTTTAGCATGCACAGCCAATTTTCAGGGCTCTAATTAATGTTGAATGTTCTAAGTCATGCAAACCAATACTAATGACAGACAAGAATGGATATCCAGAAAAGTACACATGCTGAAATATAATTGTACAGTTGTATTACTAACCTAGTTCATATTAATTTTTTTTTAATTGGATACAGTGGCTGAGAAGATAAAACTATGAAGACCTTGAAATGAAAAATTCTCAAAGTCTCAATTTAGAGTTAATAGTGTAGGAATTGTGCTGTTCACTTCAGTTTTTTATTAGGATTAAATAGGAAGCCAACAGAGAAAGATCTTACTTTGACAATTGATTAATTTGAATGTGGGGGCACTGATTATGAATTTTAATTTTTTTTTAATGTTTTATTTATTTTTGAGACAGGGAGAGACAGAGCATGAACAGGGGAGGGTCAGAGAGAGGGAGACACAGAATCTGAAACAGGCTCCAGGCTCTGAGCTGTCAGCACAGAGCCCGACACGGGGCTCGAACTCACGGACCGAGAGATCATGACCTGAGCCGAAGTCTGACGCTTAACCCACTGAGCCACCCAGGCGCCCCTCACTGATTCTGAATTTAATCCTAGTCACATAAAAGTGATATTACATTTGCTGAATAAATAGCTGAGATTCAAAAATAGAAGGAAAAGCTGGGCATAGTCACCAGACACCCCGCCCTTGTCAGAGAAATCTTGGAATTACAGGTGAAAACTGACTTAAATTCATGTAAATATTCATTCTACGCTGCCTCTGACATTTCCACATTAGAACCCTGGGCCTTCTGTGTCCTGGCTGGGTAACTTTTTTTTTTTTTTAATTTTTTTTTTCAACGTTTATTTATTTTTGGGACAGAGAGAGACAGAGCATGAACGGGGGAGGGGCAGAGAGAGAGGGAGACACAGAATCAGAAACAGGCTCCAGGCTCTGAGCCATCAGCCCAGAGAATAACTTTTAATTAACTAATGATGTTTGCAGGGTCTCACATTTCTCCTCTATAAAAAGATTGTTAGTAACAGCATCTATTGGAAAATAGTGAAAACTGAAAGATGGTTTAAGGGCCAGGTACTTTGCTGGGCGCATCATAGACTCTTGGCATTGTAATAAGGCTTCTATTCACTCTCTCTTCAAATTGGATCCTCATGTTAATTTTTCCCACCTGAATGTTTAATCAAATTTACTTAGTTTAATTCAATTTTTACTTTCTTACATATTCCAGCTGATGTAGCTAAGCCTAGTAAGGTGGAAAAAAGATGAGGTAAAACCAGAGAACCACAAACACATTGGATTCTTATTCCATCAATAGTACCTTTAGGGTATGTTTCAAAAGTTCACATCTTCAAGGGTTTTCAGGGTACTGAAGAATAACATCAATTTTTAGGTAGACTAACAAAGTTGACTTTACAAAGTATACTGGTTTGAATCTGGATTCACCATTTTCTGTGACTCCTTTCCAATTATTAGCATTAATAATTTTCAAGGTTAGTATAAGCAAAGAAATTCACATTTTACTCATTGCTTTCAGGTTCAGTATCCTTATGTCATAAAGCCTGTAAGACACATAGAAAAAGAGGTCAATAACCTTTCCAAAGTCATAAAATTAATGAACAAATAGAGTCATAAAAATATAGTCTTAAGCATTTCATTTCCTAAAATGACTTATGTTAAGAATTGGTAAATAGTTCAATGAATCCATAAAACTTACCATCCATGAGTTTGTAATTTAGTTTTAATTCAGCAGCCCTTTCATTTTATTTTCTTTAATTCTTATTTTGCAAAGGTTTGGCCATTTGATATCTCCCTGGCATCTGTGTCGGAGACCATACTGAAGCAGAGAAACTTAAGCTTAGTAAAGGCTGTTTCGTTACATTTTTAGTATAGGGAGATTGAAGAGTTTAAGTACAATTAAAGCTGGGAATTTTCTCTAAATTGTTTTTATTCTCGTACCATTCGACCCGTTTGCATCTAATATATAGATAATAATTTCCTAATTTTGAGATATTTACAGGCATCCACAGCAAATATCATACATGCCCTCATACTTTCTGTTAGGAAGTAATGGCTTGAAAAAATAACCACTGAATAAACACTAGGGTGAGAAAGTTTCTTAACATACTAAACTGAATCATGTCACCTAATATTCCTAAGAATTAGTAACTTTTAACATGGGGATATATCATAATCATATTTGAGATTGAACAGTGAAGATGGTATTTTCTGCAAGGCTACAATTAAATCTCTTTTCTTTAAATTAAAGTCACTCATATATGAATATATATGAATATACATATGAATATACATGTGAATATATATGAATATACATATGGATATATATGAATATACATATGAATATTGAGTATTTTTGTATTCTTTGCATAAGTATCTAGTAGTGCAATTGCTGGGTCATAGGGTAATTCTATTTTTAACTTTTTGAGAAACCTCCTACTGTTTCCCAGAGTGTCTGCATCAGTTTGCATTCCCACCAACAGCGCAAGATAATTCCCCTTTCTCTGCTTACTCACCAACACTTGTTGTTTCCTGTGTTGTTAATTTTAGCCATTCTGACAGGTGTCATGTGATATCTCATTGTGGTTTTGATTTGTATTTCCTTGATCATGAGTGATGTTGGGCATCTTTCCATGTGTCTGTTAGTCATCTGAATGTCTTCTTTGGAAAAATGTCTGTTCATGTCTTCTGCCCATTTCTTCACTGGATTATTTGGTTTCGGGGTGTTGAGTTTGATAAGTGCTTTATAGATTTTGAATACCAATCCTTTATCAGATATGTCATTTGAAAATATCTTCTCCCATTCCCTAGGTTGTCTTTTAGTTTTGTTGATTGTTTTCTTTGCTGTGCAGAAGCTTTTTATCTTGATGAAGTCCCAATGGTTCATTTTTGCTTTTGCTTCCCTTGCCTCTGATGGGCACTTGTGATGAGTACTGGGTGTTATATGTAAGTGATGAATCATTAAATTCTATATCTGAAACCAATTTTGCCATATATGTTAACTAGAATTTAAATAAAACTTGAAATAAAAAAAAATTAAAATTACATTGTGCTTAGATCTCTAATATGTTGAAATTTATACAGGTTTTGATTTTTTTCTTTCAGGTTTTGATTTTATAAAGTAAACTCCTAAAACCAAATACTTTAGCATTTGTTGGTAGATTTTTAGAAAACTACATTTTTGTAGAAGTCTTAGATTGATTTTGATTTTTGTAAATTAGTACTTTAGAGTTGTCATATCCTTTCCAACACTGACACTAGAAATCTCAAAGTCACCTTTTAACCCTCACATTAAAGAATGCACTAAATTTGGGGTGCCTGGGTGGCTCAGTTGGTTAAGTGTCCGTCTTCACCTCAGGTCATGATCTTGCCATTCATGGGTTCGAGCCCCACATCAGGCTCTGTGCTGACAGCTGAGAGCCTGCAGCCTGTTTCTGATTCTGTGTCTCCCTCTCTCTCTGCCCCTACCCTGCTCACACTCTGTCTCTCTCTGTCTCAAAAATAAGTACACATTAAAAATAATGATTTTTTAAAAGAATGCATGAAATTGTTTCATCGTACTTCCTTGTTCCCACCCACCTCCGTTGCTCATTTAAGATTTCATAATCCCTTACCTAGTAGTGGTCTAATTGTTCACTCAAAATCCAATCTCTTAGTTTGTTTATATTTCTTTATATGGTGTTTATTGTCCTAATACACAGTTTAGATTAAGCCATTCCTTTCACAACTGTTTAGTGAGTATTAAAAAACAAACTCCTTAATTTATATACAAGGCCTTCTGGACTATGTCGCTATGCCTTTCAATGCTTCTGATTGTTATACTCAAATCTGTCTTTTTTAGTATTTATGATGTGCCAAATTATCTGTAATCTTAACAGCACTGTGCTAAATAAATCTAGTTGAAGATGAGTATTATGAGGGTCCGAAAAGATGTCCCAGACCAGACAGCTAATTATATAGCTGGATTAGGATGCTTACTTAGTTTAGCTTCTTCCAAATATCTAAAACTCATCCCTTCTTTTCCCTCCTCTCTAGTCAAAACCTGTTATTTTATGAAGTTGAACCCAAATCTCTTTACTGAAATTCTAGTTCCTTACCCAGATGAATAATTCTATCTTTTATAATCAACTGGAATTATTTATACCTGTAGTATAAAGATAATTTAGCCTCCTTTCTATTAAATTAGGTATTAGCTTCTATATTTTATTTAAGACACCATAAATACAAAAACTGTATCTTTGTCTTCTTTATCCTTCTATGTTTGTTTCCATTCATGATCAGAAACATATTTTTTATCCTTACATAATCTGAATGGCAGGCATATTCAGTCTGTTGGTTGTAATTCAATGTATTTGTTGTTGTTGTTGTTTTTGCTATTTGATAAAATAGAAATTTAACTATAACTTTCAAATACATTACTTACTGTATTTTGGATTCTTTGTAATAAAACGGATTGCCAAAGTTTGAGGCAATATTAGGACAATATCTGCTGATCCTCAGAATCCTATTGAATACTAATACTGATTACCTTTTAAATCTTGGCCAAGAACATTATAAATTAGGATGATGAAGAATTGAAAGAATAAAAAATCTCTTTAGTTATTTTTTTCCTAAAGCGCTTAGCTAAGTTTTGGAAGAAAAAACATGTATCTTCACAAACAACATTTAAATGTATATATCATTGTTTCTATATTAAAATATTTATGCTTATATATTTATAAAAATGCCTCTTCATAATATTTTTTATGAATGGTATAAATTGATTGAAATGGCAATGAAGTCAAATTTATTTATGCCATCAATAAAGAAAGTTTTTTTCAAATGCACACACACATGTGTTTATGGTAAACATATTTAAGGCATTGCTCCAGTTTCTATAAACCCCTTCCAAAAAGAACAGAAAAATCCAATATTATAAGTCTCTATCATTTTCAACCTTATGTTGGTTTATAGGAAGATACAGGACTAGGTTAAGTATTTTTCACATAATGTTTGAATTTAATATATTGGACTAATTTTTACAAAATAGAAATAAAACATAAATAAATAGTACTTTGCTAACTGAGAATCCAAGTCACTTATATTTTATGACTCATCAAAATTCTAAAGACTAGGAAAATCAACTAAAAGATTTAATTTACCTATTCCTGAAGATATCTGGACTTGATTTTTCAGTAGCAATAAAAATATGTAATTGTAGAAATCACTAGATAGAATTTTCATAGAATTAAAATAATAAATAGTAATACTCGGTATGTAATTCAATAAGCTAAGTAGTTTACTTGTGAAAGTGTTTTATTTAATATCTTATTTTTTAACTCACATAGAATTACAATTCTGTAAAATTCCATTAATTTCAATGTTAATTTTTAATTTTTTTTAACATTTATTTATTTTTGAGAGACAAGAGAGAGACAGAGCACAAGTGGGGGAGGAACAGTGAGAGAGGGAGACACAGAATCCCAAGCAGGCTCCAGGTTCTGAGCTGTCAGCACAGAGCCCAATGCGGGGCTGGAACTCACGAACCATGAGATCATGACCTGAGCTGAAGTTGGACACTTAACCAACTGAGCCACCCAGGCACCCCAATGTTAATATTTTAGAATTAATTATAATTTGTTGTGGGTTGCAATGATAGAGCCTATCCTAATTATAAAAATCTTTTATAAGGAAATAAATGATTTTTAAATGTACCATATGTGATGATGAATATATTCATTGATTTTAAAAGGCTTTTAAATTTACCTCATATGCTGGGACAATTTTCATGAGACCAACTTTAATGGCCTTATAAAAGATGTCATTTATAGGGTATTTATGACATGCCAAATTATCTCTAATTTTTTAAACAACACTGTGCTAAATAGGTATAATCGAAGAGGAGTATTATGAGGTTTTGAAAAGTTGTTCCAGACCAGACAGTTAACTACATGGCTGAACTAGGATGCTTACCTAGGCTGGCTGGTCCCAAAGCTGGATGAGTAGCAGAAGCTTAAAGAATCCTTTATAGTCTAAGTGAGTGGCTGTCTCATATTCAGAAAGACTCGAAGAACTAGGATTTCCTGGACTTGTTATCGATTAAAATGTCAATGACTCAATATAATAGATTTTTAAAATATCTTCCAAATGACTTTGATGATCGGCAAGATATGAAAATCCAGGTGAATATGGTAGGCAAGTATAGTACGAACAGCACTGCATCAGAAGGGAAACCTATGCTTCATTTCTATCCTGCTATTTAAAACTTCTAGGAAGATCATATAATGTTTAATGAGTTGCCATGTGGTGTCTACTTTTTTCTCTTCATATGCTTCCTGGTATGAATAACTTATGCTATTGATGATGGGAAGCTGCAAGTACTACCAAGAATGCTAAGAAATCACTGAACCCAACATCAGCTCTAAACCGCTACAAAGCGTATGTGACAGCTGCCTCTTTAACGAGTGCCTCAAAAACAAATAAGCCTTGTTGGTGTTCTACATTATGGATTATATCTCATGGTTGTGTCTATGTCATCATTTTCCAGCAATAATCCTAATTAATCCTCAATAATCCTTGGTTAAGTAGGCTTCAGAGCCATGGCACTTTTTTTCCTCTAAAGGTCAGATGTATTTTAGTGACATTTTTCCTCTAGGGTTCAAGCATCAGCCTCTTCAGGCTGAGTCAGAAGGTGACCTAAATGACTCATGCTCTTCAGTACTTATTCTTTCTGACCCTGAGGATTTTTCCTGGCTTATACTAAATACTGTAACTACCTTTCCATGAGAGTGAATTCTTTCCCAGAGGCTGACTTGATATCTTCTCTAACTAGAGCCCCAAAACAACTTCTCAACTAGTCTTGAAAGAATTTCTAAGAATGGCACAATATTATGGTGATTACAATATAGAGTAAACTATAGAATACATGTATATTTATATACATATATACAGCTCATAACTAACTCTATACTGTACTATATATATTATATATCTAGTGCATATATATATATATTGTATATATACACACAAGTATTTGGTAAATATTTGAATATTTAATTTCTGGCTGTTTCATTTATCCCCCATTTATTTTGTACCAAAAACACAAACCATGTATAAATGGTTATAAATTATCAAAGGTTTATGGATAAAGATTTTAAGTCACAGAAGTTAGATAATATGCCCAAGATAAAAGAGCTAATATTGACAGGTGCGATTAGGAATCCAGGTATTTTGGGTCAGCTAGGTGGCTCAGTCAGTGAAGTGTCAGCCTCTTGATCTTGGCTCAGGTCATGACCTCACAGTTCGGTTGGTGAGACGGAGCCACCTCTGGGTCTGCACTGACAGAGCCTGCTTGGGACTCTCTCTCCCGCCACTCTCTGTCCCTCCCCTACTTGCGTGCACTCTCTCTCTCAAAATAAATAGACCGAAAAAATCTAAGCATTTTGGTTTAGAGCTAATACTCTTTATAGGGGCAATATTCATATTATCTGTCACTGCCTTTCTTCTTTCTCCATATTAAATTGATATAGCAACATCTACAAATTTCATTTCAAAGTGAATGAATAAGTCTAAATCTACAAACGGAGAGTCATTATTCAGATTGTTTAAATGTATTAGCCCATAAATATATTAGCCCAAGGATATCTTTTCTTTCTTTGGATGGTTTCTTAGAAAAGTTCACATTAATAAAATGCTTACACTTTCTACTCAATTAGTCATGTATATATAATATATCCACTTTGTGTTTGGTGCTGTATTTGATGGATTGTTTGTTAAAACAGAAAAATAGAACAGAAAAATAAATTGTTTTTGGTGATCTGAGAGAACGTTTTATGTAACTGATGGGCACAATTTCCATAGGTTAAAATTAGATGTCAATAAAGTAGTAAATTATGATATGTTGTGCACTAGTACTAAATAAAATTAATTTTCAGCCAGAGGGATCAATGAGGAGATGGGACTTGAACTCAATATTTAAGGATGGTCCTTAAAATCAGTAAAATACATGGAATTTTCTAGGATATATTTCAAAAATCCTATAAATATAAAAACATTTACATGTAGAATGATGTATGTGGAAATAGATAAAATGGAATAGATCTGTTGCTAATTTCCAGAAACTGTTCTGTAATATTGAATGATTCTCATCTCATGCGTATGTTTATTCATTCAGAAATATTGTTGACTGATAGCATTTGTGCAGGGTCCTGAGCAGGGAATGTTTTCTGCTGCTGCTGAAAGATATTACTTCCTTTTCTAATGGTAATATAAAACTCTTTTAAGATAGAAATTATATATTAGCTATCCAACCATAATAGAGTCTGCAAATGGACAAAATAGCCTAGATTAAAGGGAGAATCTCAAGTGTAAAGCGAATTCTACCAATGTCAACATAATTTCAAAGAAATGGCTTAGGAGAAAAATAAAATAGCATATATATCTATATATAGATATAGATATAAGTGTAGTATTTTTCATTCTCTGTATGTAAGATTTAAAATATTTTTAATGACAAGAGTACTTACATTTAGTTCTCATGAAAATTTTTCTCCTAGTAGATTCTGATTATTACTCTTAACTGTCTTACAGCTGGAGTCCAGGGACCTATGTAATTTCAGCTATAATTAAAAAATAAAACAAATTTCCAGTTTCAGTTTTCTAATTGCACATAGGTCATGCATTTAGAGTAATTGAAATTTTCACTCATCATCTAAATAAGTGACATTATAAAGACACATTCTTACTGTTTATTGGACCAAAACTAGTTTGCTCCATATACACTGTAGAGGAAAAAAAAGTAATCAAATTAGTGTAATGAAGATGCACTCTAATAGATTAAAGGGTTCAGTACCAAGTAGTTGATCTTGAGTGATAAATATGGCTTTTATATGACCACCGAGCTTAATCTTTAAAAAATTGTAGCGTTCTAGCCTTTACAAAAAGATCTAACCTTATATCAAATAAATATTGTCAAGATTGATTAATATAGTTGTTATTTTGACCTCAGATGTCCAAGTTGCAATCCAATTACAAAATATTTCTGTGAACATCTATAAGGACATTTCAAATTGACAGAAGGTAACACATGATTGTCACGTTTATTCATGCAAAGAACAATTAGAATAGATTTATTTTGAACATGAAGGAAATTTAGAGAAAAACAAACATTGTTTCTCATCTGAGAAAGAATTGTTGTTTACTTAAGGTTAACCATGAAAATAACTTACTTCATAGAATACACATAATATAGTAAATACAGATATAGAGAAAAAAGTACATTATGAAAGCCATGTACAGATATATGCACTTTGCTCAAATAATTTCCACAAGAAATATTAAATGCACATACATTGTTGTTACCATGGAACTAGGTTCTGGGTATAAATAAAGATAAAATTATTTTTGAGGAACTAACAGCATGCCATGGAAAACAGTTACATGAGCATTATAAAAATATGTACAAGTACCATAATGGAAACATATATAAGGTTTGATAAAAATGCTAAGAAGTATCTTACTCCAACTATTTTGGCATTAGTTGTGGGTACTGGAATGGGAAGGAGTTGGTAGATGGCAATTGGGAAAGCACCCTGGAGAAGTGATTCCTAAGTTGAGTATAAAATAACCATATTAGATGATATCTATGTCTGTAAGGACATCTACTCAAAACGGGTGAAATAAGTGAACATATGCAGGAAGATAAGCATTGTGTTTAGGGAAATATATAATCATTTTGGTGTTTCTACATCAATTTGAATTAGACAGTAGGGACAGATGTTGTAGAAATAAGAGGCTCTACCTAAAAAAAATGTAAACTTTATTCAAAAGGCAGTTATGTTATTCCAACTGGTCTGACACCAACTGTATGTACTACAGTTCAATTCTGATCCTAACCGCCGGGACTTGGCACAGACTCACAGATTAAGGGCAGATTCCTCTACAAAATTGCTCTCACTTCAGATGCCAGCTGCAAGTCTTGAAGGCATGATTGGGCCATCCCACTTCTGGCCAACTGGCTACAAATTTAGGGGTTTCCATGATCAATCCCGTCAGGTTTAATAATTTGCAAGAATGGTTCAGAGAACCCAGGAAAGTACTGTATCATAATTACAGTTTTCTCACACAGGATACATACAGGGTGTAACCTGGGAGAGAATGCAGAACTTCTGTGCCCTTTCCTCACAGAATCAAGGAGTGTCACCCTTCTGGCACATCAATGTGTTCACCAACAAGGAAGTTCCACTGGGTTTTGGTGTGCAGAGAATAAATTGAGATTTCATTAATTGGGTATGATTGAATTCAAATACATGGGCAGATTTAATTTCCAGCCATGCTCCCTTTCCTAGAATTTGGGCTAGCTCCAAGTTCCAACACACTAATCAGGAGGTTGTTCTTCCTGGTGACCAGCCTCCTTTCTGAAGCTAAATAGGACTGACCATGAGTAACATCATGAAGAAGTTTCAATATTTATCAACCCTTGACTAATATGGTTTCATCTATTTTCCTTTCTTCTTTCCTCACATTATTTTGAATCAAATCCTAAGATACCGTCCCATTTTACTTATAAATATTTTGAAAGGATTTCAGTTTTAATTTGTCTTTACTCTTAGTCACAAACATTATTAAAGACTATAGCACAAAGAAATACTGAGATTGATATAAAACTATGTAATAAGAAACAAGGTCTTATTTATTTAAACAGGCCACTTTATGGCTATAACAAGTGAAGGGGAGTTATAATTTTGAGAGTCAAAAAGCTTAGGCATTATCACCACATATTAATTCATTTTATAGTCCTCAATGAGACTATTGTATGTATTTCTGTACCTTTCATTTGAAAAAGCAGAGAAGATATTTAATATTTAATTTACAATATATTTTACCAGCTCAGCATATAGTGTGAATATAGAGTACATCAAAGTAGTAAATGGGGCCTGGGTAAACCCTGAAAAAAACAGTACTTCAGATGTCTGCTAATTTTTAGAAAAGCGAAAAAAGCAATTTTCTGTTCAGGAGTGAAATAAATTCAATGCCCTGCAAAATATAAAGAGCTGTAAAAATGTATACCATTCTGATAAGTTAGTAAATAAAAGTTTGATGTGAAGTAATACAAATGAAGCCTTCAAGAGGTAATAATTTAGAACAAAATAAATTATGAAACAGAACTGCCAATTGATCATGAAAAAAATTAATCTATTTTTGTTAATCTGTTGGTTTGTGGGTTTTTTCTTCTGTAATTAACATAAACTAAATTTAATAAAATCTGTTAAATGGGGAAGTGTTCTACTCCAAAATAAAACACTTTGTTA
Source organism: Leopardus geoffroyi (assembly GCF_018350155.1). NCBI lineage: Eukaryota > Metazoa > Chordata > Mammalia > Carnivora > Felidae > Leopardus > Leopardus geoffroyi. The sequence continues at coordinate 57,090,454 of NC_059326.1, read as the reverse complement.
AAATGACTAAATCCTGAAATGGCTAGACAAATTCTTAAAAAAAAAAAAAAAAAAGAGGATTCCTAGAAAGGAGATTAAGAAACCCTGCTCAATTTGTAGGTATTTGTAGGAGTCAGATCAACTAGAGATGGGCCTCTAAGAATGGTATGCACCAAATTATTTATGACAGGGATTTGTTTATGGAATTGGGGAAAGGGTTACACCGTTTAGCTACAGTTGTTGCTTTGTGTCTGGTGGTGGCTCTAAAATAACAAGGGCATGCAGTATAGACAGAAATATAAGGTGTTGGAGAGAGCAAAGGCAAACTGGAACTTGTATAAATGAGTGGAGAACCCAGGAGGATGAACTGGAAGCCAGATAGCTTCTCAACACCTTGAATTGTCCAACTTGAGTGATAGGGATGATTTGCAGAAGAGGCTGGTGCTATTTGTCAAGGGCATAAACAAAAATCTGGCTCAGGAGCCAGTGGATCTGGAGGAGGAGATCTAGCAGATGGCAGAGGAGGTGGAAGCCCAGTTACTGTTTCAAGCCAACAAGGTGAGTCAGCAAGTTTCAGACACTGTGCATGAGCTATAATTGTATCCGATCCTACACTGACACCCTGAGCTTCAATCTAGCTGTTGTTCACTTCCACCTTCTAAATCTTACACATCATGTTTTCCTTATGGCCAAGCTTAGCCCAAGAACATAGAGGGAAAGAAATTCTGGGAAATCTTGTTTCAGCTCAGCTAAATTGACACAATAGAAAACTATCAAGATTCTCTTGCTATCTCGGAATCCACATGCATCTTCATTAACCACAGATAAGTTCTAAAGTCCTACTTCTTCCTAACATGATGCACACACTAACCATCTTCCTAAACAAATTTAAAAAGTCCTTATATTTGTCTTTAGCTGATGATGCTCAGTCCTTTTCAGGATGAATCACACTTTCTCTTTGATGTTCTGTGACCTAAATATTGAGATAGAAGGTTAGCTACTATTAACATATCTAACACTTGTTGATTTTGTGGAAAAATGTTTAAACTATATCCCTTACTGAAATAAGTTAACTATTCCTTAACTACTGAAGACCTCATTTCAGCAGATTAGTTACAAGTTCATAATTGGTGTTTGTCACTACCTCTTCCCACTCCCAGTCTGTATTGCCTTTACCTTCAGCAATCACCTCAGATGCTTGTAGATTCTTGCTTGGTTGAATGAGCAAAACCTTTATCCCTAAAGTGGCTGGGTCATTACACATTCTGACTCTACTGGGTTGATGGATTTTCCATGGGCTCTAACTACAGGACATTGGAGTGCCCAATGATCCCCAGAAAACTAAGCGTTCTCCTCCTTATACCATATTTTCTAATACCATCACAATTTCTCTTTTAAATTTTTTTATTTTTAGAAAGAGAGAGAGAGCATGAGTGCTGGAGAGGGGCAGAGGGAGAGAGAGAGAGAGAGAGAGAGAGAGAGACTCTTAAGCAAGCTATGCTCAGTGCAGAGCTTGACACAGGGCTCTATCCCATGACATTGGGATCATGACCTGAGCTGAAATCAAGAGTCAACAACTGAGCCACCCAGGTGCCCGCACAATTTCTCTTTTATACTAAAGATCACTCCAGACATATAGCAACCTCTTCCTAGTCCATGTATTTACTGGTGTTGAGTAGCTAGAACAACAGGTCTTAGGGTAGAAACTCAGTTTGTAATTATTTCAAATCATTGCAATGTCTCCTGGTGGAAGCAGGATTTTATTTAATGATACTGAATCTGTGATATAAAAATACATGTCCTTATATATAAAAGTAATTTTTTTCCTTTTTGTTACAGTTGCCTGGTCAGCATGTAATCATAGAATGAGTTAAAAAGTTTTTCATTAACCCCTCCCTTTAACCTACTTTGGCAATTTGAAATTCCTTTTCAATTTTTTTTAATCTTTTCACATTTTCTGCTACAGTTTGATAATGAAACTTTCCTTTAAATAATTAAGCTACTGGCTAATCAATGCAGTCCTTCTTACAGTACCTGCCTGCTCTCTAAGATTTTGATATTACTCTGCGGTCACGCTGGGAAAAGTCCTCTTTTTGGATGCTAATTCTTCCAGTTTTTAGGTTCAAAATTTTCATTGCCACATTTCACCATGAATCTAATTATATGTGCCTTATTTTATAAAAATCTAAATTTATTCTTGTAGAAATATAGTTCTCTACCACTTATATATACAGAATTCAATTATCACTGTTTTATACGTGTTGCATTCTATTTCTTTCCTTGCTTTAAATGTGATTCGTCTTTTGAATGCAAAATGTATAAAAATGTCCAGAGAATAGTGTAACACACATGTATCTCAAACAAGAACAACAAAATAGTATATGTGCTTTTTATAAATTATGAGTTAAGGAAATATCACTTGTAAAGTTAACACTTCAGTTTGATTCCCTTGCTTCACACCTGCTATGGATTGTTGTACAACCTCAAATTTACACTGAAATCCTATGCCCCTTGCAATGGTATTAGGAGATGAGGCGTTTGAGAGGTAATTAAGTCATAAGTGTGGAGCCTTCATGAATGACATTAATGCCTTTACTAAAAGAGGGCCTAGAGAGCTCCTTTGCCCCTTCTATCAAATGAGGACAGAAGTCTGGGACCCTGCTGGGGGCCTTCACCTGAACATGCTGGCCCTCTGAACTCCTACTGCCAGCTCTCAGAATGCTGAGCAATCTGGTTTTTTATAAGCCACATAGTCTGTGCTATTTTGTTACAGCAGCATGAAGAGACTAAAACACCACTTGTAGAATCAAACGTGTGAAGTCATTCAATATACTTTAAGTTGGCATATTAACATTTTTTTAAATCATTCATTCTATTTATTTAATAAATATTTCCCTGGTGCCTAATATGTGGCTGACAATGGTCTAGACATTGGGAATCCAACAAAGTATAAAACATAGTTTTTGCCATGTTGGCAATTATATACACGTTGCCTCTCACCTTGGTATGTTCACGTGTCAAATGATCTTGTACTCCACTCTTCTTCAGACGTTCAATTACAGGTTTATTCTCTAGATCTTTTCATGATCAGTAACAGCCACCTCCTCCTTCAACTAATCTCAGTTGCAAGAATGTCAGTATCTGATTAACACCTTCTATTTTCCAGCTCACTAACTGTACTACTGCAATTACAACAATCCTTCTAGCCCACCATAATCTACAATCAATTAATACTTCCATCTATTTACTGTCTCATAATACTCATATCTTCTTTTTCCCCATAACCTGATTCAATTCTATGATCAATCATTGTAATCATTCTCTTGCAGACATCCTCATTCCTTTCAATGCTCTTATTTTTTTTCCTCTCCGTTGCCAAAGCTGCTTCCCTGGCCTGGAACTCTAACACTCAACTTGCTGAATTTGTCTAAAAGAAAACCGATCTTGCTGAATATTCCCGTGTAAATCCACGATCAACGATTTCAGTTGAACACTCAGTGCTACTCCACCATCACACTTTATTTCTCCAATCCATCCCTTCTCGCAGTGAAAGATGACTATTTTGCATTTTTTTCTGACTTCAAGTATTTAACATTTCCTGCCTATACGTACACTCAACTAATATCCCTGCTTTGTATTTCCCCAACAGAATTGAAGAATCCAGAAGAGAATATCCATAAGCTCTAGTAATTATATACCCCCTGTGTCCATGTGCTATATCTTATGTTCTCTCAAATTACCATTAATGAACTGCCAGACTCCTTTCTAGATTTAACACTTTTCCTTACACATCCAATTCCATATCGTCAGTGCTGCTTCAAGCAATTGCTCCAGTATTTCTTATTTCTCTTTTCCTCTCTTGTAAGCATTTTTTTCTCTTGCTACTAAATCTATAGTTACAGTATAAAACCATGTTCCTATTATCCTCATATTGAACAAAAGATAGGATTTCCCTCAGTTTCATTTCTTCATTAATTTTTCCCTACTTCTCCCCCTTCCATTTCAGCAAAACTTCTTCACTTCATATATTCACCCTCTGACTTAACTTCCCTTTCTCAAACTCCTGTCAGGCTTTTGCCACTATCATTACATCATATCTTTAGCCAAGGTGCCAAGACCATAAGTGATTTCTCAGTTGCTAAACATAAGTGTCATTTCTTCATTCTCCTCCTGAGCCACAGCACCATCTGAAATAATTGCTGACTCACTCTCTCTGGGGAAGCCCTTTCTTCCCTTTTCCTCCAAGTATCTTCCATGGTTTGGAGCCTACTTCCCTGACCACTGCTTCTGAATTTCCTTTCTTTCTCATCTCTGCATATATATCTTGGAGTACTCCAAGTGTTTATTCCTGATGTATTTTTATTTTTGGCTTACCTGCACTCACTCAGAAATTTCATTAAATCTCGTGCTCTATTTCCATACTCTGAAGAATTACAAATGTGTATCTTCAGTCAGAATCTCTCTCCCAAAATTGACTCAATTATTTAAAGGCCTATTGATAGCATCACTTGAATGTCTAATAGATATTTCAACAGTAAAATACCAAAAATTGAGCCCTTAATATGCTCTCTCCCCCCCTCGCCAAATTCTTCCCTGTTATATTAGTTTTCACGAATTCCTTATTTCTAGTTGTTCACACCAAATCCCTTAGAGTTCTCCTAAACTGCCTCCCCACCGCAACATTATTCAAGTCTATATAGTAATCTTCTTTGCTTTACCTTCAAAATTAACCACAATGCAAACATTTCTTAATACTTCTGATATTATTAACGTTTTGGTCCAAGCCACCAAAATAGGTTGAAGGCTTGGACTTCCTCACTACTTTCTCTGCCCCTGCCTTTGTTCTTATAGTACATTCCCTTCAAGTTTTGCTTTGTTTTTAATTAAAGTAAGTACATTTTTTTGAGACAGAGAACAAAAGTGCAAGTGGGAGAGGGGCGGAAAGAGAGGAAGAGAGAGAATCTTAAGCAGTGGAGCCTAATGTGGGGCTCAATCTTGTGAGATCATGACCTGAGCTGAAATCAAGAGTCAGAGGCTCAACCGACTAAGCCACCCAGGTGCCCTGGTCAATTCCCTTTAAAATAATGGTCAGATCACATTACCTTAGCTCCAAATCCTTTGGTGGCTTCTTATCTTGCTTATAGTAAATTCAAAGCCTTTACAAGATTGACGAAGTGCTATGTAATGTTTAGCTCCGTAGGTACATTATGCGTATTTTGTGCATGTACACTAGAACCCCCATCTGTGCCTTGTCACTCCCTCTTCTAACAGCACAAGACTGAAAGTTTTTTTCCGAAGACTAACCTGAGCAACTGCTGTCATTGTGCCCTCAGAGCTGAGCGTCCATGGAATTTATATTCATTTAAGCAGTCTTGGGCTTGAGGACTAACTTGTGCTGGTGTGAGAAACCACAGCCGTGTTGATTGCAGCTGAGATCAGATCTGGGGGCTAATTTGTACTCCAGAATTCTGCTGCAAGATCACAGTCTTGCTTTGCTCCTTCACCTTCCATTTTTTACTGCACCTTTCTTTTTTCAGGTTCTTTCTGGAGAACATTTCCACAATAAATCGTTTGTATGTATGTATACTCTCAGGGTTTGCTTCTGGAGACCCAAGCCCAAGACAAGTCTCTATTCCAGTTTTCTTTTGGGCCACATCTCCTACTACTGGACCCCTTATTTACTCAGCTCTAGCTTTGTATCTTCCCCCTTTTACTTTTCCCCATGACAGCAGGCATGTCCCCTTCTCAGGTCCTTTGCATTTATTCTCAATGTCCTCTTACTCCAAGTACCTGTAAAGCTCAGTGTTTCACCCCTTACTTGTCCTTGTTCAGATTATACCTTCCTAGGGAGTCCTCACTTCCAGTACACAATATATCCTATCTTCCCATCTTTCTTTTCTCCATTGCATTTATCAGCTTAAAGTACAATGTGTTTAATGAATAACACTTATTTACTGTCTCCTTCCATCACAATGTAAACATCCTGAAGGCAGGAAGTTTCTCTGTATCTCCAGATCCTTGAAGAGTCCTTGGCCCACTAATGTGTCAAAACAACTAATTTGGGATGAATTGAATAAATACACATTCGATAATAATATGTAAACATTGTGTTAATTTGTACAGAAAATATATCATACTGTATATCATTGTGAAGCATTTTTTTGTCATTCACATTGTTTTTGAAATCAATCCATAGTGATATATATACATAAGCATCATTCATTTTTAATTGTTTCATGATATTTATCATTTAGAAGTAGTTTTAAGAGGAAACATGTATTTTAGTCAACATTTGTATACAATTTTCCAAAACATTTACTTGTAGAAGAGAAAGTCTGTACAGTTAAATTTTCTAGCAATGAAAAAGTTAATATAAACACCAATTCAATATGAAAATATTGTCTCAATCACTAAGCATTTCTGTCATGGTTTCATTTTTTAACTTCTTAGACTTCTAAGTTAAATTGAAATTTTTGGGTACAAATGTCATATTGTTGTATCTTATAAATATAGATAATCTTAACCTTTAAAAAGAACAATTAAATTGCAGAACACTTCCTGCATAGATAGATGAATGATAAAATAGCATAGAATAGTAGTTCATTCTTTAAAATCTAGGCAAGAAAGACTAATTTCAAGGTCTAGCATTTCAACTTCATCTTTAGTTTTGAAATAATTGCTAAAATACTTTCTTAGATGAAGAAATTCAATTGAAATGAATGACAAAGATCTGTACTAAAATCAATGTCTCTAATGTTAGGAATATATTTATGAAATGTAACTCATGAGAGATTTTTCTTGAAAGCTCAGAAATAAATACGAGATTACATATTTTTGTAATATCTTAGGATAGTGGGTTTAAAATGAACACATAAAATATTTTGAAATAAACTGATTTTTAAATACTTCAGAACAAAATGCCATTTGTGAAACAAGGTCAGTATTAATTATCAACTTGATCTTCCAACATAGAAATATGATTTGGAAAATCATCAATCTATAGAAAAATGTCTTCCTTTTTTCTTTTCTTTTTTTTTTTTAGTACCACACTGAAATAAAATGTTTCTCATTGCCCCTAGTTGTTCTTTGTGATCAGAGGCCAGTTTTATCAGTGTATTTGAGTGGAAGGAGCTGTACTGTGCAAATTAGGAGACCTGGATTCTGATCCTCCTCTAATATTTCAAAGAGGACTAAAATCTGGAGATTTATTCAGATACAAATAGTGTTCCTATATTTGAAACACACACAGTTTTTAGGACTGTCTAAATAAAATATACTAAATTATTATATTATATTTAATATAACATATTAAATATATTAATTATATTAAATATATTAAATATATTATAAATAAAATATACTATTTTCACCAGAATATAAGCTATAACAATATAAAGCAGTTTCCCAGTGTTCATTATATATTTTTAGTATGAAAAATCAGATGGTGAAGTAACACATCATGTTATCTACTGGAGAAACATCACCCTTACTAAGGATGAAGCACAACCTATCATTGTGCTGAACACAAATTTGTGAGACAATGCAGACACCGTTCCTATCTTAGGAAGTAATTCATACAGTTTCATTGTTATTCCCAAAGTGTGGCTGGTTAACTGTGGCCACACATTATCTGTCACTGAGAGGTTGGATGTATAAAGTGGTGGGCTGGAACCAGCTTGTAACAGCTCACAAGGATAGGTTTTCCTCATTTCTTTCCAATTCTGTGTTTAGTGACATAATATTGATAACTCTAATTACACCAGAGAAATTGGTAAGTACTATAAACACAATTGTTTTGTTTTGGGTTTTGTTGTTGTTGTTGAGAGACAGTTTACTAGCACACCACTGACTGTTCTCTCTCTCTGAATCAATTTTGGCTCTGAGATGACTTCGACCAATAGATTTTGGCAGAAATGATCTGTACCAGTTTCCTGGCCTAATTCTTCAGAAACCGTCCTCCCCTTTCTGCCTCTTAGAATATTTGCTCTTGGAAAATGCCCAAGCAATCAGTGAACAGGCCCACATAGACAAAAACTGAGGGTCCCAGTTGATGGCTAGCATTAGCTTGTCAGCCACCTTCAGCTGGATCCTTAAGCAGTGGTCAGTCCATCCCAGGTGACAATATATAAAACAGAGATGAGCTTCCCCCACCAAGCCCAGCCTGAATTGCAGATTTGTGAGCAAGGCAAATTATTGTTTTGGTTTTCAGCCACTACATTTTTGGGTGGTTTGTAATGGTACATTAGATAACTGGAATGCAGAGACACAGCTTGAGTGTAGACAAATTAGGACTGGACCCCACCTTATGGAAAGTTCTTCATGCTATTTCCTTCCCACTCCCCCATAACAGTACTGGAAAAATAAAGAATATATACCCTATTCTGAAGAATGCAAAGAAAACCCAAAACTAGTGGTTAAACTACTGTTTTTCTAACGGTATTTGACAGACACTTTCAAAGTCACTATTGTGGAATCATTGCAGGCATTCTGAGTCAGTTTCATGAGTATGCCTTCTCTTTTCCTGATTGTAAATTTCCATGTAATAAGAATAGCATTTGAAAGTCAAGTCATTTATCTTTGTTATGTGTCTAAAATTAGCATCTATTTTGTTTATTTGCTGACTGCCAGAAATATGATGAATAATAATATTGGAAGAATTGGCAGGAAACTGAGCATGCATATGAATCACTAAGTCAAATTATAGTAACATTAAAAAATTAACTGTAGGGTAATGTAGGTTATCTTTCTTACCGGTATATCTTTCTTACTGGTATATCTGAAAACAATTTTGTAGATGTTTAAAACAAAGCAATCAAGAGAGAATCATACTGGTAACAAGTTAAAGTGTTAGTAATTGTAGATATGTCCACAATAGCATTAAAATATTTAATAACCTGCTATTAGTGAGTAAAACATAAAAGTACAAATCAAAACATTACACCTACTTTAAAATATCACAGACTCAAGTCTCGATTATCTGTCACCATGAATATTGTTGTGGCATTCTAAATGGTTCTGTTCTTACCCTCCTTCTCTAGACCTATTACTCCAAAAATACACCTCTAAAATAAGTATATTCTTGCACAGAACCTACCTTTTCATTCTAAGGAATAAACTCTAAATCCCTGTATTCTATACAGTTTCTCTTTTCAAATCTCAAAACTTCATTTTCTTTCTTAACAAACTAGGTTACTCTCTTCCCTAATATTTCCCACACATTCTCATCCCTACTTTTGACCATATTGATGCCGCTATTTGAAAGTCCTTTCCCTCCGTCTATATATATTGAAGGTAAAGTCAAATATTAAGAACCAGTTCAAAAAGGATGCATGAAATATTCCCAACTACCCAACTCCAAAAGTAGTAGCTCATGCTCCTGTATTCACACTTCTCTATTATAGTACTTCAGTTATGTTAATATTTTATTTATTTCTATAAAAGCACATTTGTACTGCTAATAGTTCTCCAGTTTCTAATATTATTTTTTTAATTACTAGTATTGTCTCTTAGTTTAATTTAGTAAATGGGTGCACAGAGTCACTTCCTTTCCCTTTTGTAGCTAGAGGTAGTTTTGTAACAATGTCCTTGCCAACTGTTTTAAGGATAAGTCTTTCACTTAAAAAATTATGCTTGGTTCTCCTTTAAATTGTTTCTCCTTCCCATGAGACAGGACTTGGACTTAGCACTGGTCAACCAGGTTTGACGATGCAGATAATAGCACTAGTTGAGGGAGATGAGGCACAGAGGTAAGAGCCATACGCCCTGGATGATCTAGTGGTTCAAAACTGCCAGCCTACACTGGCCTACCCACCTACCTCATTGTTATGAAAAACATATATGATTCTATAGCCACCTAGACTATATATCCTAACATACTAATGCACTAATCTCTAACTTTCTGAGTGTAGAAATATCACGGATACTTTTTTCTTTCTCCTATACCTAGCACAAGGACTTGCAGACATTATGTGTTCAAAATGTCTTTGTTACATTGCATTGCACTAAAAACTAATTCTATTTGTAGGAAAAAAAAATCCATGTAAACTTTTGCTCATTAGATTGGCCTTATCAGCATTAGGTCATCTTATAGTCCTCTATTAAAATAATTAGATCATTACTTTTACTAAAACATTAAGATATTCATTGTTTATAATACAAGTCAGTATGTTTCAGAATTAGAGTATATGTGGAAAGGAAATGGTGGCTGAGAGGATAAAAAGAGCACAGAAGAAAGACTTCATAAAGTATCTGTGCTTCATTTATAGTAATGCTATGTGCATAAGGGAACCTCTTAAAAATGATCCACAAAGCAAATGGTATTTCAATAGTAAATATCACAAAGACCAAAGGAAATTTAAATCTAATTCAGAATTATTCAATAAAGGTCAGTGAGAAGTAGGTGGGGAAAAAAAGAACATCAGATGATAGGAATTTTCAATAATGTCCTCATCAGAAAGGTCAATCAAAGTTATTTCCCTACTGTTTTCAAAGGAGGTAAAACTTTTCAATTAAGAGTTGTTGAGTAGTATTAAAGAGAGAAGACTTTGCCCTCAGCAATTTTTTTAAGTGGAAAAACACAAATCATTTTTATCTTAATTCATCACTGTATACAAGAACCAGGACTTAAAAAAAATAATAATAATAACAAGGCTAAGATTTTGCTATAAGCCTCCAGGCATAGGTAATATTTCTCTCCTCACATGGCTTCTGTCATCTTGTAAGCAGAAAAGTAGGAGTCCTACTAAAGCCTGCCTCTGTGCAGTTTGATTATTAAACATAATTCTGAGTCACAGAGTTCTCACAGCTTCTGTAAAAGCTACAGGAAAAGATGCAATTCAAACAAAATGTTCCATATAAATTCAGGCAGACCATGAGCATAAGGGACCTATGTGAATAAACCCTTGAATCACAAAATTTCACCATGAATATAGAGAGTTGATGGCTTTACCGTTTCTAGTTGAAGGATTCCACAAAGTATCTGATTTCTGGTATATTTAGGGAATTGGCCTCATGGTATGTTATAGGAGCCACAAATGCCCCATGGTGGGGGAGGGGAGGGGAAGTCCCATGCATAACAGAGAGTGTTTACAGGCTGATATGGCTAGAATTTGGATGGTTTGGACATTTCCGAGTGGCCTCAAAAGAGAGTTGCTGGGGGTCACTGTGTTAATGAACAGATAAAGTGCTCATCCAGACACAGTGGAATCAGAACGCAAGGGACTTTTATGAGGAAAATATCTCAGAGGTGGACAGAATGACAATAGTATATAATACAGCACAATTACATTTAGAAGGAAGTAGAACCAATTTCCTCACATTTGTGTAGAACATAACATGGAGCTTTAAATGTGGCAGGAAACAAATAAAAATCTTAGCATACACAAGCATCTTTAAGATGAGCAGTTAGAGAAATCACTCCTTGGCCACATAACAAAAGCAGTGGTGTCATTTGGACATCAGAAGTCTCAATAATAAATTACCATAGGGACCAGATTAGGGAACATGGAATTTGCTAAATTGCTATGTTGGCTCATTTGCAATATCCAATGGGACCTTCTAAATATCACATAAAGATATGTGGGAAAAGAGCACAAGGTCTTAATTACAAGTAATCTATGAAATTAAAATGTGAGATTATTTTGCCATTAAAAATGCTAAAGCAATCTTGTTAAACATATGAAGGGTGGACATTCTAACACACTGTTGAAATGAATATAAATTTATCTTATATAAAATAATTGACTACTTTTATAAAAACCCAAAAAATATTCTTTCAGTAATTCCAGTGAAGGGAATTTATTCTAATGAAATATTCACAGAACAAATGAAGATTTACAAATATGTTTACAAAAATATTAATAAAACATTTCACAGTAAATAACCTATATAAGGAAATTTGTTAATAAGGATGGCATAGTTACATATGGAATATACACAACTATTGTGAATTATATTTGATTTTGCCTGGTATCTATTAATGTGGAAAATACATAATATTAAACAGGAAGAGTAAATTACTTGAAACAAAGAGGAATAATGATCTTACTTTCTGAGGAAAAAGAGAATCAAGTTTCTTAATTCTTACTTAGAGAAGATCAGTGTTGTTGGAATATCTAACATTGATGTTTGAGTTCAGAGAAAAGACATTGGCAGGTTAGTATAACAAGGTTCTCTGGAGTTAAGAGATCATCATCATGGAATGCATTAGTACCTGGGCCTTGATTGCCATGGAAGATATCTGGGTTTTGCCAAATCAAGTCTTGGGCCAGAATTAATCTCAAATAAGGTAACTTAACGATGTGGACATGCACTTGGGAGAGGTGTGTGTGTGTGTGTGTGTGTGTGTGTGTGTGATCAAATGGTATTTCACTGGGAATCAAGAATTATGTTGATATATATTATGGTATATGTATTATTGTTTAAAATAACCCTGGAGAGAGAAATTTTTTTCAACCAAGAAACAAATATTGAAACTCTAGCAGCAATGTCCATTGTTACATGAACACATAAGGGAGAACACCATATAGAAATTGCCTGTTTGCAGGAATAATATTGCATACTAGTAAAAGCAGCAATGGAAGCAGAGAATTGATTCTGATTGCTGGAAGATCATACCTTCAAGTTTTACCCATTGGACCAAATGAAGCCACTGACTCCTTGGACTCAGTAAGTACCAGGGTTTTGTTTTTTCATTTTTTAACTTGTCAATGGAGTGGACACTGTACCAAGAAGAAAAGAATATTTTCCACAATAGGCAAAATGGGAAAATAGAAATGTGATATTGTGACTTTATATTTTTAGACAGCCTATAAAAACATGCTTGGACACTTACTATTAAGTGACATGATCATATTTGCATTATAGTACTTGATGTTGACTCTCTGGAGAATGGGTATAGTGGGATAGGCTATTTCTATAATAATTATACCTAATTACAGACAGAAAAGGCTTGACCTTGAGAAGCTGAAATAGAAATGAAAATTAAGCAACTTAGGAATACAGACTATTCACTAAATATAAGTGAAAGATAATTAAAAATATCAATAGTTTCTTAGGATTGGAAAATAGATGGATAATAGTACAAACTTAGAAAATACAGAATTATTTACATATAGACAGAACTTATTCAATTTTGGAGTTTGTTCATACCTGTACGATCTCTAGATGGAGAGGTGAGGAAAAGCAAACATGATTATATACATAAATCTTAACTTCAAGTTCTGATATTAAAATAATAGGTTTGGGAATCAACACATACAAGGTCATTGATGCCACAAGAATAAGCAAGTTGGTGGAAGGAAATAATAAGAAAGTTTGTGAAGTGAGAAGAGCAACAGGTCTAGGAAACTCTGTAAAACACAAATATATAGAATGTACAAAAGATATAAATATGCTCATAAGAAGATAGTAAAAATAAGAAAGAGGAAACAGAAATAAATGGAATAGTGTTTCAATAATATCAAATGAAGTAACATTCATTAGATATGGGAATTAGGAACTCCTTGGTGACCTTCCAAATAATAGCAGTTTTAGCTAAGTGCTGAGAACAGAAGCCAGACTGCAGTGGGTTGAATAGTGAATGGGAGGTGCAGAAGTAGACAAAGAGAGTCAAGGTTATTCCTTTGAGAATTCTGGAGTAGAAATGGAAGACAGCAACTTTGAAGTAACTGAAAGAAAGAAAGGTCTGTGCTAGCATATCAAAGTCATTTTTATCTTCTCCTTTAAGTACATTTAATAGTCTGGATGTTGGTAAAAGTTGAAACATGGTAAGGATTATTCTTTGTGTTTGAAAAAAATCAAGGCCCCTTTGATAACACTCTTTTAATCCTGTGATTCTTACTTACAGTTATAAATGCAGTTAAAATTACATTCAATCTCATCAGAAATATAGCATCTTAAAAGATTTTTTAGGATGAATGGGAATCAACTGAATTTCTCAGTGTCCCTACAATTCTTTTCATATCTGGTTTCTTAGTACCCACAAATGATATTAACAATATTTGACCTCAGAGCAGCATTCACATCAACATCAGAAATAAGCACTAACTGGGGAGACCTGGGAAGTGAACAACACTGATTAGACAACAGCCAAAACCAACCAGTTCCATCAACACTGTATCAAAAAGGGAATGCAATAAGGGGAGGGGGTTATATCCTCCATGGACAATTTTGAAACAGTAATGAAATAGAATAAAAATGGGTGTACGTTTTACCATCATCGTATATCAACAATTCTAAACAATGTATGTCATAAAATACTGCTTCCTTCCTTGCTGGACTACGTCAATTCCCACATTTAGTCACTATCCAGGTATGTACCAATTACTTATCAGTCGTGTAACCAATAAGCATAACATTTTTTAAGCATCCACTATGTTTCTAGCATCTCTTTAGCTGCATAAAGACACATACACCTGCATATACTAAGCAGACAATTGTGACATTGGCTTATTTTAGGTTTCCTCAAAATTGAGAGGAAGGGTAAGTAATAATTTTTGTATGTGTACTGTGCCTGGTTAACACCCCAGAAACACTACACACTTCAACTATGCAAACTTTAATCCACCTAAATAAATTATGCATTATAAAAATGTCTATTTTATACACTGAATAAACTGAAATTTAGAAGGTTAAGTGACCTACCAGAGGACATACAACCACTAACTGGTAGCATTAAGACTTGACTCCAGTGTGCTTTCTTTCTCCACTAGTAGTTCTTAAAATTGTAGGCCAAAGTTTTCCTAATTGCAAAATCTCTCAAGCTGCCAACCTGATACACAAGTATAATGCAAATTACCTCCCCACCCCCACCCCCGGGGTATAGGATATGGAGAGAAACAGAATACTACATATAGTAAGATTAAATTAAACAAAACATGCTGCATGGAAAAAGTTTACATAAATGTATTTGATGTTCTAGTGAGCACTTTTAATGGGTGTTAGAAACTGCTCAGAAGTGAGAGACTGAGGCTATAAGACATGGGCTGCCTCTCATCAGCCAGCTCTGTCCTGATTCAACACTCAGAATCTTTTCACAGTGTCAGACTGCTGCTCTACTTAAGAAGAGAGGAAGAAGAATTTTCAATACCAAAAAATAGGGAGGAAAAGGTATGTATAGTACTAATGTCATGGAAAAATACCAAATGCATTAAATTTGTCATGCAATTCATTCTAAATAACAGTGCACTTCAAAAATGACATCCAAAATGATATTCCAAAAGCTATCGTGCCTGCAAAAATCTTTACAATGTACACTATTAGAGTACAACATTTTAAACCAATTATTTCATTAACTGCCTTGCTATTATATGTAAGACAGATTTTCTTTGGTGAGTGAATAGAGATGCAGATCAGGTTTGATAATAATAGAGGCAGAGTATGACTAAGAGCTTTATGTACCAGTAGTTCTGAAAGTGGTTAGCAAACTGAAAGGTAAATTAGAAACTGAAGGTGATGTCAGATTACAGTGTGACTTAAAGAGAAGGAGTCTAGAAGCTTTTATTTTCACCATATTACCTGTCAAGGCCAAGTGGGAAGCTAAGATTCAGTTTATTTTTATATAAACTGTAAAACATTAAATGATATTCTGACCTTTCCAGTTTTACTATATGGAGATTACAGAGCATTTAGTTGTAATGTACAATTTACTTGGTCTTGTCTATTTATGCTTGATATTTGCATGCAGAATAACTTTTAAATGCACAGAGCACATAGGAAAAGTTCGCAAGCAATGTTCAAATTTTACCTTGAAGCGTAAGTACTTAATGCAGAATACTGATTCTTCATATTAATACTCTGAGCAGAGAGGTTTTTTTGCAATATAGCTATATTTAGTTTTGTCATGTGAAGGAAAATGAGATATTAACTCATTTTAGACAAGTTCACCAGCTATTATATACGATATCATTCTGATAAAGCCAATGACCAACTGTGCTCAGAAGAGGGGCCTGTGTAGTTATTAAAAAGCAATTATTAGTAAAGTTTGGAAAATGTTCTTTTTGTAAAAAGCTGATGATTATATAATAGGTGAAATGGATAAAGGAATAAATAATAACCAGTTTACTGAAGAACAAGTAGGAAAATGATTGCAAGTAGAGAATTGATTTCCTACTTTGATGATAGATGTACTATTGCCCTTCACTTTCAACCAAACTCAAATGACAAAAGTTCAGGCTTAAGAACAGCTTTCTTTATAGAGAATTCAGATTATCTATCACTGAAAACTTCTTTTAAACTTTGAACATAATTCAAGGATATCACAAAAAAGAACATATATTTTCACAAAAAGAACATACATTTTCAACTATATAGAGGTTGTTACCTATTCATATATGTACGGAGACACATTCATGCATGCACACAAAATATACCACATAGAATACAGATTATAAGGAAATACATTAAAATAGTGATTTTAGGATTACAGGGGACATTATCCTACTGTACTTTTATATGTTTTCTACAAAATTATATCACAAATTAATTGATTGGAAAGTGTTATTTCTGAATTAATCAGAAAAGTTTCCATTTGGGCCAAGAAAAAATGTGTTTATGGTGGAATTGACTCAGAATTTCAACATTTGGAGGTTGACATCTCAGGCCCTCCACATCCTTCATCTGTGTGATAATGGGCAAATAATTTAACTATATTTTTTTTCTGCCTAATCTTCTAAAAATATAATATTTGAAGGATTCTTGGAAGAATTACATATAATTTTTGTCAAATTCATGAGTTCTAATATATTGTGAGTTTTTTAAATAACTTATTTTCCTTACTCTTATTCTTTTATTTTTAATTTTTTAGTGTTTATTTTTGAGAGAGAGAGAGAGAGAGAGAGAGAGTGAGAATGAGCAGAGGAGGGGCAGAGAGAATGGGACACACAGAATCTGAAGCAGGCTCCAGGCTGTGAGCTGTCAGCAGAGAGCCCGATGAGGGGCTCGAACTCACAAACCATGAGATCATGACCTGAGCAGAAGTCAGACACTTAACCCATTGAGCGACCCAGGTGCTCTTCTTTTACAAGAGTTACATTCATAATAATTTTAAAGTATGTTTTTGTTTTGTAATAAACTATTTTCAGTAGGAGCAGCTACTATTTGAACAAGCACCTGGCTTTAAATAAAGATGTTGGAAAAAACATTCTTCCATTCTTTCATAAGATTATTTTGGTTTGTTCAAATATGGTTCATGGTAAATGTTTTAGGATCTAAATCTTTATTTATTTATTATCATTATTATTATAGCTTTTACTTACTTATTTTGAGAGAGAAAGTGCAAGTGAGGGAGGGGCAGAGAGTCCCAAGAAGGCTCCACACTGTCAACACAGAGCCCCATGCCAGCTCCAACCCAGGAGCCATGAGAACACATGACCTGAGCAGAAGTCGCATGCTTAACTGAGCCACCCAGGGGCCCGAGAATCTAAATCTCTGAGAAAAAATCTTTTACAAAATATTTATGGGTTTTTTTCTTTCTTTAGTAAAGTATGTTAAAATCTGAGCAAAGTCACAAAAGAAAACAGTAACAATAAACTCATATGCTAATCCCCCATTGCCAATTAGGTAGCAGGAAGTCTTTTGACTAAATGTACACATCATCTTATATTTAAAATTTTGTTACAGATCACTATTCATTACCATTTTATTATTTTTTTTTTAATGTTAAGAAAATTTTGTGGTTTGATTGGATAATGAGGCATTGACACATCTGAATAAATCAATATCTGGGCCCTGAGGCAACTGTTTTCTCCTTCATTTCTTTGGGTTGCCCGAGCAACTTGTAAATAGATCAAAACAAAACAAAACAAACAACCTTTTGCATTACTTAAATTTTTCCAAGGCATGTGCTGGTACAATATAATCTCTGACAGATGCAACAAGTTGAAACATCATGCACAATACCTTGGACTGCACTGCTCCCAAGGCGGCCCTGCTCATTTGGGTCTGATATTTGGAGCATCTGGAGGAGTGTGAATAGCATTGGGAAGAGGAGGGAGGAGGAAACAGCATGAGTGCCTGGCTGGGAGTGGGTGAGCCCAAGTTGTGCAGGGCAAGCCTGAACGTGTCATTGGTGCAAACCCAAGAACTCTTGATGGTCTTTAATAAAAACGTCTGGTGGAACCTCATGATATGGTCTTCAGCCTTGAGCTGGCTCACAGCCAAGTTAATTCTGCATCTATCTGGTGTGGCTGATGGTCCTGCACCGTGATGCTGTGCTGGATTTTCTGGGACAGAACGCTAAACACCTTTCCGACAAGGGCAAATTTCCCTTGGAACTGCTGTCCTTCCTGTGTAAGGCATGCGTCAATATAAATTGCACCTAGTTGTGTTCTATCATTACCAAATCACTGGTAGTAATGTTGAATGAAGCTGGATCCAGTCCCCTCCCAAGTTGACTGGGCTGTCATGGGACTTGATGAGACTCAAGGCACTGGCACCATAGCAGCAGTGGCAGCGGCAACCCAGCCCGGTCTCCTTATTTTACCATTTTAGAAGAAAATCACCTGTAACATCTTTTGTAGTTTCAAGTAAAAAAAAAAAGTGAATTTATAAAGCTTGCTAAATCTGACAACTGATCAATATACTCAAGAATTTTATATACTCTCAGATATTCTGAAATTTATTTTCAAAGCTTGACTTAGCTGAAAATAAGTTGAAATAGATTTTTCCTCACACACTTTATTTTGTAATATTATAGGTAATAGTAAGGTTGTGTGGATTGAGGACAAAAATAAGAAAGCAAAAGATGCATCTCTTTAGGAAAATGGGCATGAAATGAAAATATTGCAAATCATAATATATATGTATATATATTTTTAAATCCCTCAATGTATAATCCTATTTTTGGATATACATGTGTTTATACTCAGAGAAGATGATTAAAGGTCCCACAGACTACAACAAACACCTCTCCATTCTCTAATTATTAAAATTACTTGTAATCAGCATTCTGAAAATACTCTTATCTAACATCTTTAAGCAGCCCCCAAAACCTCTGGCAGAGAGAATATATCCTATCAGCCACAGCAGCGCCCCTAAGCCATTTCTTAGGATTAGCCCAAGAACCATTCTCAGATGACCCTACTGAACTTCCAGATCATGACATTAAAACACAGTGACAGTTAGCTGGAGGGTTGCAGCTGCATTTTCCTTTCTTCTGTTAATGGTAAAGCTCTGAAGTCTGCTTAAGGGAAGGATTGCACAACTTCCATTTTCTGCCTGCCTAAAATTATTTTTCTGAGAAATGATCCTTATAGATCATTAGGAGGCAAAATTGTTCTATTTTAGGAGACCCCCTAAAACAGGTAGAATATATAGGAAGGGTTATTGTCCTCAAAATATAGAATAAATGCTCTTCCTTTAAAGGGATATTTTTGGATAGAAAGCTTTAAAAACAGAAGCAGGAAGGGTAAAAGCACATTGGGGCTCAGTGCCACAGGTAAATGCATATTGTATTAAAATTCACCTGAATGTGAGGACTGTTTCACTTCATTATCTCCTCTGCCTTCCAACAAATGAATCTGTTTATCAGTATTCCCCAGTCATCGGTGCCATCCATAGGCTTAAAACAGAAAGAACCTTAATGTCTGAAAAAATACAGAGAGCTTCTATACTAACTTTAGAGAATGTGAATCAGTCAACATTATTTACACGTATAGTCAGTAGACAGAGCTTTGCTAGAAATAATACAATTTACACCCAAAATAGAAATATATACTTCTTGTCAGAGTTAGGACAAAGTATTTTGCATTTTCATAACCAGGTTAAAGTAAATTCATATATGTGTGAACACTACTTTATATTTATTATAATGGTATTACATTGTAGATGATGCTGATCATATGGTAGCAACTGCTACATTATTTATAATAGCTTATACTTAATTTTAGGAATAAAAAAATAGAAGAGAATAAATTTTTCATCTCTGGAATATATGTCCATCTGCATTGAGATTTCATAATAAAAACACTACATTAAACTATTTTTAGTCAAAATTTGGCAATAAGTAAGTTTTAAATATAGAAACAAGGATATCATTGTTTAAGAATTTTTTATTTAGGTATTTCAGTTGTAGAGCACAGATTCATTCATTTCTGTTGACCAAGCATTTCTTGAAAACTTACTAAGATTAAGAAATAGGAAGAAGAGGTTCTTGACATTAAGAAATGTACTGTTTAATAGGAAGTGAAGCAAACAAAAAAAGATCATAATGTTATGGTGAGTCCTATAATAAAAGTATGCAAAGCATATGCTGAGAAATCATAAAGGTAGACACTTAGTCATGAAAAGGTTGCAAAAAGGATGCTATCAGTGTTAAGTCTCAGATGTTTGACCAGCAGATTTTGCCTTGTTTTATAAGGTCATAATATGTAATATTAGTATGTTGTATAATATAAATGTGTTAGAATATGGGAAAATGTATTAAAGAAAAATGTGTCTTTAGTTGTTGGCACAACTCAAACTCACTCCTGCGGTAGCATTAACAGTTATACTTTACTCTCTTCTAGTAGTTGTGGGCTGCTGTAGACTCTCACACAAATAGTCAGATGCCCTATTAAACCTGAAAATTTGGGGTCATCACTTTCAACTTGGCTTTCAGTAATCCCTTCGTATCTATCAGTCTGTTTGGTCTGCTATAACAAAAAATGTTAGAAGCTAGATAGCTTATAAATAGCAAACGTATATTTCTTACAGTTCTGGAGGCTGGGAAGTCCAATTATCATGGCACCTGCAGGTTCAATGTCTGCTGAGAGCCAGTTTCTTCATAGATAGCTATATTTTCACCATAAGCTCACATGGCAGAAGGGGCAAAAAAGTCTTCTAGAGTCTCTTCTAGAAAGGCACTAATTCCATTCATGAGGGCCTTGCTTTCATGACCTAATTGCTTTTCATAAGCCCCACCTCCTAAACCCACCACATTGGGCATCAAGTTTCAATTTATGAATTTGGGGTGATGGGCATAAACACTCAGTTCATTGTAATGTTCTAATATATTTTCTAATCAGTTTTCTTGAATATATCTGTAACAACATTTAAAAATTTTAGGGGTATCTGGGTGGCTCATTGGGTTAATTGTCCAACTTTGGCTTAGGTCATGATCTTGCTATTGGTGAGCTCGAGCCCTGCATCAGACTCTGCTAACACTCAGAGCCTGAAGCCTGCTTTGGATTCTGTATCTCCCTCTCTCTCTGCCCCTCCCCACCCCTCAAAAATAAATAAACATTAAAAAAAATTTAATAAAGTAACATTTTATGCATTCTGAGCATTTACATTGTATCATATTTCACTAAAAAAGTTCATAAAACAAAAAAATTCCAATCCCTGGCACAATGATCCAAACCTACTTCTGCAGACCTACCATCTGTAATTTCATACATGCTTTGGTCAAGACTGTGTTCCTTCTCTAATAAAGGCAGTCTTCATTTTTGCTATAAATGTCAGCCTCTCTCTGAACCCTTTTATTTCTAGTTTTTCTGGTCTTATATCTTCTGTTTGTGGGTCCTTATTTACCCCTTTGAATTTTATTCATATGTTTCTTATATTATCTAGAGACTTCTATCTTAAAATTAAAAGTTGAGATTTTATGATTCAGTAACTGTTCTTTCCTCTTCTTCATAGTCACATATGATATGTGCTGACTACAATTCCTGTTTCCATCTCCTCATCTCTCATTAACTCTCAGTGCCCTCCAGTCTACCATCTAGCCCACCACAGCACCAGATAAGTCCAGGTCAGTCTAGCAGGATTTTCCATTCAATGAAAACATTTTATTCTTCACAATATTTGATATAGTATCCAAGACTTGCAAGAACTCAGCTGATTAAATATTTGCTAGTCTTCTTTATTTCTAAGGAAATCTTTAAATAAAATATAAATATAAACACATGAAGTGATGGGACCCCAAGAACAAAAAGCAGTCATTAAATGTTTTCAATTATTTGTGTCTTTATACTCCAAAGTGACAGAAAACAACACAATCCTCCTCAACACTAAATGACAGTAAATAAATTTTAAAAGGAAGAAGCCTAGGTAATGCTAATTGGGAAAACAATTCTTTATTTAGAATGGAGTAGCATGCATTTTCTCTAAGGAGAACTGATAATTTAAAAAAAAAATTTTTTTCAACGTTTATTTATTTTTGGGACAGAGAGAGACAGAGCATGAACGGGGGAGGGGCAGAGAGAGAGGGAGACACAGCATCGGAAACAGGCTCCAGGCTCTGAGCTGTCAGCACAGAGCCCGACGCGGGGCTCGAACTCACGGACCGCGAGATCGTGACCTGGCTGAAGTCGGACGCTTAACCGACTGCGCCACCCAGGCGCCCCGAGAACTGATAATTTTTAAGGTTATGCTTCCAAGTAGGAGTTGTAGTAAGAGAAATAACAGGTCATGACTTCTTGTCATGTAGGGAGAAAAGCTAGAAAGGGAGTTTTGCTGGATTTTAACATGGACTGAAACCTAAGCCCAATCTGAAGCCTGAAGGAAGGGATAGATGGAAGCACAAAAGAGGTCCTATGATTGAGGGAGGGACAGAAGTCATAGAACTGGAAGATGAGGAGGAGAAAGTGCAGGTGAGAATGGATATGAAACCAGGAGAGTCTGTTCTGTGAAGAAAGCCTCCCTGGTGTCATATACCATCCTAAAGCTGAAGTTTGGGAGGTTTCTCCTGTGCTGTGCAAGTCAAAGTCCAAGTTAACTGGAACTTGAATCTTAGTACTTTCTTGGTTTTAACTCCATTTTGAGATTTCCCAGAGCCTTCCAAACAGAACTTTTTATTCTAGAATACTATTCTCACGAAGTCTAACTGGAACAGAATAACAGAGGGAATGGAGGCTTGATGCACCCTACTCCCTTTCTGTCTCCACGGAAATAAGGACCATCCATCCTCATGAGGAGACTTTTATGAGGCGTCCCCATGGCAAGAGGAGGCAGTGAAGACACCCACTGTTTTGGGACAGTTGGTCTCTACAAATGCAGGACAGAAAGTAAAACCACACTTGATAGTACTCTTTAAGCTAGTTTGGGGACTTCTTTTCAGAAGGAAGTAGGCAGAAGTACCTAGGATACACGCAATGATAACCCCCTTCTTCATGAATGCCTTTAAGAAAATTATTTCTAGATTTCTGCCACTTATCCCAGTTTCCTCCCATGATTCGTATTAACCAAAACTTTAAATGTTCAAATTTCTGTCTTGACCCAAATTTATCAGTCACCAAACCCAAGTGAATTCCATCTCAAAAATATTTCTTCAGTACAAAACTTGTCTAGCTTCATGGCAGCAGCTGGTCTAAGCCACTAAGATTTCTTGCTTCATTTCCTGCAATAGCTTTCTAGTTAGGAACATTCACTCTTGCTTCTTGCTTCCAGATGATTCTCCACAAAGCATCCAGACAGTCCTTTCAAAATGTAAGTTTTATCTCTTGTTTTCTTCCATAAAATATTTCAGTGGCCTTCCTTGCTTTTAAATGAAATCTCCTAAATTCTTACCATGGTATATAAAATCATGCCTAAATGTCTCATCTAAGAATGCTACACTTTCCTTTACTCCTAAGCCCTGAACCGCAATCACAGTACTGGAGTTTCTCCTACTTTCCAAACTACAAGGGACCTCATTTCTTCTCTTTTTATATCTCTGCCACAAAAGAACTTTCTTTTAGCCTTTAACAGTCACTTCCTTGTTTTCATCCGGGATGATTTCTATATATCTTTTATAAGTTATCTTAAGTATCAGCTATTTGTGGATGCATTCCTCTGAATCCAAACTCAGACTATGTTCTTCTGGTGTCTGTGTGTGTGTGCATGTGGTATGTACTCCCTGTATCCTAGTTTTTCTTCGTACGTCTCTACTCTAAGTATGTGTATGATTGTTATTTAGGTCTATCTTACCCTACTTGACCAAAACCTTATTTTGGAAAGGGACTGGGTCCATCTCAATGTAATTTTGTGCTTTCAAGAGCACAAAGCAGCCTTCTTTCAGTCCTTTTTCTTCCCTCCCTGACAGTTTTCTGGATCTAAAGACATACATTTTTCTTTATTTTAATTTTTATTCTGAGAGAGAGAGAGAGAGAGAGGGAAAGAGAGAGAGAATCCTAAGCAGGCTCCACGCTCAGCACAGGGCCTGACACAGAGCTCAATCCTAACTGGGATCATGACCTGAGCCAAAATCAAAAGTCAGATGCTCAACTGACTGAGCCACCCGGGCACCCCTAAAGACACATATGCTTTAAAATGAGAGTTGGGAGAAGTAATGGATCAGGGTGTGAGAATAAATATAATCAAACATCAAAATAGTAACACCAGACAAGTAAGCCAAAAGAAAGGATATGAATAAAGTAAAAGAGAAGTACAGCCTAGAAGAGAGAGATCTGGAAACTTAATATCCCAAGCCAGTGCCAATTATCTTTTCAGAAATTAAAAATTTGAAAAACCCACATGGGTTAAAACTTCCTTTTTGTTTCCATGTGTTAATAAAATACACTTTTTGAAATGTCGCCCACCATTCCACTTTCAAACACAACAGTTGTTTTAAATTCTTCATGGCTGCTTAGAGTCATTCCCACCTGCATATGACTTTTTTAATAATTACAGTGGAGGTTTATTTTGTCTACTGATTGATTCACTCACCTTACCATGGACATTTTCCTGCAGTGTTTACAGTAATCACTTTAGTAAGAGCATACCATGCCACTGAATTACTACAATTCACTGACTGTTCCCTGATTTCTAACCATTTTTCTACTAATTTTTTTCTATAAAAATAAGTCTATAGTAATAGCTGGTTTCATGGTCATTTATTTTTCAAAGTCTAATATTTTTTAGGTTCCCCTTTCCAGAAAGATATTGATGTGAAAGTATGAATATTGCTATGTATCTAAATATAAACTTCAAAATGCTTTACATGAATCTTTTAAAAGCCACAAATGAGAGAGGCATAACTGTATATCAAATTAATGGAACGTATGTAAGGAGAAAAAATATGGATTAAAGTCAGAGTAACTGGCCTAAATGCCTCTGCTCTGTAAATTAACTATCTTCCTTTCTTATCTTGTCTCTTCCTTCCCCCATCTCTCACTCTCTCTTTTTTGTCTTTTGTTGTCTGCTGTGATTGTTGACAGCCTGCAAAAGCATCCTAGTCTATGTGAAATTAGCTTTCCAAAAGGCAAAATTGCTATTTGAGAAGATAACATTCAAAATGATTCCTGTGAATCAGATAGTCTATTGTGAGATGGACTGAATTATGCATTGAGTTGCCACAGATTGAATATTACTATTTCAAGAACTTTTTTTCCTCCCATATCTTATAAAATAGGAGCCAGAAAGTGGAAGGAATTAAAGGTTTCCTCTTCCTTTTCGATTTCACCCCTTCCTGTCAGCCTCCTTTCTTACCTCATTGTCTTTCCCAGTCATCTTCCTAGAGATATATATTTAAAACACAAGTAATGCATTCTAATTGTTTTGTTGATGTTTAATTGCAAGGAAGAGCTTCATCACTATAGCAAACTCATTTTGCATTTCAGAAGAACACATTAACTTTCTGCAGAAATATTTTTGCCAAAGACTTTGTTTTGATACTGCTTTAATTTTCTTTAAGCCTAATTTTCTTTCTGTATTCATTATGTAATGGAGCTTTGAAAAAAATGGCAATCTCTGTGTTTTGCCTTGAGCTAGCAAAGGATTGTTGTTGTTTTTTAAGGAAGTACAATTGCTAAGAAAAATTAATGGATAATTCAGCAACAATTTTACTCCTGCAAGCGTAAAGAAAAAAGAAAAAAGGCATACATGAAGAATAAAAACCTTAGAAAGTAATGGATGAATGGTTACAATGTCTATTGGAATGCCCAGTGTAAAAAAATACAGATGGTGGTGTAGATTTAAAAGGACATATAGGCACAACTTAAATATCTTTTCTTTAAATAACATAACTCTCTAGAGTATGTCCTTAGGTATTTACAGAGATTTCAATTGCATTTTAACTGATCAGTTGAAAAACTAAAAATTCTGTGATTATGAGAATGAGTGAAAGGGTAAATCAAAGGATGATTTTTAAGCTCCACCTAGTATCCTTACTCTGCTAAATTAAATAATAATGTGGACTATTTGGGAATCTTGTAGGAGAAAAAATGGATAGATACATGCAAATAGTGAAAAACTCAGGCCTTCTATGTAACATTTTCTACACAATATAAAGCATCATAAATGTTGATTGCAGGTGCAGCACAAAGGTCATAAAAACATACAGACCATTCACCAGGTTCATCTTTTCAACCCCCCTTCATTCTAACCCCCCATCCAACCCCCTTCACAGAACTTCTCAAATTGCTCCCTGATCCCTTCTAGGTCTTGGTTCCCACTGCAGCATCTACTTTATGAAATGTAACTTTGTCTCCTTTTGGCCAGAGTATGATCAGAGAAATAGACTAGTAGGACATACAATTTCAGAGATTATGCTCAAAAATGTAACACGTATGCTTGTGAGGGCTGGCACAAGTTCCCAAATCCATAGGTCAGGCTATAGGAAAGGGCATGATGGAACTCTCGGGCTTAAGCTAAACCTACTGTCCACCATGGAATTTCTCTTCAAGAAAACCTCAGTTGTACTCTTAAGGTCTTTCAACAAGACTGAACCAGGCTCACCCAGATGAATTAGAATAATCTCACTTACTTAAAGTCAACTGACTATGGAATTTAATTATACTTACAAAATGCCATCACAACACCTAGATTAATGTTTGAATGAGTAACTGAAGGCAATAGCCTAGCAAGTTAAAACCTAAAATGGACAGCCACAGTCCATGCCTTGTAAACTTAGCACACATACACACCTGAAACCAAATGTAATCCTCAAATAGAGACAACATGGGGTGCCTGGGTGGCTCAATCAGTTGAGTGTCCAATGCTTGATTTCAGCTCAGGTTATGATCCCAGAGTCATGGGATTGAGCCCTGCATCAGGCTCCTTACTGAGTGTGGAGTCTGCTTAAGATTCTCTCTCTGGAGAAGATTCCCCCTCTGCCCCTTCTCTGCTTGTGCACACATGCTCTCTCTCTCTCTCTCTTCTATCTCAAAAAAAGATAATAACAAAGTCATACTTCTACAAAACATGATTCAGGTATCTTGCATAAATCTGAAAACAGGCCAATCCTTTCCCTAGGAGAGAATGCAAAGTATTGATGTAATGCTCACTTTCTTCTTTGATATGCTTTACATTATATACTGTGATATAAAGTTTATTATAAATACCTCTTACATGACAGGGGGATAAGAGGAAGAAGAAAATATATCTAGCAGGTGTATGTATATAAATGTGCATATATATAAACATATTTATATTAAGAAAAATACACATAACTATTACAATCCTCATTTCTGCAACTGATCACATAGTTGTAGCAGGAATTTATAACTACTTTCTCCTCTAATTCCAGTTCCATTCTTCAAGGGTCTAGGCCATTAGCAGTCCTATCTGAATTGTACTTCAACCCTGATTTTAATCGTAGGACATGACAGCACTAGGAGATACCCTAGGGAATGTTCTGTATATCAGACATACTCTTCCTCACTTCTGTTATTCAGTAACAACCCAATTACCCCCTTGATAATCTGGATCAGTCAGCCCAGACAGTAACATTGTAATTCTCACCTTATCCTGCTAATTCAGAGGCACACAGAGCCCAACGTGGCCAGGAGGCAACCTCATCTTCCAGTTCAGTGATATTATTGTTTCATCTCCTTGTGGATACATTCTTTCTTTTCCTTTGGAACTAAGGACTCTAGACCAACAAAACCTAAGGTCATGGGAATAGGACATCAAATGTTTGTGTAATACAGAATTGAATCACTCCAATTTCCATTCTTCAATTCCTGCATCAATGAATGCTAGCTGTGGAAGAAATTGCAACATATAATAGATGCTAATTTAGATCATATACAGACTCCTGCAGGACACTGCATAGGTCCTATAAGGTATTGCCACCTATCTGGCACTATAACAGAGTCTTCAGAAGACTATTTTACCATTCACTTCAGGATGATGCAAACATGATAAGACCAGTGATTTTCAGGAGCATGGGCCCATGCCACACTTTATTTTCTGTCCAGTGAATGTCTTGAATAGAAGTGATGCTGTGTGGAATACCATGGAGGTGGATAGGGCATGGTAAAAGTCCATGGGTGGTAGTTTTGACAGAAGTATTGAGTTCAGGGCAGGTAAATCATATCCAGGGTAACTGTCTATTCCAGTACGAATAAAGTACTATTTCTGTGATGGAAGCTGTCCAGAGTAATCAGTCTACCATCAGGTAGCTGGCTGATCAACTTGGGGATCCAGATGTATTCTAGCGTGCCTAGTTTTATTCTCTACTTCTGGCACAGTAGACAATCAGCAGTAGTTGTAGTCAGACCCGACTTGAGTATAATTCTGTTAATAATTCTTATTAAGACTATGTGAAACCTCCATCCCTGCCACCATGGTCAATTGGCTCATGAGCCCAGTGGGCAATGACAGGGGGCTAGGGAAAGAGGTTGACTTATAGTCAAAGAATGGGTACTTTTATCCACTTGATTTTATTTATTTTTTAATTTTTAAATGTTTTATTATTATTTATTTTTGAGAGAGAGAGAGACAGAGAGAGAGTGCAAGTGGGGAGGGGCAGAGAGAGATGGAGACAGAATTCGAGGCAGGGTCCAGGCTCTAAGCTGTCAGCACAGAGCCTGACACAGGGCTCGAACTCATGAACCATGAGATCATGACCTGAGCCAAAGTCGGACGCTCAACAGACTGAGCCACCCAGGTACCCCACCTACTTGATTTTAAAAATCTACTGAGGTCACCATTTCAGGAGCAGTCACATAGGAGACAAGTATCTTTACATCCTTTTACCATTTATAATAATCTATGCATGTGCCTCTTCCCCAAATCTCCTTGTCACCAGTTTTCTCAGTCATGTTCCTTCTAAATCCTGACCATTTAGCTAAATTATTAACCACAGCCAATGAGCTGCTATAGACTTGTGCTTCTGGTCATTTCTCTTTACAGGCAAAACGAACAACCAGGTGTATTACTTAGAAATTCTGCTATCATGAAGGATTTCCTTTCACTATTGTCCTTTTGGGGATGTTTAGAATGTAGTCTTACAAGTATCCATGTTAGGTGATGCTTGGATGTCATGCAGAACCATCCATAAGAGAACCATTTTTCTTTTTCAGTCTCCTATTCACAGGAAACTTTCCATGAGAATAAATATTGGTGTAGACTTCAAAAGTGAAGGTAATGGAAGATGAATGAAGACCAAAGGGAATTTGAGCCACTTCTTTACACAACATACTTACGTTTTTGGGGCCTGGAGAAGCCTCATCTTGTATATACTGCTTCCATTGGACGATGCAGTACTACTTGGCATGCCCAAAGTTATGGCTTGAAGGCTCAGACAATACCCGATTCATGGTTTCAACATCTATGCAAAATCCCCATACCTGCCACGATGATCACTTTGTTCATATGCTCATTGGGCACTGAGAAGAGCGGCTATGGGAAAGGGCTGACTGGTATCTCGGAAGGAGTAATCCCATACATTTGATTAGTAAAATCTGCTGAAATCACCATTTCATGGGGGGCATCTCAGGTTGCCTGCTAACTTGGAGAATTATGGATAAACATCGAACTTTCTACTAAGGCCCATAGTAAAAAGGGCTTTCTCAAATTGAAAGTAGTTATCTCTAGGGGGTTATTAGGCTTCGTTCCAAAAATCTCAGGGTGATGCTACAACTAACCTAGTGATGCCTGGCATTAAACTTCCAGCATCATTGGATTTACAGGATTATATGGTCCAAGTGTTAGAGCAGTTTGCATGGCAGTCCAGACCTGTTGCACAACCTTCTCTTATTCTTGGCCTAACTCATATTGAACAGTTTTGGTCACTTGGTAAATGGTTCAAAGTAGCATAAGACAAATTAAGAATATGTTTCCAGGGGCACCTGGGTGGCTCAGTTGGTTAAGCATCTGACTCTTGGTTCCGGCTCAGGTCACGATCTCACAGTTTGTGGGTTCAAGCCTCACATTGGGCTCTGCACCAACAGTGTGGAGCTTGTTTGGTATTCTCTCTCTCTCCCTCACTGCCTCTTCCTTGCTTGCTGGCTCTCTCTCAAAAAAAAAAAAAAAAAAAAAAAAAAAAGAAACAAACAAAAACCCCTGAATATGCTTCCATATTCCATGGAGGCCTGTTAGGTTTTGCACTTTTTTTTTTTTTTTTTTTTTTTTTTTTTTTTTTTTTTTTTGTGGTAGGAAAGGCCAGAAGCAGCTACTTATTCACCTTGGTGGGGATATTTCAATATTCCCACACCAATGGACCCTTAAAAATATATCTAAGATGAGAGGGCCCCGAATTTTTGTTAGATTTATTTCTCACTGACACACACTATACTTGATATATTATTTAATATGTAAATATAAACTGGGACACCTGGGTGGTTCCGTCATTTAAGCATTATACTCTTGGTTTCGGCTCCGGTCGCGATCTCACAGTGTCATGAGTTGGAGTCCCACGTTGGGCTCTGCGATGGCAGTGCGGAGCCGGCTTGGGGTTCCCACTCTTTCTCCCTCTCTCTCTGTTCCCCCCAACTTGCACTGTGTCTCTCAAAATAGATAAACCAATCAGCAGAATATCAATAGAATGGGCCAGCATAATATCTTGTGCAAGAGAAAGGCAATCAAGGTAACCCATGAGGTAAATTATGACTTAGGGCTGGAGAGTTGAGACACCTGTGAAGGACAGTGAAGGTAATGGCACTGCTTGCTACGCCAGCTGAAAGCAGTACATTTGGTGGTCCTCACTAATAGATATTCAGAAAATAGCACTTGCCAGATTGATAGCTGTATACAAGTTGTAGGGATATGCTGATTTGCTCAAGCAATAAAATCTTCCACATGTGGAACAGCAGTTGCAGCTGGGGTCTATGACCTTGTTAAGCCTATGATAACCTACTGTCATTCTCCAAGATCTGTTTTCTGCACTGGTCAAATAAGTAAATTGGGGATGGTAGGAATTTCCACATCACTTCCTTCAACTCCTTGATGAGGGCAGTCCCCGCAACCCCATGGAATGGAGCTCTACTTTTTTTCCCTAGGTAAAGCATTTCTAGTAGCTTCCACTTGGTCTTTCCCACCATAACAGATATCACTCCATAGTTTGGGAAACCAAGATGGAAATTCTGCCAGTTACTGAGTATGTCTATTGCAATTATACAGTTTGGAACTGAGGAAATAACCACAGTGTATGTTTAGTAGACAACTGGACTGACTCCAAGATGGATCTGAGCTAAAAATTCCATTGATCATCTGACCTCCGTAAGCCCCTATTCTGAATGATGGACACAGTGTGTGTTGCCAGGAATTAATTTTAGTTCAAAGACAGTGTCCAGCAATTGCCAAAAGTATCATTTCCCTTTCTCCAGTACTGTCATTCTGGTAAGTCCTTTTGGAGAAAGATTAACAACAAACACTTTGGCAATATCGCAGGGTCTTTCCTCAAGTAGAGTTTTAGGTCAGTAAACTGGCTCAAGTCTGGGAGTTGACTGAGGTGCCATGACTCAGTGTTTCACTGATTCAAGATGGACTTCTGCGCACCTGATCTAAAATTCTTCTGCTTATGTAGTTTAAGTAAGCATTTAGCAGCCTTTCCTTTTATTTCCTTTTAAGGTCACCATATTCAACTAACCACTGCAATACCTCTCTATGAGTCAGATATTCTCACTGCTTTGACTCCACTGTCTATTAAGTTAAACATATTCACCTTATCTTTTTTGATTAAATGTCATCATCTGGCTTGTACAATGCTGAGATTACGTTATCTCCATTGTTTTTAGGAACCCAGTTAAATGGGAACAGTTCCCACTGTAATTTATGATTTATAGACAAGAATAACCACAGGGCTTTTCAGGGATTTTA
Organism: Leopardus geoffroyi; assembly: GCF_018350155.1. NCBI lineage: Eukaryota > Metazoa > Chordata > Mammalia > Carnivora > Felidae > Leopardus > Leopardus geoffroyi. The sequence continues at coordinate 57,058,537 of NC_059326.1, read as the reverse complement.
AGACCCTACTCACAAGTATTTTTCTCAGTTTCAGTGATAGGTATGTCCTTTGGACCAGGAGCCATTTTCTAATTCCTCAAGCTAAAATATGGAATCTAGAATCTCTGCTCAGTGAATCCATATCAAAAAATTCAACCTCATCCAACTGTTTGCTCTCTCCACCATGATCTCATATCCTTAGAATCTGTTCACACATGTATTTTCCAGATTTCTGTCACTACAAATTGGAAAATTTGTATAACAATGAGCTTCATGGGTTATAGTTTATACTGCATCATTTGGGGTCTGCTGGAAATGGAGTTTGGCTTTAGGTCTAAAAACACATTGTGGTCATGGGAGTAGATCTTGAGGAGATCACTGATGGCCTGCTAGTGAACTACCTCAGGTCCACCCAATAATATCCTTTACTTAAAGTCAACTAATTGCAAACTTTAATCACACACACAACGTATAGCAACAGCTAAATTAGCGTTTGATTGAAAACTGGGAATTAGAGTCTAGCCAAGTTGACCCTGTCCCCTTCCTCTTGATGTATCCCCAGAGGTAGGCACCTCACCCAACCACTCAGTTCTTCTTGGAAATGTAACCACGACACACCGTTTCTTTATAACTGCTGAAGCTACAACATACAGAGTTTGGGTGGTGAAAATGTACACTGCTTTGGGAACAGCAAAGCTTAAAATGACAAAATGCAGACAAGAGAGAGAGAGAGAGAATATAGAAATGCCAAGAGAGGTAGAGATGAATGGATCAGAAAGTGCTGACTCTGCTTCCAGTTTTTCCTGAGGTCCCGGCATGCTCCTATCCTTGGATTGCTAAACCCCAATATCTCTGAAATTCCTCTTTTAAGTTTAATTAGGTTTCTGTTGCTTGCAATGAAAAATGTTCTAATTCTATGAAGTTTTCAAACAAACGACTTGGGTGGGAGAAGCACTATTGAAAAACCCAACACAATGAATAAAAAGCAAAGCAAGACATTTTGACAAAAAGAAAAAACAAGGGAATGCAATATGATTCAAAGCCCAGCCTCTGAAGTCAGATATAACTGCTTCAAATCATGCGAGCAGTGTGACTTTTGATTCATTAATCACCCCACCAAAAAAAAAGGTGGGGGGGGGCGGGGGTACCTCCCATGCATCAAACATCATCCTTAACATGGAGTTTTTTTGGAATACACAACCCTTACTCACATAGAGATTGATGAATATTCCATATTTACTATCCCCAGGATCCTGTGTGCAGATTGAGGCTTGATGTTAAATGTCTTAACCAAGATCACAGGTAGTAAGCATTTATGCCATCTTCACAGACATAGTAAGGACATGAAATAAGATATTACACAAGAAGTTTTTAGCACATTGCTTGTCATATAAGTTAGTACTTAAATCTTAGTTAACAAGCAAATGGCCTCGTTTCTAACATTGTTTTAGTTCAAGTTTTCTCTAAAGTCATTTTCAGCCTAGGCAATCATAACTCTAGATTAAAGATAAAAGATTACATAATTATGTCAGGGACTAGCAGCTGCCAACACTATTTACATACTCCTTTTTCTTCTTAATGAAAGATTTCTAATTTTATTCAAGGTGGCAATATACTCATTAAAAAATTACATTTTCAAGTTTCTCTTACAGGTTGGTATGAGTACATATTTCATTCTGGCAACTGAGATAGATGTAAAATCATTGAATGGTTCTGTTGAAGTCCCTCAATCAAATGTGGGACAGGCATTCTGTAATGGGTTTTCTTTGCTTTTCTCTCCTTCCTCTCCTCTCCTTTCTGGAAACTACTTTGAGATGGAGCTGCACAGTCATCTTGTAAACCTGCAGGAAATTACTCACTATGGATGACAGAGCAGAAAGACAGAAGCAGCTTCGTTCTTCATTGATTGCACAGAGCTACCAGGCTAACAGTCAACTGCTTCCCTTTGGGGTTCTTTTATGTGAAAGAATAAATCATGTTGTGTTTCATCATTGTAGTGTGGTGTCTATTATAATAGTAAAATGTAACTGCTACAGTAATTTTTTGGAAGTAACAAATTAAGGTTAACGTCATTAGACAAAGATTGCAAAACTCAAAGGCATAAGGACCATATTCAGTTATGAATAGTTATCAGTATATGCCTTCTCTTCTCAGAGCTTTCCTCTCTGTAAGTCTAGCTCCAGCTTGAAAAAGGAATTTGCTTTAAAGAAGGTTACATGCACTAAGATAATATCATATATATTTTTAGGAACAAATATAAATTACTTGCTAAAAAACTGTAAGAAACCAACAAGACTAAAGAACACATGTCAATCAGAGATAAGGAATCACTTGCATCTAAAGGTTAAAGTATTTAAACCCTAAGATTTGGGAACACCCTGCTGATACTGGTATACTCCCTTGGCATTTATCTTGTCATTTAAAATGTTCACAGCTTGCAATATATTGGGTTTATTCTTCTTGCTCTATAGGAGATGGAAGCCAGTGAAGGGACTGGAGAGAGAGGTAGCGGGGCACTAACCCTCTCTGATGGCATACATGGTGTTTTGGGACCCAGATATAGAAATAAATGTATATAAGTATATAAATAATTTTTTAAATGTGTCAATATATGTGCCAATATACTATGACATAAAAATAGAGACAGAAACAGCTTCACTTTAAGCAGATAATTAATGTTCACCCTTTGCATTAAGAATGGTGTTTTACAACATTGAAATGTGAGAATTTAATTCTCCATTTCCCGCTGTTTCATCACCTTTCTTCTTCCTCCCCTTCTGCCATGACTCCTCCCCACTCCCCACATACACACACCTCCTGGAGGGTTAGCACCAATCTGAAAGTTCTGTTTCCTGGTATTCAGTGTCCTTTTTGCAAAAGTTGAAATCTTGAAAAAAAGATGAATCTATAAAACTATATCAGCTAAAACAACTTATACAGGTACATTTTAAAACTCAGATAAACTACTCCTGATCTTAAAAATCAATGTTAGGGGCACCTGGGTGCCTCAGTCAGAAGGGCAGGAAGCTCTTTTTTTTTTTTTTAATGTTTATTTATTTTTGAGAGACAGGGAGAGACACAGCGTGAGCAGGAGAGGGGCTGAGAGAGGGAGACACAGAATCCCAAGCAGGCTCCAGGCTCTGAGCTGTCAGCACAGAGCCCAACGCGGGACTGGAACTCAGGAACCATGTGATCATTACCTGAGCCAAAGTCAGATGCTCAGCTCACTGTGCCACCCAGGTGCCCTAGAAGGGCAGGAAACTCTTGATCTCAGGGTTGGAAGTTCAAGCCCCATTTTAGACGTAGAGATTAAATCAAAATTTTTAAAAGTTAAAATTAAAGAACGAAAGCCTAAACATATACATGAAAGAGACATACCAAAAAACTGGAATTTTAAAGTTGAAGTTGCCATTTTATATTCTCTTCCATGTGCTTTACCTTTTTTAACTGGTTCCACTTTGGCACTGCTAGTGTGCCTCTGGAATGGCTTTCTCTTTTCTATATTGCCTCATCAGCCCACCTCCATCAGGGACTGCCCCCCTTCTCCCCAACCAACACTTCCCCCAGAACCCAACAGTAAAAGGTCTCCCTTTTCTTAAAATTTTTTAATGTTTATTTATTATTTTTGAGAGAGAGAGAGAGAGAGAGAGAGAGAGACAGAGTGCGAGTGGGGGAAGGGCAGAGAGAGAGACATACAGAATCTGAAACAGGCTTCAGGCTCTGAGCTGTGAACACAGAGCCCCAAGCGGGGCTTGAACTCACAAACTGTGAGATCAGGACCTGAGCTGAAGTCTGATGCTCAACTGAGCCACCCAGGTGCCCCCCGCTACTTTTTAAAAAAAAATTTTTAAAGTTTATTTATTTTTGAGAGAGACAGAGACAGAGTATGAGTGGGGGAGGGTCAGAGAGAGAGGGAGACACACAATCTGAAGCAGGCTCCAGGCTCTGAGCTGTCAGCACAGGGCCATGGGTCTCAAACTTGAAAGGCAAGGTCATGACATGAGTGCAATTCGGAGGCTTAACCGACTGAGCCACCCAGGCACCCCAAAGTTCTCCCTTTTCTAATGGCAAATCACAGGACTGGACACCACTAACTCCTGGGAGACAACTATTACCTAATGATTAATAAGGCAAATCAGACTGTCTTAGTTCATTTCTCAGTCTTGAAATCTTAGTCACATTATATAAATTAACACTCGGTTTCTTTTTCTTTCTTTTCTTTCTTCTTCTTTTTTTTTTTTTTTTTGTACAATGGAGATAATAACATTTCTATCCTCTTGTACCTGTAAAAAGGATTAACGAAGAAAACATATAAACAACTTACAACACAGTGGCTGGCACAGAGCAGATATCCAGTAAATGCCAATTCCTAATTAAGTCATGTTATAGTCATGTATTTAATCTCTTAAACCAAATTAGATTGGAAACTTTTTTGAAGAAAGAATGCTTCTCTCAATATACATCATTTTTAAAACTTAGCATATTGCCTTACATATTGAGAGAATTCAGTATAAAATTGAGGAGTGATACATCATCAACTTAAAATATTTATTGAACATCTACAGTGTACCAGTCATTGTTCTAAGAACAGAAAACATGTTGGCATATAAAACAGGAAATAGAGAAGTCCTTTAAGCTATGCCACACAAAAAAAATTAAAAACAGAAATTCATCATTATTGGGTTCAGATTTATCATGCCTACTTCAGTGACACTACTCTACAAACTTTCTGCTTGAAATCTTCCGCAGTATCACAAAATAGATAACCTGTCTTGTCAAAATTGCAAATAGGCTCTGTACTAAACTAGACCTGTCTTTGGAAAGCAAAATCCCCACACGTCAGGGTCTTTAACACTGATGTAGGTCAGGGTTCTTAAGGACTGCAATGGAAGGGTAATGTTGAAATTTTGTTCACATAACATGCAGTAATCCACGGCAGTACAGAAGGGTTCTTGGGAGCAACCGAGGGGCTGTTTATCTAGGGCCAAAAGAATTGCCACATGAACAGGGGCATGTGTGTATTCACATGGCCAGCAACATCCCTTTAAGACACATAACTCCTTGCCCGAAAACTTTCAGCAGCTTTCCATCACAGTTTAAATGAAATCCAAATTTTACCATGGATGGTCCTTTGCTACTTCCTCAGTCTCATTCCCTACCAGTCTTCTTTGTTTTCCTCTTAAATGTAAACCCCTTCAGGGAAAGGAGGGTATTTTGTTGATTGCTCCATCCCCAGTTCCTGAAACAATGCTTAAAAAGATATATGTAGAAGCTTTTGATTCACATTTGTTAAATAATGAATGATCAAAAAAAACCAAATTTGTTATATCGTATAAAGGGAGGGTAATTCCTTAGGGCAGCCTACATCAGCCTACATCAGTCAATATTAATTAGCTTCAGAGCTTCAGGAACATTATGCACATTGAATTTACTTTTTTAAATGAAAGTATAGATGACATACAATATTATATTAGTTTAAGGTGTACAACATGGTGATCTGACATTTAAATGCCTTACAAAATGATCACCGTGAGCAGTCTAGTTACCATCTATCACTATACAAAGTTATTTTAATATTAGTGACTATATTCCCTATGCTGTATATCATATCCCTGTGATTTACTTGTTTCCTAACTGTAAGTTTGCACATTGAGTTTAATAACACTGGGCTTTAAAGAGAGGTACCTTCATGGGGGGGTGGGCGGGTTGTACAGTGAGTCACTACAGAGCTTTCCACACCCTCTGCGGAGCAAGCAAATACTCTGTCTTCAATTTAAGATTGCATCCAGGAAAAGTAGATCTTTCTGGGGCTCAGACTGATCTGCCAATGTATCAAGAAGCACAGTCTGGCAGACAAGCTCTGTGAATGGATTACGGCTGGCTTCTGGCAGGGATCTATAGCCTGGTGGTATCTGAAGCTACAGGACTACCGACTATACATTTTGTTCTATCACATGGAGGTAGATTCTACTTTTCATTGCGTAAAGAAGCAGAACACATAAGAGGATCTGTGTTTTCATGCACCTCTTCTCAGTGATATAATAAACCACGATTTACAGTCCCGTTCTGGATTAGAAATACCATTTGTACAGAAAAACTCCTCTGTTTTATTGTTGTTAGGTAAGCTCTGCATCCAACGTGGGGCTCAAATTCATGACCCTGAGGTCAAGAGTTGCGTGCTTCACCAACTTAGCCAGGCAGGTACCCCTTATTCACTTTTAAGAAAACTAAAAATTACTTAATTATTGTGCTGGGCAAGAGGCCTGGCACATGAAAAGCTCTCAATAGATGTTATCTAGTATTATCTCCTATATTCTCTTACATATTTCTTGTAAGAGTCTAGAGCATTTTCATTTATGACTTTTACTCATTTATAACTGTACATTACACAGACTTCTTTTGCCCATTGCCTACTTTCTTTTTCATAGCAATTACCTTTTTAAAAAGATAGGCATTTTTTTAAAAATTATATTTTGCTTTACCAAGAAAATTGCTAAATTCTTTTCGAATCTAGAATTATGGAAGAAAGCATTAGTAGGAAAATTGTTTTATGGTTAAACTACTGATATTACCAAATTAATGTCTAAAATAAAGCACTGAAACACATTTTCTACTCGCAACTTGGACACATATTTATACAGAAATCACTTTTGATATCCCTGGTCTGTTTTAGTGTCTGTCTTCTTCTCATGTATGTTGGAAAGTAACATTTATGCAGTACAGTAGGTTCTTAACCTTTTTTTCCTGCATCATAATATGACCTCTTATATTCCTCTCCACCTAAACTAGCTGAAGCATCTAGTGGTGACAGAATCTGATTTATTTCAGCAACAATCATTAACCTATCCTTTTGGGCAGCTACTGCAATAAATTCAGGAGATTTGACAGGAATGAAGACACTAGTGTATTTGAAGATTAGACTGCAGTTAGTTAGAACTAAGGTTTATTAGCTGTCATGTGCAATAAGCCAATTGGGATGTTGCTCAAAGAAAATACAGGCAACAAAGAAATTGTTGTTCTCCTTTATTAAATAATTATATTGGGAAATATACCATACCATAGAAACAGGGTTTCTATTACACAAATATATTCATTTATTTCTATATATATAAAATATATTCTTAAATCTCAAAAATTCTCAAAGAACTAAAATATATAAAAACATTTTAAAGAATTAACTTAGTTTGTTCTCCCTTAAGTTGTGAATCTATAAAATATTAATATACTGATTAGATATTGTATATAAGTCATGTTAAATATACCTTTATATTTAATTGTTATATGTGATAGATACCTATTTATATTTTATATTTATGTATTATATAATATTTTTATGTATTACATATAATATATAATGATATACTATGTTCATATGTAGAAATACTAAGAGGTAAAACATCCTGAAGGAAACGATGGAACATTTGAAAAGGCAATGGAAATAAATTATTAAGGATACTTTTTCCCAAAGGTCATTATACCTAAAGTACAGTTTAAAAAAAACCTTTTAGCATAAAGTCATCTGGAAACACAGGTAACCAGTACTATCTGATGAAACTTCTATGACTACATGGAAGTTTTTTATGCATCACTCTGTAGTTCAATGACATTCATCCCCACCACACACATAGATACAGGTCCCCTTCATGTCAGATAAAGGTTTATTGAATCACTTTCTTTGTTCTATAGTATTTAAAAGCACTCTACCCTTGCTCATCTAAAAGTAATCTAACATTCGGTCTCTCATGATTTCTCACTCATACCACATGCCATTTTGACCATTGTATTTTATTGTCTTTCTAAGATGACTTTAATTGCACATATAAGTACAAACTACTGTATGAGTATGCATGTGTGTTTTACTCTGTTTACCTCTCTTGTTTTCCTTGTTAGATGAAGGAACCATAGTAGAACTACAGTGAGAAATTAAATAATTTAATTAGTCTTTTTACATGATTAAAGCTAAGAAGGCTTAAGTTAGAAATATACTTGCTGGGGCGCCTGGGTGGCGCAGTCAGTTGAGCGTCCGACTTCAGCCAGGTCACGATCTCGAGGTCCGTGAGTTCGAGCCCCGCGTCGGGCTCTGGGCTGATGGCTCGGAGCCTGGAGCCTGTTTCCGATTCTGTGTCTCCCTCTCTCTCTCTGCCCCTCCCCGGTTCATGCTCTGTCTCTCTCTGTCCCAAAAATAAATAAAAACGTTGAAAAAAAAAAAAGAAATATACTTGCTGAACTATCATTTTCTACTGCAGAGGTTAGCAAATACGTTCTCTTTAGACCAGAATAAAAGGAAAATTATTGGAAACATTTAGAGTTAAGTTCTCGTGTGAAGACAATGAGTGCCTGGCTGAGCTCTCTTGGATGGTTTTTAGCATCTCTTCTGTGGCATATCCTCCTGGATAGGAGATAACACAACCCTATGCTCACTCCCATAAGACCATCCACATGCTTCCTAGCCAGGCTATATAATCTCTAATCTTCCAATAGTCTTCCTGGCCTCTGCTTCTGAACAATGAGCCACAACAATCACACCTTAGGAGTTCTCTCAGGCTACTCTCCCTCCATACCAAGTTGATGTTCAGGTGTACTGCTCAGAGCTCTGTCTACTGGGAAGTTTTCTCCTCAACATGGTCTTGCAGGGCCACCTCTAAGTGATGCTTTGAGCATCAGTGCACGGTAGGATTAAATAAAGCCATCCATAAACTATGGTTTTCTGCCTGCTTTTTCAATCATCTGGTATACATAAAACACTATAGGGCTATGGTATGATCTAAAGGGTGAGTGCAACAGAGATGAGTGACATGGATATACAGCCCACCTTTTTGTTCAACTAACTTGTGTCCACTGGACCTTCTCAAGACCAAGTATGTATACACTGTGTCATTTGCATAGTGAGTTGATGCTTTGACCACCAAGCATCATGATTTAACAGGTTTGCCACACCCAGCTCGTGATGGGCAGTTCAGCTGCAGAGTTGCTTATTGTTCCATGTTTATGCATTCAGTGTCTATTAGGGTCCACTAGCAGGGCAGGGCAGGCTCTGCTTTTCACATGGGGAAGAGTTTTCTGCTGAGGATGGCACAGACTTAGAAATACGGACCAGTCTAACTACAGTTCAGTTCTTTAGAGTAGTCTAGGCTTACAAAACACATAACAAAGCACCACTAATTACTATCTATCATGGACACCTCTAGCAACTTGAGATCTGCTGGGCCATATGGTCTAATTGGTAGAACTATAATCATAGCTTGAATCTGCTCTAAACCTGCTCTTCCTCTGCACCTCACTCAGAAGAGACTTTTCAAGTTATAACTAATAGTTTGAAGCCATCTTCCCAAATGTGGTACGTGCAGCCCTCAGAATACAAAGAAGTCCATAAGCACTGTGCCTTGTTCTTTAAAGCAGATGCAAAGTGCAATAATTTGCTCTTTTTCTTGGAAAATGGGATATGATAGAAACCATTAATAATGTGTTTTATAAAGCTATGAGAATGACCCTAATCTCTGCCACCTCCCTGGATGAATTATTGCTTCTCATTTTTTACCTCCACCACAGTGGAGGGATGTAGTATTAGGGCTTCCATTTGGCTCTTCCATTTTGTTCTTTGTCCACAGGTCTTGGAAAAAGTGAAAATTCTTGCAACTAGAGGTATGTCCATCCCAATTACATAGTAAGGTAACAGAGAAATGAACATAGGATGGATTGACGAACTCCTGGTCTCTAAGAGATGGACTTGGATCTGGTTGCCATTTATCTACTAGGCTCCATAGTAATGAAGGGAACTGATAGTGCTTTAAGAAGAGTGGAAGGGGAATTCCTTGTAAATTATTTTTAAATTTTTTTAGTGTTTATTTATTTATTTAAGTTTATTTATTTTGGGGACAGAGAGAGACAGAGCATGAATGGGGGAGGGTCAGAGAGAGAAGGAGACACAAAATCTGAAACAGGCTCCAGGCTCTGAGCTGTCAGCACAGAGCCTGACGCGGGGCTCGAACTCTTGGACCGCGAGATCATGACCTGAGCCAAAGTCGGACGCTCAACCAACTCTGAGCCACCCAGACGCCCCAGTGTTTATTTATTTTTGAGAGAGAGAGAGAGAGAGAGAGAACAGGGGAGGGGCAGAGAGAAAGAGGGAGACACAGAATCTGAGGCAGGCGCCAGGGTCTGAGCTGTCAGCACAGAGCCCGATGCATGGCTCAAACCCAAGAACATGAGATCATGACCTGATCTGAAGTCTGGTGCTCAAGCGGCTGAGCCACCCAGGCACTCCTTCTTGTAAATTCTTAACGCAGAGATTCTGATATTCCCAACTTGCTTTAAGGGTCTCATTTGTGGCCATGAGCATATACTCCATTACAGAAAATATCTGTTAGCTTTTCAGAGCTGGTGGAATGTAAATCAAGATGAGAGAGGGCATTCACAGGAAGAAGCTTGATTAATAACCTCCAAATTAGCCATTTTTAAAAAAAATTTATTTTTGAGAGTGAGTGGGGGGAGGGGCAGAGGGATAGGGAGAGAGAATCTTAAGTGGCTTCCAGGCAGGGCTCTATTTCTTGACTGTGAGACCATGACCTGAGCCAAAATCAAGAGTTGGATGCTTAACCGACTGAGCCATCCAGGCATCCCTACAAATTTTTAAACAATAGTCAGCCCAACTTGTTCATCTGTAAATGAGAAAGTTACATAAAGCATTATAATCCCTCACATGGAAGTTAGCCATGATGTTACACAGAGGTCAGAATATATATTCCTTAAAGGAGAAATGACAGCTATGGACTATCAATTGTAGGTACTAATGTCCCTTACCAAATCAGAATGGAAAGACTGGAGCAACTGTAAACGCAACATGAAAGGAAAATTTCTTCTAATAACATTAAAAAAATTGGTGCACGCCTGGATAACCAGGTCTTCCTGAGGAAGATTATAGTCAAAAAACTGACACACACACACACAAATAATGGAAAATAGCTTCCTTGTTCTGAAAATGTGTAATCCACTCTTTCTTTGTAAGAAAACAAAAACTGAAGGAATTCACCCAGTTAAACCATAAGAGAAATAACAGGGAAACAACCTAGAAGCTAAAGAACTATTTTAGGGATTTACCAGTATTACCGAGTTATGAGCTTCTGGCATCTGTAAGCTACTTCACTTTGGAAAATTAATTTCATGCTTGCCTACTCCTGTAAAACTCCTGACTGAAGGGTCTCATCTAGGTTTGGAATGGTCAAAGGAATGTCAAAATTGTGCTTCAAGAAAGCTAAGGAAAAAGCTGTCAATGTCACAGTAGTCAAGGATATTTTTCTTTCTTTTTAAAAAATCAACCATATATGCTAAATTAAGGATATTCAATTAGGGATATTAGGTATAAACTTCGGTTTATTGAGAGATGAAAGAAAGAACTTATTTTTCCGAGGAAGATAGGCTCTCATTTTGAGTACTAAGCTCTCATGTATTATTTCAAGAAATAGCTTCTTAAAATAGGAAACAACACAGAATCATTTCAGTTGACTTTAGGCTTAGATTTCAAATCTAGAACATTAAAAACAAATTTCTGGACTAGGATTATCTATCGTAATTCTACAATTATTGATTTTTTTTCTATATTGTTAGTTCTGCTATTCTTTCAAATATATTTGGAGAAAACAATACCACCATGAAGAGCATTAGCTTTCCTGGTTTCATTTGGAAAAGCAGGAGTTCAACGTTTATATATCTCTATAAAAAAGGAAACAAATGAGAAACTAAAACCAATGCTATGATATTGAGAAATAAAGGAAAATATTCAAGTATCTGTCTACATACTGGAAAACACGGATATATATATATATATATATATATATATATATATATATATATATTAGATATTTAGAAGACGGCATAGTTCAGATGGATATTATACTATCTTTGTTGGGCTTACAAAGGAAATAAATAAGGTTTCCATGGAAGTGGAGAATTAAAATATAAAGAATACAAATTTGTAGAAGTACAAAATTTGGCTGGGCTTTTGTCTATCAAAGCCATTTTAGAATGCTTACACTACAGAAGTGCTGGACCTGGAGACTTGCCACTCAGACCACCCATCAAGGGAAGGCTTGATGGGTGCTGCAGGAGGGCAGGGCTGGCTGTAGGAGGGCGGAGCTAGCTGTAGCGGGGCGGGGCTGGCTGTCAGAGGGCAGGCAACAGACAGGCTCCAGTTTACAGCTCCTTCAGGTCTAGCCTGCCTGCAGAGTAATGCCTCACCCTGGAACGCAGGGGCGATGGCAGAGGAAAACAGCTTTATCGCTGACCCAGCAAGGTGCGGTATAACGGCCCAACCATTTCAGGCCAATCTGGGACAACTCTGTTGGGCAGTACTTGTTGCAGGGCTCTCCAGTAGCTGACTGAGACTTTGTCACAGTTATAACACCATTGGACTTCTTTTGCTCATCCTGCTTCTGCCTCCTTTCCTTCACAGGTGCCATTCCTTAATAAATATTTTATACTCCCTATCCGTTTCAGCATCTGTAGAAAATCCAAGCCATAACACAAATATTTCTGTACATCTAAGGGTTTCCCTAGACCCACATTGGGCTGTGACTGAATATTTCTCCCTGGTCTCTATCTCCCTTCTCTGCTAGTCCATGAAAGAAATGGTTTTGAGGAAATAAATGCAAAGTATTCCCAAAACTAAAACATTAAACAAGCAAACTTCTAAAAAGTTGTGGTTTTGTACACAACAGTCATATTCAAGTTATGCCTCATCCAGTCTATCTTTCTAAATGTCCACATCTGCTCCCGATCAGCTATTCTGCCTCAAGAACTTTGGTGGGTATTTTGGGATTAAAATGTTTCCTAGATAGATTTCTACATTTTCTCCTGGACACCCGAAGATCAGAGCTCCTCTCTGAACATCACTGCTTATTTGATACCTGAAGCAAATCCCTGTACCTTTCCAGAACTCCTTGCTGGCACCTTTTCTACAGTCTCCTATTTTCACGCCCAGGAAGTGTTAAAAGGTTCACTTTAGGCGAATTCACCAGAGGTGAATTTTATAACTCTTTTTCTGTCTTGGATGGAGAACAAATCCCAAAGGACTTTTTATGTCACCAAAATTTCTTCTCATACGGCAGTTCCTTAGATTTTTCTTGAGTGCTTCTCACCTGGGTGTGATAGGGACTCCTTGCTAGGGACTACTCTGGGAAAATCTAGTTTCACCTCCAATTGAATATCTGCATTTTTGACCCAAAGGAAGCAGAGGACTCTATGCATATTCATAACAGCTCATTCTATATGATGCATACCAAGACTCTTATCTATGGCTTGCCATTATTAGTTCTTTTCCCTCTGATCATCCACAGTTCTGGTCATTTGGGCTAATGTTTCAAGTTTCTAGGACTTTGTATCTGAGTTACCATTACATGTATATCACCTGCTAACCACTTTGCTAAGTAGTCTACCTATGGTATCCTTTTAAAATTAATTACATAGGATATTTATACTAATAATGAAAATTCAAAACAGTCCCTTAGTCCCCTAGTTTGCTGACCCAGGGGTATCTGTTTTTGCCTATGTATGCTCCTGTTTCAACCAAAATTTAACATTTTAACTTATGAAAATTTTCCCATTCCTATTATTTCACATGAGGAAACCAAAGTCCTGAAAGGTTAAATATTTCTCCCAAGGTCACACAGTTAGTAGGTGAAGAAGTCTTTGAGCTAGGTTTGCCTGACTCCACAGAAAACACTTTGTTGTGTTGTTTGCCTAAAGGTATTTGAATGAATGCAATCTCCAGATTTCTTATTACAACAGTGAAGGTCAATGCTGGCTCATATGATCTTTCTCCACATTTAAAAAATATACCTCTCCTTCCATAAATCTGAACATGGTCAAAATGTAGGAGTTTTCCTGCACCAAAATACTTTCCTATCTTCTGACAGAAATCATCTCAATATTCAAATCAGTGAGGTCTATATGTGAACAACTTCCTCTGGTGTTACACAGTGCACATCTGGCACTACTGTACATAGCAGCCCTGATAACACACATAAGTGTTTAATTTTAAGCTGCAGCATTCAGCCAATATGTTCGAGAGCTTACTGAAGGATCAGTGTGAACATATTTCAGCAAAAGGGTGGGATTCATTTTCAACACAGTTACTATTCTTTACAAAGGGAGAAGAGTTTTATTTTTTTTTAATATTTTAAATGTTTATTTAGTTTTGAGAGAGAGAGAAAGAGAGAGGGAGTGAGCAGGGAGGGGCAGACAGACTCTGAAGCAGGCTCCAGGTTCTGAGCTATTGGCGCAGGCTTGAAATCACAGAGTGTGAGATCATGACCTGAGCTGAAGGCGCCCTGGGGAGAATAGTTTTTAAGACCAGTCCCAGCACATGTAGAACACAGAACCAGCAGCAGAGAGAATTCAGAGATATACAGGAAGCTTTGGTACTATGTAAAGATAGAATCTTTTTCTACTAATACATAACTAGAGGCAGAGATTTATAGCACATACTGGAGGGAAATTTATCCTCCTAAGAGATGGATTCTTGAGGATAGAAAACTCAAAGCTAATTTTCACAAATTGTAGATGTGGAATCCTATAATTAAAAAAAAATTATAAGAATACTCCTATCGGAAAGGGACATCTCAGATATCATTGTATAGAAACACAAGATTAACAAAACTGAAACAAAGCAAAATGAGAAATTTGAATGGAAAAAACAGACAAACAAAACAGGAAAGGCAAATGCTTCCCATGAGTGTTGGTAAACTATAATTGAATGTTAATGTCAATTCCACCAAATCTTTGGTTTTAATGCACAGATGGCCTTTCAGATAAATATATACACACTTTTCATTCCCTGTCGAGGTTCTATGCACTTCAAACTAATCTTTCTACCTTGTTCACAAAATATGGAGTTAGATAAATCTGAGCTATTATTACAGGAGAGAAATATATGCTGGATGGACTCCACCTGACTACTACAGCTGCCTTGATTCTGGAACCAAAAGTGAGCAGCTCAGATAAGACAAGGACTATCCATCCCATGGTTAATTCTCCTTTATAACAGAAATACTTTACTTTGAATGGGCTACATGTACATAATTCAAAAACACATCAATTTTCCAATTCTTATGGATTAGAAGAATTCATCTTCGAGTGGAGGGTGGTTAGCAACAACTGATGAGCATCTAGCAACTTCCAACAGTCCCATGAAGACACATGGAAAAGAATAATGCATACAACATCAAAATAGGAGGACTATGAAACCAGAATGGAAACCACCATCAATGCCTCATCCATGTTATCTATCTCTAGATATGGAGAGTCCTTGTTCAGACCCTATTACTCAGGTTAACAATGGTGAAGAAAATATTGGACTGTCATTTCCTATGTCTATGTTCTTTAAAATATTCTTCTGAATATGAATGAATTCAGAAACATGAATTACATGTTTCTTAGAGAAAATGTAGAAAAACATATAAACACCAATAAGGAAAATAACTTTCTCCATATTCTGCCACCGGGAAACATAACACATATCCTGTTTAGTCCAATAGTTCACAGCACATTTTAATTGAATTTTATTTGATTCCACCAGAATTAGAATCATATAAGAATTTAATGTTATGAAAACCTCCTATAACCACTTTATTCTTCAATATGTCATTTACTGTCCCCACCCTACTGCTTTACACAGTGCTTTAAAATTTTAAGTACCTTATAAAATGTGCTGTTAGTGTTCCTCCCTTATCCTAGATCCTCCGTTGGCCAGATACTAGAAAGTCTCTGGATGTTTCATACTTTGAATTTTTGTAAACATATAACTTTGGAGTATATAAATGTCCACATATGTATTCAAGTGTGTTATAAATGCTTGGACATGTTTGTCTATATGATATGGGGTGGGGAGGTTAGTGGAATCTGATGTTCAAATTCTAGAAGACTTATTCCAGGGAAGCAAACACACTTCAATTTGTCATGAGAATGTAAGCCATTTTAAAATTTCAGGAGCACAGTTTGGTTATAAGCAGAGGAAAAGAAAAAAAAAAAACACTTTGCAAGGTGATATAGGCCTATGTTAAAATTCACTATGAAACAATTATAGTAAGTGTCTCTCAGCCTAGACTCCCAGGTCTCATGACACTCTTCCCAATATTCAACTTGACTAGTTTTTACATGTGGGCTATCAAAATTCTATGTGCTGTTGACAGGGTATAAAAGGATATATACCCTTATGCAAATGAGATAATAAAATAGCATTCTTCAGTACCTTGATCATTTTCATTCAAAAAATGATTCTGGGGACAGTTTCCCAATAAACCATTCTGCATTTAATTCCTACATGTGGAGTGGGGAGGTTTCTACATACCACCAAGCAATTTTCCAATACCAGCTGGGTGTCTTACAACTTAACTCTGTTCCGACACTGTTTACTGAAGATAGAATCAGATCCCACTGATTAAGGGCTCAGTCCCACAAGACTGCTGCCCTTCCCCGAATCTCAGATGCCAGTCACAAATCCAGGATATCACCTGTGCTTCTGAACAACCAGCTATAGATCGTAGGCTCCGATAACTCCCTGCCTGAGTTTGATTAATTTGCTGGAGTAGCTCACAAAACTCAAAGAAATGTTTTATTTACTGGATTACTATTTTATAATAAAAGGATATTACTCATGAACATCCAGGTAGAAGAGAGGCAGAGCACCAGCTATGGAGAAAGGGAGCCGAGTCTAATGGCCCTCCAAGTATGCACCATTCCTAAAGCTCTCTGAAACGTATTGGTTAGGGTTTTTCCTGCAGGCTTCATTACGTAAGCACGATTGATTTAATCAATGGCCATTGATTTGACATCCAACCCCTTTCCTTTGCCTGAATATCAGGGGCAGGGACTGAAACTTCCAACCCTCTGATCACATAATTGGCTCCGTGGGCAACTAGCTCCCATCCTCAGGTGTTTTCAAAAGTCACCTCATTTACCTAACTCCAGTTGTGTTGGAAGGGGTTATTTATGAATTACAAGACACTCATTTAACCCTTAGGGCTTTGAAGGGATTTCTGAGATTGAGGACAAGAGACCAAATATTATAACAAAAGTTGATCTCATTGCTCTCATGGCTCAGGGAATTCCAAAGATTTGGGGATCTGTGAGCCAGGAACCATGGACAAAGATCAAACATATACAAGAAACATCTTTTGGTCATCTGAATGACCAAATACATATTTCTTATAAATCACAATATCGCACATGACAACAAATATATCCACTTCATCATGAAAATTGCTGCCTGGCATCCCATTGCATGGATATCCCATATTAAATTAAATGTCAATGAAACTGTCTCTACTCCTCTTTTTATACAAACAGTTTTAAAATGGACATTCATTCTTATACATGTCTTTGTTTCAGGTGTGGGTATAACTATGATTAGATTTATATAAATAGAATTATCAAATGACATGTGAATTTTAATCTTCACACATAATGTGTGTTAAATATCATGACTAATAGTCACAAACTATTTACAAAACCACCCTTGTTAACGTGAGATTTAACACACACACATATAATATATATATATTAGCTTTGGCAATACCATTGGTGGCAAAGCTAATGAACATTTCAATGTGTTTATTGCTACCTGGCTGCAATTTGAAGAATTATTTATGTTAGGGTTTCATTGCTGCCAAAACAGATTAATGCAAACTTCACGGCATAAAACAACATCCACCAAGTTCTGTAGGTCACAAATCCCAGTGTTCAAAAGGTTGGTGTGAATGCTTCCCTTCCTGGGGTCTCTGGAGAAGAGTCCATTTCCAAGCTCATTCTGGTTGTTGGCCAAATTCAGTTCCTCTTATGGTGGCAAAAATGCAGTCCCTGTTTCCTTCTGGCTGTCAGCTGAGTCTCAGGCTTTGTTTCTAGAAGCTTTCCATGTTCCTTCTCATGGTTTCCTATGTTGTTCTCTCCAGCATCAGTGGGCTAAGTCCCTCCTGCTGTGTGAGTCTCTCTGGCTTTATCTGGAGATGTGTTTTTTTTGGTTTTAAAGGGTCCCCAGAGGCACCTGGGTGACTCGGTGAAGTGTCCAACTTTGGCTCAGATCATGATCTCACAGTTTCAAGAGTTTCAGCCCCATGTTGGGCTCTGTGCTGACAGCTCAGAGCCTGTAGCCTGCTTCGGATTCTGTGTCTCCCTCTCTCTCCCTGCCTCTCTCTCTCTCTCTCTCAAAAATAAATAAAAACATTAAAAAAAAAAAAGCGTCCCATGATTAGATTGGGCACTGATGAATCTTTCAGAACACCTTCTCTATCTTAAGGCTCATAAGCTTAATCATTTTTCTCCATGTAACATAATATACCCACATATTATAGGAATGAGAGCATTGACATTTTTTATGAGAGGCATTCTATATGTATATATATATATATATATATATATATATATATATATACATTTTCTAAACCTAAAACAGGGAAAAAATTATGTTCACCTATTATTTCAGCCTGTTTCTCCTTTGAAATGCTGGGTGATAGTAAAATATGGTATCTTATAGGTCTTCAATGGAAAATAATTATAACCATGAATTACACACTAAGAATTAATCTTTCACGTTAAAATCCACATAAATAAATTCAAAGATGTGTACAGATCCTGAAATAATACCTTAAAAATATCAAAACATATTTCAAGAACGAACTAACATTAGACAGAATTATGAATCAAGAAATGAGAAATTTGTAGTAGTTAAACAGTACACAATGTGTACATGTGTCTTCCTACTATTTTTAGGTATGTATAACCTCAGTGTTAATAAATGAATGTCTTATAGCTTCCTTAATACCCTAAGGAAATAATATCAGTGTTAATAACATGTATTCAGAGATAGGATTCTGATAGCATAAAGTATTAGGATATTGTTCTAGAATATAATATTAGACATTGTGGTAGGCAGCATAGTGCCCCCCCCCCCAAGATGTCTATGTCCTCATCACCAGAATCTGTAAATAAGCTAGGTTACATGGCACAAGGGAATTTAGTTGCAGATAAAACTAAGGTTGCTTAATCAACTGACCCTAAAATAGGAAGATATTTGGGATTATATGCAAGTGGCCTCAATGTTTACAAAATGTTCTTAGCAGTGGAAGAGCAAAGCCAAAATGTAGATCAGAGTGACGTGATATGAGAAGGACTGAATCTGCTGTTGCTGGATTTCAAGATGAGTATGGCCATGAGGAAAGGAATGTAGGCAGCCTCTAGAAGAAGAAAAAAGTAAAGACATCCTCCACAGAGGATGTGCACCCTCCACAGAGAAGTGTAGTCCTGCCAACAGCTTCATTTTATCCTAGTAACACCCATGTTGGACTCTGAGTCTCAGGATTATAACACAATAAAACTGGATTGTTTTAAGCCATAAAATTTATGGCAATTCATTACAGCAACAATAGAATACTAATATAGGCATCAGTTAAAGTATATTTAAGAGGAATTTTAATGATGTGGAAAATATTTTATAAAGTTAAGCTACATCTGCAGAAAGAAAGCTTACATAGAATTACATAGTTTAAGGGAAAAAAATGATACTGTTAACACTGACTTCAGTGACAAACTCTTACTGTCTGAATATATTAATATTTCACAGCAGTTAAGAGCATGGTATTTACAGTTAAACTTTTATTTGAATGCTATCTATTATTTATTAACTTAATGTGGCCATTGGAAAAATAAAAACATGTTAATCCTTGGCTTAACTATTTATAAAATGGGGGCAATTATTCCGACCCCATATGATATTTATAGATTTCCAGTAAGATGATATGTATAGTCCAGTACATGACACATCATACACATTTGGCAAATGAGAGCTGGTGGTGAACTGCTGTTCTTACACTTTATATCTCCCAGTTATTTTTTTTTTAAACTTTCTATTTATTTTTGAGACAGAGAGAGAGAGAGAGACAGAGCGCGCACGAGCGCATGAGCAGGAGAGGGGCAGAGAGAGGGAGACACAAAGCAGGCTACAGGTTCTGAGTTGTCAGCACAGAGCCTGATGTGGGGCTCGAACTCGTGAACCATAAGATCATGACCTCATCCAAAGTCAGATGCTTAACCGAGGAGCCACCCAGGGCCCTCCTAATTCTTAAGGTCAAGCAAATAGGTACATTAAACATCTTCCTCACTACAGTGTTAGACTAATTTTCAGGATACATTTAAGTGAAGTTTGGTAACTCAAATGAATATCTAATTGACACGATGTCAGGAAGATGACTGGAAAACAGTAAAAATTTCAGCCAGTGTAGGGTAGATATTTGGTAGATATCACTATCATGCAAGAGGTAGAGTGTTCTGGCTCCTCAGAGTGTTCTAGTAAATTTGTTTACTTAAGTTTAATCAATTCATCGGTATTTTTTTTAATTTTGTCAACTTCTCCCCTCCGATTCTGTAACAGTATTATTCCACCTTTCTTCTAATGTCTTTAATGACAAAGCAAAAGAGCTGTATGTTTGGGAAGCGGGTATGAAGCAGCCCAAAAAGAATCACCTGGAAGCTAATAACTTCCCTTACGCATTGCAATGCCACACGACCAAAAACATAGACTGAGGGAGTTGGATAGAACAGTAAAATCATCTAGTCTAACTTTCCTATTTTATGTATAAAGATAACGAGTCCCAAAAGAATAAATAACTTGCTGAAGGGTACAATGTTTCAGACACTAGGAATAAATCCTAGATGTTCCTTCTTTTAGTAACACGCACTTTATGTTTCAATGTTTATTTATCATTTTATAACAAAGCCCCTTCCTTATGTTTGTCCTCTTACTGTAGAAATTTTCATTGAAAGCAAAAATTGCTCAGTATCCTCCTTAGAGTAGAGCTGTTTGCTGTTATTTTGCCTGTAAGGAAGAATTCTGACCCATGTGGCATGTTGCTGCTGTCAACAGAAAGGGCATTGGGGCAGCAGGTGGAAAGACTCAGCAGTATATAAAAATCCTCTACGGCAAGGTTCACCCAGGTGTTTCTTTCAAATTCCAACCTCCTCCCTCCCACATCTCCTTAAGAACAGGTGTGACCCCTGGAACAACAGAATCAGCAGGGGTAAGTGAAAGGTTATACAGAGTTGAAAAGCAGCAGAAAATTTGAAACATAAGCAAATTTAATACATAGCATCTGTTTTCAATATGGGTTTCTCATATTTAAACTTAAATTCTATTTTTAGTTCTGAAAGGAAAAAAGGACTGACTAATCTTGATCTAGAAATTAGTGACATAAAGCAGCACAGATTATGAAAGATAGTAATTCCAAAGGTCAAAGACATTATTATAAATGAGTTATTTTAAAAATTATACATGTTATTTCATAAAATCATAAAGTCATGGGGATGAAATACATCAGTCTGTCACTTAGACCAGTCTCATTTATTCTAATTATCTCATTCTCAATTTGGGGGTTTTCTCATTAGGAATTATCATTAAAAGTTCATAAGCTATTCTTGACAGTGAATAATGAGCAAATTGTCAGATTTAGCCCATGCTGACATTTCTGTTCTCAATTTGATGGTTGTTGACCTCATTAGGTGCACTTATAAAACAAGGCTTAAAATCTAAAAAAAGGTTAGAGACTTGAAAGTAAACTACTCTATAACCTGTCATTATCCCAACCTTAAGAAAGTTGATTTTGATGTATTAACATTCCGTTAGATGTTCAGAAAGAAAAAAAAATAGTGAATAGAAATGTTTATACAAACAGACTTTAATTTTAATTATTCTTACCAAAAGCATTGACAGTTTATTAACTTTAAATAGGTCATATGCGGTGCAGGTATAACAAATATAGCATGTATGGTGCTCAAAATATAACCAAGGGATAAGAGCCTATTTCTTCTAAAGGAGAGTATATTGCACATCTCTGAAATATTTACTCATTAGCTGGTTTCTAAGTGCACTCAAGTGCTTTCAGTACTATTTGTTTTTCATTTTAACAAATTAGGAAGGTATTTTCTTTGGTATTAAAATCAGATAACTAGAGTTTTGCATTTGGGAAAATAATCTCTAATTTAAAAAAAAAATTAATGTTTTTATTTATTTCTGAGAGAGAGAGACACACACACAGAGTACTAGCAGGGTAGGGGCAGAGAGAGAATGAGACACAGAATCCGAAGCAGGCTCCAGGCTCTAAACTGTCAGCACAGAGCCCAACGCAGGGCTCAAACTCGTGAACCGCGAGATCATGACCTGAGACGAAGTTGGATGCTTAACCAACTGAACCACCCAAGCAACCCAAGAATCAGTAATGTTAAAGAGAGATTTTCTCTGACATACCCAAATCAATAACTTTCACATATCAAAGCCAGCCTTCTTCATGGTTGTTTTAAATACATTTAAGTAAATGAATATCAAGTTATTGTTTATAAGTTTATTTTCTAAAAAGGCAGCCTACTAGCTACATTACCTAAGGGTATTCTATAGTGGTTAGGTTTGAAGAGTCCCTTATCTCTTGAGTATTTGCTAATTGTGTTTACCTATCAGTAAGTACCATTGGAGAGAATAAACATGATCAAAGTTAAAAATGGAGGAAGTTAAAAACTAAAGCAGAACTGGTAGGGTAGGAGGACTGTAAATAAGAAATATTAATCAAGAAAATTTAAAGGATACTCTCATATGGTAGAAATATACCTAATATGTAGAATTTCTGTCATTTCCCTTCTTTACAGAGTAAGAAAAGGGAATGGGAAGTACTATGTTACACAGGAATATGCAAGCACATAACAAATATATAACGTAGAAAAAATGTGTCTACAAAGTAAGCAATACTAAATAAATTCAAGTTTCTATTTATTTGCAACAAATAAGCCAAATACTAAGATGACTTATTAGTGTCCTTTTATTCTTCAGTGACCATCAGGTTTTCAAATAAAGACAATCTGAGTGTCTTAAGTTTAAGTGTCATGATAGAAACAGAGTTGCTATGGGTTAAACTGTGTTCCCTAAACATTCATATGGTAAAGTTCCAACCCCCAGTACCTCAGAATGTGGACATAGTTGAAAATAGGGTTGTTGCACATGTAGTAAGTTGAGGTCACACTGGAGCAGGATGAGCCCTTAATCTAATATGACAGGTGTCCTTATATAAATAGGAAATATGAAGAAACAGACATATACAGAGGAGGACATGACATGAACATTAAGGCAGATATTGGGGTCATACATCTACAAGCCAAGTAATCCCAAATATTCTTCACTCAGAAGGAATCAACTATGACAGCATCTTGATTTTGTACTTAAAGATTTGGAACAGTGAGACAATAAATTTAGTTGTTTAAGCTAACCAGTTTGTGGTACCTTTTTTTTTTTTTATGGCAGCCCTGGCAAAATATTATGGGTTGTATCTGTATCAATCAGTGTTCCCTTATGTTAGCATAGAGTTCTGAAAAGGTGGCATATTTGCACACATATACATGAAGAGAATAGAGACAACCCTCAGATTACCTGGCACTTAATAATAATAAGTAGATGCATACACTGCCTCTTGTTGAGCAGAAATAGGCAAGAGAAAGAAACCCATAGAAGCACATTAAAGGACAATATCCTTCCCTAATTAAACAGTTAGAACACTATAAAAATAGAACACATTAATTTGTTGTAGGCACAGAACTCATGCCCATTATGTATTTATTATTTAAACACCATCAAAAAATGTATATAATTAAGCACTGAGTTATGATAGCAGTTTGATGCAAAGAGGCGGCCATTGGCCAGGTTTTTGTGAAAGCAATGAAATGTGTCAAAAGTATTCAGATAGTGTTATGGTAAGTCTATTACCTACATTGTCCATCAAATAAGCATGATGTTTTTGTATGTAACTTTCATCCTTCCAGATAAAAATGCATGACCCTCTTCTCTACTATATATAAATCATTTTGAGTTTTAGGTCATTTGGGAGTGGGGAAGTCAATTAACTTCAGTCAGCAGCACCGGAGCAGTGACAGTGGGGAAAAAAGGGAGGAGAGAAAAATAGCAGTTCAGACTTACATGAAAATGCTAAATATAGATAGAGGTGTTCCTGGATGAAATCTATGAGAAACCAACAGCTAAAACCAAACACAGCAATGTAAGAATAACAATCATGACTAGCCAAGAATATTGACAACATT
Organism: Leopardus geoffroyi; assembly: GCF_018350155.1. Lineage (NCBI taxonomy): Eukaryota > Metazoa > Chordata > Mammalia > Carnivora > Felidae > Leopardus > Leopardus geoffroyi. The sequence continues at coordinate 57,034,441 of NC_059326.1, read as the reverse complement.
CACTCATTTGTTCAACAAATATTTCTTGAGTACTTACTATGTGCCTGCCATTAAACTAGACACTGGGAATATAAGAATACAAAACAGAAACTGTCATTATCATCATGTTGGAAAAAGCAGAATAACAAATTAGCAGTCAAATGCATATGATGATTTCAGGTTTTTAAAAGCACTTCAAAGAAAATCAAGGTGTTGTAGCTGCTTCGGATGAGGTCATAAGGAAGGTCCGTTCGAGGAGATTTGTAAGCTGAGGTGTAAAGGAATGTAAGAAGTGATGCAAAGGCAAAGGAGCAGGTTTCTTGATTGAGAAAAGAAACAACAATAACAAAATATTGTGCTCTCCAAGAGAAGTCCACACTTCCTGTGAATGCCTCGCTGAAACTGAATGACTTTTCCTGAATTGAAAGGATACTCATCTGAGTTGGAAGAAATATAATATTTTTATATAATATATTAAATATAATTTTAAAGTGTAGGACAGTAGACCACATGTTCTGTGATTTTCCTGTTTGCTCTGGAACACATGGTACATTCGTTACCACATAGATTTACATGAATGCAGGTCTTAATTATGATGAATTAACTAAAATATACCTTGGGTTTAACTTAGAATGGCTTGTATAATTTGCTCTTAAAATGTTATATAGTCTGTCAGTCTTTGAAGACTTATTGCTTACAACTAAACAGTGCTCATGATTTTTCATAAGCTATTTACACTTTAGATATATAATTATTTCTACTTAGCACATGAGGAAACTGAGGCAGAGGCAATTTGTGCAAATTATCCAAAGGCATAGAGCTGGTAAGTAGCAAAGGCAAGATTTAAACCCAGGAGGTCTGGCTTCACAGCACATGGACATAATACTCTTCTGTTGTGCATTACCTATACTTTTTGTTCATATTATTTCAGGTTTATAACCAAATACATAAAATTCCACGGAGAATTTGTTTTTGCCTTACATGCCATGTTATGTTTTAACGATATTTGTCATCAACAAGATAAAAAATGAGAAGAGCTATCTGTTTCCTAGACTGCTCGTCTCATCTCCCAATCCAAATGCTCATACTTATAAATTCTTATATTGTACAAGTTTAAATAATAGCAAGTCCATTCAGACAAGTAGATTGTAAATGCATCATGCAGGCAAAGCAGACATGGACTGGCTTTTATCCTTTGAAGAGAATAATGAAGGAAAAGATTCTAAGTATAGAAATGGAAGATTTAGAAAGGGGGCTTTATTAGTCACAGCATGAGGTGTGGAAAATGGCTGCATCACCCTGGGGATGTTTTCCTCATTCACTTCCTTGTATTAGACTCCATAGTTTTCTGATTCACTTTCCAAGTCGAAATCCTACCCAAACTCCTCAATTCTTTCCTTATGCCATTAATTACATAGAAACATATTGAGGAAGAGTACCTTCATGAACTCCTTAGATACTTACAAACCTTTATATTGAGCAAGACATGGAGGCAGGTACTGAGATAGAGACCTGCCTTAAAAATCTTAGATGACTGTTGGAAAGCCAGCTATACAAAGGACTGTGATCGAACATAGAAATCAACTTTGCATTATCTAGACTGTAACAAATCCAGCTTGACGTCACTATTGCAAACATATGAAACATCCTTGAAATATTTTTTCATTGAAGACTAAAATATCATATTTCACAGCAATTGTTTATGGTCCCCTTATTAGAGATAGAAGTTGCTGTTTAAATATATTCAAAATAACTTTTGAGCTGAATGCTTACGAATACTGTGGCTCTATCTCTGGCATGTGAGCATGCAGACACACACACACACACACACACACACACACACTTAAATAAACATCTTATCTCCGTGGAAACTTTATGTTTTTCATTATTTTTCCTTCTGAAACTATGAGTATATGAAGTCTAAATACCCCCAAGGGCTGTGGCTCAGTTTTATTTTTAGATTTTATTAACTGCTTCGTATATTCTACATTTAGCTTACAATTTTTTATTGTTGTTCTCCCAACATCTATAAATAAAATTTGAAGGCCCATCTACCTTTAGTTTACAGGAAACAGAATAGAACCTTATTGAATTTTACTGTTGGTGTTAGGAAAAGTTAACAAGGTGAATTGATTGTGCCTATGAGAAGCTAAGAATTTACTGCTGTTATTATAAGATTGTCTAAATTTAAATGTGTTTCATCATTGGTTGTGAGTTTATATGTGGGAAGGCAGATGTTAGCAGTGTCTTAGTTCTTTCTATTCAGAATGATATTGCTTAAATTTAGTTTGTTCAATAGAAGACAGTGTAGAGCCAAATTGCCTTAGTATAAACAAGAGTACAAATTCAAAACTTTCAAATTACAGATAAACAATGAATGTCCAGGTCCTGATTAAAATTTGGCCATGTTTACTAGTGGTAAATAGAAATACTTAAAATGTTATAATAAATATTTATGCCCACACACCATATAAAGATAGTCAAAAGTATTTCATCTTGTAAAAGCCTAAAGCTCTTTCATTTAAGCAATTCCTATTTCAATTTAGTCTTTGATGTGTCAAGCTAAGCTCTAGAGAATTTCTCCCTTGAATGACTGACTTTCCATTGGAATATACTCTTTGAATAGAGATTGATGCTAGATTCATGCTATCAGCATTCTATTGCTTGCAGAAAAAAGAAAACCATTATTATACTACATTTAATTGCATTAATACTGAGAAGAAGAAAAAAGGTCACTGAAAGAAATCATTTGAAATTTGCTTTTTATAGCTATTGCCTAAGCAGCTTGTTTATAAAATATGCTTTTTGGATGTACAGGCTGTAAGCATGGATGCAGATACCCTGGGTTCTAATCTTCTTTCTCCCACTAACTCGTACAGCTATCAACATAAGTCATACAACTTCTCTAGCATAAATGTTTTAATCTTTGAAAAAAATATATAATTTACTGCACATGGATCTATGACAAGACTAATATATTTCTTAAACACTTTAACACATATGAGTGGAAGAGTATTTTGGAATATTACCAAGGTAAAGAAAATAAAGGCATTATTATTATTTTTTAGATACGAGCCAGCTGATTTGGAAAATAAAAAGGTCAGTATAAACAAACATTTCAAGAAATGTTTCTCTTGACGTCTCTGTGTTAGAAATAAATGTAGATACACTGGGTTCTCCTTTGGAAAATATATCACTTGTATTGATTCTTTTGATAATCCCCTTAATCCCCACGGATCCCAATATGCTCCTGTGCACAGAATCTCTCCAGACCACACAGTACTATTGTGTTACTACAAGGATTACAGTTCATCAGTTACAGCATAATTAGCAATGCCCTACAGAGGAAAAGCACCCAGGGAAACTTGCATGTTGCTCAGATAATGATAGAAGAAATAAGAGAAAAAGGGAGAAAAAGAAAGTCAGGTCTTTCATGGTCATAAGTGAAATGCACAATGAGGCATCCCATAAATAACTAAAGAAAATTAAATAGGGCTGGATTTTTGGTTTACAGGTAGAAGCAAGAATTTCAGACTTCAGAATCATACAGTTATTATTATCATTATTATTATTTCTTTGCAGACTCTATGACTTAAATGGTTCTCTTTAATGGAGGCTTTAGCACAAAAGCAATGTAGGTGATCAAAAACACTGGGGTAGGGAATATTGAAGACAATCTAACATATCGTGATTAATTGAAGAATGAAAATAACTGACAAAAAAAGAGGCAGACTGCTTTTCTAATTTATTGTCACCACTGAACTTTTTTCTTAAAATAACTATTACTATTTACCTTCCAGAAATGTGCAAAAATAGAGACACCTTTTAAGAGAAACAGTCTTATTCCCAACTCTAATCTGTTGATCTGTTTACACAAGAACAATGTAGCCATGTTTATACCACTTTGCTTTTCGCGGTGGCCAGGCAGATAAAGGGCAGATGGCTATTACTTCCGATCTAATCATTTTATCAACTAGATGCACCATGGTGAAAGTACAACTGTAAGGAGGTGATAGGAGGCAATCTTCTCCATTGCTGTGCTAGTGTGTAGCTAGTGCCCGCACAAGCCCTAAATAAAATAGAATTCATTTTCTGGGCTTCTAATCTCCTTTACTGTTTTTTTTTTCCCTAAGTTTTTTGCCTTCTTCATATTTTCCATCACCTAAAGCCATTATTAGTCACAAGATTTCATATTGAAGACTGAATATTTCTTAAATGAAATTTTTTAAATGATGAATATTCAAGAAATCAATGAACTGGCTCCTGGAACACTAGTTTATACTAGTAGCAAAGGGTGATGAACAAAATTAGTGAAGTGTAATATGAAGCTATAGTAACTACTTCAGTGGATGTCTACATTTCAGTGCCTTAGCAAAACAGAAGTTACTTTTCACTCATATAAAAGTTCAACATGGCTATTTCTGGTCAACAAGTGGGGTGACTTGTGTGAGAAGTTTTTTGAGTAAAACCTGGATGTTGCACACATCACTTTTGCCAAAATTCCATTGGCTGCAACTCTGTAATAAGACCTCTCCTAATGGCAGAGGATTCTGGGAGATATAATCTAGCTATGTGCTCAGGAGAGAGAAGAGATGGATTTTAGGAAGAACAATCAGCCATATCTTCCACAGTCTGTCCTGGTCAATATGAATTGACTTCCAGCTTTATTCAGACTCACATACTATATTCTCCCCCTACCCCAAAGGGGAAAATCCAATGTCCATACCAGGTACTGATTGCATCACAAAGTCTACTATCTCAATTGGAACATATTATTCAGGTCTAGTACCTCATGGTCTTGAAATTTATTAATTGAAAGATTAATTATTTGCCCCTTACCAAACTCCCACAGCATGAAATGGTAAACCAGGGATGAGATAACCTCAGTAAAAATACCCCAGGCACTGCTCTCTGGCAATGATGGCTGAGTCTCCATCCTACAAAAGGAGGGATTTTCTTGTTTAAATTCAGGATCTCTGGCATTCTCTACTGGCACTTAATTCCAATGTTTGGGAGTTTCTTCATGTCACAAGTTCCTTCATGATTACATCTGAAGTGAGGAGTACGTCCTCCTTCAGAGATGGGTGCTTCCTTGGTTGCAAAGATTTAAAGCCCTAAGGTTGTTGTAGAACTGCAAAACACTTGTTTTAGTTTATTTATTTATTTTAAGAGAGAGAGAGAAAATATGAGTGGGAGAGGGGCAGAGAGAGAACCCTAAGCAGGTTCTGCACTGTTAGCACAGAGCCCACCGCAGGGCTCAATCTCACAAACCATGAGATTATGACCTGAGCCGAAATCAAGAGTCAGATGCTTAAATGACTGAGCCACCCAGGTGCCCCAGAACTGTAAAACATATAGATGAGGCTTTTTTTCCCTTTTTCTCAGCAATGTTTTTCTTAGAGAGCTTAGTAGATTTCTGATTCATTTGCTACTAGTCAGTTACATGCTAGTAAACATACCAAAGTTCCTTTTTACTTAAAATTTTCATGCCTTTTTTTTTTTCCTTCTGATCCTCATGCTTCTGAAATAATTTGCTTAGATGGAAAGGAAACCCCCTGGCTATAATTTTTGCCAAAAGACTGAAATTCCTTTTAGCTAGGAAATTCTAATTTGTCTTTGTCATGCAAATCTTTTTCTCTAGTATTATCTCTTATTATTTAGTATCTAGAGGACTTTGCCTTTTCCAAACATGTGTGGCCCCACATTTCTCACCCCTGTTTCCTTCCATCTCTGTTCTGAAATTAGTCAATCTTTGCCTTTTTTTTTAACCCTTTGCTAAAACATCAAATAAAAGCTAACAAACATGAAACCTCTCATTTTTTCCAAATGCTTCCCTAGAGCTACAGACTTAATAGGGCATGGTTTGCTTTCTGAATTACTGCAGATAGTAGTAATTTTCTCAAATATCTCATCAGTATATAAATCTTCAATGTTTTAACCTGTAGTGGCTGTTATCTAATCGACTGCAACATTACTGTTAAATCAATGGCAGCATCCCACTTCTATATATTTATGAATTAACTAGATTAAAGCTATCTGAAATTAATGCCAACAGTTTAGAGGCACAACAGATTGGAAGTCTCTCTCATAGATGTGTATAACATTACAATGCCAGTGTAGCTGGTTGTAGATCGACTGTTTTTTCTCCAGGCAATGAAAAATTTACTCCAGCTCTTTCTATTTTATGGCTCCAAATCCTATAGTTTAGGGTTTCTTCATTTAAGCTATCCAGACACAAAAAGGGGAAAGGGGGCATGGAGAAGACATAAACAATTCTTAAAACCTTGGGTTTGAGTAACACTGTGCACTTCTAGTCACATTTCTTTGCCAAGGACTAGTAATAAGGCCACAAGGAGAGTAAAGGGAAAAATGGGCTAGATGGGCTGTCCCTGGCTATACCTTTGCTATAGAAAAGGATATAATTCTGGGGGAAAAATACTGTCCCCATTGTGACAGACTGTCACAGTACTTCATAATGTGACTGTATTTGGAGATAGGCTCTTTAAAGAGATAGTTAAGATAAAATGAGGTCATTAGTCCCTGTGAGAAGAGGAAATGTGGACACAGAGGGACACAGATGAACATGGAGAACCTTATGAAAACACATGAAGACAGCTGTGCACACCAAGCCAAGGAGAGAGGTCTGGAACAGTCCATCATAGTCCTCAGAGAAAAACAACTCTGCTGACAGCTTGATCTCAAACTTGTAGCCTGCAGAAGTGGGGAAAAAATCAATTTCTGTTGTTTGTCACTCAATCTGTAGAACTTTGGTGTAGCAACTCTAGGAAACTCAATGATATATAGGAGACATGACAATAATTAAAGTAAGTATATGTATCAATGACAATGAGAGCAGGTTGCATTCCTATTCTGAAGGCAAAATTAGGAAATGATTACTATTAGATAAAGTTTTAAAAATATTTCATATATATTTCAAATTGATATAACAATGTACCAAAATACCAATTTTCTTTATATAAACATATATATGTATTATTCATAAAGTCTAACAACAGAATAGTTCTCTTCTTTTACTGTTTGGCATCTATGTTCATATTTTATCCATATTTAAAAACATTATGCTTTTTCCTGGCATAAGTCAATTATCTGTCATAAAAAAGATGACTGTCCACCTGCCCTCTCCCCCTCCCCCCTACTTCTCTTTCTTCCCTATGCCCCCCACTCAGATCCACGAATCTCCATTGCAAAAATCTCAAGCTCAAGATCTGCACATGACAGGCTGGCTTCCTCATAAGATCCATTTATGATCCTTTTTACATTCACAATCTCTGAATTTATAAACTCAGCATTGTAAGCTAATTACTTCTAATACTCCTCATCCAAAATAATAAAAAAAAGAGAGATAAAAGGTGGGGATGGGGGGTGGAAAACACAAAATTATGCCTAGAAGCCATAATCTTGTTTTTCTTTTTAAAGTTTACTTATTTTGAGAGAGAGAGAGAGAGAGAGAGCGAGCAGGGGAGAGGCAGAGAGAGATGGAGAGAATCCCAAGAATTCATGTTGTCAGCTCAGAGCCCAACACAAGGCTGGAACCAGTTAGAATGAGATCATGACCTGAGTCAAAACTGAGAATTGGAGATTTCCTAGCCACCTAGGAGCACCCCTGCTCCCCGGCTTGTTTTTCTAACTGGTCATGAAATCATCTTAGTTATGCTTGTTAATAGACATTAATCACCCTGGCCATCAAAGAAACTCCATTTTCTACATCTTTTTTTTTTCAGTGACACAAATATTCTCTAAATAAATATATAGGTGGTCTATATAATTAGACCATTTGGGGAAAGATTTCTTCCTTGGGAATCAATATATCTTTAACATCCGAGTCCAAAGTTAATTGAGTTATTAGGTGTAATAGTGATATAGTAAGAGGGGCCACTGCCATTTCTACCCCTTGGTCTCTTGACTTATAATAAACATTTTTGGTAGTGTTTGTTTATTTTTGAAAGAGAAAGAGAGAGAGAGAGAGAGAGAGAGAGAGAGAGAGAGAGAGAGAACAGGGGAAGAGCAGTGAGATAGGGAGACACAGAATCAGAAGCAGGCTCCAGAATCTGAGCCACCAACACACAGCCTAAGGCAGGGCTCGAACCCACAAACCACGAGATCATGACCTGAGCTGAAGTTGGATGCTCAGCTGACTGAGACACCCACAAACCCTTCTTGACTTGTATATTCTGCTTTTATAAATATATATATTGGCATCATATATTGGCCACTGGTTCATTCATATATTACAACAGTCATAGGGTGTTTTCTCCCTAATAGCACCATAACTAAACATTTTATTGGCCATTTCACTATTCTTTCAAGCCATCTGTTTATCAAAAACAAAGAAAGAGGGGCGCCTGGGTGGCGCAGTCGGTTAAGCATCCGACTTCAGCCAGGTCACGATCTCGCGGTCCGGGAGTTCGAGCCCCGCGTCAGGCTCTGGGCTGATGGCTCAGAGCCTGGAGCCTGTTTCCAATTCTGTGTCTCCCTCTCTCTCTGCCCCTCCCCCGTTCATGCTCTGTCTCTCTCTGTCCCAAAAAAATAAATAAACGTTGGAAAAAAAATTTAAAAACAAAGAAAGAAACAACCAAACAAAAACCATGGCTATCAGCACGAATAGGCATGGCTTTCCTTAGGTATCTGTGCTGCGGTTCTCCTTTGGGGCTGTCCAAAGACTCCATACAGCATTCTCACCAGTGACACTTGGAGCAATGCTGGACCTGCAATGCCACAGTACCAAACGGTACATTTTCTTGTACCACAGACCACTGTTGAACTGTAACTACTGTTGAACTGTCAACTACTGTAATCACTGTTGAACTGTAACTACTTCTCTTGTACAAGGTCTCAGGAGCACTAGTGGTTTGCCAATCAATTTAGTAAGATTCCTAGTATAAGTTACAGAGCAAATGGGTCAAAGAAGCATACCTAAATATGGTATATATTGCCTACAAAATCCAAAAGGCCCACCAAGTATTGTACTTCTCTCCTAGTGGTAAGGAGCACAAAGTAAAGCATCTTAGCTTCTATTCAAAAAGAATATTATCCACCACTAAAACCCCAGGAAATCTATACCTGTATGTTTCTGGATATTTGTCATGATGCGTCTCCTGCACTTTAGTTCTAAGTCATGCATTTTACTTGGGCTTCTAGTGTATCTGATACCTCCTGTTCACCAGATCCCATGTCACCAGTGTCAGAATGTTATTTGTATAGAAGGCCAGTGTGATTTAATATAGGAAGTGTAAATGATTGAGGTCCTTGAAGACTAAGACACAGCAGCAGAACTGAACTATTCAGTTCTGGGGAATGAGAATTAAGTTGGACTTCTGTCATTGCTACAGTTTGATATCCTTTCCAACTGGCATGGAAAGAATGAATTTGCCAGATCCCAATTGCTGCTAGGTGCCAGAGACTTCCTAACTTATTAGCAAAAATGTCACCTCTCTGGCCTCAACTGTGATTACAGTCACCACCCGATTGCAAGATCCATTCACCAGACAGATTATAGAAAAGGCTGTGTGATAAAGGCATCATCTTTGTATCTCTTAAGGTTTTAAAGATACTGCAAATCCCTGAAAATTTCCAAGAATGTAGTATTGCTTTGGATTATGACATTGGTGTGGATGGACAGTGACAGAATTTTCCACTAAGTTCCTTCAGCAATAATGGCCCTCACTTCATGGGTCAGGGGGCCCAGGTGTAGATTATGCCATTTACCAAGTATGTTTAACTTTTCCTTCAAGGACTCAAACGTTAACTTCAGAAAAGTTTTGTGGAATTATTGGGCCTTCTATGAGATAAATTTGTGTTCAAACTTGATATGTTGGCTGCCCAAGGAGGAGGGACCACATTTAAAAAGAAATATCTCATAACCTCCCTTTTTTTTTGTTTTTTGTTTTTTTTAGTATGTCATCGGTTTCCTTGTACATAGTCACCCTGATAAATGGGCATAGTTCTCTTTAGGGCAGGCTGCGTAAATCATGCAAGAGTTGTAAGTTTCTTTCTTTTTCTTTCCTTCTTTTTTCTTTCCTTCTTTTTTCTTTCTTTCTTTCTTTCTTTCTTTCTTTCTTTCTTTCTTTCTTTCTTTCTTTCCTCTCTCTTTCTTATTTTAAGAGAAAGAAAGAGAGCATGAGTGAGAGAATCCCAAGTAGGCTTGCCCATTGTGGGCTCGATGCTCAATCCCACAAACTGCAAGATTATGACCTGAGTTGAAATCAAGAGCTGGTTGTTTAACCGACTGAGCCACACAGGTGCCCATGTAAGGCATTTTTTTTTTTTTTTTTTTGTGACAGATGGCCCAAGTGAGTGAGGGGCTGAGAGAGAGTGAGAAAGAGAGAGAGAGAGAAAGAGAGAGAGAGAGAAAGAGAGAGAGAGAGAGAGATGGGGCTCACCCGAGTCAGGGGTTTATGTTTACCTGAAAGGGGGCTCGAGCTCACTCAATGCAGGACTCAAACTCACAAACCAAACTATAAGATCAGGACTTGAGCCAAAGTCAGCACCTGAGCCAAAGTCAGATGCTTAACCAACTGAGCCACCCAGGCACCCTGTAAGGTTCTTTCATAAGAATACTGGTTCTCAAATTATATATATATAGCGTGAATCGGTATCACCTGGAGAGCTTTTTAAAAGACATATTTATGAGCCCCAAACTTGAATTTCTAACCTGGTAGCTCGGTAATACTTCCAAATGCATTTGATTTTTTGTTTTCTTTTGTTCTGTTTTTTTCAATGTTTTTGAACTTCACTTATTTATTTTTGAGAGAGAGACAGTGAGCAGGGGAGGGGCAGAGAGAGAGCGAGAGACAGAATCTCAAGCAGGCCCTGCATTGTCAGCACTGAGCCAGGTGTGGGGCTTGAAGTCACAAACCATGAGATTATGACCTGAGCTGAAACCAAGGGTTGGATGCTTACCAACTGAGCCACCCAGGTGTCCCCAAATGCATTTCCTTTTATAACAAGTTTCCAGGTGATACTGATGTTGCTGAACAAGGGACCATATTTTGATAACTACTTCTTAAGAAATTCAAAGTTGCCTTTGGTCATTGGGGTTCTGAGTGTATGAATTTCCTTAAATCTGAAACTGAGGGAAAGCTCTTGGCTTTTGACTTGAGGTTTCTAAGAAGAGAATAAATTGTGTTTTTATCCATCAGGACTTCAGTTTTCCCCTCTGTATAGCTAAATATACTTCAGTGCACCATCCATCCATTTTATTCCTGAAGACCAAGTTTTCAGTTAACCACATCAACAATCCCTGTGATTTAAAATATACGGCTTACCAGGATGTCTGGATGGCTCAGCTGGTAAAGTGTCTGGTTCTTGGTTTTGGCTCAGGTCATGATCTCACAGTTTTGTGAGTTTGATCCCTGCATTGGGCTCTGTGCTGGTGGCATGGAACCTGCTTGGGATTCTCTCTCTCACTCTCTCGCTGCCCCTCCCCCACTCATGCTGTCTCTGTCTCTCTCAAGATCAGTCAATAAACTTAAAATATATATATACTGCCTATTACTTTAAGGATTTAAGGATAGAGTACTACCTTGACATGTCTGTGGAAGAGAGACTTTATTTGATTTTGAGCAAATTTCTCCTATGTGTCCATACAAAGGCACTAAAGAAAAGAATATGCCTCTATAACAAATGTCCTTAGTTATATCTAATGTGCATCCCTTCACAATTTTAATAAAGCAAAGAAAGCTTTCTTGGTTTTCTTCATTTGTTCTTACTACAGAGGTATCAAGTTAGCTCTGAAATTCCCTAAAAAGCTCTGGGATTTAAATGTAGCAGTACATTGATGTTAAAACATACACTGTCTGTTAAAAAGACTCCAAAATTGGGGCATCTGGGTGGCTCAGTCAGTTGGGCAACCAACTTCGGCTCAGAGCATGATCTCACAGCTCATGAGTTTGAGCCCCGCATTGGGCTCTGTGCTGACAGCTTGGAGCATGGATTCTGCTTCAGATTCTTTGTCTCCCTCTCTGTGTCCCTCCCCTGCTCACACACTGTCTCTCTCTGTCTCTCTTAAAAATAAACTTAAAAAAATTAAAAAAGACTCCAAAATATATTTACGCACTTCATAGTGTGACCATATTAAGTTTGTGTTATTAAAAAATATGCTATATTTTTTCAAGTTGATATTTTCATTTAAAAATTATAAATTTCATTATTAATTTTAGAACATAACAGAAAATAAAACATTATGTAAGAGCCAATACTTCTTGGACTTAGGAGGGTTAATATTAAATCATAACTCAAACTTTAAAATTATATTATGAACAACAATAAAATATATTTCAGAAAATGAACAAGATGAATATATACTTTGTGGTCATAAAAACTGATTTGTGCTGAAGACATGATATAATATTTGCTTTTCAATAATAATTCCATGTAAAACACACTTGAAATTTCTTTTTTTTTTTTTTTGTTTCACATTTGGAATTTCTAAAGGGAGCCCTTTTACATCTGGAGTATTAAGCATTTTCAGAATTTTGAAAAAAGAATTGTAGTTTATCATGTTTTCATAAAAGTGTTGATAAAATAATTCTACAGAAATGTTTATGTAAATACACATTGTCAGCAAATGAGATTTCTAAAATTATCTTTAGGGTTCAAATTTGTGTAAGTTAAGGATTAATTGCCAAATAACCTTAAAAAGAGACCTTAAAAATCTAATAAGAAAGACTGTCTTTCTGTACCTATCTTCAAGATAAACCTTCAAACACTGAAAAGACATAACACCCGGGGGCTGTTTGACAGATAAGAAGAGCTACCAAGTGAGGGGACCATCACTTCAAAATAAGTTCCTAAAAAACAAAACTTTTAAAGGTGTAAGTCTACTTTTCTTAGAAGACACCGATCACTGGAATAGTTCACACAGTAAAAAATAAAGATAAAACTGAAGGTAACCAAATATATATCTAATGAAATTCATTTTGGTAAAAAAATGGAATGGAGCACATTAGACTCCCTAAATTACATTTGCCTCTTTGCAATCATTTCTGTATCAGATGGCACTAAACCTAGGTAACCTAATGTTTCCAAAACACTAGCTACTCATTACATGTAGCACTTGAAAACACAAAACCCATAATAGCCTAAAGCTCAAAGTGTTAAAACTAGACTTTCCAATTACCTCCATTTCCTCCAACACTTAAATCAATTTTGGAAGACAATTAGAGTGTCTAGAATGAACATATATATTTCTTTTCTTATTCTAGCAGTTTATATAATCACTTGTTTCTTCCTATCATTGCTACAATTTGGACGGCAGTATTGATCTGGTTTTCATTCAGTATGTTGAGGATTTATGAAACCCTATGTTATAGATTTTTACTTTTACCTGCAAGCACCATTTCCTCTTGTTTATTACCAACACCCACAATCTTTCACGAACTATCCCACTCTATCCTTGTTCTTCTACTGGAGACCTTGAAAAATAATGCTCACATTATCTGACCACTTAGTTGGACAAGGGACCATATGGACCAGTGGCCTTTTATCTGGGATTTTTTTTTTTTTCAGTTGGAAACTCTGGAAATGAGGTATTTGTGTCTGGCACCTACCTGCTGTCAGCCATCATGTCTGTAGGTGTAGAGAGGAAGCCTACCTAAGAAGGTGAAGACAGCACACAGAGGAGTAGAGTGTAGAGATGGAGAGGAAAGCATCTTTGTCTTGTTTGAATCCATGATTCCAATCATCCCTGACACCAAGAGCACTGGCCTTTTCTGAGGTTCTAAGTTAGAGTTGTATTTTACTTGCAACCAAGAAAACAGCCAGAAAGGCACAAAGTGTTGATGTTTTAATTTAGCACTACATTAGCTTCCTATTTCTGCTGTTACAAAGTAATACAAACTGAGTGGCTTAAAACAACACAAATCAACTCTCCCATAGATCTGAGGGTCAGAAGTGGGTAATTTGGTCTCACCTGGCTGAAAACAAGGTGTTGGCAGCCCTGCATTCCCTTCTGGAGGCTTTAGTAGAGATTTGTTTCGTGGCCTTTTCCAGCTTCTAGAATTCTTTGCCCTATTTTATCTTCAAAACCAACAATGACTGATCACATCTTTCTCACATTGCATCACTCTGACTCTTCTGCCTTCCACACTTAAGAACACTTTTGATTACATGGTGCAACTCTGATAATCCAGGATAATCCCCCATCTCAACATTACTTGCTTATCAACTTTAATTTCATTTGCTACCATAATTAGCCTTTGCATGTAATATAAGATATTCACAGGTTTCAGAGGTTCAGAAATTAGGGTGTGGACATCTTTTGGAGGCCATTAGTCTACTTATCATAAGTATCAAACTTCAAAACAATAGAGAGAAAGAAATACAAAAAAATTATTTATATAAATTTATTCTTTTCCTCACTATAAGTATTTTAAGAGAAACCAGAAACAGGTTGAATGTGTTCTTATGAAAAATAATTGTGCAAATTCACATTAGCCACTACTTTTATAAAAAAAGGTTTAGGTACTTCCCCTCCCCCCCATATTCCTATGAATTTTTGCCAGTGATATTTGTTTTCTATTATATAATATGGAAAGTGTATAAGTATAAAATGCTGATTAAAAATGTCAGGCATGGAAGAAATGCTAGATATTTTTTATTCCTGCCACTCACTCAATGCTTGATTCCCTTTTAAGACATCCATCCATATTATTCTATATGTGAATACTTCCAGTGATGGACAACTCATTATTAGTGAGTTTAATGAATATCCAAACCTGTGGGCATTGAAGAATGTCCTCATGACACTGATTCTGGGGCTCTTCATGGTTTGCAATCTTTGCTGATGAAGAAAGGAATTTCTGCATTTGATGCTTGCATCCAATTTCCCACTGACACAGCAGACTGCAGCCCTTGGGAGCCAGTGAGAAACATGGGCTCACTGAGAGGTTGTGGGATCGCCAGCTCTGGCCCTATAATTCCTTGCTCTGGTAGAAGAGGGGAATGTAGAGGAGTTCAGGAATAGGTGTTCTTTCCCTGCAGTACCCGCAGCTTGAATTAGTAACACCGTGTCTCACAAGGAAGTATAGGCATTCTCTTACCCTATTGTACCATGTGAAACAACACAGCTGACAATACATATTTGAAAAGGTCAAGGGTATATTTCTTCTAGCGATTAATTTTGTTTCTGAGTCAGAACTTGTACAGTTAACAAAGAAAATGCACACTTTCTTTCATAGTGATCATAATTATGAACAGTCAATATGTAAGATCTAAAGAATTAGCACACAATTTTCCATTGTATTATGTCAGTAGGAAGGACATAAAGGCTTTGTTATTTTTATTTACTTAAACTTTTTTGAGAGAGAGAGTCAGGGAGTGCCTGGGGGTGGGGTAGAGGGAGGGGGGGGGGAGAGAGAGAGAATCTCAAGCAGGTTCCACACCCCGTGCAGAGCCCTATGAGGAACTTAGTCTCTCAAACCATGAGATCATGACCTTAGCTGAAATCAACAGTCTGATGCTTAGCCAACTGAGCCACCCAGGCTCCCCAAGTTTTGTTATTTTTAAAATGATGTATTGCTATAGATTCTAGAATATTCATGAGTGCTTTTCTATATGACCAGGAACCCCAAATGCTATAAAAACATGTACAGTGAAATAGAAACCACTGCTTTTGAGATGATACAACATAAAATAAGAAATATCATCACCACCATTTCAGACACTTGAATGTGTTTACCAGAACCCCAATGAAACAAAAAAAGCTAACTCTAATACTGATATTTAAGAGACAATCTCAGGGAATACACCTTGATTTAGGAACACCAAACTCTGGATCTTAGTGCTGAATTGGCCATTTAAGTCCAGTGAATTTTATAATGTAAGTAGTAGGTTTTGCAACTCAGACTAGGTGATTATCAAGGCTTCTTTTTTCTCATCTTTCTCACTGCTTGCCTATTGAATATCTACCTATTTATTGCATGCCTTTATTCTTGCACACACACACACACACACACACACACACACACACCACAGTAACCCTTATTTTTAAAAAATAAGGGTTAATAAGGGGCGCCTGGGTGGCTCAGTCGGTTGGGCTACCCAACTTCGGCTCAGGTCATGATCTCATGATTTGTGAGTTTGAGCCCCGTGTCGGGCTCTGTGCAGACAGCTCAAAGCCTGGAGCCTGCTTCTGATTCTGTGTCTCCCTCCCTCTCTGCCCCTCCCCCACTCATGCTCTGTCACTCTCTGTCTCAGAAATAAACATTAAAATAAATTAAAAAAATAAAATCAGTGTTAATAAAATTTAAGGTGGGTTTCTTAAACTTTGCAGTATTGATATTTTGAGCCAGATAATTCTTTGCTGGGAGTAGGGATTCTGTGCACTGTGGGATGCTTAGCTGCTTCTCTGGCATCTACCCACTAGATTCAAGTGCCAATCCTTGGCCTGTTGGGACAACCAAAAACATCTCCAGATATTGCCAAATGTTACCCAAGGAACAAAATCTATCACCAACTGAAAAATAATGTTTGTAAAAGATTTTGCTATAAAAAAAAAAAAGAAATAGTCTGACGCAGACAAAATAAAGCATCCTAAATCTCATGATTCCTTGTATTTTAATGACACAGGATTTTCTTTAATAGTTTCAGTGAACAGCTGAACTTACTGTCCTTTTTATTCTGGGTTATGCATTTTTTTTCTTGACTGAACCTAGGAGTGTGACCAAATCGTAGATTGTTTCATCACTTTTAAAAATACCTAATTACCAATTATTTAATCACTTCTGATACCCGAATAGCTATCCCTTTTCTTTCCATATAGCTCTAGAGAAATATATGTATATATTAATCATTTTTTAAAAAAATAATTACATAACATTTACTGCATATATATTATGGGCCAGGAAATATGCTAAGTAGTTTGCATGTGAGGTTCCATTTAAGCTTCTCCATAGCCCTGTTTGTTAGATCTTATTTCCTCTAATTTGGAATGCAGCTGAACCCCTGGAATGAATTATTTTTGATAAAGTTTCACAACTTGTTAATGCCAGGACAAAGATTTGTGCCAAAGCTGGTCCATTTTAGAGTTGGCTGCACTTCTGCCTTGAATTGTAGTGACTGTACACATGTGTTCCTCCAGCTCCACAATGGGTCTTTTCGATCAGTTCTCTCGCCTCTCTCATCACCCCCGCATCTTGCATACAGGCCCCACTGAACTCAACTAATTTCTGCTTAGCCAGGAATTACTTTGCCTCTTTTGCCCTCCAGGCCTCAGAAATAATATTTTTCACTCCACCCTCTTCACATTTCCCCACCAGAGTTAAGAGACAAAACTCGATGGATTTTGACAGCACAGCTTGGTTACGTTGTAATTTTAATTTTGCGGTGCTCCCTACTGGTTGGCCTTTCTCTTCCATGCTACAATTCTTGCTGTTTTTAATAAACTCACCTTGGTCTGCTGCTCATTTTAATCAGCACATATGGAAAACAACAGGATTCTTATTTTTTAAAATCTAGTCATCTTGAAGAAAATTTAAGTAACCCGTGCTAAAGCTATCGGTTGGAAACGTTGAGACCCTTGGGGGAAATGTGCTGTAAGGTGAGCGTGATAATGCTGCAGTGCTAAAATAATGAACAAAGATCTCATGTAGTACCAAAGTGATCTGAGCAGTACCCTGTAGCTTCAGAATTCTGAACATGTTTAAGTAAAAAAAAAATATCTTGCTAGGAAGGGAAAAGTATAAATCAATGTACCGGTGGCAATAAAATAATACCTAACTGAAAGTGACTTGGACAATGAAAACATCTGAAATATCTCAAGATAAGAAGTTCAGAGGTGGGCAGAAGCAGGATTGGCACACAGGCTGTATGATGTCCCCAAGGACTATGGCTCTTTGAATATTTCTTCTTTGCCTTCAATGTCTTGGTTGAATCCTCTTCTACAATTTTAAGATGGTGACAGCAATTTCAAATATCACCACTTCCAAGCATCATATAACTCATAAAACAGTGTCCCAAAGCAGTAAATGATACCCTCAGAGGTCCCCAGTTTTTATCATAGAGGAAAATGAGGGTTTTCAGAAACTCTGTAAGAGTGCCCTTTTATAGCCTATTGGTTAGGCACACACTATAAACCAATCTCTGATAACAGGGAATTATATTACTATAAGTGATTACATAATTGGCGTATTTATGAATCAACTCCTGTTATTTACTTCCTGGAGAACATTATCACTACATAACTAACAAAACTGGGGTCCTGTTAGCAAAGCAGAAAAGAGAAAAATGGCTGTTGTTAGTCAATTACATTTTCCATATTTAGTAAATTTAACTAACTTAAGCCTAAAGTGTTTAGGCATTAAATATGTAAGCATTAAGATATAACTTTGGCCCGCAAATAGCCCTTTGAATTTGCTCTACTTCCATAATACAGGCTTAAAGAAGTTCGGGGATATAGACCATGAAGTAGAGTATCTTGGGATAATAAAATGATTGCTTTCCCAAAAAGAAAAGATTGTTTTCTCAATCCTCAAAATAATAAACACAGAGATACAACTTCACAGACCATCAGAAAATAAATAAATAAAGGAATGCTCTGCGGAATTGGCTTCTAATTATAATCAGGAAGTGGATTGCTCTGCCCCCTCCCAAACTGGACTGAATCATAACATTGAGCAATGGAGTCCAGGGCATGAGCTTTTTTTTGTTTTTGTTTTGTTTTTTGTTTTTTGTTTGTTTGTTTGTTTTTGAGCCTTAGCTTCCCAGATAATACTAAAGCAAACTATGTTTGGAAAACACTGCTCTAGAGTAAAGGCCCTTTGAGTTACTTTGGATTTGAAAATCCTAGTATGATAGGAAATGATGGCATTTTATGTGGTCTAAACAATGGAGCCCTAGACAATGGAGACTTAACATTTTCTCCTCCTTCATTCTTCTTTCTTTTATTCATCTCTCATCAACATCCTGTTGCACAGCAAACCTCCACAATAATTCCTTATGCTGCCCTGATCCTTTACCTCCTTTCATATCTGACTCTCACTTTGAATTGCCCATACCAGTTTCTTAACAATTGCCCTTGCATCTTGATAGGGAGCAAAGTCATAGCCAAACCAGCACTCGTAACTCCTTCACATGGTATAAAAAGAAAAATCCAGGACAGATTGATGATAGGTAAGGATTTGCTTCTTCCTTTGAGCTTATCTCACAGTAATTAATATTGGAGTCAACAAGTATGATGGATTTGAAATCAGTTTTTTTTTTTTTTAAGTAGGCTTCACACCCAATGTGAGGCTTGAACTCACGACGCTGAGATCAAGAGTTGCAGGCTCTACCTACTGAGCCAGCCAGGTGCCCCAAAATGAGCTCTTGTATGAGGTCAGAATTTGTGAAATTCCTATATCATTTATATAAGCATTTCACTGAAAGTAAGATTTGATATTTATTATTTATTTGATTCTAAAATGTGCATGTCCTACATGCAGTTTTAAAAATATTTTGAAGACATCAGAACAAATAGCTCTTATCCATTGAATAGTAACTTTCTAAGCCAGAGAGGCAGCATCATACGTTTACCATGATCAGGACTATTGGGATCTAGGTTTAAATCCCAACTGTTTACCATCTACTTAACCACAGTTAATTAACCTCTCTGACTGTATTTTCAAAGGTGTGAAGTGGGTACATCACCTCTTTTTCAACATTGTTATGGATATTAAATAAGAGTTTACATTAGAACACTATACACATTATTACCTAATTAGTCTTATTTTTAGAGACAAAGAGGTGGTAGTTTATATAGAACTATAGATGTATGCTATTCTTTCGTATAGATACATTAACTGTTTTAAGGGAAATAATGTGAACAAAGCTCCTCAAATAGGTAAATATCAGTTTTAAATTGACAAGGAATAAAATGAGTTTGAAATCTTATACCATCTGTGTGTGATATTTGTCATCAAATATATGGGTTTATAAGGAGACAATTATTATTATTCTTTTCTCCCAGGAATCAGGTTATTTGGTGCATTTGAATCTTGTGCCCATTGACTTCCAGCTTTCATTCATTAACCCACACAATGAAACTGACCCAGGATTTAACTCAAGCATAGATGAATAATATAATCCCATGCAATTATATTTACTAAACAAAAATGTTTCACAGTTTAGACCCACTACCATGCTTATTAAAGTAAGGGTAGGGGCGCCTGGGTGGCGCAGTCGGTTAAGCGTCCGACTTCAGCCAGGTCACGATCTCGCGGTCCGTGAGTTCGAGCCCCGTGTCGGGCTCTGGGCTGATGGCTCAGAGCCTGGAGCCTGTTTCCGATTCTGTGTCTCCCTCTCTCTCTGCCCCTCCCCCGTTCATGCTCTGTCTCTCTCTGTCCCCAAAATAAATAAAGGTTAAAAAAAAAATTAAAAAAAATAAAGTAAGGGTATATATCCATATCTATGTAAATTTAATATAAATTGACGCAGTTACTATTTAATTATGGTTAATTAATTGTGAGGTAATTAATATCACTTTAACAAATAAATGTCAAGATAAAAGGTAAATATAACTTAAAGAGTAAGAAAGTGTGATAAACTTTTGATTAGATTGTATCATGAGCCAGTATTTACCCTAATTTCAGTTCATCCAATATTGTCCCAAGGATAGTTTTTTTCTCTTCTCTCCAGTAAAACTGGTCGATGTAGTTTTTTCATATTTTAACATACAGAAGTTTAAATATTGCTATTATATATTTTTTTCCTTAACCAGATGTTACCTTTAGACAAAAGTATAATGTTTGTGGTTTTATTTCTGTATCTTTTTGCAAACTCATACACATTTAGTCTAATATGAGAATATATGTGCCTTCTTAGAGAGCTGAAGAGAGCTCCAGCCTAGCCCTGTGGCATCTGTGAAGGAGGGAGGTCGATGAGCGTTGGATTAGAAGTAATGAGGGATGTGTTCTGGGGAGGTAGGAAGATGTGATTTTCAGCCCCAAACCCTATGCCCTCTTTTTCCTCACAGCAACAGCAGCACAGGAGCCTCTCAGCTTTGGGCTCACAGCAGTATGTGATGTATTTTCTGTTTTAGATTTTAGAAGAGGAGGAGATGATAGAAGTTTCCTTCTCCAACCGGAAAATCTATTCTTAGAGTCTCCTTGCAGCAACGATCATTTGGGCATCATCTCTCTGTCTGTGATGATTAGTAACACTCTCTTCAGTTTGTTTGACTTGAAGATGGAGTGAAATGCCCTCGTCTGCTGGTTACAGTTCTGAGAAGACCCCAGGTACTTTGGGTGATAAACTGGCCAAGTCCCTAAGCTCACAGCCTTTCCAGACACTGAGAGAGAAGCATTGCCAGTGCTTGCCAGTTCTTCCTCATCAGAGTCGCTCCTTCCAGCTTATCTGCCACAACTCATGAGTCTGGGAAGCCTGTGTTTTGCCATGTCTAGAATCCTCATTGACACCAACACATCTATCCCACATTCTGGGTTTCCCTTGGTCCTTATAAATATATCCCTTCGATTAGGGACTTGGGAAATGGAATCTAGCTTCCAAAAGGTGTCATGGTCATTTATAACATTATACACTGCTGCTTGCTTCTGCAAAGCCCTGGCTAATTTCCAAGTTAACCCAACAGTGTCTTACAAGAAGACTTAGGCAAAGAGGTCATATTCTTCTCAGGATTCTGTCTGATAATATACAGTTTCAGATTTTTCTGGTAAAATAATATAAACTTGATTGGCTGTCATGGCCCACTGAAACCATTAAAGTCCACAGAGAATTTTGGTTTCTTCCCATCGGATGTAACAATCGGATAAGTCACTTCTCATAAAACTGCTCTCAAATCAAAGAGCAGTCTTAAAAACTAACAGATTCTTTTTCACCCTCCCCTAAGTCTATAATGTCTCTGGAAAACAAAATGTGAAACACAAAACTTCATGTTGGCACTGCTCCTAGATCCTCTTTTGATCATACTACATATCCTAACAACAATGGCATACCCTTCTAGATCCCTTTTGTCTACTTACCACATCTGTCCTGTACGTCCCTGCTATGGCCCCCACAGGAATATCAATGGATACTTAATATCACACAGCAAACTTACAATAAGTTTTGAAAGGTTTTGTAGGGTGGCATAGACCAAAATTTCATCAAACAACTCTGCAAGATATTAGGTGTTCCTTTAAAATGATGGAGATTACCATTACTATAACTTCTCTATTGATATCCCCCCTAGACTTATAAATCAAATCTTTCATATTATGCCAAGACCCTATTTATCCAACTGTAAAATTCCAATGTGTAAAACCAAAATACTCAGGAAAAAACATATTCTGTGCACCAAGTAACTGAAAAGGCCCTATTGTAGATGATATTGTCTTCTAAAGAAGAGATTTTGTTCGACTCTCTTAGAAAGAGAGAGAAAACTTATTGCTAATGCCGATCAGGCAATTGGATGAGGGCTGAGCTACAATTTGGGTAAGGCTTAGTTACACTCTAGTTTGTCACCCATACTTCAGCATGATTCTGCAAGGTTTTCATTGAGAGGCCAGTGTGTCTTGGTACTTAGATCTAAATGATTGAGAGACAGTCATTTCTGCTCTTCAGAGATTTTAGTATTAATCTAGGTTAGTATTAATGCAGGTTTTTGCCTCATTCAACTTCAAAACTTGCACATGCCATGAGGGAAAATCTGGCCCCACATGTCAAAGTTCATCATTCCATTCCTGTGCAAATGCTTTAGCATCTCTGTTGGGTTCTTGTGCCCCACAGAAGGTCCAAGGCTAAAATCTAAGCCTTTTAGCTGTAAGGGCCTTTTAGCTGGGTAGAAAAGTAGCAAGTAACAATAGGACCCTCATTGACAATTAGACCTTCACTCTCTGACATTCAATTCATATCTGTTTTATTTTCTGACCCCTGTCCTTGGTAGTTTTTTGTTTCCTGAATCCCTTGAGATGTGGAAGATTGCATGCTGCTTTACAGAAGCTTTCAATCCAGCTGCCAACAACATATGCAGCCAGATTTCAGCAAATATCATGTAGGGAAAATCACCACATTTTTGAGGATTATCAAATTTCCAATCTTGTCACTGCAGCCCTACACAATCAGTACAAGATTTGCTGGGAACTCTCTGTGCCAGCAGGGAGCTCTGCCTGTGCCAAACCTCAATCCTTAGGCTACACTAATAATGAAGAATCCCCTGGCTGAAAATGTCTGCAATCCTCACCTCATTTCTGAGAAGCATTGGCTGGAAGTTCATCCAATCTAATCCTATTTGCATGCGTACTTATCTGATAACTTTAATTATATGATTTTAATGTTTTACCTAGCTTTCCCAGCTGTCTTTAGTGGGAGTATGATTCTGTTGCCTACTACCTTCACTCAGGAGCAGAAATCTTACCAATGAGTTAAATGAGACAGGTGGATTGTCATCAATCTTAATCTCTATAGTATTTGACACCATCTAGAAACCTGCTTTGCTCCAGTGATGCCTGTATTTCTTCAAATTCCTTTTTTCACCCTTATGATTAATTCTCTACTTATCTTTGTCAAGGAGCAGGAGAAATTGCTACCCTAAAATATGCCTGCAGGAGTCCAGGGCATACCACCCCCAAATATGCTTCTTTGGTATAATAATTATTTTGAGCTGTAGGTGCTTGAATAAGAGCAAATGCATTGACAGCCTTTTTCTGAACTTCCCTTATCTACCTAAAGTCAGATCCAAGGAACTCAATTGTCATAAATCCCTTCCCAGGGCATTTCATCACATGAGAGGTGACTGAAAGTCAACATCACACCAAAACTTTGTCACAAGCTATCACACTCCCATCTATTTTTCTACAAGGCCCATTCATTTTTCCTAAACAAAACAAAACAAAACAAAACAAAACAAAACAAAAACTTTTATTCTCTGGCAGTAGGCCTACATTTCCACTTCCCTTTCCATATTAAGATGGTATTCAAGTCTTAATTCTAAGGCATCTCAGGACGTCACTCATTTTTCCCTGGGTATCTCCCACGTATACATGCGGTATACATGTTAATAAATTTATTTTCTCTATTTTAATCTATCTTTTTATCACAGGAGTCTCAGCTAATAACTCAGAAAAGTAGAGGGAAAATTATCCCCCTCTGAACTCTCCAATGAAGGTTTCTATCCTTCACCCCTCTAATTCTTCCTTCATACACTTTATCCTTAGAGACTTCAGTTTGTGCCATGGCTTCATTGCACTTGTGAATGTTTATGACACTAAATCTACATGTTCCATCCACATATCTCTTTTTGGGTATCTTGATTTTACTGAAAATGTATATTTCTAAACTCAACTCATCTTTCATCTTAAATTTAATCCATTTCCTGAATCCTCTATGTCAGTGAGTATCATCTCCAGAATAGTACTTTGTCATACCCCTACTTACTTCTAGCCTTCAGTTATTCAGGATCCCACTCAAAGTTGTTAATATTGTGATTCACTGGACAAACAAATATTAGTGAACAATGTAAATGTGTTACATGTCACTTCAAATAATCAAAATTAAACTAGAAAGGAGTGTATATATATATATATATGTATATATATATATATATATATACACCCTTTATAAGGATAAGGTTTCTAAATTATGGCACTTATTTATTTTTCATTTTGGAATCTGGATCTCTATATGGCCCAGGCCCAGGCCATGGGATCCATAGGAACTTCTCTGTATTTATATGGAATGTATCTCTTGCTTCTCTCACACATCTTATAAAGAAGTCCAAGGTAATTTTCTAAATATTTATTACCATAAATATATGTTCTAGAGGAAGACATGTCTAGTAGAGAGGAGGAAGTATTAAGAATTTTGCAAACTAACATAATGAATTACAGATTGGGGGTGTTGACATAATAATAAAATAGCATGAAAATGTATACTGATATTTTTGTCATGCAAAAACTTCTGAAGGTTCCTATTCTTGAAAAGGATAGACATATATTAACAACATCAATAGGCTCAAACCAGTGCCTACAACTGACTTAAATTTGGGGGAGCAAATGAAACAGAGTCATCAATATTTATTAATCTACCATTAATCTACAAGATGCCTCAGTCTTTTCCACTTATAAAACTAAAAAACAATATATAAAATATGTGACAGGAATAATCTCACATGCATTTTTGAAATCTTTGTGGAAGTACAAATTCTTAATATATCTCCAGACATGCAGCACTTTAATTTATTATTTCTGTAGTAAATTGGACCTCTAAAATTTTCCATTTAGACCATCCTATGAGCATAGGACTTCTACCACAGGGTGGAAGCTAACATAGGATTTGGTCACTTGAATTCCAAAGTAATGGCAAGAGCTGAAGAAATAATCACAGTATTTTAAAAGTGAACTGCTCCCAACACAAAGTGAGTTTTGTTAGAATATCTTTTATTATCTGGTGCCCATAAACTCCCACTCAGATTGGCAGTTCAAAGTGGTAGTTTAGCGTTCATAGGAACTAATGTTAGCTCAGAGTCAGCATTTAATCCTCTTTGAAAAGTTTGGCTATTTTTCTCCATTGTTCAACTGTATACATTAAATATTGTTATAATAATTATTTAGGAGAAAGAAGGTTCCGAAACACGTCGTGATGAAAAGTCAGTCCTTTGAATCATTCTGCCTGGATATGAATTCAAATTTCATCATCTTCTAATAATATAATATGACCTTGTCTAAGTAAACTAACCTCTTTCAGCTTGAGTTACCTTGTCAATATAGTGAATATGTCAATATCACCTGACCAACAGATTTTTTCAATTAATTGAAATGATCTATAGGGGCACCAGGGTGGCTCAGTTGGTTAAGCAGCTGACTCAATTTTGGCTCAGGTTATGATCTCATGGTTTGTGAGATGGAACCTTGCTTTGCGCTCTGTGCTGATAGCATGGAGCCGGCTAGGGATTCTCTCTTTCTCCCTCTCTCAATGCCCCTCCTCCGCTCATGCATGCATGTGCTCAGGCTTGCTCTCTCTCTCTCTCTCTTTCTCTCTCAAAATAAATAAACTTAAAAAATGATCTGTACAGTTAACATACTATGTGACACAGAATAAAGACTCAATACATGCCAGCAGTAATAGTAATGGTCATTAATAATAATATGAAAATGTGATATCGACACTGAGTCTTAGTTAAAAGATTCCCCCTTCGGGGCGCCTGGGTGGCGCAGTCGGTTAAGCGTCCGACTTCAGCCAGGTCACGATCTCGCGGTCCGTGAGTTCGAGCCCCGCATCGGGCTCTGGGCTGGCGGCTCAGAGCCTGGAGCCTGTTTCTGATTCTGTGTCTCCCTCTCTCTCTGCCCCTCCCCCGTTCATGCTCTGTCTCTCTCTGTCCCAAAAATAAATAAACGTTGGGAAAAAAAATTTAATAATAAAAAAAAAAGATCCCCCCTTCATGTATGCATTCCATTGACATCATCCACTTTCATCAAAAAGCTAATCCCCCTTCTTTGCTAATCTCTTTGTCTTCACATCTTTTATTATAAATAATCAAGCAGTTTCATTTTCTACTTTTGGAAATGGTTTTTTTATGGAAGAGGACAATTGAACTGCAATTCTTTTAAACACATGTTTCTCTATTGTGAATGAAAGAATATATTTAGTGTGCAGTTCTTCTGGGTCAAAGATGGAGCTATTTCTTCTTCATCTAAATTTAACATTTTTGGTCCAATCTGTCTCTTCTCAGCCCCCACAACCAAAGTGTAATTTTGTCTTTCATTATAGGCATTGTTAACAATTTCATTTGATCCCAACATTGTATTTATCTTGGATTTTGCTCTACCTCTAAAATGTAGTGGGCTAATTTTAGGACTGTACTGAAGGGTTGAAATGTGTTATTTCTAAATTTCCTCTTGCAGCAAATTTTCATGAATAATAGAATTTAGTATTCCTTCTCCATTATCTGGTTATAACCACTATTACAATACGGTATTCTTAGAAAAGTCTTTACATTTTAAAATCTGTTATATAAAGTCTCCAAAAAGTGATATAAATACACACTGTTCCAAGTTACTAACTGAAATCTACCTGAGATGACCTAGTTTTGTCATATTCTTAGTTTTAAAAAGGTAATATCTATAAATTTTGATCTTATGTAGAAATTACTATAATATTCACCTACGTATGGACATTCTACTCTAAATATACTTCCAAATGGTCTTGTGAATGCTACACATACACGTAGGATTGTGTAAGCCGCACATCTTTCTGTGTAGAGGGAAATGCCTCTTTTCTCTCCATTTTCTCTTTTCCCATTCTTTTGGTCAACATCTCATATATTTAAACCTATAATCAGAGAATATTCTGCTGCCAACACATCTGCGAGGAACAGTTGAAACATGCAAGAACTATCCAAATTCAAATGCAATTCAAAAGCAAGTCAAGGGGACTACTCAGAATGTGAACATGAGTCATTAGAAAAACATAAAAGCCTTAATTTAGGCAATTATTCATTATTAGGTATCTATAAAAATAATATTTAAGATAACAATCCCAATAATTTTTCAAAAATAGTACTGTGGCAAACACGTACAGATGCTTATATTGCACTGACATTGCAGTTTGGTGGAGGAAAGGATGGCTACCTTACTTACATCATATACAAATACACACATGTGCACACACACACACACACACACAATGACTGCATGACACCAATTGTTTATGCTTAAAAAGCAAAACTTTAAAACTTTTTTTGTGGGGTCCAACAAGGGGATTGAACTACTACTCTGAGATCAAGACCCGAGCTGAGATAAAGAGTCAGACACTAAACTAACTCAGCCATACAAGCACCCCCAAACTTTAAAACTTCTACCACACAATATAGAGTAATATGTTTATCATATTGAAGTATCTTAGAATTTCTTAAGATAGTGCGACATAAAGGAAAATATCTTACATACAAGTACATTTGAAATGGAATACTTCTATATATCAAAAGTCATCCTGCAGGGGCACATGGGTGGCTCAGTCAGTTGAGTGTCCACCTCTTGATTTTGGCTCAGGTCATGATCTCACAGTTGTGAGATCAAGTCCCACATCAGGCTCCATGCTGGGCGTAGAGCCTACTTAAGATTCTCTCTCTCTCCCTCTCCCTCTGCCCCTTCCTGCTCACACTCCCTGTCTCAAAAAAAAAGTCATCCTACAATGCAAATAGAAGATATTTTCAATATGGAAACTTTTTTTAATGTTTATTTAATTTGAGAGAGAGAGAGAGTGAGAGGGAGGGAGAGAACAAGCAAGCTGGAGAGAGGCACAAAGAGAGGGAGAGAGATAATCCCAAGCAGACTCCTGCAGATCATGATGCTGGGCTCGAACTCACAAAAAATGAGATCATGACCTGAGCCTAAATCCAAAGTTGGACACTTAATGAACTGACCCACTCAGGTCCCCTTAAATATGGAAACTTCTAAAGATAAGAAACTAAAATATATAAACTTCCCTACACATTAAAATGTACAATAAAGCCACAATATGCAATTCATAATGAATTTGAGAAATGAAGTAGTAAAAAATCATAAAATGTTGCTGAACCTTACTAGAAATAAGAAAGATGCATATTAATACCACAACAAAGTACCACAACATACTTACTACTTGACTTCTGCAAATAGTAATGAAGCTTAAATGTTTAATTATCGTTCCTTTCTTTTAAAATCTAATTTGTGCTCAGCTTACCATCCAGCAAACTATCTAGATACATTTGTTTATTTGTTTTAGTCACTGCGTTGAGCCTACTCCTGAAGGATATAAACTTATATGATTGTGATCAGAAAAAATACTCTTGATATCAGCTCAGGTCCTAATCTCTCAGTTTGTGAGATCAAGTGCTGCATTGGGCTCTGCACTGAAAGCACAGAATCTGCTTGGGATTCTCTCTCTCCCACACTCTCTCTCCCTAGCCTGTTCATACTCTCTCTCAAAATAAATAAATAAATATTAAAAAAAGAAAAGAAAAATTACTCACTGCAAAGTTCATGAAATTTTTCAAGATTCATTATCTGATCCATTAAACAGTCTTTCTTGGTTAATCATCTATGTACACTTTAAAATAATGTATGTTTTGTAGTGGTTGTGAATATTGTATTATAAAAATGATTTAGGTCAATTTGGTCAATAGTCTTCAAATCTACGTCCTTGTTTGTTTATTTATTTGGCATTCAAATACTTTAATGCACATTATTATGTTCATATTTTAGAATATGAAATCAATACAATGTTTTGCAGTTTATTAAGAACATTTTAATTTATAGGTTTCAAATAACTCAGTTTACCTACAAATGAGAGAGAATAAGGAGGTGGAAGTAAGCTTTTGTCCTCTGGGTTCACTCATGCAGCTACATATCATTAGTCTATAGGCTTAGGGCTGGGCCCAGCTGCATTTATTTATTCTTGGTCTAGTAGTTTCAGAAATTACTGAGAGAGTGATATTAAAGTCTCCAGCTGTGACTATAAATTAGTCTATTTCTCCATTTAGATTTATCAAATTTTGTCTATTTTTAAAGGTCTGATATTATGTACAAATGTATTTAAGACTATTATATTTTTCTGGTGAATCAAATCTTTGCCATTATGAAACGACCTTCTTTGTCTCTGATAATACTCTTTACAGCCACATCAGCTTTCTTCTGCTTTCTCTTCGCATGATGTTTTCCCCATACTTTTAGCATTTTTGTTTCGAGACATAATAAAATTAGGTTTGCTCTTTTATTCAGCCTGACAACCTTTGTCTTTTTTTTCTTTCTTGGAGTACTTAATACATTTACACTTATGTAACCACAATATAATGGTTTTTTGTTGTTCCATTTCTTTTTAAATCCATTTTTTCCTTACAATTATTTCCTTTGAATTATTTAAATATATTTATCATTCTATTTAGATTTGTTTCTATTTTTCTATCCCAACCTTTGGCCAAAGACATTTTAACCATTGACCATAAAATTAGGTATATCCCCATTGAGACTATGTCTACTCTTTCCTTTCCACCTGCACAGCTTCCACTTCTTTTCCACCTGAGCAATAAATTTCAGCTACTTCAGCAGCCCACATCTCCAACCTCTTCAGTTTACATGTCACCTTCCTCAAGCAAAAGGTTGGGATGTCAGGGTGGTTTGCATTATTTGTTTTCCTTTTCTTAAGGCCAAAGTCTTAAAAAGAATTTTTTTTAAGTTTATTTATTGAGAGAGAGAAAGAGAGAGAGAGAGAGAGAGAGAGAGAAGTGAGAGGAATAGAGAGAGAGAGGGACAGAGCCAGATACAGGGCTGGACCCCACACATGATCTGAGCCAAAACCAAGAGTCAGACACTAACCAACTGAGTTACGTAGGCACTCCAAAGACTTTTGTTTATAGAGTTTTTTTAAGTTTATTTATTTATTTTGCGAGACAGAGAGACACAGAGAGAGAGAGGGAGAATCCCAAGAAGGGTCCACACTGCCAACACAGAGCCCGATGCAGGGCTCAAACTTGTGAACTGTGAGATCATGCCCTGAGCCAAAATGAAGAGTTGGACGCTTACCAGACTGAGAGACTCAGGCACTCCAGGACCAAAGACTTTCACTTCTCTTTATATGATTGCTTGAAAACAATTAAACCATGTATTTTGTCCAGTTTCATGGACAGATGTTTATAGCAACAGGGCAAGTCAAGTACAAGTTACTATGTTATGGCTGGAAGAAAAACGTTCTAGAACCTACTTTTAGAAGGATATTAATTATCAGTAGAAGAGGTTCTGACCCTACCCTGAAACCCAGATATTCACTGTAATTATTCCAAGGGTGGGTTTGACAGGGGGGGTGGGTGGTGGGGAGGAGGCCTGCCAGTTTCCATACAAACTTTTTTTTTTTTTTTTTTTTTTTTGCACCAAAGATACTCCTATCCCGTGGAGTATGTGCTACTGTTTGGTAAAAATCAGATGGCAGGGGCGCCTGGGTGGCTCAGTCAGTTAAGCTTCCAACTTCAGCTCAGGTCATGATCTCACCATTAGTGAGTTTGAGCCCCGCGTTAGGCTCTGTGCTGACAGCTCGGAGCCTGGCTCCTGCTTCGGATTCTGTCTTCCTCTCTGTGTCCCTTCCCCACTTGTGCTCTGTCTCTCTCTGTCTCTCAAAAACAAATAAAAACATTAAAAAAAAAAAGAACGTGGTGGGATATCTTTCATCACAACTAAGATTTTCTGCAGAAACCTTTTTTTTTTTTTTTTTTTTTTTTTTTTTTTTTTTTTTTGCTTTCAGGTCACACTGAAGAGTACACAGTCCTTAAGTAATCCAGTAAAGGGATCATGAGAGGATGCCCATATATAGGAAATGTCACTGAAACCAAAGGACACCCATAAATTCTGTGTCTCCTCCTATAGGATGGGAGGTATAAGTGTAGCATCCTGTCTGTCATTTTAATTGAATATGTACTTTATTTAACTTTAACATAATCAATATTCTTAAAATTATTCATTCCAACCCTCTGTTTGCTTTTTATTTTTGGTTCCATTTTCTCATTCTGTCTTATTTGCTTATTAGATCAATTATATTTCATATTCCACTTTACCTGTTCTATTTGTATTTCAGATAAATTTTTTTGTTTTATTCATTAATATTTTATGGGTTGGCCAGGGGATTAAATATTCATGCTGTCATCCCATCTATGAATATTATATCACTTGCAATATAACGTAGAATATAACCCCCTGATATTCCATTACAACTTGGCCTCTCCTTCTTTTGTGACCCTGACATTTCTATTGATTTCAAAGAAACTATTTCCATTTCAGCATCCCTATCATCATCTCTGAGATACAGAGCATGAGCACTATAAGAATGTTGCATTCTCCTTACAAAATCATTAGTTTAAAAGCTGGTGAGAAGTTCATTTAGGAATATTTTTAGATGGCTAAGAGAGTTCTATATAATATTTCCATTCCAACACTCTCATCTCTCTGGGACATCATCTATTTTATGCCAGGGAGAAGCTGACATTTCAAGCTCATTAACTATATGCCATCACTGAGTCCAAGTTCACTTTATCTTTAGCAGATTATTAAAACTATTTGGCCTTCAACCAAGATATTGAAATTCTAATCCCTTGTAACCACTTCCATATTAATACAATAATCCTACTGAACCTTGATTTTTCATCCTTGATATAATATCTTTAGCATATAATCTTATGTGTACTCTCTACTGACATTGTCCGGTTAGAACTTTCTACTCTTTCAGTGTGTAGTTTTCACCTCCATGAGTGTTCCTTGTAATTACCATGTGAACTATGTTGAATGCCATAGACTGCATGTCTGTGCCCCTCCCATTCATATGTTGAAATCCTAAACAAAATGTGGTAGTAATCGGAAATAGACCTTTGGGAGATAATTAGGTCACGGGGCAAAATCATTATGAGTGAGATTAGTGCCATTATAAAAGAGACCTCTTGCACTTTCTACCATGTGAGCATCCAATGAGAAAAAAAGGAGAAGGGGTTCCTTCAGCAGAATCTGACCATGCTGGTACCATAATCTCAAACTTCCAGTCTCCAAAACTCTGAGAAATACATTTCTGTTGTTTATAAGCCACATAGACTTTGATGCTTTGTTATAGCAGCCCAAATAGACTAAAACATTGGGTATCCAACTTAATTCATGGAAACAGATGAAACACGTGCTGGTAGGATGTATCTTAAGGAGAATCAGCATCACTGCCTTGAGTATAATGCTTAAAAGATTTAAGGTAGACAAAAATAATTTCTTTAGATAAGTTTGAAAGAACTTCCTCCCATAGTTACAGAATTTGAGATAGATTTGTGGTTATAATTTCTTTGTTTCATCCATATCTACTCTGATGTCTCTATCCCATACTTTATCATCCCACTCCTTCCCCACTAGTATACTTCCTTATCTTGGGAAACCAGGGAAGGGTGAGCATTTATTTTGCACTGAATATATGGAACCCTCAGAATAATTCCACATGTAAATTTTGGTCACCATCACACCTTCTAGCTGCAAGAGGAGAAAGTAGAATGTGAAAAATCATCTGCCTAATGTCTTAATGTTCAGACACAGAAATGCATTAGTTATGTACATATGCATTTGTGAGAACTCATTGACATGCAACAACACTTCAGAGCCAAATAACTAAGAAAATACAGTCTAACTGAGCAAATACATGTAGAGTCCCCACTCTGTTACTCTGGAAGAGGGCAATAGCTACCATTTAGTCATGAATGTATATGGTAAATTCATAGAATTTATGGGAATAATACAATCCAAAATCAGGAAAGTGGTTTAATAGTAAGAGGAAAGAAAAGAATAACATTGGAGTTAGAAACACTTGTTGTTTTAGGTGAATTTATATTTCATATTTCATATTTTAAGTGATGTATTAGTTTCCTATCACTGCTGTAGTTACAACAAATTTAGTGGCTTAACACAATACAAATGCATTCTCTTATAGTTCTGGAGGTCTTTAGTCTAAGAAAGATGTGGGCTGGGGCGCCTGGGTGGCGCAGTCGGTTAAGCGTCCGACTTCAGCCAGGTCACGATCTCGCGGTCCGGGAGTTCGAGCCCCGCGTCAGGCTCTGGGCTGATGGCTCAGAGCCTGGAGCCTGTTTCCGATTCTGTGTCTCCCTCTCTCTCTGCCCCTCCCCCTTTCATGCTCTGTCTCTCTCTGTCCCAAAAATAAATAAACGTTGAAAAAAAAAAAAATAAAAAAAAAAAAAAAGAAAGATGTGGGCTGTGTTATGTTTCTTTCAGGGGTTGCAGGGGAAGAATTTATTTCCTTTACTTTTGCAGCTTTTAGATATCTTCTAAATGCATTTCTTGGTTCATGACCCTTCTTCTATCATCTAAGTGTATCACTCCAGCCTCTGCTTCTATTGTCCCATCTCCTTCTTCTGCTTTTGTTGTTCTTGCCCCTTATATAGGCCATTCTTATTATATCAAACACACCTGGATAATCCAGGATAACTGTCCTACCTCAAGATTTTTTACTTAATTTCATCTGTAAAAGTCCCTTTTATTATAATAGTAAGATAACACAGTCCTACTTACTGAACACATTTTTACTATGTAAGATAACACATGGGAATTAGCATATAGATATTTAGGGGGGCCTATTTTTTGGCCTATCACAATTGGTGTGATTTTTATATATAATTACCTGATCTTGTTATATACCTTCATTACACTGTAACCATAGAGATGTCTTTAAAGGAAAATCTATAAATCAATGATAGCTTTGAAAGAATCCTAAAAAAAATGAAGAAAGGAAAATAGAAACTAGCATAGTAATATTGATCATGCTGATGTTCAATTAACTCCATCAGATAAATTGTATATATACAATATGTAGCTAATTGAAATTAATTTGCTAAAATTTAACATAAGCAGACTAAACATGATGGCATCTTATAAGAATTCCACCATTGCTCTAGGGAAATTATCCAAAAAATTATCCAAATCAAGTAATGAAATGAAACCAAAAACTCCATTTTCAGGACAAGTGAGAACAAGCAACTATTCAAGAATTAAAAATTGGTGTGAGGGCAATTTAACTGAGTGTTAAATGAACTTTGGCTTCCTGAATAAAGCACAATTAGTCATGATATATTAAACTTTTTCCAAATATTGCTGGATGCTGTTTGCTAACATTTAATTGGAGGTG
Source organism: Leopardus geoffroyi (assembly GCF_018350155.1). Lineage (NCBI taxonomy): Eukaryota > Metazoa > Chordata > Mammalia > Carnivora > Felidae > Leopardus > Leopardus geoffroyi. The sequence goes on along the minus strand of NC_059326.1, from coordinate 56,999,848 downwards.
TTATATATATGTTCTTGATTATATGAAGCTATAGTTAACTTCTTATAGAGCCTTTGATTTGAAAAGCAAGGAATGCTGACCTAAAAAATATCGAGCGGGGCAGCTTTCCCTCCACTTTAATTTTTGGGAAGGTTGTGGGTAGAACTGGTATTATTTCTTTCTTGAGTATTTGCAAAAATGCACAAAGGGAAGACAATACGAAGAAATACATGGAGAAGGACATATGGAAATGGGGGATTGGGCTGATGAATTTAGAAGCCAAAGAAGACCAAAGATTTCCAGCAAACTACTAAAAGCTAGCAAGAGTTAAGGAAAGATCCCCTTACGGTTTCAGAGGGAACACCATCCTGCAATACACCTTGATTTTAAATTTCTAGCCTCCAGAACTAGTAAATTTCTGTTGTTTGGAATCACCCCCAGTTTATGGTACTGTTACAATAACCCTAGAAAACTAATACAGAAGGCAAATGATAAAAAAATGAAAAGAAATAGGAAAGGAAAGCAGTAATATGTTCAAAAGTGGTACATAATTATCCAAAGAGGAAGTAGAAATATCTCTTAATTATATAAAATAATATGATCAATTTCATTCACAGTAGGACAAATGCAAACTAAAATTGCATTCCATCCCATTTTTTTACTTTCCAGATTGGCAAAAACCTTAATATATCATAGCATGCTTAGTTGGCAAGCATATAGGGAAATAGGCATTCTCGTGGATTCTTGGAGGAGGTTTATAACACAAATCCATAGATATCATCTATGGCAATCTGTGCCACCAAAAAAAATAAAAATAAAAATAAAAAAAATAAAAAGGCCAAACACTTTGATCAAGAAATTCCACTTCCAAGAATTTATTCTACAGCTCTTCTGCACAGATAAAAATGAGTTACTTGCAAATTTTTTGTTTCCAGAAAAATACTGGAAATTATTTTAATGCCTATCAATAGAGGATTTGCTTAATGAGCCACTGTAAATCCTCAAAATGGCATAAGAAAACTCCATATGTATTGAATATAAAATGCTCTCCTAGATTCATATTTAAGAGAAAAAAGTAAGATTGGAATAATGTGGATGGTTTATTATCATTCATATTAAAAATAAGAAAATAGCAGTTTCTACATTTGTAAATATGTTTGTATATATATATATATATGTATATATATATATATGTTTTATTATATATGTATAAAACTTTTCCATAAGAAAAAACATTAATGATATTTTTGGCCTACATTAATTTGTGTGGTTGAGGGAGAAGAATATGAAAAAGAATTTTGCTTTATCATTTTGTACATTTCAAATTTTGAATATTAATTTTGCTTCCTGAATAAATAAAAATTTAGAGAAAAATAAGATTTGATATAATTCAACACAATTTTATTAAGCATGATATCACGTAGAGTTATTTGGTTTAATTTTATTAGTGTAACAAAAACTTAAATGGTACTCTCTCTATGCCAGTTACTGTTCTAAGACTTGTGGACTCTTGTGAGTCAGGTGATCGGCAGTCTACCAGAGTCACACAGTGTAGAGATGGGCATTTATCCAAATTGATGTTGAGAATTTGAAAATAAGAGACATTTGTTACCAGCAGCTAATAAGTAGGAGGGATACTGGTTTATTTTAAAGGATTACAAAAGTGATTAAAGTCCAATTTTTACCTTGAAGTTCTCACAACCTAATTTATTACTGAAGTGAACGCTTATAACCTTAATTAGTAATGACTGCTCTATTCAGATTCTTTTGCTAGGTCTAACTTGTGAAATTGTGGCCTTTGGTTTATCTACGTACAGTAAATTATTAATGTTCAAAGTTTGCTGGTTTTGTGAGTCCTCAAGCAACTAATATCCCTGGTGTTATATGTAGTTACCATTGCATAAGATTATAGCTGATGATTCTTGATGAGATTCTTGTGTGTTTATATGGTTTGTTGAAAAGCATTGATGGCTGTATTCTGGACTACTTTTTTCAAAGGTATTCATATAGTAAAAGGACTTGGAAGTTAGAGATATTGTCTTCTTTTGGGATGGAAGGCAGATAGTTTTCTAACCAGGATTATAAAGACAGCATCTTCCTTCAGAGCAAAGGTTGGACAGACAGTTACCCCCTTATAAACAACTACCCCCTTATAACACTGGGGTTTCTTTTGACCAGGATTCCTCACCTGTGACACAAACCACCATGTGTGCAGCATACAGTAGGCCTTCTTCTGCACCTTCCACTATGGCAGCTAGGGGACAAGAGAAAACAGAAGCAAACACTAAGTTCAGACCACCTGCCATGCTCTAGTCTTGACTCAGGAGTCACCAGTCTTCTGCTAACATCTTTGAAACTGTGGCAAGCTAAACTGTTTGACTGCAAAAATTTTTTTAGTTGTTTCTAAAGAACTACTGCATTTTGTTTGTTTTAGCAAGAGTACTTCTGGATACAAGATATAGACTTCTATTATGACAAATAATTATACACTTTACTTATTTTTCTAACAAAGGATCTAGGCAAACCTTAAAATTTTGTGTATAGTCATAAAAATATTAGAGATGCACATACTACACATGTTAATACTTATTACTTCAAAAAATCATGTGATATCTTTAAAAAGAAATAACATGATTGATGAACTGTACATATGCCTATCTTTCATATACTCAAGCAACTAAACTAATTTAATTTGAAAAAAAAATGGGTTTAGAGCCAAAGAAACATTTTTGCTTTCCAATCATTTATTTAAAAATTTATAATGCCAAGATTACCGGATTCACTGCATGGATTCTTATTCATAAGTCAATTTGTGAATAAGAATAAAATCATTAAGCTAGTGTGCTTATATTGATGTTATAAATCAAAGCCATGTGTATGTATATACATGGTAAATATATAATTTGGGGGAATCTGTATATTTAAAATATTTGCTGGTTTTAAGAAAGAATGTATGTTTCACAATGGAATTCAGCTGTATGCTATAGGAGTTGCAATACATTTTGTTTCTAAGACCTCTGCTTTTAAGAACTAAGAATATAATTAAAAACAAATAATGATGTAAATAAAGTATTATATATCTTCAACAGGAAAAATTATATAAATTCTGTATATCTCACAATTAAAATATTATAAAAATATACATATTGTAATATCCGATTCTATTGACTAGTATTACTACTAAATTATGTGTGGTTTTTTCAATTTTTCTAACTCATTTCATTACGCTTGCATATTGTTTGTATTAATAAAAACAAAACAAAAATTAAAAAAAATGATCTCCTGCAAGTCTAGAACATAATATATACAGAATTTTTATAATTTATAGAACAAAGATAATCCTTGGCTAATTTAATTTCTTGTTATAGAAATAGGCAGAGAACTGATAATACTTTAAAACTTCCTAGAAGTATCTAAGAATATAATGAATTCAAATAGGATGAAACAGCCTCAAACTTACATGAAAAAAGTTGACTTATCTGATGGAGTTTATGTTTCTGTGTCTACCTTGCTCAAAGGTAATCTAAGCAAGTCTCTATAGCAAGTCTCCCTAAAAATAGGGATACCAATTAGTATATTTTTCATCCTCATCAAACTGGATGTTAAGAAAATCATAAATGTTTGCCTCCATGTAGAGAAAGGAAGAGAGAATAGCCTGAAGTTAATCCACTTAAGTCTACAAATCCATCATTATATAGTTTCATTTTATGTTATTGGAAGTAGAATGTAATACACTGAGACTAGAAAATTTAGACTTTTAAAACCTTTACAAATGAAGTAGTGGGAAAAAACTGCCATTTATTTTTCCCAGGTTTATTGAGGTATGATGGACAAATAAAAATTGTGTACATTTAAGGTGTTCAACATGATGATTTGATATTCTTATACATATTGAAATAAATACCAGAGTCAAGGTAATTAACATATCCCACATCCATCACTTCACATAGGTACCTGTGTGGGTTTGGGGTGGGGGATGAGAACGCTTAAGGTTTATTCTCAGCAAACTTCAGATACACAATATAGTATTAACTGTAGTCTCCAGGCCATACATCAGATACCTGGAACTTACTTATTTTATAACCACCACTTAAATTTGAAAGCAGGTTTTTTTGTGGGGCTTTTTTTTTTTTTTTTTTTGAGACAGAGAGAGAGCATGAACGGGGGAGAGCCAGAGAGAGGGAGACACAGAATCTGAAACAGGCTCCAGGCTCTAAGCTGTCAGCACAGAGCGCAACGCGGGGCTCGAACTCACGAACTGCGAGATCATGACCTGAGCCGGTCAGACGCTTAATCGACTGAGCCACCCAGGCGCCCCTGAAAGCAGGTTTTATCTCTATACTATAAGTAACACACTTCAATTTATTGTAGACAATACTTTGTTTTAGAAAATTATCAGAATGGATTCTTTAACCATGGAATGTCTATTCATCAGGTATAAATTTACCCTTAATATCTGAGGGGGAAAATATGAAACAACAGTCTCAGAAATTCTAGGCTTTAGCATCCAGTTGACAAAGTATGGCATGGATGTGCAGAAAGCCTTTTTCTAAGTAATTCTTTACTGAAACCAAAGCATCTTGTACCTTGAAGTAGATCACATGAGAAGAACCATGGTCTCGGAGACAGGGTGAGTTTGTCATGGCATCAAGAAATGATGGCAGGAAGAAACAAAATAAATGGAATATAACAGGAAAACATGGTAGAAAATGCTTGCTAAATTGGATATCGATATAATGGGATTGTTTGTGAACCCTGAAGTGTCTGTTGAGTAAAACTCTAGGGTATTATGTAAGAGCAAAGGGTAAAGGTTTAGTTAATCTACGTTAGTAGAGTCTTTCATAGTATCTTTTTATTTTATTTTACTTATTTAAAGTTTATTTATTTTGAGATGGAGAGAGAGAGAGAGGGCATGTGTGCTGGGAGGGGCAGAGAGAGGAGGGAGAGAGAATCCCAAGCAGGCTCCCCACTGTCAGCACAGAACCAGATGCAGGGCTCAAACTCACAAACCATGAGATCATGACTTGAGCCAAAAATTGAGAGCTAGACGCTCAACAGACTGAGCCACCCAGGTGCCCCACTATCTTTTTATTTTAAAATCTGTACGAACAACTTTAGACTTAAATAAAGTAGATAGAATAGTATTATGAACTTAAATATATCCATCATCTAGATTCAACACCCATGGATCTCTCTCTCTCTCTCTCTTCCCCCCCTCCCTCCCTCTTTTTCCCCCCTAAAGTGTCTCAAAAATGATTTCTCAGACATCTTGACTTTTTGCAAATATCAAGATCCATCCCTTAGAGATTTAGATTCAATTGATATGATCAGCGACAATGGGCAGTGATATATATTTAAAAATCTCCTCACATAATTCTAATATTTAACCAGAGTCAGAGTAGTACCCCAATTTTTATCTGTTGTGTGAAGAGAGTATTGGATCTGAATTAAGGAGACCTAGGTTCTAGTGTTGAATAATATTTCTATGAAATTAAATAAATTAAATGACACTTTCCAGCAAGTACTTCATATTTTGGAGGATACATTTCTTTGGATATATATATAAAAAAAGGATGTCTAATACATGGCCCTTGTAATACTCTACACCTTTAAAATTATGATAGTTTTAATCTATGAAGTAAGATCAAAGAACAGTTCCATTTCACAGAGGTTTAATTTCCAGGAACTAAAAAACAAAGAAACGCAATACCCTCTACAATATATTTTGTTAAATTCTCATTCCATAATGTGTGACTATTTAGGTACTAACTGAAAATAGCAAATATGCTTTTCAAATTTTAGGAATACTTTCTCATTATTTCAGTGTATTGAAATGAAAACTTATTTTGTTCTTGTAAAGTCAAACACATGAACGTCTAGAAGTTTTTTTTAACTTTTTTTTCTTAAATAACCTTGTTATTTAAAAACACTGCCCTTGTTTTAAAAAATCTGCCCTTGTTTTCCATCTCTCAAATAATTCTAAGTGCTTTACAAATATTAACTCAACTAACTCTTTGAGCACCTCTACAAGGCAGGTACTCTTATCTGCATTTTACAGATAAAAATTCTAAGTCTCAAAGAATTTAATTAACTTGCCCAACATCACACTTCTGGTAAAGAGGACATCTTGACTAATACAGGATTGCCAATTTTGGTAATATTTTAACTGTTAAAGTTTCAAATTATATACTATATCATCAGTAGTTTGGTCAAAAGAGTACATATATTTTTTCAAATTGTAAATTTATGAGCATAACAAAATGATCTGGATATTATGCTAATCAATATTAGAATTATCATTCTTATTTTATCTTAATATATATATTTATTCTGTAGATATAAAATATGTATAATTAAGTTAGAAGTAAGTTACTAAATAAAAATTTCTGGAACAGTGTGATCTTCTAAATGCAAAAGATATATCCTTAGAAGTATATATATATTTTAAAAATTATTTAATAATATAAGAATAATTATCATAATAAATATAGATTTTCTCCAAATATCCTTATTTGAGTTCTAACCATAACAAAGTCAGCATTGTACAAAGTCTCACCAGTAATTCAAAATGACTGAATTCCAAACTAATAATGGACTTCAAAAAGAGCATGTTCTCCACGTAGGAGAAAATGTCGTTAGTTAATATGTTAACCATGAAGAACACTTTTTGTTAACACAAAGCCCTTTATTACTCCCTTGTTAGAACAAGGGAATTTTGAGTCAGAGAATACCACACGGGAACTGATCTTTTCAGAATGTTTCAGTATAAGCTGATTTGAGACTTTCAAATTACAAGTTTTTTTTAAAAAAAAAGAAGATGTTTTTCATTAGCTTGCTTCGTTCTAAGTTAATTCTTTATTTCTTCATATGGCTTTAAAGCTTTTATTCTGTCTTTTTTTTTTAATTTTCAGATAGCTATTTATCTTAATGGTGTGTAAGTGACAAAATTTCTAAGTGTATTTAGTTAACAAGCTACATTTAGTTGCCTAGAATGTAGTGAACAGTTTATTTTAAAATAATCAGGTCAAAGAGTAAAGAAAAAAAATCAGTGATGACATATGTTACCTGAGTACCTTTACAGGGATACAGGTCTTTAAAGCCACTAATGGAGGATACTCAGTTTAACAAAACCTCTGCCAACTTCTTAGACTGTCTGTTAGGACAGCATTTTCTGTACAGTATTTCCTCATGTTAGACTCATTTGTAGAGGGAATCCTGCTGCTATGCTTCCCTCTAGAATCCTTGACCTTTTATTGAACTTCAGTGAGTTACTGCCATCAAATGCCTATTGCTATTTAGGACAAAGCATATAGAGGACACAAGTATGGATCAAGGGAACTCCAAATATGGTATTTCACAATTATATCTGAAGTGAGCTGAAACAATGTAAAATAGCAATTTTATTTTAATAGAGAATATTGTTAGAGAAATTATATTAATTCTGTAATTACACAGTAGTATCATCTATGTGCTTTGTGCTTTAAAAATAAAATCGGAATTATAATATTCACAAAAGCAAAGATAGCCATTTTAGTAAGTATTAGGAATATAAAAAGACATTTGAAGCTGACCTTGTGTTAAGGAAACACTCTCAAATTTGAGAGTTCTGCTCAGCAAGTTCCTTGCACCTTGATTTAGTGCTCTTAAGAGATCTGTGACTAGCGGATTGCTCACCACAAGACTCCCTAATTTGTTCCAAATTATCACAATTAAGGAAGGAGCTTTAAAGCTTCCATCATTACACAAAGGCTGCATTTGGTCTCATAGTATTCTGCTTTGGAATTATAATTAGATAGTTTTAGGGTGTTTCATTCCCTTTGAAAAATTAAAACTGGAGTAATTGGTCAAAAATTGCAAACCTATATTTAAGACATTATTCTACTCTTGGGTTATCAGAGTTTAGTAATTGTGTCACAAAATTTAAAATAACAATTATTGCATTTCTAAATGGAAACAGCTGATCATAGAACACATTCTATGCTTTAAGTTGAACATAAATCAAACAGTAAATAGTATTTATAAATAATTTTAAAACATAGATTTAGAGAGCAAAGAATGGAAAATTCATCAATAACTTTTATTTTTTTTTTAACGTTTTATTTATTTTTGAGACAGAGAGAGACAGAGCGTGAACGGGGGAGGGGCAGAGAGAGAGGGAGACACAGAATTGGAAGCAGGCTCCAGGCTCTGAGCCACCAGCCCAGAGCCCGACGCGGGGCTCGAACTCACGGACCGCGAGATCGTGACCTGAGCTGAAGTCGGACGCTTAACCGACTGCGCCACCCAGGTACCCCATCAATAACTTTTAAATGCTTATTAGTTTATCTCAGAAAATACTCGATCAATAACTGCACCTGAAAGAATTTGTATTAAGAAAATGATCAGAGTAGTACACAGAGGGTGTTCAACATTATGTACAAAATGCTCATAAAAGCCTTATTTATAATATGCAAATTGTAGAAATCTAAATGTGCAAAAACAGGTAAATGAAGTTTAATGAACTGTATTACAAAATGCCATAGAGACAATATAAAAACAGTAACAATTCAGACTTTGAAGAATATTTTACAGAATAAGAGTTTGCTTCTGTATTTCAAAGGTAGTACAGTATTATCCTAATTAAAAATATTAAATATTAAATTTATTTTTTAATATATGAAATTTATTGTCAAATTGGTTTCCATACAACACCCAGTGCTCATGCCAAAAGATGCCCTCTTCAATACCCATCACCTACCCTCCCTGCCCTCCCACCCCCCATCAACCCTCAGTTTGTTCTCAGTTTTTAAGAGTTTCTTATGCTTTGGCTCTCTCCCACTCTAACCTCTTCTTTTTTTTTCCTTCCCCTCCCCCATGGGTTTCTGTTAAGTTTCTCAGGATCCACATAAGAGTGAAAACATATGGTATCTGTCTTTCTCTGTATGGCTTATTTCACTTAGCATCACACTCTCCAGTTCCATCCACGTTGCTACAAAGGGCCATATTTCATTCTTTCTCATTGCCACGCAGTACTCCATTGTGTATATAAGCCACAATTTCTTTATCCATTCATCAGTTGATGGACATTTAGGCTCTTTCCATAATTTGGCTATTGCTGAGAGTGCTGCTATAAACATTGGGCTACAAGTGCCCCTATGCATCAGTACTCCTGTATGCCTTGGGTAAATTCCTAGCAGTGCTACTGCTGGGTCATAGGGTAGGTCTATTTTTAATTTTGGGGGGAACCTCCACACTGTTTTCCAGAGTGGCTGCACCAGTTTGCATTCCCACCAACAGTGCAAGAGGGTTCCCGTTTCTCCACATCCTCGCCAGCATCTATAGTTTCCTGATTTGTTCATTTTGGCCACTCTGACTGGCGTGAGGTGATATCTGAGTGTGGTTTTGATTTGTATTTCCCTGATGAGGAGTGACGTTGAGCATCTTTTCATGTGCCTGTTGGTCATCTGGATGTCTTCTTTAGAGAAGTGTCTATTCATGTTTTCTGCCCATTTCTTCACTGGATTATTTGTTTTTCGGGTGTGGAGTTTGGTGAGCTCTTTATAGATTTTGGATACTAGCCCTTTGTCCAATATGTCATTTGCAAATATCTTTTCCCATTCCGTTCGTTGCCTTTTAGTTTTGTTGGTTGTTTCCTTTGCTGTGCAGAAGCTTTTTATCTTCATGAAGTCCCAATAGTTCATTTTTGCTTTTAAGTCCCTTGCCTTTGGGGATGTGTCAAGTAAGAAATTGTTGCGGCTGAGGTCAGAGAGGTCTTTTCCTGCTTTCTCCTCTAGGGTTTTGATGGTTTCCTGTCTCACATTCAGGTCCTTTATCCATTTTGAGTTTACTTTTGTGAATGGTGTAAGAAAGTGGTCTAGTTTCATTCGTCTGCATGTTGCTGTCCAGTTCTCCCAGCACCATTTGTTAAAGAGACTGTCTTTTTTCCATTGGATATTCTTTCCTGCTTTGTCACAGATGAGTTGGCCATGCTTTTGTGGGTCTAGTTCTGGGGTTTCTATTCTATCCCATTGGTCTATGTGTCTGTTTTTGTGCCAATACCATGCTGTCTTGATGATTACAGCTTTGTAGTAGAGGCTAAAGTCTGAGATTGTGATGCCTTCTGCTTTGGTCTTCTTCTTCAAAATTACTTTGGCTATTCGGGAGCCTTTTGTGGTTCCATATGAATTTTAGGATTGCTTGTTCTAGCTTTGAGAAGAATGCTGGAGCAATTTTGATTGGGATTGCATTGAATGTGTAGATAGCTTTGGGTAGTATTGACATTTTAACAATATTTATTCTTCCAATCCATGAGCACGGAATGTTTTTCCATTTCTTTATATCTTCTTCAATTTCCTTCATAAGCTTTCTATAACTTTCAGCATACAGATCTTTTACATCTTTGGTTAGATTTATCCCTAGGTATTTTATGCTTCTTGGTGCAGTTGTGAATGGGATCAGTTTCTTTATTGTCTTTCTGTTGCTTCATTATTACTGTATAAGAATGCAACTGATTTCTGTACATTGATTTTGTATCCTGCAACTTTGCTGAGTTCATGTATCATTTCTAGCAGACTTTTGGTGGAGTCTATCGGATTTTCCATGTATAATATCATGTCATCTGCAAAAAGTGAAAGCTTGACTTCATCTTTGCCAATTTTGATGCCTTTGATTTCCTTTTGTTGTCTGATTGCTGATGCTAGCACTTCCAACACTATGTTAAACGACAGTGAGAGTGGACATCCCTGTCGTGTTCCTGATCTCAGGGGGAAAGCTCTTACTTTTTCCCCATTGAGGATGATATTAGCTGTGGGCTTTTCATAAATGGCTTTTATGATCTTTAAGTATGTTCCTTCTATCCTGACTTTCTCAAGGGTTTTTATTAAGAAAGGATGCTGAATTTTGTAAAAATATGAAACGCTTCACGAATTTGCGTGTCATCCTTGCGCAGGGGCCATGCTAATCTTCTCTGTATCGTTCCAATTTTAGTATATGTGCTGCTGAAGCGAGCACTTAAATTTAATACATTTATAGAAATGTAAAAGTAACAGAAAAATGATGAACAATTTCTTTGCATTGTGTGATTAATGGATTTTTTTAAGTCTATTTCTTTTCTTCTCTCTCCAAATCTTCAATTAATATTCTTCAATAATTGAAAAATATGAAACTATAAAATGTAGTTTACATTTTACCTTATCTATATTGTTTTTAAACATAAAAAGAAAAATGGGGTGCCTGTGTGGTCAGTTAGTTGAACATCCAACTCTTAATTTTGGCTCAGGTCATGATCTCACAGTTTTTGAGACTGAGCCACAGGTCATGCCCCCTGCTAACCCTGCTCTCTGCTCCTCCCCCACCCATGCTCTCTGTCACTCTCAAAAATGAACTGACAAAAAAGCAAACAAACAAACAAAAAGAAAAGTGCTGGGTTTATGCACTAAAAACTGAAATGTATGATTGTTTATATTTATATAAGCAGTCACACCTTTTAGTTTTAGTGCCTTACTCCTTATATGTTTATGCCACATTTACATTTAGATATTGTCCTCAACTTAATTTGTAAAATCACTGATGGATTAGGGTGATGTATCAATGACCACAAGTGCCAGATTTTTAATGTCTGAAGTTAGTTATCTCATTTTAATATCAAATTATAAAGTGCAATATATAAATGTTGCTGTCAAAGTAGCTTATATTTTAGATTCCAGTTCTGTCACTTAACATATAATACAGGGAAAATTAAGTGAACTTTACAAAACCTCAGTTTACTTATCTGTAAAATGGGAATAGTTAAGAAACCTACTATACAGTTTGTGTGTTCGTGTGTGTGGGTGTGTATGTGCAAGAAAGAGAAAAAAATACTCTTTCTTTTTTATATATTAGATATATATTTTATATTTATTTATATATATATAAATATTTATATATATTTATATATCTATTTTATATATATTTATATATTTCTTTTTTATATATTAGTCAGAGTTCTCCAGAGAAACATAACAAATAGAATATATGTACATATAGAGAGAGTGAGAGAAAAAAACATTATTTTAAATAATTGGTTTTCCTGATCATGGAAAGTTCGTGAGTTGAAAATCTGATGGAGGGAAACAAGCAGGCTGGAGAACTCAGGAAAGTGTCCAAAGGCAGAGCAGTTGGAGACCCATGAAGCGTTAATGTTGCAGGTAAAGTCTGAAGACAGTCCTGACAGAACCCGCTCTTGCTCAGGGGAAGGAGCGAATTCTTTCATTCTATTCAGGCTTTCAACTAATTGGACAAGACCTACCAGCATTTGGAGGGTGGTCTGTTTCACTCAAACTCCACTGATTTAAATATTAATTTCATCCAAAAACACCCTAACTGAAGCATCCAGAATATTTGACCACGTATCTAAAGGCACTGTGGCTCAGCCAAGTTGACACATAAAATTAAGCATCACAGTTCATACGTAACATGTTTCCAAGTACATAACTATAGATATTTTTAATATTAGCTTGTCAAACTAATTTGGTAATCAGCTTTATAATTGGACTTGCTTCAGTAACCATTACTAAAATGACATAAAGCTATTTCATAAGTACCAGAAATAGAAGGATATATATCCTTTAAACAAGAAAAAGAAGGAAAGAAAGAAAGAAAGAAAGAAAGAAAGAAAGAAAGAAAGAAAGAAGAAAGAAAGAGAAGAAAAGGAGGGAGGGAGGAAGACTAAAGAAATTCACAGTAAAGTGCTTCCTGAGTAGCAGTTTATGAAAGGTAAGTTTTCTGATATTTACAAGTGAAGTTCTTTATTTTGTTTTTCACCCTTCTTTTTTAGCTTCCTATGATGTTGAGAATTCCAGTGCAATTCCCATTATTGCTCCATTGTCATTTGTGTTTGCCTCCTCCCCAACAGCCCACAGATAACTTACAGCATCTTATCATCACAGGCATTCTGATATTTTCAATGGGATTTCTTGAAATGGATTTATTTTCCTGCAGTGTTCTGAGTTTCTATCAATCTGGAAAAGCATGAGTCTTTTCCTTGGGAAATTTTCTTGTATTATCATAATGAACATTTTTATCTTTCCTTTATCTCTGTCATTCTTTCTGTAAATTCTATCATTATAATGCAGATGTTATGCTTTTTGAATCGATCCTACAAGACATGTCTCATTCATCATTCCCTTATATTTCATTTTACTGTCTTGGAGATTTCCTGAGGTTCAGTCTACAATTCTGTTACTAAAGGTCCTTTAATTTCAGTCCTGGACTTTCATGAGGCTTGGGGCAAAAGTAAAAATGGAGACCTAAATACAATATGCCTCAGTATAAAAAACTGTCAGTCATGCTAGCATACTCTGAAAAATATATTATGTCCTCCTACCTTAAATACACACACACACACACACACACACACACACACACACACATATATATCTTCATGAAACCTGGGTGGCCATATTAAAATTTAGAATTCTTAAATTCCTTGGAATTCCATGTCAAGATATAATGGTATATAGGGATAACTCTGTTCCTCCCTACCACCTGACCCCTCTCTGCATGCACCCTCTCTGCATGCACCCACCTGTTTCACACATTATAGTGCTACACCACATGCATGCAAACATGTCTGCTACCACATCCAGGTTCAATCTATATTTTTTACAAACAGCTGTCCCTGGCCACCCTTGGGCCTAGTGGAGCATACACTGGTATCATGGTCCATACTCAGAAAAAATGTAACAAAGACCTGGAAAGTAGACCCATAGCCACTTGTGCAGGGCATTTCAAAGTCCCAGTTACATGAAAGTTTGGAATGGGGTCTTGGGTTCTAGATAGGCACAAGTTTGCTCACTGAAAATTGTCATCCTAGAAAGAGTTACAATGAACTAAGGCCAAAACAGAGTCTTCTAAAATATGGGACCAGAATAGGGTGGCCTGGCATTACAGATAACTTTCAAACAATAAAAAAAATGTCAGTCAAGTACCATAGAAAAACTTATGGACCTACTACCACCCATGCCAGCCAAAGTCAAGTAGGGTATCTATATTTCCATACTCCTGAGGCTCTAAAGATATGGTCCAACACATTACCCTCCTTTAAGGTAGTGTCAGAGGATAGGTAAGAGGCTAGGGATAATGAGCTCCCCATCCCCAACCTACAATGTTAGTGGGGTCTATGTGGAGAGCTTGGATTTCCAACCCAACCTAAGAATATAAGACTTTCCTCCCATTCCCCACGGGGATAGTGTCAGAGGAAGCCTGGTGAAGAGTCAAAACTTGTACCATCAGCCAGTGATAACGAGGCCACACTGATTATGCTGTGATCCATATAAAGAGCTGGAATTTCTACCTTAAAGCCAAGTGAGCAGAAATGAGACCTCCCTCCCCACCACCTGCCACGATGTCAATGGAGGACAAATTGTAAGCTTGAACTTCTGTCTCCACCTGACAGTAACATGGCAGCAATCCTTCCTTTAAAAAATTAATGTTTATTTATTTTTGAGAGTGAAAGACAGAGTGTGAGTAGGGGAGGGCCAGAGAGAAAGAGGGAGACACAGAAACTGAAGCAGGCTCCAGGCTCTGAGCTATCAGCACACTCAAACTCATGGACTGAGAGATTATGACCTGAGCTGAAGTCAGACACCTAACTGACCAAGAAGCACCTAGCAAACCCCTTTTTACTGCTAGAAGAGAGTCAGAGAAAAGCAGTTAATAAAACAGGTTTAAATAAAATATAGAAAATCAGAATATAAAAGTGTTCAAATTTCAATTTAAAAATTTCATATCAAGAATCAAAATGATCTCAAGTCAAACAAAAAAAAAGATAATAGATACAACATCAAGGTGGCAGATTTGGGGAATTTTCTGTCAACCATTTTAAAACACAAATGTAAAAATGTCTAAATAACAATTATGAACATACATAAAACAAATGAAACAATAGAAACTCGAAAAGCTAATACAACATTTCAGTGAAGAAATAGGAGAAATAAAGAAGAACCAAATGGAAAATCATGTAACTTAAAAATGTACTAACCAAAATAAAAAAGCTCAGATGATTAACTCAACATCAGAATGAATTATAATGAGGAAAGCATGAGTAACTGGAAGATGAAGCATTATAAATTATGTAATATGAACAGAGAGGGCAAAAAAATAAAGAGTTTCAGAGATATGTAGCATCCTTAGTCCATTAGGGCTTCTATAACAGAATACCATGGACTGGGTGGCTTCTAAACAACAGAACTTTATTTCTCACAGTTCTGGAGATTGGGATGTCCATGATCAGGGCACCGCCAGATTCAGTGTATAAGGAGAGCTCACTTCCTGGTTTATGGATAGAATTCTTTTCTCTGTGTCCTCACATGACAAAAAGGGTGAGGGAACTCTATGGGGTTTCTTTTATAAGAGTACTAATCACTTCCCAAAATTCCTACCTCCTGATACCATTATGTTGGAGATTAGGATTTCAATATATGAATTTTGGGGGACACACACATTCAATCTATAGTAGGCACTATAAAAAAATCCAATATTTGTGCCATTGCAGCCCTGGATAGAGAAAATAAAGTGGATAGAACTGAATCCATGCTGAGACATATCATAATAACATTTCTAAAAACTAAAGACAAAGGAATAATCTTTGAAGTGGCCAGAGATAATGACATTTTGCCTATAGAGAAAATATTTTTGAATGACAGCATATTTCTCATCAGAAAACACAGAGGGCAGAAAGAAGTGACACAATACATTTCAAGTACTTGAAGAAAATAACAGAAACCTAACTCAGCAAAAATATCCTTCAGAAAGGGAGTGGAAAATTTAAAAATTCTAATATGAAAGAAAAAATAAATTGTTGTCTGAATACCTGTGCTATAAACAATGGATAAAGGAAGTTTTCTAAACAGAGGGGAAACAAGAAAGAACCTTAGAAGGGCACCTGGGTGGCTCAGTTAAATATCTGACTCTCAATTTCGGCAGAGATCACATCTCATAGTCATGTGAAAGCTAAATGTGAGACAGGATACCATCAAAATCCTACAGGAGGACACAGCAACCTCTTTGACCTTGGCTGCAGGAACTTCTTACTAGACATTCTCCAGAGGCAAAGGAAGTAAAAGCAAAAATGAAGTACTGGGGCCTCATCAAGATAGACAGCTCTGCACAGTGAAGGAAACAATCAACAAAACCAAAAGGCAACTTGTGGAATGGGAGAAGATATTTGTAAATAACATATTGGATAAAGAGTTAGTATCCAAAGTCTATAAAGAGCTTATCAAACTCAATACCCACCCCCAAAACAAATAGTTTTTGTTTTTGGGGGTGGGTACAATAATAACAATCCAGTGAAGAAATGGACAGAAGACATGAATAATTTTTTGAAGAAGATGTACAGATGGCTAACAGACACATGAAAAGATGCTCAACATCACTCATCATCAGAGAAATACAAATAAAAACCATAATGAGATACTGCCTCACATCTGTCAGAAAGGCTAAAATTAACACCTCAGGAAACAGATGTTGGAGAGGATGTGGAGAAAGGGGAAATCTCTCCTCTTGCAGTGTTGGTGAGAATGCAAACATGCAGCAACTCTGGAAAACAGTGTGGAGGTTCCTCAAAAAATTAAAAATAGAACTACCCTGTGATCCAGCAATTGCACTACTAGTATTTATCCAAAGGATACAAAAATGTTCATTTTAAGGGGCACAAGCACCCCAATGTTTACAGCACTGCTATAAACAATAGCCAAATTATGGAAAAAGCCTAAATGTTCATCACCTGATGAATGGATAAGAAGATGTGGTATATTATCTATACACATATATATATACAATGGAATATTACTCAGCAATCAAAAAGAATGAAATCTTGCCATTTGCAACAATGTGGACAGAACTAGAGTGCATTATACTATGTGAAATAAGTCAATCATAGAAAGACAAATATCATATGATTTCATTCATACATAGAATTTAGGAAACAAAACATGAACATTGGGGAAGGTAAGGTAAGGAAAAATAAAATAAGATAAAAACAGAAAGGGAAGCAAACCGTAAGAGACTCCTAACTATGGAGAACAAACTGAGTATATGTAGTGTATATACTGTATTCTTAAAATAAAGTAAGCTAAAGAAAAGGAAATGTTATTAAGAAAATCATAAGGAAGAGGTAATGCACTTATACTATTGTACCGTATTTATTGAAAACATCCGCAAATAAGTGAACCTGCACAATTCAAAACTGTGTCATTCAAGGATCAACAGTACTAGGTTTATGGATTAGAATACTCAACATAGTAAAGATATAAACTCTCCCTGAGTTGATCTACAGGTTTAAGATGACTCCAGCAAAAACCAAGAAAATTTTCTGATATATGTAGAAAACATTATTCTACAATTTCTATGGAAATGCAAATGAACTAGAATAGTTAAAACAATGCCTAAAGAGAATAAAGTGAGAAGAATAAGTCTACCCAATTTTAAGACATAATAAAAGGTACATAATTCATGACTGTGTGGTGTTGGTGGAAGGACAGAAATATAGATCAATGAAACAGAATACCAGCCAGAAATAATTCCACATAAGTACTTCCTACCAATTTTTGCTAAACATGTCAACACAATGGAGGAAAGAAAACATTTTGACAAATGGTGCCATAGAAACTGGATACCTATAGTTAAACACAAAACAAAACGAAACCATTGACCTAAATCTCATACCTTATATAAAAATTAGCTAAAATGGGTCATGTGCTTAAATATAAAATGTAAAATCATAAAAAATTTTAAATGTAAAATCATAAAAATTTTAAAAGAAAACCTAGGAGAAAATAGGGTGTGGGGATAGAAAAGAGTTTTTAGAGTTGATACTAAAAGCATGACCCATAAAAGAAAAAAAGAAAAAGAGAGGGAGACAAACCAGAAAACAGACTCTTAACTATAGAGAACAAACTGAGGGTTGCCAG
This sequence comes from Leopardus geoffroyi, assembly GCF_018350155.1. Lineage (NCBI taxonomy): Eukaryota > Metazoa > Chordata > Mammalia > Carnivora > Felidae > Leopardus > Leopardus geoffroyi. Next base: position 56,981,939 of record NC_059326.1, on the reverse strand, counting down.
AGGGGAGGTGGGCAGGGAGGGGGATGGGTTAAATAGCTGATGGGGATTAAGGAAGACACTTGTGATGAGCACCAGATGTTGTATGTAAGTGATGAATCACTAAATTCTACTCCTAAAACTATTATTACAGTATACATTAACTAATTAGAATTTAAATAAAAACTTCAGGGGCGCCTGGGTGGCGCAGTCGGTTAAGCGTCCGACTTCAGCCAGGTCACGATCTCGCGGTCCGTGAGTTCGAGCCCCGCGTCGGGCTCTGGGCTGATGGCTCAGAGCCTGGAGCCTGTTTCCGATTCTGTGTCTCCCTCTCTCTCTGCCCCTCCCCCGTTCATGCTGTGTCTCTCTCTGTCCCAAAAATAAACAAACGTTGAAAAAAAAAAAAAAAACTTCAAAAGGGAAAAAAAAAGAAAGAAGATAACATGAACTTTGAAATCTGTTGCTCTTAGAAAACCTTACTAAAAGACCCTATTGGGGCACCTGAGTGGCTCTTGTTGGTTAAGAGCCTCACTCTTGATTTCAGCTCAGGTCATGTTTTCATAGTCATAAGATCAGCCCACATTGGACTCTGCACTGGATATGGAGCTGGCTTAGGATTCTGTCTCATCTCCTTCTTCCCCTCACCTGCTTGCTCTCTCTCTCTCTCTCTCTCAAAAAAAGAAAAAAAAAATCCTGTTAAGAGAAAGGACAAGCTGCAATGAAGTGAAGATTTATGTTCGCAAAAAAATTAAAAAATTAAAAAAAAATAAACCTGTGTACATCAATGTTTATAGAGGCTTTATTCACAATAACCCCAAACTAGACAACACCCAAATGTTCTTCAACAAATGAATTCATATTAATCTGCATTGTGGAATACTACTTAGTAACAAAAGGAATAGAACACAGATATACACTACAGCTTGGATGACTCTCCAGAGAATTATGCTGAGTGAAAAAAAACAACAATAAAAAATAAAGATTAGATATTGTATGATTCCATTTATAGTGAATTCCTGAAATGACAAATTATAGAAACGGGGAACAGATTAGTGGTTGCCAGGGGCTAAGTCAAGTCTGGAGGTGGGACAGGTGGATACTGTTCTAAAAGGCCAATGTGAGGGTTCCTTGTTACAAAGGACAGTTTTTGCTGTTTTGCAAAATGTTATGATTGGATTTGACAAGTTCTTTATAGATTTTGGATACTAACCCTTTATCTGATATGTCGTTTGCAAATATCTTCTCCCATTCTGTTGGTTGCCGTTTAGTTTTGTTGTTTCCTTCGCTCTGCAGAAGGTTTTTATTTTGATGAAGTCCCAGTAGCTCATTTTTGCTTTTGTTTCCCTTGCCTCCAGAGACGTGTTGAGTAAGAAGTTACTGCGGCCGAGAAGTTACTGTGGCAAAGAGGTTTTTGCCTGCTTTCTCCTCGAGGATTTTGATGGCTTCCTGTCTTACATTGAGGTCTTTCCTCCATTTTGAATTTATTTTTGTGTATGGTGTAAGAAAGTGGTCCAGGTTCATTCTTCTGCATGTCGCTGTCCAGTTTTCCCAGCACCACTTGCTGAAGAGACTGTCTTTATTCCATTGGATATTCTTTTCTGCTTTGTCAAAGATTAGTTGGCCATACGTTTGTGGGTCCATTTCTGGGTTCTCTATTCTGTTCCATTGATCTGAGTGTCTATTCTTGTGCCAGTACCATACTGTCTTGGTGATTACAGCTTTGTAGTATAGCTTGAAATTCGGGATTGTGATGTCTCCTGCTTTGGTTTTCTTCTTCAAGATTGCTTTGGCTATTCAGGGTCTTTTCTGGTTCCATACAAATTTTAGGATTATTTGTTCTAGCTCTGTGAAGAATGCTGGTGTTACTTTGATAGGGATTGCATTGAATATGTAGATTGCTTTGGGTAGTATCAACATTTTAACAATGTTTGTTCTTCCTATCCAGGAGCATGGAATCTTTTTCCATTTTTTTTTTTTTTTGTGTCTTATTCAATTTCTTTCATAAGCTTTCTATAGTTTTCAGTGTATAGATTTTTCACCTCTTTGGTTAGTCAGAGAAAGACAAATGTCATATGACTTCACTCATATGAAGCCTTTAAGACACAGAACAGATGAGCATAAGGGAAGGGAAGCAAAAATAATATAAAAACGGGGTGGGGACAAAACACAAGAAACTCTTAAATATGGAGAACAGAGAGTTACTGAAGGGGTTGTGGGAGGGGGGATGGGCTAAATATGTAAGGGGAATTAAGGAATCTACTCCTGAAATCATTGTTGCACTATATGCTAATTAGGATGTAAATTAAAAAAATAAAATTAATATAAAAAATGTTATGATTGGAAGCAACTTGGTAAAGGACACAATGGATTTCTCTGTATGATTTCTTACAACAACTACATGCAAATCTAAAGTTACTTCAAAATAGAGTTAAATTTTAGTAGAATTGTGTGGTAATCTCTTCCCTTCCACTATCTCATCTCTTCATTATAGTAGAGTTTCAGAAGGGAAGAAGTTAACATGCTCCATCTACCATCATTAACCAGAAACCTTGTGTGTTTATCTCTTCAAAACTCACAGAATTTCTCTCTTGGTTTTAGAAAAATTTATGTTTCATTGCCTAAATTAATACTTAGAAAAAGTGCAAAATTGATATTTGGAAACTTTATTATAATTGAACCCGGAAGGACTCTTTTTTAAAAATCTCAGAGTGATGTTTTTAGATACAAATTTTCAGTTAGGCCTGCCAAATTGGCTAGATGAATTGAAGGGTTAGTAAATCCAACTTCTGTGTGGTGTAGTCTAGCCTTCAGTCAAACTGAATTAATCCCAACTTACTTTGCAACTGAAAATAATATTTTTATTGTTTGATTTTACAGAATTGTTCCCTGCATTTAAGTTAAAATGCCATAGATCTTCACTAGAAATTACAGAGTTAAACACATCCAACTTCTTGTATTCTTAATGATATGGCAATACACACACATTTTCAAGAAAAGTTAGAGAAATTGTTAAAAACATATTTTCTCTCCATTACTAGATGGCTAGAAAATTCTTTTTAAAAAAGTATTTAACATTTATTCATTTATGAGAGACCGAGTGTGAATGGGGGATGGTCAGAGAGAAAGGGAGACACAATCTGAAGCAGGCTCCAGGCTCTGAGCTGTCAGCACAGAGCCCTACACAGCGCTCAAATCCACAAACTGTGAAATCATGACCTGAGCTGAAGTCAGATGCTTAACTGACTGAGCTACACAGGCACCTAAAAATTCTCTTTATAATATAAAATGTTAGAGGAGGAACATTCAAAATGAGAATGAATTTATTCCAAAACTAACAGATAGGAGCAAAAAAGTATCCTGAGCTCACATACTGAATGAAGTCTCCTATTCATTCCCCGCTTTTTATTTAGGTTGCAAGACTACATCTGAAATTATTTAAGGAATATTTTCTCAGTAATGAATATATGCTCAAACGCTCTTTTATTCAATTCCAAACTGAAACATTTAAAAGAAATAAAGTGCTCCAGTAACTTTAAATCATTCCCTATAATACATGGCATTTGAAACTATTGAAGCATTTTGTAAGGGTTTCTCTTTCAAAGTGTTAAATGTTTAGGGATTATAAAGAGTTATTTATTGCTATACTTTAGATTTATTAGTATCATTTTAAAAGGAGGAGGGTTATGATATCTTATAAATCTATCAACTAAAATAGTATAAAGTATATTTAATCAATATAAAGGCCATAAAGAAGCATATGCTGAGTAAAAGAGGAACAGAAATGGAAAACAAGAGCCATAAACAATTTTGAGGTCAGGCTTTCAAGGACCATAAATGAAGGAAAAGGAATAATAAACACATGATAGCTATTTAAAAATCCTATATATCTGGATTTAAAATTAAAAATATAAACAAATCATCCTTAATATAAAGAAAAACAATCCGTAGACCAATTAAAAGATACATAGAGTTGAATGCCACTTGAAGAATACCTGTCAAAATCAGTGAAACACCAGGTGTGAAGCACTTCAACCAAGGCTCCCAGTGATTTCCACTTCCTGGCATACATGGCAATGTGTAATGCCCTATTCTTGAGTGTGAACTGGATGCAGTGACTCATTTCTTAACAATAAAACATGACAAAGGTGACACTATTTCTAGATTAATATCAAAAAAGACAATGGCTTCCATGTTACCTGCATGTGTTGCTTGATTACTCTACCGAAGCAAGCTGCCATGTTGTAAGCTGCACCATGAATTGGCCAAGATAGCAGGGAACTGAGATCAATGTCCAATAAGCCCCAAAGGACTAAATTCTGCCAGTAACTATGTTGGTGGCTTTGAAGCAGATACTTTCCAGTAATTACTTCAAGAGACTGTGTCCCCCGCTACTAGCTGGACAATAACAATAATAACAATAATATAAACTTTGAAATAATGTTGGCTGTTTTCAGCCATTAAGTGGGTTAATTTGTTAACATCAACAGATAACTAATATACACAGGTAAAGCAATATCACAAGGGAAATAAGTCACTTTAAATATATTTACATGAAAGTAAAAACAAAAAAAATTATATGCACTAAAATGTTAAATCAAGAGCTGGTAAAAAACAAAGAGTAAACAGAAAAGCAGAAAAATGCAATAATAAAGATATGAGAAGATATAAGTGAAATAAATAGCAAGAAAAATTTGATCAGTAAAGCTGAAAGCTGATACTTTGAAACTTATTAGTAATAAAATAGACTAACAAGAAATGTCAGAAAAAAAGACATTTAAAATAAAACTGCAGAATAGGAGAGAAACAGTCATAACATTAAAACATGATAAAGGAATATTATAAATATTAATATCCAAATTTTTTGAAAATTTACACAAGATGTGTTAATTTATTAAAAATCAAAAAAATGCTTAAATTGGTAAAGGAAAAATGAAAAGTGAGTAATCCCATAAACATTAGTGAAATTTTAAATTTTGAAAATATACAGGCCCAGGCAATATTGTGGATATGTTTTACTGAGATTTTGAGGAACAGTACTTTGAGAGTTAATATTTTATGTACTATCTAACACAAGTAGTTGTGAAACAGAAAAAGGGTTAAAGTTGATTAACTAATATTATGGGGGTAAGAAAAAATTCATTCCCAAAGTAGATAAACTAGGTAAACAGATTACAAATAAAGATAAGGTATGTCATTTAAAAATATTAAACATTTATTAATCAATAATTATTAAATTCATACAATAATATTCACTAATTATTATTACAACCATTAACACATATTGATTATATTAGCTATTGCTATATATTAAGATGTTATAATCAATTAATATAATTATTATGTAATTATAAAGAGTTATTATTAAAGTGCATTATGTTTTAGTCCACTGTAATATCAGATATCATCAGTCATTTATTTGCTTTCTTGGCTTTTTTTTTTTTTTAACGTTTATTTATTTTTGAGACAGAGACAGAGCATGAACGGGGGAGGGACAGAGAGAGAGGGAGACACAGAATCGGAAGCAGGCTCCAGGCTCTGAGCCATCAGCCCAGAGCCCGACGCGGGGCTCGAACTCACGGACCGTGAGATCGTGACCTGAGCTGAAGTCGGACGCTTAACTGACTGAGCCACCCAGGCGCCCCTCTTGGCTTTTTTTTAAAGCACAATTTTCAAATCAAGTTTCTATTAAATATCTGCAAAAATATCAGATTAAAAAAGATATCAATGAAAAGTAACTAAATGACTTTTTTAAAAATGGTTTTTGTAAGAAAGTACCAAGATTATTTTTATATTAGTTAAATTATTAAAGGTCCCTATCAGGAAAAGACACTTTTGAATAAAATGTTACGAGAGCTTTCAAAATGAAAACTAATTTATGCATTAAAACAAAGCAAATATGCTTGCCCTTGGGAATGCTTTGCCTAGATAAATATTTTATTTTATTTATTTTTTTACTAAGGAAGGTATAGATATACTTACAAGTGTATATCTTAACAATCTTATAAGGGCATAATATCATAAATGGGAAATCAATTATAAGGTTTCTCTGGGATTTCCAATTAGTTATACTACACATCAACAATTGAAATAAGACTAGATTGGATCTCAATTCTTGGATTAGCTCCAGTTAACACAACCTTTCAGATATCTTTTCAGGGATAATGATTGTGAAACTTACCTTAATTATATCCTGAGACACCCAGGGTTCACTCAATGTTCATTATTACCTCTGTATAGATGCTAGGGTCGTAACATGTATATTTTGTTTACATATGGCATATATAAATTGATCAGGTACATATGGTTCTATGATTGATGTGTAATTTCTCTATTGTTGCTATTTAGATTTCAGAATGAGGAATTATATAGGTATAATTTTAGAAAACTTATCAACATCATATCACATAAGTAAATGGAATATTATTCATTCATTATAGAGGTTTTAAATGGCTCTCTATCTACCTTTTCAAAGTTAAGATACATATCTTTAGAATAAGGGTACACAAAAAATAACCTTTGGGAAATAAATAAGTGACCAATAGCTTAAATGTATATACTATCCACTCAAAAATTATTTATTCAAGAAGTTCAGTGTGCAAGGCATGACTGTACATATTGCAAAATCAGTATTAACAAATAAGAAAGCCCTACCCCTATCATAATGGGAGGAGATAAACAAAAAATACATAAAAATAAGCAAATATAGTATATAAAAATAAAGAAACATATTGGATGGGGAAATAAATCATAAAAAGGGATTAAGTTCTGTTAAGATAGGGTGTTCAATTTTAAATAGTCAGGTAGGGCGTTACTGAAAATGTGGCATTTGGGGGTGCCTGGGTGGCTCAGCTGGTTAAGTGTCAGACTCTTGATCTTGGCTCAGATCATGATGTCACAGTTCATGAGTTCAAGCCCTATGTTGAGCTCTGTATGGACAGCACAGAGCCTGCTTGAAATTTCTCTCCCTCTCTCTCTGTCCCTCCCTTTCTCCCAAAATAAATAAATAAATAAATAAGCTTTTTTTTAAAAAAAAGAAAATGTGGTATTTGAATAAAGACTGAATTTCAAAACGTACTGCGTAATCTGTGTATTAGGGATATACAGTATTCTAAACATAGTGAAAATACCAGTTTTCTGAGGAAAACTGCCTGACGTGTTTGAGATATTTCAAAAAAAAATCATGGATAATCAAAGATACAAAGCAAGATATAACTAGTAAGGAGTTGCCATTAATTAAGACTGGATACCTGTAGGAGTGGGGTTAGGAAAAAAAAAAAAAAAAAAAAAAAAAGACCTAGAACTCTGGAGTTCTTGCCTGGGAGTGTAACTTTAAGTGTTTCAAAATACCAGTTGTGTTGCATTTTGATGGTGTTGATCCAGTCCCCAGACTGGATAACATCTCAAAGACAGTGGGGATAAACAGAGAAGAAAAAGTATTAAGAGTACAGTAGGAAGAGAACCACGGGATTGCTGTGCCCTGAAGTCAAATATAGAAAGTATATCCCAAAGAAAGGAGGGGGAAACAGCAAAAGCTTCTGTGAGGACTCAGTCACTCCTTAACTGGGGCTGCATGGAGCCATAGTTGCTTCCAGAGCTGGTGGTAGAAGTTTATATCATCCAACAATATAAACCCTTGAATTTACAATTAGGTGCAATGTTATATATTTATTTATAATGAGAAAAGAGTTTGCATCAGATAATAGACCTCTTTGGCATATATGACAAATATTACAAAATCCAGAGAAAATAATACAGTGGTTTTATTTTTAAGTAGCTGCTTGATATAAATCTGTAATATATCTTTTCTGTACAATTTTGGCTGCATACTCTTTGATCACTATCTTTATATCCCAAGAATATTACAGTATCATTTCTGAAAAGAAAGTAAAGACCTCGGTCTTTTCTCCAACTGGTTGGTCTTTATTTTTATCGCTTAGTAAAAAAGTTTTTTCATAAATTTTGACAACAAAATTCATAGTTTCTGTGGACATATATAAGAGTTTGGCATTGAAGTTTCTGCCAGTCTTCTTTCTTTTTTATATTTTTTATTTTTTATTAGTAATATGTGAATCTGTCCAATAATTCTTAATATTAATTTGAAATTAAGGGAGAAAACAATTCAAATAAAGTTGTCACTATAGTCTATCAAGTAACCTAATTTTTAATTAAATTATTTTTATGCAATGTGCATTGAGTTATCGATAAATATTTGAAGTTTTATTCCTGGAATACTTATTTTTTCAGGCAATATTACTGCAGGGTAGAGTCACAATACTGTTTGTTTAGGGTATGATGTGTTAGATAGACTCAGATTCAATCCAATAAGTAGAGATTCATTAAAATTTTACCTCACATACAGATGTATTTACTGCTTATGTTATGGCCCTACAAACATAGTTTCTGATGAATTCTGTTTTCACAATTCACATAGGGAAAAGAAAATGCAGTGTATATACACTTGTTTGTACTACATCATCAAGTGTATTCCTGACAGGTGAGAACATTCATTTTGACTAGGTATCCATAAGAACTAAAACACTGCTTGCAATGATCCACATTTGATGACTGGATAAAATTTCCACAGTCTAGCATCTGGCACTGTATATTTTAAGACTTGTATCTTATATGTTGCCTACATACTTCCAGATACCAGGTGCAGAGCCTGCAATTCACCTGCACCCTTATATCACAACTCCAGGTGATGCATAGTGGGTGAGAAAGTATCCTTTGAAGGTAGTCCTATACCACTTTTGCCAGAAATAACCCTATGTATACAGTAGTAATTACAAACTATTATAAACAACCCTATTAAACTAAAATTCAATGTTTCTCCAAATCAACTTGCCTTTGGCTGCATTTCCAAAACACTCCGGACATTTGTCCTCAAAATCAAGAAGTATGAAGGAGAAATATCAAAAGGAAGAAGCACTGTTCCTAACTATGTGAGAGAAAATATTTCACCTTTCCAAATGTTATGTAAATATACTTAAACTAGGACCGCTCCCAATTAGAGAGATAAAAGTAACCAATGAAAGTGAGGGGTTCCAGACCTTAAGCATAAGGGTCACAGTATATCTATCTTGGTGTGGAGTTTGACTACAATATTGATAAAAACAATTTAGTGGAATGGTGAGAGGCAAAGCCAAATAGAAATGGGCTTAAGAGAGAATGGGAAGAAGAATTTGGCTGTCATAGAGGAGGAAGGCATTGTAAATAGAATGTAGTACATGAGAGATGCCTTTGAGACAGTTTATATTCATTTTTTCCTTTGTAAATAAATTCTGGTTGAAAATTAAGTTATATTTTTTAAAATAACATTTAAAATAATATATTTAAGAGAAGATAGAAAATAGTTTGACGGGATAAATTGGAAAGTAATCCACATTTATTCAACAAGTATTCATGAGTACCTATGAAACTAGCAAGCTCTATGGGAGGTACTAGAGATGATGATTAGGTAGGCATGATCTGTGCCCTCCTGATCTAATGTTGTATTGGTTGAGACATGCATACATCAAGTAAACTGGTTCATAACTCATTAAGATATATCAGAAGTTATACTGAGGAAGTAAACTACATACTTGGGTAGAGACACAGAATGATTAGTGGTTATAAAGGAGATGATATTAAGTTAGTGATTGAGGTATTAGGAAAGACCTTTCTCAGAAGGCAACATTTAGGCTTAAAGATGAAGGATGAAAAGGAGCCATCAAAGGGGAAATCCATGAGGCCCCATGTGTAGAACAGAGTAGAAATGCAAAGGTTCCCAAGAGGAGTGTAATTACATTCTCAGAAAGATATGAAACACAAGCATGGTATAACCAGAAACTAATAGTCATATTATAAAATTAAAATTAAGATAAATATAATAATTGAATTCCTTAGTTTTGCTAGTTTCATTTGAAGTTTTTAATAGGCATAGGTGTATAATGGCTATTTTATTAGACAATGTGAGTAAAGAATATTTCTATCTTCCCAGAATGTTTTTCTTGGAGAGCATACCGGTATTTGCTTCCGGTAGTGAGCCATTTTTTCTTCTGGAGTAAATATGGTCAAATTACATTTATGGAATAAAAAAACAATCCTTTTAACACTTGTCATGCATACATATGTGCACTCACCATTCTTTACTCCCTATAGAGATAACTTAAAAAACAGAAATATTTTAATTAATGATAATGTCTTTTTTTTCTCTTTGACTAATTGCATACATTGGAACAAATGGATTTTAAAACATTTCTTGTTCATTGGGTATTGCTTTAGGCTTTAGAATAGAGAGATGTCTTCCTATTGATCCTCCTCAGATTAAGCTATACAAGTATTATTGTCCATCCTTTTACACAAACCAGGCAAAAAACGGGGTCAGAGAATGAGAATTTGGTACCTGAGAAGTATCTCATACACTCCCACTACCCCCACACAGAAAATATAGTTGCGTCTCATGAATGACTGCTTGAACTCTAGGGAAAGGAATAGGATTGAACCCAACAAATAAAATATTGATTATCACCTATGAATACTCAAGATAGAGAATGAAGGAACAGAAGGAAAATGTTTTAATAGAGAGTGGTTTTAGGTATTATGAAACTCCTATTTCATTGCTTACTATAATACCATACCAAGATCTAGCCCAGAGAAGGAAGTCACTCCTGTTTTAGGCAATGTTCATAATTTTTCTTTCATCTTTCTGTGCTCCATCACAGCCGTAAGGAAGGATCTCCTCATCTTCTTTCTCTAGGCCATTCCATTTGCCACCATTATGCTTTGAAAACTGCCAATTTCACCCCCTTCTACTGTCTTCTGCTGATGTTTCCACTTAGATTAAAACACTTTTATGGCTGTCTATCAACTGAAGTTGCTATCAATATTTAACAGTTCCAGATTTTCTGGTGTATTCCTACATTTCTTACATTGTCCCTGGCTCCAACTGGGTGTTTTTCAGTTATTTTCCCACATTTTATCGATGTCTCTGTGTATTTCTAATAACTTTATCCTCCAGTTCTAACGCTGGCTTTACTCATTGTTTGCCAAATGAGCTCCCACATGATCTCTTCTGTGAAGTCCTTGAAACCAGTACCCACCACACCAGTAGCAAGGAAGATCATGGCCTTATTTGTGTTACCAAGGATTCTTTGTGGGGTGGATTTTGTTTTGTTTTGTTTTTGAAGCATGTACTCATTGCACAGTACATAAAATGTATACATATGTATACATACATACAATTTCTGAAAAATACGGTGAACTACAAAACAATGTATTTTAAATTTGAGTTCATTTAAAACTTTTGCCATACATCTAGAAACTGCTCAGTAAATATCTCCTGAAAATATAAATGTATGAAAAAACATACATTTGAGGAATAAGATGAAGGTTGTAGGTTTTTGGAAATGTCATCTGCAAATCCAAATTAAAAAAAAAAAAAAAGAAAAGCCTATCAGCCATATAACTCAAGTGAAAAAAAAAATAAAAAGAGAACAGGCAATTGAGGCAAGTTCCTTTTTTATAGTAGTGTCTGCGTAATGATTTTTCTTTAATGAATTTTACCTTATCTTTGTCATATAATTATTTTATAAATAAAATACAATAATGACCAAATTGCTCCAATTATTTTCTATACGGGGCAGTCATTTTATATTCATTGATACTACAAATAACTATATTATAGATACAGTATGATTTTTTTCTTTGGTTAATACATTTTACATTTTGTCACATTTGTTCAAAATATTCTGTGTGATTTTTAATTGATATGTGTAAATCTATATTATATATACACACATGGCATACTATTACCTTGTTTGAGCACACATTTATTTATTTATTTAAAGTTTATTTATTTCAAGAGAATGAGAGAAGGAGCTAGCAGGCATGAGTCAGAGAGGGGCAGAGAGAGAGAGAGGGAGGGAGAGAATCCAAGCAGGTTCCATGCTGTCACAGGGCTCAATCCCATGACTGTGAGATCATGACCTGAGCTGAAATCAAGAGTTGGATACTTAAACAACTGAGGCACCCAGGTGCCCCTGAACACAGCATTTAAAAGTCAATATTCTGAAAGCTGAAATAGAAGTCCTTATTCTGAAACCAAATTGTGTCAAGTGTTTGTAAACATTATTGTTCTTCCACTGTCAATGAAAGTTGTCAATAATGAAATTAAAAATGAGAAATTAATGGATTTAGACACTAAACAATATAAAAATGACAAGCTGTATATTAACTGACATTTTATTTTTTATTTATTTTTATTTTTTAAATTTTTTTAAATTTTTTTTAACATTTATTTATTTTTGAGACAGAGAGAGACAGAGCATGAATGGGGGAGGGTCAGAGAGAAGGAGACACAGAATCTGAAACAGGTTCCAGGCTCTGAGCTGTCAGCACAGAGCCCGACGCGGGGCTCGAACTCACAGACCGCGAGATCATCACCTGAGCTGAAGTCGGCCGCTTAACCGACTGAGCCACCCAGGCGCCCCTTAACTGACATTTTTAGCTCATTCTGTTGAAATGTCTAGAAGAGCATATTAACAATGAACATTATATGATCAGGTTTTTTGTTAATGGCTACTATTTCAAATAAGTCTTTCGCTTTTTATTAGTAATGCTATCTGAAGAGTAGATACTCTGGAATTGTGTCCAACTTACTGGAAGAGGTAACTTATCAATAAATACCAAAATAAAATTTATTAGGCAACTGAAAAGGTGGTCATCATAAACAGATAATAAAAATGCCAAATCACCAATTTGCTCTTCTTCCTCCCCCTTCAAGGTGTCTCCTGCATCTTTATCTTTTCTCTTCCCAAAGGAATAAAAAATATTTAAAAAAGGGATTTTATACTTGTTTTTATCCCCAGTATTTGCTTTAGAATGTAATAAAGTATAGATATTGTACTAGTGTTTATCTCTTCCTCTATTTATAAGTCTTGGAGCAATTGGTAAATATAAACATGATAAATTTAAAATGTACGCGTAAGGATGCCTTTGCTTTTGGGTAGATGTGTCAGGATATTCACCTTTAAAAATCTTATCCTACTCTTTGCCTCGGCGATCTACTACTATAATATTTCTGTCTCACATCTTTTCCTAACCAATAATTATACTGATACCAAATCCCAATGTCAAGTGTTCTATTCCATAGAATTAATTTAAGTATCCTCATTGCTAAAACTCTTCAACCCCACCATGATCTCTGATCCTGTGAGGCTGACACATTTTTAATTTCTGTACCTACCAATCTGCCATTCTCATGATTCCCTAGTATACCTGAGTTCATGATCCATCAAATAATTGGGTAAAATAATTTACCTTATTTAAATTCAACTTTACCTACTTCGTTGATGTATCAGAGAAGTTTCTCAAAGCTGAAAGAATTTACACATCCATGTTGACTGGATTCCCTCTAAATTTTTAACTACAAATTCTATTTTATTTATTTATTTTTATTATTTATTTTTTCTTTTTTTTTCTTTTTTTTTTTCAATATGAAATTTATTGTCAAATTTGTTTCCATACAACACCCAGTGCACATTCCAACAGGTGCCCTCCTCAATGCCCATCACCCACCTTCCCTTCCCTCCCACCTCCCATCAACCCTCAGTTTGTTCTCAGTTTTTAAGAGTCTCTTATGCTTTGGCTCCCTCCTTCTCTAACCTTTTTTTTTTCCTTCCCCTCCCTCATGGTCTTCTGTTAAGTTTCTCAGGATCCACATAAGAGTGAAAACACACGGTATCTGTCTTTCTCTGTATGACTTATTTCACTTAGCATCACACTCTCCAGTTCCATCCACATTGCTACAACAGGCCATATTTCATTCTTTCTTATTGCCACGTAGTATTCCATTGTGTATATAAGCCACAATTTCTTTATCCATTCATCAGTTGATGGACATTTAGGCTCTTTCCATAATTTGGCTATTGTCGAAAGTGCTGCTATAAACATTGGGGTACAAGTGCCCCTATGCATCAGTACTCCTGTATCCCTTGGGTAAATTCCTAGCAGTGCTATTGCTGGGTCATAGGGTAGATCTATTTTTAATTTTTTGAGGAACCTCCACACTGTTTTCTAGAGCGGCTGCACCAGTTTGCACTCCCACCAACAGTGCAAGAGGGTTCCCGTTTCTCCACATCCTCTCCAGCATCTATAGTCTCCTGATTTGTTCATTTTAGCCACTCTGACCAGCATGAGGTGGTATCTCAGTGTGGTTTTAATTTGTATTTCCCTGATGAGGAGTGACGTTGAGCATCTTTTCATGTGCCTGTTGGCCATCTGGACATCTTTTTTAGAGAAGTGTCTATTCATGTTTTCTGCCCATTTCTTCACTGGATTATTTGTTTTTCGGGTGTGGAGTTTGGTGAGCTCTTTATAGATTTTGGATACTAGCCCTTTGTGCAATATGTCATTTGCAAATATCTTTTCCCATTCCGTTGGTTGCTAACTACAAATTTTAAATAGGAAGCATCTCTGCTACCTAACCTTCTATTATATTTCACTTGGGGATTCATTTTTCAATGTGCTAAATATGTGTTCCACATCCCCTCTTCCTCCTTAATTCTTTCTCTACCTTTATTCTATCCTGATTATCTTTTAGTTCACACACACACACACACACACACACACACACATACACATATACCTACACCCCACAGAATAAATGAGAGGAGGATTATCATTTCCTTCTAAAACTATGTCCAGCTACAACAACACACTGTCTTCTCTCTTGGATACAATGCATTTCTACTCAAAGACAGTGTTCTGGAAATTATTCCCTTCCTCTGTTTTAATTAATGTTCATTTCTATGAGAGCATTTTCATTAAACTAAAAAGCTGCTGCAAAATCTCTTCTTTATTAAAAAAAACTATTTCCTTTATTACAGTATAAGAAAACAGAAGTGATATACCTATATTACTAAGTCCACTTCACTTATTATTATTCCTTGAATCTACTTCAACTTTTTTTTTTTTCAACGTTTATTTATTTTTGGGACAGAGAGAGACAGAGCATGAACGGGGGAGGGGCAGAGAGAGAGGGAGACACAGAATCGGAAACAGGCTCCAGGCTCCGAGCCATCAGCCCAGAGCCCGACGCGGGGCTCGAACTCACAGACCGCGAGATCGTGACCTGGCTGAAGTCGGACGCTTAACCGACTGTGCCACCCAGGCGCCCCATCCTTGAATCTACTTCAAAAAGTCTTATGCATCGGTGTCTCTACTGAAAAATGCTCACACTGAGGTTATGGATATAATTTATTTTACCATGACAAATGGTCTTTATCTTTGTTGATTCCCAAGCAATGTCTGATGCAATTGAGCTCAACTTCCTTCTTGAAACATATTCATCTAGATTCTGGGAAATCACAATTTCCTGATACTTATTTTTTTACATAGCTTTCTTCTCTTTTCAGGCTTCTTTGATGAATATGCTTCCTTTTCCTACTTCCAGCCATTTGAGTACTACTGAGCTCAGTTCTGGAAACTCTTCCTTTCACTATATCTACTGTCATCACCTAGGTAAACCATAATATAACAATAGATTTAAATTCCACTTAAAAGTAGAACAAATCTATTTTTTTCAATCATCAATCCAAAATTCTTTCAGAAATGCGAGAAAACCAAGCATGAATATCCAACTTGTTACTTGATATCTTTACATGGAGGCATAGTAGACATCTCAAGCATAACATATCCAAAACTAAACTCTTAATTTCCCTCTCCTAAAACGATTCCATTATCAATGTTCCCACATTAGCTTTCATCATTCAGTAATTCCTCTCCCCCTAAAAATCTCCACTTTCTGTTCCTTATAAGGCATAAATTATTACGGTTCAATTTGACTACTGATGTTTGGCTTCCCCTCCATACCCAAGCTATCAGGATACAATAAATCCAGATTATCACAATTTCTCAATACCTCTGTGACTACTACTCTGGTCCAAGCCACCCTCAACTCTTTTCCTGGAATAGTCATAAATAATCTGTTTGCTCTCTAGCCCCTTGTTCATTGTCCTTTTCAACAATTCCTGCTTGAAACAGTATCAGTTCATCTTAATGCCCTAAACAAAACACCTCAATGGGCTATCTTAGATTTTAAACAAAATGTATGCACCTGGCTTACTGTGATCTACATGGCTGCGTATTACATCTCTTATCTTTATTCTCATTTAACATGTTCAAGTTATACTTGTCTCCTCATTAATCCTTGCACATCCTAAGTATGCTCACAACTCAGGGTTATACATTTTTTATTTCTTCTGGAAAGCTTCTTCCTGCATACTTAAATAATTGTATCCTTTACTTTTTTCAGTTGATACCACAGAAAAGCCTTCTACATTACTATCTAAAATATCACCCCTTATATTTCTATTTTCTTCATCTAATATATATTCTTTACCTTCTTCATTGCTCTTATGATTGCCTGGGCTTATATTTCATATTTATTTATTGCCAGTGTCCTGAAACAGACTGTAAACTCCATGAAGGCAGATAATTTATCTCCAGCACAGATAAAAGTAGGTACATAGTAAATGCTCAATAAATAGTCCTAATCAGTGAATGAAAAATTGCTTTCATCTATGAAGAAAATTTTAAATTTATGTATCTGGATTTTTTTAAGTTCCATGAGAAGTTGAATTATGGCTTGGATTAGTCAGGGTTGGATTAAAGAAGTGAAATTACTATGAGTAACATTGAATAAAAGGTTATTAAGATTATAATTCTGTAGTTATGAGAGCTTGTTGGTTACCTCTCTTTGTACATCTTCACATCCTCAGGACCTCTGCATGTGTTCTTGGCTAATTTGGGCTTTCTCACAGTAAGGTGGCTTCAGTGAAGTGGACATTTTCTCTTGTCAATTCAGGGTTCCGAAGTAAGAGGCCTACCTAGTGAACCCAGCAGAAGTTGCATTATCTTTTATGACATAGCCTCAAGCACATTCACCTTCACTTCTGTCACTTTCTGTTGGTTTCAAGTAGTCATAGGCCAACCCAGATATAAATGGGAAGAGAATAAGACCTCCCTATTAATGGGGCAATGGTAAAGTCACATTGCAGGAGACCTTGGGGCAATAGGCATATTGTTCCACTAATCTTTTGAAAGTATGATTTTTCACCATTCACTCTCTAGTCACAATAATTCATATTCTCACATGCAATACACGTGCATCCTTCCCCCCAAGTCCCTCAAATCTTCATCCTGTTATGGAATCATAATAGGAAGTCTGGAAGTTATCTTCATTTATAAGCTCAGATGAGTATATATTCCTCTGGTATAAGTCTTGCTATATTTGTCTTATTTAGAATATCTGGGAGTTAAATAGAAAAAAATATGTGTCTTCCCTGCCAACCCCCACTCCCATCTCCAAAACATTGAATAATGTCACAGCAATAGGGCAACCACTATGAACATTCTCATTCAAAAAGTGATAAAAGGGAAACAACAGTAGTCAATGTTCACAGCACCTCTGAAATCCATCAGGACATATGTTGTTAGTTTCTTAATTTGGGTTCTGTCCTATTCTTTGGCGATTTTTATCTTGTTTGTTGGTATGTAGAATATGCACTTTTGATTCTACTATGTAGTTTTCATGAGAAAACTGAGTTTGCAACTGAGTTGACTTTGTACTATGTTTCCTGCCATAAAAGTTTGGGAATCCAAAGAAAGGCCTGTTTTCATTTTGTATATTTTTTGTCACTTATAGTTATAACTGTAGGTAACTTCCATCAGGAAAAAAAGTTCTTAAAAATGTGCGGGTTTTTTAATGAATGGTATTAAAATATATTCAATCAGAAAAATGAAGTAACCGAAAATTTGAAACAGATACTTCCCTAATTCAAGCTCTGGGTAAAGTTGATATAGGACAATGTTTTTCAACTTCTTGTAATCCCCATTGTGTAAAAGCAAGGATCCTGAAGGTACACCTTTGGCATTCACTGAAGGACTTTGGTCTATTTGAAAATGTTTGAGGGGCGCCTGGGTGGCGCAGTCGGTTAAGCGTCCGACTTCAGCCAGGTCACGATCTCGCGGTCCGGGAGTTCCAGCCCCGCGTCAGGCTCTGGGCTGATGGCTCGGAGCCTGGAGCCTGTTTCCGATTCTGTGTCTCCCTCTCTCTCTGCCCCTCCCCCGTTCATGCTCTGTCTCTCTCTGTCCCAAAAATAAATAAAAACGTTGGAAGAAAGAAAAAAAAAAATTTAGAAAATGTTTGAGTTACTCGTTTAAACCTTTTTGAACAAAGGATTTTACAATCCCACAGTGGTTTTTATTTTTTGCACTAGGGTTCTTGCTTACTTTCAGAACTCTTTGTTGGCTGAAAAGATTATTCTGAGCCCTTTACATCTCTTCCAAATTCACTCCAATACATAATAACTAATTCTTTAGTATACTGCTCTCCTTACTCATTTTGTTATAAACTATCGGTAGGTGGTATCCTCAACATTCTGCCTAGAATGTCCTTAGTAAGATCATCAAGTCATTAGGTATATTTTCCTATTTTTCATGTTAGTACAGGCGACAATTTAGCTGCATTTTCTGACACTATAACATGGTTCTCCTTTCTATAACTTCCAAAAATAATTTCCTCACTCTTTGTTTTTTGTTTTTAAACTTAAAAAAATTTTTTAATGTTTATTTATTTTTGAGAGAGAGAGTGTGTGTGAGTGGGGAAGGGTCAGAGAGAGGGAGACACAGAATCTGAGGCACGCTGTCAGCACAGAGCCTGGCATGGGGTCTAACTCATGAACCATGAGATTATGACCTCAGCAGAAGGTGGACACTTAACAGACTGAGCCACCCAGGTTTCCCTCCTCCCTCTTTGTTAATGCCTTGATGACAATGTCTTCAAATGTCTTTAAACTTCTGCATTTACTCTGATTAAAATTTGACCTCCTTCAATGTACCATTTCCTCAAAGGCCTTCGAACTTTGACCTAACAATCAGTTCAAAAGCCAATGTCATATTTTTTAGGTTGTTGTTAAAGTTGTGTAAAAACATACCCTCTCCTGTGATTAATTTAGATTTACATATGTGACCCAGATCCTGCCAATGAACTGGAAATCTGCCAGTGGGATATATAGGAAATTGGTGGTTCCTTTTTTTTCAATTTTTAAAGGAAAAAAATCATCAGATTTATTATTCTGCTTAATATATTTTAATGGAAAAATAACTGGAACTAAAATATCCTCACTATATTTTGAAGGAAAATTGTTGAGTAAAAAGAGAGAAATAATAAGTGTATCTGAATTCTTGATGATGCCTTTGAACTGCTTAATGAATCAATCTTACAGTAACTACACCTTGAGCGGCTCAGATGAGTTGATGGATATTAAAGAGAAGCAAATCCTGTCTACACTAGTCACAGATCTCTGCTGTACTACATATATAAAAAGAGATAATGATTCCACATAAATAGGTTCTTCATGAGGAATAAATAGTATGCTTTTAGAAGCTTTCCTTTCGAATATTATCTGCTTAAAAACTTGCAATTCTCTTTATTTCCTCTAGGAAACATTGGTTTAACTATAGGTTGAAGATATTTGCATTTTCATATGGAATTTGGTCTATCCTGTGGGGAATATTCTTGGTACCTCAGAATAAATAGTTTATGATTCATTCATATTTCAGTAATATATATATACTTTTAAAACTACATGACAAATATGTCACTGTTGATAGTGGGGGAGGCTGCAAGTTTATGGATCGAGGGAATTTGGGATGAGCCAATCACTAAACAGATGGACCATGGTTAAAAAAAGAGAGAGAGAGAGAGAGAGAGAGAGAGAGCCTACATTATCACATTATCACATCATCAAAGTCCATAGTTTTTATTTTGTTTCAGTGTCAGTGACATATATTCTACGGATATTGACAAATGTTTAATGACAGGTATCTATAATGCGAGAGAAAGTCAGTAAATAAGGGATATTCTCAAAAATGGCCTTCTCTTCCAGACTTTAGGTGGACTAATGTGAATTTCATCCTACAGCACCTCTTAAAAGATCCCCAGATGGACTGAGAACCAGCTGCCACACTGATGGACCAGCTTGATAACACACTCTTGTATTGACTCTTTCTAATATTTTTCAGTCCTCTACTCCTAGTCCTTGGATTTTTCCAAGTAAGTGATTTGCATAAAAGCCTAGCTTAGGCTTTGAGTTTCTGGGGGAACCCAGGAATAGATGCAGACCAAATGTTTGAGACAGTTTATAGCTTACTGAATCTATTAATGATAAGAATTAATTCACTATTCAAAAAAATAATAACTCATATTCATAAACCCAGAAATATCTCTCTTTCTTTTAACCATGGTCCATCTATTTGGTGCTTGGCTTGTCAGATAAAAATAAGTTTCTTTAGTTTCTGGGCCCACACTGAATTACTACAGCATCTAGATAAACACTATGCCTGTTTGCTCAGTAAGCAATTTTGGGAGCCCTTCCTAATAAAGATGTTCTTTGCCTTCTCAATTTAGATTGCAAACTGTTGCTGCAAATTAAACTTACTAAAATTCTAGTCTTTTATTTAATGGTATATAGAAGTCATTTGCATATATTCAAAGAAGGCAAGATAAATTAAAGCTGATTCAGAAAAGAGCAACATCAGTAGTTAAAAAAATTAAAAACTGGACATAGAGTAGAGGCAATATTTTATATCCCCAAGACAACAAAGATTGAATAAGGTGTAGACTCTTTGTATTTAAGAAATATCATGTGTATCTAAAATGAATGTAATTCAGTTTTTATAAAAGTTTGTTTACAAGTGGGTGATTTCATTAGGTTTTACTGGGAAATAGACTGCAATCTTGTTTTATGGTCACTAATACTCTCAAATTTCAGTTTTTAATTTAAACCAAAACTTAAACTAAAAAGTTTTTGATAAAAGTATTAATCTGAAGAACATCAACTTTCATAGAAAAATAAAGACAATATTATTGGCAATGTTAAGATAAAATACAGCTTGTTATTAAAGCAAGACAAGTGATAGTAAATCTTCAGTGTTTATAATTTTTAAGTGTTAAGGGAAAATGTTGATATTTTTGATGTCTTCTTATTAGACATCAAGAGCTTAGTAAAATGCAAAGAAAGATTTATAGTATAACAAATCTAACAACAGAATACTAATTGAACTGCATGGTAACTTCCCCAACTTGTTTATGGAATATTCCATTTAATTCATCTCACAAGTGAAACAGATGAATTGTTTTAAAAATTCAAAAACTAATTGAAACAGAAGCACTTGTCATAAATAATTTTACATCATCATTAAAATATGAGAAATATTAAAAAATGAATTAAACTATCAAGGCTCAAATAATACAGCATATAAGTTATCTTTGTCATATATATAAAGGTATTTTATACCATATGAGTCAAATTAATGTGAATTCCAATAAAACAAGAGCAAATTGAAGAATACCCTGAACTAGCAAATACAACAAAAGCTCCATAGTTCTCTTGGCCCAAGAGGGCATTATCATTTACATAATGTGTGACTGAGTCAATAACAAGGGCCATTTTGATCTCTCAGAGAATGTGAAGAAAAATAAGGTAAAGGGATGCTACACAGGAAAATAGAAAAGAACAGCATCCATAAAACAGATTTTGCATTGATCATGGGAATTTCAATTACTGGGAAAATGTCTTATGTGATAGCTCTGGAGTCAATAAAGTAGAATGCATAGTCTTTGGAGGAATGCTGGACGATTTTCACACACTGTTTGTTATGAAACATGCACAGCAAAGTAAAAACAAGAACTCCTGAATAGAATTCTGCTGAACAAAGTAAGTCATCATGAAATTCCTAGAGTCTGGTGATCACTGAACTTTCAAATATGTTCAGCTTCTATTGAAGTAGACAATGTCTGTTGTTTTTAGTAAACTATGTAAACTATCACAGCTTTACTTCTTTGTCTTCTTACTCAGAAGTTTTCAAGTTTTGTTATGTTTTGTTTTGTTTTGTTTTTTTAATTTCTTTTATGTTTATTTATTTTTGAGAGAAAGATAGAGTATGAGCAGGGAAGGGGCAGAGAGAGAGGGAGACACAGAATCTGAAGCACGCTCCAGGTTCTGAGAGCTGTCAGCACAGAGCCTGACATGGGGCTCAAACTCACAAACTGTGAGATCATGACCTGAGCTTAAATCGGGCACTTACCTGAGCGAACCAGGTGCCCCAAGTTTTGTTTTCTTTTAAAGCAAAAGTTGTTCTCATGAATCAAATTCAACAATTATAAATAACATGACCCACAACTTTGGATATTTTTTTCTCTGAATGAATTTCCTACAACTATCTTAAGCCTAAATGTGGTGATCATAATTCAAATATCTTTTGGAAACATCCACCTACTAGATAATTTCCATATTTTTCCACTTTAAGGGGTAATTCATAGGACAAGTTTAACATAACATTTCTAAAAGAGAGATTACCATTTAATGTAATTCAAAAAATGAAACAAAAGTGACATACATTTTATTCATGCTAAATCCAAAACTGAGTATTCAGCATGCATTAATGTTAGTATAAACAGTTTAGAACTTTTCAAATAGTCACAGCTACCAACTTATTCATGTAAAAACTATTTTTTGTGTGTGAACCACTGTCATATACCTATGTAGATAAATATTTGTTTCACTTCATTTTCAGTGAAGAAAATATAAAATTTTAATTTTCATGATCTTGTTTTTCAAAATCAAAACCAATCTGAGATATCTCAGCAAATATAAATGGCAGAGATGAGAAGAAGAAGGAGAAGGAGAAGAAGCAGAAGCACCAGCAGCAAAGGTTAAACATAACAGAATTTTAAATATTGGACTCTGATATAATAAAACCGTATTTTATGTATAAGAACATTTTTATGATTCTTTTTTTCATGTTGACTTATTTTGAGAGAGAGAGGGAGGGAGGGAGTGTGAGTGGGGAAGGGGCAGAGACTGAGGGTAGGAGAGAATCCTAAGCAGGCTCTACACTGACAGTGCAGAGTCAGACTCCTGACTCAATCCCATGAATGGTGAGATCATGACCTGATGAGGTCAAGAGTCAGACGCTTTACTGACTGAGCCAGCCAGGCACCCCTATGATTCTTTATACAAGAAACTAAAATCAGACTAACTGTACAATTAATGAATTCAGTGAAAATCAAATTTAAAAATTTTTTAATGTTTATTTATTTTTGAGAAATAGAGACAAAGCATGAGTGGGGGAGGGGTAGAGAAAGGAGGGAGGCACAGAATCCAAAGCACACTCAGGGCTCTGAGCTGTCATCACAGAGCCCAAATGGGGCTCGAACCTATGAACTGTGAGGTCATGACTTGAGCTGAAGTCGGATGCTTAACTGACTGAGCCACCCAGGTGCCCCAAAATCAAATTTCTTTTTTAACTGAATTACCTGACTGTCTCGGTATAAATGACTGACCTGTAAATAAAATGAGTAAATTGATTATGACTACTATTGGTATTAACATCTATAAATGGAATTATGTATTTGAACAGTGATCATTATATATAACATTATTTATATCTGAATTACATTTTTGAATACTAAGGGATATGTGCACTAACATTCCCTTATTCTCTTTTTCTGAACATTAATTTTGAGTAGAAAATAATGAACATTGTAGGATACCCATTTTGACATTTTACTGATATTTTTGCATACAGTATTCTAAATTCTGATATAAGGATTGCAGTGAAGATTCAATACAAAACTAATTAAAACCAAACAAAAATTTAGAAAGAAAACATAAGGTGAGATTTGATGGAACTCAACAATATCGAGTTGTTTATTTTAAAGCTAGATAGGTAAACAAGTCTATGCTGGACATATTTTTGACTAAATACTAAATAACATTTTTATAAGTGTCATTTTTTTGTGAAGAAACACATTATACATTTACCTATCAGAAGATACTTGAAGAGCATATGTTCCAAATAATTGAGCTCTTCAATCTGGCATGGCATCTGTTTTAGGATGAATCAAGGAGGTAACAAGTGAAGGGCCACTTGGACTGAAATTTGTTGTCTTACTAATGAAGAACCTATCTAACTGCAACCCAAGAGACAAATGCATTAACATTCCCTTTTTATTCTATTTTCTTTTTGTTATTTTGCTTTTCTTAATTTTTCTTCCTGTTTGTCTATTTCCTCATTTTTGGTGAATATTTTCTATAATACACATTCTTTGCTTGAGCAATATAAATTATAAACAAAATCACATCATCAAATGGCTGGCTTCTAATTCCCTTGGAATTCAGTCTAAGAATCTACCTTTCATGCCTTGTCATAGAAGATTTGTGGATATACAGAAACATGTAAAAAGCAAATAAAACAGATCAAAAGAGAATACAGAGAACATCATGAGCCATGAAAGAAGACAGTGGAGCCAGGAGGGTAAGCATTCTGAATGAGTGTTACACCAACATAAAGTTAAAAGCTTCATGCCAATACATGATAGGTAACTATGGGAAAGTTATTTAACCTTTTAAAGTTTCAAATTTTTCATTTAAACATGTACATATTTCCAAATATACACTATGAAGTCAGAATTACCTTGTTACTAAAACCAGATAAAGACATCACAAAAAGAGAAAACTACAGACCAATATCCCTGCTGAACACAGATACAAAAATCTTCAACAAAACATTAGCAAACCACATTCAACAACACATGATAAGGATCATTCACCACGATTAACTGGAATTTATTCCAGGGATGCAAAGGTGGTTCAAATATTAACAAATCAATCAATATGATACAAAATTAAGACTAAACGTTATGTGACTGTCTCAATAGATGCGGAAACAGCTTTGACAAAATTCAACATCTGCCATAACAAAATCAGCAAAGTGGGTTTAGAGGGGAAATAGCACATAATAAAGGCCACATATGACAAACCCACAGCTAACATAATATTCAATGGTGAGGAACTGAGAGCTTTTCCTTTAAGATCTGAACAAGACAAGGATGTCCACTCCTACCACTTATATTCAACATACGACTGGAAGTCCTAGCCACAGCAAGCAGACAGAAAAAGAAATAAAAGGCATCCAAATTGGTCAGAAAGAAAGAAAACTGTCACTATTTGCAGATGACATGATACTATACACAGAAAACTCTAAAGACTATGAGAAAGCTATTAAAAGTAATAAATTAATTTAGTAAAATTGAAAGATACAGAATTAATATCCAAAATGTATTGTGTTCTCACACTCTAATAAAAAAAGTAGCAGAAGGAGAAATTAAGGAAATAATTACACTTACAATTGTACCAAAGAGATATTTAGAAATAAACTTAACCAAGGAGGTGAAAACCCATACTCTGAAAGCTATAGAACACTGACAAAAGAAATTAAAGATAACACACAAAAAAAATGGAAAGACATTTCGCGCTCATGGATTAGAAGAAACAATATTGTTAAAATGTCTGTACTACTCAAAGCAATGTACAGATTCTATGCAATCTTTACCAAATATTACAACATTTTTCACAGAACTAGAACAAATAATACTAAAAGTTGTATGGAACCACAGAAGACTCCTAACAGCCAAAGAGATCTTGAGAAAGGGGAAGAAAGCTAGAGGTATCACAATCCCAGATTTCAAGACATACTATAAAGCTATAATAATGAAAACAGTATGGCAGTGGCACAAAAATAGATCAATGGAACAAAATAGAGAGTCCAGAAATAAACTCATGCTTATGTGGTCAATTAATCTATGACAAGGAATTAAAGCCCTAAATGTGAGACCTGAGACCATAGCAACTCATAGAAGAAAAGCACAGGCAGGAATATCTTTGACATTGGCCCTAATAACTTTTTTCTAGACACATCTCCTCAGACTAAAGTAAACTATTGAGACTACATGAAAATAAAAAGCTTTTGCACAGCAAAGAAAACCATCAATAAAACAAAAAAGCAGCCTATTGAATGGGAGAAGATATATGTAAATGATATATCCAGTAAGGGGCTAATATCCAAAATATATAAAGAACTTATACAGCTTAATACCAAATTATTATCATCATCATCTAATTAAAAATGGGCAGAAGACATGAACAGACTTTTTCCAAAGAACACATAAGGAAGGCCAACAGAAACATGAAAATATGCTCAACATCACTAATCATCAGGAAAATGAAAATCAAAAGTATAATCAGATATCTTATACCACTCAGAGTAGCTAGTATCAAAAAGACAAGGAATAACCAGTGTTGGTGAGGATGTGGAGAAAAGGAGACTTCATGCACAGTTAGTGGGAATGCAAGTAGGTAAAGCCACTGTGGAAAATAGTATGAAGGTTCTTCAGGAAATTAAAAATGAAAATACCATAATATCCAGTAATTCTACTTCTGGATATTTACCCATAGAAAAATGAAAACGCTAATTCAGAAAGATACATGCACCTCTGTGCTTATTGCAATATTATTTACACTGGCAATATACAGAAACAGTCTAAGTGTCCACTGACAGATGAATGAATAAGGAAGAAGTTATTTTATGTAAATCTCATATATATTGTATACGTGTGTATATAATATATATAATGAAATATTACTCAACCATAAAAACAATGAGATCTTGCCATTTGTGACAACATGGTTGTACCTAGAGGGTATTACGCTAAGTGAAATAATTTAGACAGAAAGACAAATACCATATGATGTCACTTATATGTGAAATCTAAAAAATAAAACAAACATGCGAACAAACAAAAGAAAGCAGAAATAGACCCATAAATACAGAGAACTGGTGATTGCCAGGGGAAGGGGGTTGGAAGTGAAAGGATAAGGGAGAATGGGAAGTACAGGTTTCCAAAAAAAAAAAAAAAGGGAAAAAAGGAAAAAAAATATGTATGATACCAGGTAATAGGACCATATTCATAGGGTTTTATAAATTCTCATAAAACCTCATATGCAATGAGGTAACATATGCAATAATTTTAATACTGAATGTATATTATATGTCAGATGCCATGTTGTTAAATGTTTATGAAAACTTTTTTCAACTGTTGTCCCATCAGGCATCAAATGATGATAAGTCGAAAGATACAAGTTTGAAAATTATTGGGGTAAGAATGGCTATCTGCCAAAAAATGTTAGAAAGAAAGCCCTTAAGTCAACTTATCAAAAAGTGTAAGGTTTACATAAGCCAACAGAATAATCAAAAGACAGTGATAATTCTCACAGAGTTTCATGTATTGTTGCCTCAGATCTCTTACTAAAATAAAGTGCTCATTATTGCCATGCATTGCAATATAGGCCTTGAGATGCTAAAGAAAATGTGACTTGATAATATAGTACATGAACATAAAATATCAAGACTTAGGTCTTGTTTGTATCTCAAGAAATAGGTAGAATTACTAAGAACACTAAGGCTGTGCTTTCAACTTCTAGTATGTGAGGAGAAAAAAAATCTGCCATGAGAGTTATGAATGGAAGGTATAGGGATCCTGTGTCCTATGTGGATAAACAGAATCCTGCATTAATTACTTGTCACCTAGAATAATGATGAAAATCTAAAATTACAGAATTTACCACACTTTCTTTGATTATAAATCATTCATAATTATGATGGATCACCACTGAATGAGGTTCAGGTTGTATATTCTCCCTTCAAATATGGTACACAGAAGAAAATAATATTTTTTAGATATAGTCATGTCATCAGACTAAAATTATTAGTTCAATTTTTCAAGACATTACTCTATCATAGAAATTGCCTAAATTCATGTTCACATTACATTGTTGGCTCATAACTGAAATAAATGTTAACCATTTTCCATGGAATCACTTAATCAAACTCCTTCGAGAATCACTATCAATTTTTCATCTGTGATTTCATCTTGCCACCATGCCCTCTACCATGTACTTCAGGAAATGAACTTTTTCTCCTCTGTGCTCCTAAAGAAATTTGAACACACATATTTTTATAACACATGACAATTTATCATGTTTTTTTTAGCATATACACTCAGCTAGACTGTGATCATTTTTGGTCAATTCCATGTACCTGGCTCATAGTTCATGCTTACGGAACAACTGAATATGTATTTAAGTACTGGTTCCCAAGTGCCCAATAATATGCTTGTAGTATGCTTGTAGTCAAGTATAAATGCTTGTAGTAAAATATGCTCAAGTTTTCAGAAAAAAAAATTAGCTATGCGAAATTTTAGTTATAGTCTCTTATAAAGATTTTTTTATCTTATATTTTACAGGAACAGTAAGCCTCATAAACATTGTCAAAATACATCTGTATGTGAACCTTTAATAAAACTAAATAGCTAATTTTTTAATATTAATTTTATTGTTGTGTTGTATTTTTTAATTGTATCTATTCAAACTTATAGATACTTTTGGTAATGAAAAACCTAGATTTTGAGATACCTTATACTAAACTTTTGTCAAAAGTTAATATTGCCAGCTATAAAAACATAGTTGGTTATTTACCTTTGGAGACTGTATAAAATATGACTATTGTACAGAATGTAATGTTTTCCTTTTTAGAATTTAGTAGCAGTACTTTTTGTATGTACCTTTATATTAATTTATTATTTAAACCCAGATCTCTGCATTTTCTTCTGTGAAAGCTGGTTTTGGTTCATAAGTTTTCATTACACATGATTACTTGTAGTTAAACTTTTCTTGAGCTTAATATGCTTTTGCAAAGCATTGTAATAAATGTACATTAAATCCAAATAATTTGGGAAAATTTAAAAATTATGTTTTTTTGATGATTTTATTATGTGATTAAGAATTTCTTTCATAATTTTAAAAATGAAATTAATGAATCTGGAATTCCTATTCCTCAGACTATTTAAGATGAATTATATAATCTGTCAGCCACAATGGATCAAATTCTTCATCTTTGCCCAGGCATTAAAAAATGTGCTAAAAGTTCATGATTGATCGATCACAAGTCTTAATGCAGATTTGGGTTCTCAACATGATAGGCTGGAGGAGTGAACTGTTTGACAGATGTAATAATGTCATGTGAGTTTCCCTGTAGTAGTTATTCCAACAGAAATATTGGTTATGTAAGCAAAAAACACCTTCCCTGACCATTCAATGTTCACAACTTCCACACTGTCCTCCCCATCATTATAATTACTTGGCGCCCAGAGGAAGAGGATTTATAGATAATGCTTTTGAAAGAGAAGTTTCCAAATTTCAGAAGGTTAAATTTTGCTTTGGTGCAGGTTTCTTTTCTGTTGATGAATATATACTCAATAAGCAAAACATTGTAGCTGAAAAGGAAGAAACCTGTCCAAATCAGTTGCTCTTTCTTAACATCATTATTTTTTTTTAAGTTTATTTTTATAGAGAAAGAGAGCAAGAGTGAGTGAGTGAGCTGGGGAGGGGCACAAAGGGAGGGAGAGAGATAATCCCAGGAGGAGAGAGAGAGAGAGAGTGAACATGAGTTGGGAAGGGGCAGAGAGACAGCGAAAGAGAGAATCTCCAACAGGCTCCATGCTGTCAGCACAGAGCCCAATTTGCAGCTCCATCTCTGAACTGAGACAAAATTAAGAGTGGGCAACTAACCAACTGAGCAACCCAGGCGCCCCTCTTTCTTAACATTATTAAAAAGCAATCTTATCATTCAGTTCAGCAGAACATATGTGTCTTGCATGTTTGAGCAGATATACAATCATTGAGTGCAACTTCTTATAAATAACAGTAAGTATGGACTAACTAATATTTGACAGTCATCTGTGTTTCACATATGTTTTCCCTCTCAGGTTATAAAATGGTTTTAAAAAGCAACTAAAGGGGCGCCTGGGTGGCGCAGTCGGTTAAGCGTCCGACTTCAGCCAGGTCACGATCTCGCCGTCCGTGAGTTCGAGCCCCGCGTCGGGCTCTGGGCTGATGGCTCAGAGCCTGGAGCCTGTTTCCGATTCTGTGTCTCCCTCTCTCTCTGCCCCTCCCCCGTTCATGCTCTGTCTCTCTCTGTCCCAAAAATAAATAAACGTTAAAAAAAAAAAAAAGGGGCGCCTGGGTGGCGCAGTTGGTTAAGTGTCCGACTTCAGCCAGGTCACGATCTCGCGGTCCGGGAGTTCGAGCCCCGCGTCAGGCTCTGGGCTGATGGCTCAGAGCCTGGAGCCTGTTTCCGATTCTGTGTCTCCCTCTCTCTCTGCCCCTCCCCCGTTCATACTCTGTCTCTCTCTGTCCCAAAAATAAATAAACGTTGAAAAAAAAATTAAAAAAAAAAAAAAAAAGCAACTAAAATGTTGTTTTAGTAATGTGGCTTACAATTAAAAAAAATGGTAGGATAAGTGAAAAGTGGGCTAAGGAAATTTTTTAAATGTCAGTTATGGGTTTTTTTAATAGCATTTTTAAAGTCATTTGCTCAAAGATTACAAAAATAACTGATTTTTAAAAGGATCAAACACAGTTCTGTAATAACTTTCAAAATAAAAGAACCAGATTCAAATCTGAATTACCCCCTCAAAATACATGTAGGATAGAATAGTTATTTTCAAAATATTTGGTATTTGAGAACACTATTTAATTTTAGACGCATTAGTATCATTGTTTTAGTAGGCAAATATTAGAGTAATTTTTCTTCTCCTGAATAAACAATGCCTGATAGGGATAATTGAGGAGTGGAGTCTATAGGAGTTGGCATTTTTTTTTTCAGAATTTTAATATATGTTTTGGCTGAAATACAAAACGCCAAATCACAAAGATGATTGAAAATTAAAATTGCAGTAACTAAAAATAACAATAAAACCTAATCGTGCTATAATTAGAAAAAATAAAAAAAGGATCAGTT
Organism: Leopardus geoffroyi; assembly: GCF_018350155.1. Classification (NCBI taxonomy): domain Eukaryota; kingdom Metazoa; phylum Chordata; class Mammalia; order Carnivora; family Felidae; genus Leopardus; species Leopardus geoffroyi. The sequence continues at coordinate 56,951,219 of NC_059326.1, read as the reverse complement.
TAAATTAGAAAAAAAACCCCACAAAAACCTGTTTTTAACCCAATCCATTACTCAACTATTTCAACAGATATTTGTTATCCAGTAATACAAATAACTAGAGACACTTTCAAACAAATATGACCTAGAATCCTAACTAGAATAAATCCTAAACGATGTGACTGAGTTGAGTACAAATTAGTTCTGAGGTGGAAGGTTTTGTCTTTTTATCAATAAAGAATGACCAAGACAAGTCACTGTTCTTGGATAAATATAAAAAAAATATTTACTATATGTATCAGTGTTTTAGGGCTCCCATGACAAAGTACCATAAACTGTGTGACTTGAAACAATAGAAATTTATTCTTTCACAGTTCTGAAGGCCAGAGGTGTAAAATCAATATGTTAGGGGCACCCTTCCTCTGAAGACTCTGGGGAAGCAAACCCCCTGGCCCCTTCCTGGCCTCTGGTGGTGGCCAGCATCCTTGGTATGCCTTGCCTTGCAGCCACATCACCAATCTCTGCCTCCTTCTTTACACAACTGTCATCCCTGTGTGTGACGGTGTCTCTTTGTCTTCTTATGCCAGGTATACTGAATTTAGGGACCACCCCAATCCTTGATGACCTCATCTTACCTAATCACACCTCCAAAGAGCCTATTTCTGAATGAGGCTGCATTCATAGGTACCTATTGTTCTTTTTCTTCTAAATTTAATTATTTGCAGATAATATTTTCCAGGTAAAAGTTTAACGCCCATAAAACATGACACTTACTTTGGCAAATTTACGATCTTCTTAGCTGTGCAGTCTCTAAAATTTGATCTGTCCGCAAGGAGGACTGTTTCTTTACATTAACTAATCTTACCAAAGCTGTCATATAAAAAAGTGGTGCTGGTTTAATTACCAATATGGTAATTATAGCTCCTGTTGGAACTGGATTCTCTGAGTGATACATTATCTACGTGGAGGGCAAATGAAAATTATGAAAGGTTGTTTTATGATCATAAGAGCAAGAGATATTTAGACAACAAAAATGTTCCTTCTCTCTCTGCCTCTGCCTTTTTCCAGCATAGCAAATCAGAAATCTTGAAAGATGTTAGAATCTTCTATAATCACTGACACCTGGAAAACTGATTCATTCCATTTTCACATAGAATTTTGATATTCAATATAAGATGTACATATTTAAATTGGAGACCTACGTATTCTTTTCAAAACCGCTTAAAAAGTATGTGATAAAGTATATGATATAAAGCCCATAGCATCCATAAGCATAAATGGATTCAAGAAACCTACTATATCAATATAAAATGGAGCTCAAAAATATAGATATGTAATCTTCTATTTACATATACTCTTAAAGCTTTTAGAAGAATTCATTAAAACTACTGGAAATGCGTACCAGCCTCTGTAGGAGTTTGTGATTATCTTCATGCTTTATGTATATATAGAAATATATGCATATATACACACCACATATATGCATATATATATATACATACATACTATATATGCATGTATTTTCTCTCTCTCTCTCTCTCACACACACACACACACACACACACACACACACATTCCATCAGGACTTTTTTATAGAAAGAAACTGTGTTTTTAACAAACCCAGGAATGTAAACATTACCTCCATTTAAGACCTATTTTATTTTAATATACTGAACTTCCCCAACACCCAAACTATTAATTTATAATGTATGTAGGCACTTCTTTGCTGGTCTTTGGAGGTCTTATTATTTAAGATAGGATTTCTGAATGTGCTTTATTCATATATTTGCTAGTGTTCTGAATTCACTGCTAATGATGTAGAGTGGATATTTAAGGATAAATTTACTTGTTAAGAATACATACATTTGTTGGAAGGTTGCGTGATCATGGGTACAGCTATGCTGGGTTATCCATACTAAGTAAATCCAGAGATTGTCTTAAGAATATGTGCTGGTGCTATAGCATGTCATTCTCTTTTGATCCAAAATGCTGATTTTCACTTTTATGGAAAAGTCTTCAAAAATAATTGGAAATGTTACTATCTCAGGGCATCTGGATGGCTCAGTCAGTAGAGTGTCTGACTTGAACTCATGACATGATTTCTCAGTTTGTGAGTTAGAGCCCCATGTCGGGCTTGCTGCTGTCAGTGCAGAGCCTGCTTTGGATCCTCTGTCCCCGTCTCTGCCCCTCTCTCAAAATAAATAAAACATTGCACTCTCACAAAAATAAATAAAACATTTAAAGAAAAGAACGAAGGGGCACCTAGGTGGCTCAGGCGGTTGAGCATCTGACTTCAGCTCAGGTTCCTGAGTTTGAGCCCCGCATCAGGCTGTGTCCTGACAGCTCAGAGCCTAGAGCCTGCTTCAGATTCTGTGTGTCTGTCTCTCACTGCCCCTTCCCTGCTCATGCTCTCTCTCTTTCTCTCTCTCTCTCTCTCTCAAGTAAATAAACATTAAAAAATTAAAAACAAAACAAAACGAAAATTTGACCATCTCAACCTATATATTTTTAAGTCCACCAATAATGATAGTAATTACAAATACATACTTGATATGTATAACAGACTGATTAAAACAACTTATGTACATTAAAGAACATCTTCTTGTACAATGAAGTTCTATACCAAGGCATGAGATAATTACATATAATTAATATTGTCCTTGTGTGTGTCTTAGCAATTGGCTATACTGGCAACCAAAATATTAATAAAGTCTAGTTGAGCCACTTTCTGATTACAATTGTATGAAAGCCCCTGAGCCAAAACCAGCTAGCCAAGTCCTTCCCGGATCTCTGACCCATAAAAACTATGATAAGAAATGAAATCATTGTGGTTGTTTTAAGCCACTAAGATTTGGAGTGATTTGTTATGCCGCTGTAGTTAATTAGAATGAATCAGATCCAAACCCAGTGTGGTAAATGCCAGTTTCTACGTTGTAAGAAATCAGCTCATCTTTTTGTTGGTATTATACTTTTGGAGTAAATTACCTGGTTGAAGGTAAAATTTTTTGAGGGTGCCCTTTCTCTGTCTTTCCCTGTCTCACTATCTCTCAGCAAAGGATGCATGGTTGAATTCAGGTTAAGATATGAGGGCATAATGTCCCGCCATTGTATTTTAGTCCTAAGTACAGCATGAGTTAGATAGTAGATATTAGTTATATTAATCATATTTATACATTAGTAACTGAGGTTGGGTATTGTTGATTAATTTAGAAGTGAAAAACATACCTCATGTACTATGGAGATGGGAATCAATCATGGATCTCTTGCTCAAAATACTCTGTCAGTGTTTTAAGCAAGTTTTTAGGATTTCTCAAATACTAGTCATTTAAACATTTTCCTATATATTTTTGCCCTGTTCTAAGTACCACTTGTGCTCTCATTTAATTAGTAATTTTCTTAATGGAATTACTTAAAAAAATTAGTCTGTTCTAAAGCACATCAATGATATTACAAGTTTGATATATTTGTAATAGATGTTATTGGAAAGTAATTAGGAACTTATGCTTCCAAATATAGTTGAATAATTAGTATCAGAATGGTTCTCCTCCTGTAAACAACTATAAAGTTTGACAAATAGATGAAGCAACTGTTCTTATGCACTACATGGCAAGCAACCAAAAATGTAATTATTTAAAAAGGGAAATACATGAATAAGCTCCACATTTTTCCCTGGCTTCTGTCTGAGGGAAGTCTCCTTTCCATGGCACAGAGAGATAAAGTTGCTGCAGAACATATAGCTCTCAGTGGGTTGAGGAAGCAGGCTTCAAAGTTCATTACTACCTTATAGCTGGATTTGTGGGCCAAGGTCCTGAAGAAAAGAGAGCTAGAGAGCTTCCAGAGCAGGTGACAGACAATACTTGTGAAGGTTCACTGTGGTTTCCCAGATAAAGGCTAAGCTGCACCTTACAAGGCAGACTCTGTGAGACACAGCAGATTCTAATTGCTGCATGGCTGAGATGTGAATGAAGACAGTTATTCAGGCTAGAGATACAGGGAGCTGGAATTCCAGCCATGCAGGATGACACAGACCTCACTAATATTTTCAGTCATTCATCTGAGAACCCAGATAGGCCATCATTTTGGAGTTTATTAACACAACCTAGATAAAGAAGCATGCCCTAGAACTAAGGATGAAAATGAAATTTATCATGCCTTAAAAAAATCTTCATATAAATAAATAAAACAAGTATGAAAGGTCAAGAATACCTGCCAGCTGTGTATTTCAATATTGAAACAAAATTCACCACCCTTTAAATGGAGACAACAGGAGCACCTGGGTGGCTCAGTCGGTTAAGTGTCTGAGTCAGCTCAGGTCATGATCTCACAGTTCATGAGTTCAAAGCACGCATAGGGCTCTGTGCTGACAGTTCAGATTCTGGAGGCTGCTTTGGATTCTGTGTCTCCCTCTTTCTCTCTGCGCCTCCCCCAATCGCAGTCTTTCTCTCTCTCTCTCTCTCTCTCTCTCTCTCTCTCAAAAAGAGTAAACATTAAAAGTATTTTCTTAAAAAGTAAATTAAGACAACATAGTTGGGACTTCTTATGACCTTACAATGTATCATCTATCATGGCCAGCATACAACCAAAAACTGCCAGGCATGGAATTTGTGAACATTTATAAAATTATTACAGAATCAAAGATAACCCAATTTTTGGAATTTGAAAGGGACAAAACAATGGAAATAAATTAGCAATCAAATATGTCAATAAATTTAGAAAATCATCAAATATATTTAAACTAAACAATACTAAATGAGCCATTACCAAAGTAGAAATCACAAAGGAAGTTAAAATGTCTTCTTTGTAATTCCAATGACAGCAAAACATCAAAATTTGAGAGTTGCATCTAAACAGTTCCTAGGATGAAATTAAATCATGGTAAATGGTAATAACAGAGAAGGTGAAGAAGATTGAGAAGAATAAAAGGAGAAATAGAAGGAGAAAAAGGTGAAGGAGAGGAAGAAGAAGAGGAGAGACAGGGGAAGGAGGAAAATGGGAAGGGAGTAAACATTAATTTCATGTCACCTAAAGAAGCTAGGAAGAAGAGAGAAAATTACCCAAAACAAGTAGTATGGATTAAATTATAAAAACAAGAGCAGGAAAACAATCATCTCCCCCCAAGACATGTAATAGAGAAGGTAAAAGCATAAAACAGTTTTGTTGGAAAGATTGAGAACTTGTTAAATTTCTTTTAAGAAAAGTAGGCAAAAACATAGAAAATATAATCTACCGTATCAGGAATGAAGAGGAAACAATCCATTAGATTTTATAGATATTAAAGATAGAATAAAGTACTATTATCAACAGTGTATACCAGCATAGTTGAGAAATTAAATGAAATATGTAAGATCCTTTAAAAAATAACCTATGTTAATAAAAGGGATAGAAAATGATATATACATCATATATATTACAGACAATACAATTTAAATGAATAGAAAACCATTTCCACAAAGTAAAACTTCATATGGTTTCACTGATTTCATATGGTCTCACAAATTTAAGAAAGCAATAATATAAATCTTATAATATGATTACATGACTTTGCTTTTTTTTCAGTTACTGTCATACATTACATTGTTGTTATTGTTTTGATTATAAGTAACTACGAATTTCTGGGATAAACCCCAATTGGTTATGAAGTATTGCCCTTCTTTATTAGCCACTGGATCCAATTTTCTAAGAAGTTTAAAAGACTTCTGCATATATGTTTGTCAGGTATATTCATCTGTCATTTTTTCTTGTATGTTCTTTATCATTTTTATTAAAATGGGTTTTATTAAAATGGGTTATTAAATGGGTTGATACTGGCCTGATATGACTCTCCAAAGGGCAGCTATAAAATAAGGTACTATTATAAACAAATAGCTTGGGTAATAAAGATGTTTGATATAATGAGATAAAATATATCTTAAATGAGGTAAGTAGTTTTTCAGATTCCTAGTTTTCCTAAAAACACAGGGTTTCTTTGTACTAAAATTTAATAGCATCTGTGTGTGTATGTAAGTTTGTGTTTATTTAGTTTTCAATAGAACACTTGTGTCATTATTGAATAGTAATGTGACTAATATCAGGGAGTTAAGTGACATTGCAGATTTGTCCATTTGTCGCTGGCTGTGTAATTGACATTAGTGATAACTATAAAACATAGCTTGAACATAGCTAGTTTTCTTTTTTTTTTAAAGATAGACCAGAGCCTCAGATACATTTACATTTACTTATTTGATATCCATATTAAGCTTTTTCAAAGCAAATTTTTAAAATTCAAATAACATTTGACATTAAAGAAATACAAAGAAGGTCACTCCTGTATATTGTAGCCTAGCAATGACTATCATGTTTTCCATGCTGAGTGCATTTTTATCAACTTAATTCTGAAAATGTCTCCTATATAAAATTATACAATTACCTATTGGATTATATAGATAGAGATTATTTCCCAATTCCCATTTTTGGCCTCTGTGTGGTAGCAAATATTTTTAAAAATCTTCAAGTGAGATATAATAAGAATGTAGCTTTTACAGTTTAAAATACACAGTTAAGAATTCCATTTTTCACAGTTGATATTGCAGCAAAATCACAATTGTAGCAATTGCTAAAATCAAAGGCAATGATAGTTATGTGTCATTTTACATATCCCAAATACTTATTTTACTATGTATACATCCAAAGTGAACAAGTATTGAGTGAAAATTTAATTTGCTGCATGAGTAAGTAGAATTTTAAATAATGAACTTTATAACTTTATTGTTTAATTATATTAAATTAATATAAAACCTCAGCAAGTCTTGTGATATAATAGAAATTTAGTAGCTGAAAGTTCTATAGATACAGGGCCTTTATTTTATTCCAATTAATTGATTGGCTATAAGATTTTATTTCTATGTGGAGGTCTTATAGTTGTATGGTGGCTTATGAAAGGATTTATAAATATATACACATAAATATACATACACATCTCCTGTCTATTTATATGGATGTGCATACAAATTATATATCTACATATACATATGCACAGAGATATATGTATACACATAATTAGATATGTGTATATATATGCATATATTATATATACATATATACAAATATATATGCAGATAAATACATATATACTTAAATATAGATGTGTGGGTTAGCATGGGTTTATGTATATGTATATACTCCCTAGCTCTATCCACTAAGTTGTACTAGAAGCAGTGAAACTGTAGTAGCAATGATCAAAACTATTACCCATATCTTGGTTTCCAAATACTATTTTTCAGTGAAAAGAATCAGGGCTCTTTGAATAGCTAGTTGATTCCAGTGCTGGGGGAAGCAAATAAGGAACAACTTGAATGACAAAATAAACAGCATGGCTTGAGATTAAAACCCAAAGAAACAAATATTCATGAGTCTATGCTGATATAAATAAATAACAGAATAAAGATAAGAGATTATTCCTCCCTATAGAAGAAGTTCAATGAATAAATGGAGAATGATGAGGGAAATAGTAACTTACTGTTTGAGATGTCACACCAGAAATAATTGCTTTTGACAAGATCCACCTTCTACAAAATAACTGATCAGTGCTTTGCAAATATGACAGTTATAAAAAAAATAAACATAAGACTGTCACAGATTGGAGGAGACATGGCAATTCAATTGGGAATCTGGGTGAAGGGTTTATGGAACTCTCTAGTAGTTTCGCAATCTGCTTTTATATTAAATTATCTCAAAATAAGAAGTTAAAAGAGGCATGCCTGGGTGGCTCAGTTGGGTAAGCATAGGATTCTTGATTTCATTTCATGTCATGAACTCAAGGTCGGTGAGATCGAGCCCCACATTGGGTCTGTCAGCATGGATCCTGCTTGGGATTCTCTCTCCCTCTCTATCTGCCCCTCCCCACCCCTAGCATGTGTGTTCTCTCTCTCAATCAAAATAAATAAATAAACATTAAAAAAATGTTAAAAGAGTAAAATAAATGGAAGCATGAAAATAGTCTTTTTATAACTTTAAATAATTAAACAACATAAATGCTTGATTTTTTAAATAAATATTTTAATAATCATATGTTGAGTAACAAAAATAGAGAAAAAGATTGTAATAGTTAATTTTTATTTTTGACAATTAAACAACTACTTTTTAATATTATGTTAGGAATATAAAAATAACAAATTATTGCTGAATCAGAGGAAATGGTTTACCTACACTATCATATTATTTTTAAAGAAATAAATGTCTTTAGTAGCTATTTTTTGTTTGATCCCCTCATGTACCCATCTATAATTTATTCTGCATTCCTACTGCAGGAATGGGCATGTGGCCAAGACAGGGTCAAAATAATTACCTAATATTCCTAGCCATAATTAGACCAAAAAGAATCTCTCAATGAAATGACCTTGTAAAGCTGGTGGGCTTTCTAGTAGAAACCTGTATATTGTCAGGCAACAGAAGCAAATTAACACAAGACACCAAAACTATCTCTACTCCCTACTCTTTTATGTTGGGAGGGTGGAGTGAAAGGTGGCTGGTATTGTAAGCCAATAAGTTCCTCCTTTTATCTCCTTCCTGTTTATGCGAGTTCCACTAATACGGAGTTAGATTTCTGTCCTTTGTTTATTCTGTCTTAATATTATGCTCATATATTAAGCTCAGTTTAGCATGCTAACAAACTTACTTATTGCTTATAACAGTCTCAATTTTTGCCTAGTTTCCCTGAATAATAGTACCCTTTTCACTCAAAGGTATCCTAGTTAGCTGGATAAATTAATCAATTATGATTTTCATACAATATATGAAATATGAAATTATCTAGAATTTTAGAATCTTAAATGGCAAGGGCATTTATAAAAGTTATCCCAACATATTTTGAAACTTGCGATTCTGGTGCAGTATTAAGTTTTGGACAGTGATGGTACGCCAGATACTTGAAGTTGTTCCAAATCACTATAATGTGATAACTTTCCCAGATCAATTTGGATATGCCAAGTTGTTATGTTCTGATTTAATTTCTAAATATGCAGGAGGAGGCCATATTTCCAAGCTATGATATGGTTTCCAATAACCTATGACTAGCCAGATTTTCAGGCTGTAATGGTGCCATTTCCAAATACCTTTAGGCATGCCAAAATTGTATACTTTGATTTAATTCCCAAATAGTTAAGAATATGCCAGATTGTTGGACTCTAAAATCATTGTCAGAACAGTTTATTTCTTGGGAGAGAAAAATCTCATATGAGTAGATTACTTTGAAGTTTATAATCTTGTATCATTTATACATTTGTCTTTCCCCCCCCCCAAGAAACTCTTATGTCTTTGTGTTTATTATTACACTGTCAATGTTTTTTAACAATGCCTCAATAACATGAGGGTATATCTACCCAAGTTAATTATTAAGAAAATTTTAAATTAATAAATTCCAAAATTAATCTATCACTTTCTTACCTCCTACCAAATATGCTCTACTTTACGGCTTTTTAAATTCATAGCAAGACAGTATCCCCCACTTTCCAAAATTTTGTGTTAAGCCACTTCACACTTACAAAACACCTACGTTGTACCTGTTCTCACTAACAGAAGAAGATTTTCACTTTTATGAAAAAAGCCATAGGTCAGAGAGACAGGATTTTGTTTGAATTATTATTTTTTGCTTGTTTGCTTCTATTATATCCTGGTTACTTCGTTTATAATATTTTTCGCTTCCTCAAAAGAAAATTATCCACAAGTATAACTGATTTATTTTGTCTTCTCATATCTTTAAATTATCCTAAACATCAATCCTTTTGCTCTTTTCTTGTACATCTTGGGGAAACTTGTTGGTACCCCTCCATAAAATACTGTTTTTATTTATTTTTTTAGGGATGCTCTTTCAAATTTAATTATAATAAACTTCCCCACCCAATAAACTTACCCTACTAAAATGTTAGGCTCATCCTTGCTTATCCTACTCACTTTGTTATTGAAGTATATGCTTCAGACTACTTCCTTATCAATTGGGCCTGCTATTTCATCATCTTTTATTATCAGATATTTGGGTTTTTAGGATTTTTTTTACAATTATGCAAAGCCAACGATAGCTTCTATTTTAAAAACCCTTTAAAATCTTTGCTTTTGCCTCTTATTATAAATATTTTTTTCAAGTAAAAGCCCCAATTTTGCCACAAGTTTAATAGTTTACTCATATTGAAGAATGTTTTCAAATTTCCATCATTAAGAAGAAATTGTTCTCACCATTTGAAAAGAAGAAATCTATTTGGGCCACTATCTATAGATTATCAGAAGTTAAAGTGGACTGGCTGGTAAGGATAAATGTGTTACAGTGTTCATCTTCTGTCAATTAGATGGCAAGTATAGATGGAACAGTTGATCTTGAACAAATAATTCCTTAATATTTGTTTTTCCTTATGGTGCTTTCAAGGTTTTATATTGACATTTTTTTTCTATCTAGTTTTCATTTGAGTCTGGCTTTTGTTCAAGGTAGAAGTTGTGTCTCTGAGCTGCCTGTCAGCTCAAGGAGAATTGTGCTCTTCTACATCTCTTTTTGGCTGCAGTTCCTACAGAAACCAGGCACAATCTTCCTGTCTCTGCTTTTGTTTGCTTTTGTTTGTTTTATTTTTTCAATGTCTCTGCTGTTAATGCTACTAACTTGTAGAAAGTTAGGCCCCACATGAGCCTTATGATTGGGTATTGACTCCATTACTTGGCTTTCCTGATAGGATTCAGTTATTGGAATTTTTTACCTTCCAAAGTAGTCTCTTCTCAATCTTCACCAATACTTCCTTTTCCCAGATGAGAGAAGTTTAAGTCCATCTTCTGAGTTTGTCTTCAATGTAGTTTAATCCAATTCCACCTTTAAGATTTTTCTTGAGGCTTCTGGCCTCTGGATGATTCCCTTTCCTAGTTTACATCCTTGCAAAATTTCTCCCTTGTATTAGGTGTTTCATTATTTAAAATGCCTTTGGTTTTAACATGTCTTAGTTATCTCCATGCCTTTTGAGAGACTGTCAACATTTCATTTTCAAAAAGGATACTTGTGGATCTCTGACTTAACAGGAGTCAATCAGATTATTTTTTACTGAAATTTGAAACACTCGTTTTAGATACTTCAAATAGCTTGCTAAGAAAAAAAGAAAAAAAAAAACAAATAGCTTGCTAAGGGCATTGAATTTTTAAGGTGATATAAATTTGAGGTTCTAGGGGTGTGTTTAATTAAGTCAAGCTCAGTCAATGTGCTTTGTCCAGGATAGGGGTAGAAGGGAACTGACATCCAGAAAGCAGCAATGAGGGTCCTTAATTCTGAACTATCTATTTCCCTGTTGTATAGTGCTGTTGGGGCCTGAACTTTCTCCTTCCCATTGACCTGAGAGATATTCTTTATCTGTAGAGTATGTGGATTCTGTAGATAAAATTAACTAATCCTTGTTAAAAATAAATAGAAATATCTTGAACTAGAGAATTTGGATTTCTGAACTCAACTAACTAGGTTAAATAAACCAATTATGGAGTGCCTAATTCACACTAGAAGTAGTACCAATGGAAAGAGAAGAATGGGAAGATATTTAAGCATGTTTTGGAAAAAGCTCAGGGATTTGTGATGGACTAATTTTGGGGGTTGAGCACATAAAACAAATTAATAAATATTACTAGTTTTTAGCTTGAAAACTGAGTGACTGGTGGTACCATCTACTGTGAAATAGTGGATGAGGCAAAGCCAGACTGTGGTGATGACTGGTAATTGTTTTTGATTATATTTAGTTTTACATGCTTGTTAGATACAGGATCTCAGGCAAGGAGGCAATTGCATGAGTCCAGAGAGGTTAATAATAGAAATATTAATGTCAGAAAAATCAATGTATGGACAGAATAGACAGCTTTAGGAGTGGATAAAATGTCCTAGAGAGAAAGTATACATGGAATAGAGAAGGAGAAGCCCATGGGTGAGTCAGGCAGTCAAGCACAGGATGGATATTTTACATACAGTGGTCACTAAGATAAGAGAAAAATAATTCAGAAAAGTGTGGGGTCAGAGTAGCCAAAACACTAAAGTGTGTTAAGAAAGAAATCATGTTTTCCTGTGACAAATACCTGAAGAACAATGCCCAGATGATAAGGACAGAAAAGTGACTTATTTGGCAACAGGAAGACTGTCAGTGACTTCCATCTTGGCATTTAAGTAGAACTGACAAGATTCCACTGAAGGTGGGGATGGGTTATAAAGAAAATTTTTGATTTAAAGGGAACTAGACAAAATGGTCTGATAACTGGAATAAGATGAACGATTGAGGCTTTTGAACTTAAATGCTAGACCATATTTGTAGACTGATGGTAATGATCAATATAGAGAGAAAAATTTTACTTAATAATGTCAGAGATAATGGATAACTACTTAAGTAAAGTCAGTGAGAATGAGAAGGATCTAATAAATCAGAGCATCATTACTGGTGGGGGGAACACCAAGTCCAATGCAACAGAGAAAAGTGGAGAATATGAGTGCAGACATTGGTAGGTCGGTAGATGATTGAAGATGAGTGATTAAATATTTTCAGTATAGGTAGTAAAGAGAAAGCATCAAAAGCCAAACTTTCTTGAGTCCAAATCCACCCGCTTTACTAAAATCTCATTCAACCTTTCAATCATTTATTGACCATTTATATCTGGTGATCACTCATCTAGTTGATAAAGAAACCGTTGAACAAAAAAGAGAAAGCTTTGGCTCTCAGGTACTTTACATTATATTATCATGGAATGATGAGTTATGGCAAAAAATAGCAATGCGCATGTTGTTATGGATGGGGTAATCAGAAAAAGCTCTCTAATGGAGTCATATCTGAGCCAAGACTTGAATAAATTGAGGAAGCCAAACATGAGAATATGTAGAAGAAAAGCATTCCTGGCAGAGGAAACAAGAAATAAAAATGACCGCATGACAAAATGCCATACTTGAGAAACTGCAACCAAATGTTTAATAATAATAATAATATAAAATATTGCTGTTATAAAATTTAAGGCTGTTGTAAAGACTAAATTCCATAACATATGCAAAGCCCGTAGCAAATATCTGAATGCAGCAAACATTCAGTAAATAACAAGTACCACATTATCATTTTATCAACTCACGTAGATATTTTACTATGACTAGATAGCCTATAAAGTAGAATGTGGGTTTTCTTTATATTGTGAATATTTAGAGTCTTTATATCTATTACCAAATTGCTATTATTGCTGAAAATATGGTTAACGTCTGCTTTTAGAATTTCATCCATAGTTTATAAAGTACAAATATCCACATGCTGTGCAATTCTTTCCTCTCTGTTCAAGACTGAACTCAGAAGTCAACTCCTGGAATATATTTGGTTTATCTCCCTTCCCCAAATGAGAAACTACATCATTTTTTCTGTTCTTCCATTTTAGAATTTTCTACATTGCTATATATATATATATATTTCCATAAGCCTGTGAAGACTTCTGTGGCATTTATTCCTTCAACAAATAGTTACTAAGCATCTAATATTAGCTAGGCATTGTTTTAAATGTAGGAGACAGCAATGAGTAAGGCAGAGAAGGTCCCTGATCTTATTAGGCTCTTATTCTAGTTTTCAAGGTGATTAATAAATACCAAAGGAACTAATTAAAATTAATATCAAGTAGCAACATGTGCTACTACTATAATAACAGCAAACTCATAGTGTTTTACACTGTGCAAATGCTGTTCTAATTTTAAAAATATGGATTTAATTTTTATGAAGGAATTAAAGCAGAATAGTGTAAGGAATGACTAAAATGAACTTAAGCTATAGGGTAATGTGGGGTGCCTGGGTGGCTCAGTCAGTTAAGCATCTGACTTCAGCTCAGGTTATGATATCCCTGTTTGTGAGTTCAAGCCCCACATCAGGCTCTCTGCTGTCAGCATGTGGAGCCTGCTTTGTAACTTCTGTCCCCCTCTTGTTCTGTCCCTGCCCCACTTGTGCGCTCTCTCTCTCTCTCTCTCTCTCTCTCAAAAATAAACAAACGTTAAAAAATTTTTGAAAAAAAAAAGATATGGGGTAATGTTACCTAATTGCACTTGAACTGTGGCAAAAGATCACTTATGTATAAACATTAACTAAACTTTGGAGAAGGAAGAAAGGAAAGGAGAAAGAGAAGGAAGAAGGAAGGAAGAGACGGAAGAGAAAAGGAGACATGATGGGTTATAATGTTAAGGAAATTTATGTAGCCTGCATTGTAATTAAAGGGAGGTCTGAAAATGTAGGAAACGGTTTTGATCCTATATTGTGGGAGAAGAGTTGTTAGCTAATCCTCAGGCAGAATAGCTAGAGATTTATGAAATTAGTTTCCTTTTATACCCAGGAAGTTGAGTTACAATATTCATAGTAAGAAAATCCTTATTATCAGTTGCAGAATCATGTGTATTTAAAGGACAATTAATACTAGTTTAAAATGTCTGCTAGAACATTATATGAGAATGATTGTGTTTGGCTGTGAGCATCTAATCCTGCCCTATTTGGAATATTATAAAGTTATTCAGCCATAAGAATTCAGAAACAACTCAAGAAGAGCCTCAACTAATAATATCCCCTCATAATTCCTCCCCATTTGTCCGTGGGTGATTTGACGTCTATTCTCAGGGAAGAATTGATAGGAGCCTAGCTTTTGGTTTATGAAATCATTTTAAAAGAGTCTTTCTCTGAGCCAGATTTGGAGTCAGTATTTGATTGAATTCAATTGCTTAAGGGTATAATATTTGCTGAAATAAAATCTCTAGATTCTGCTAGCTATATGCTATGTGTCTTCCTTTAATTTTCTCTGGGACTTCAAAAGTGCAATAACTTCTAGGGAATGGCTCATGTTAATCTGTAACAAATCCCCCAACAGTTTTAGAGTCTCCAAATTCGGTAGGACATTAAGCATTTTCAAGAGTCCCTTGTCATCTCTCCCTTTTCCACAAAGTATATTTCAAGCTTTTATCACTCTCATCTAACTCACTATCTCATCACCTGATTCTCTGAAGACCCAAACTTCCATGTCAAGTGGATGATAGAATTTATCAGGAGGATCTATCTGAACTTTTTGCCTCCTTCTACTGTCAATCATCACATGTAAAAATCATCCTGTTGTTTCTCTCTCTCTCTCTCTCTCCCTCCAGCTGCTGTTTTGTCTTGTCATAGTCAATACCTGTGGAAGGGGCTGCATCTCTCTATTTGTCATCTGTACCTGTTATCCAGTCCTATGTAACCAACTATCCCAAAATTTAAAGCTTAAAACAACAACCATTTATTTTGCTTATGATGTTGCAGGTCAGCAATTTGGGCTGGTCTCAGGTGGGTAATTGTTCTTATCAAGGCCCCATCATTCATACATCTGCTGTCAGCTAAAGGGTAATAGCTGGGGCTGGCTGCTTTATGATGTCTTGTCTAGGAAGGCTGGAATAGATGAGGTCTCTCTCATGTGTTATTCTCCAGTTGGCTTGTCTGGGCTTGTTCACAGGGCGTCACAGTTCCACAAGCAGCCAGACTGCAAGCTTAGTGCACAAGCCATTTTCAAGGTTATTCTTGCCTCATGTTTGCTATTACTGTCACTTTGGCCAAAGCAAACTTTAAAGCCACCTATATTCAAGGGGTAAGAAAGATTCCACCCCTTAATAGGAGGAGTTAAAAAATCACATTTCAAGATTAGAGATATAGGGAAAGGAAAAATATCTTCATAGTTTGTCAAAACAGCCCAAAACATTTGGGGGCAAGATAAGACCCAACCACACAACCAGACACAGAACAGAGAAGTTCACCTACTCATAAAGGTGGGCTTTGACTATACCTTTGTTTACTTTCAAAACATAGGTATCCATTCTTTGCTGTATATTGGACATTTATCATAAAATTTATCATTGGATTACTTGTTTACTCTTTAGGAATTAAAATAAGTGTTTTGAGGCACCTGGGTTCTTCAGTCAGTCAAGCGTCTGACTTCAGCTCAGGTCATGATCTTGCAGTTCATGAGTCATGAGTTCAAGCCCTGCATTAGGCTCCGTGCTGACAGCTCAGAGCCTGGAGCCTGCTTGGGATTCTGTGTCTCCCTCTCTCTGTGCCTCCCCTGCTCCCACTCTCTCTCTTCCTCTCAAAAATAAAAAGTTAAAAAAAAAATTAAAAATGTGTCTTACTCTCCCTGGCTCCTGGTAAAGGTTTGGATAGAATGTAGACACTAAAGATAAAACATTCTGTATTTATTCTTTATTGAGCAGTATATACAGTCTCTTTTATAATTATATCATATTTAAACAGTATTTTTCAGCTCAATCTTCCACTCTACTTTCCTATTTCTCTCTGTCTCATCTTTTATTGTTTGTAAAAATCAGGCTTCTTTCTCACAGGACAAAAAGTAGAGTGGGAAGATTATGGGTTTAAGGTTAGAGCAGACATCTGTTCAAATGATAGATTGCATAAGCACTAGTTGTATGTGACTTTGGGAAACTACTTGCTCTCCTTAGAATTATCTTTCACATGCATTAAGTAGGATAATCATACTGACACTTCAGGATTGTTCTAAAGATTAGAAGAATTGGGGAAATATTAATCTTAGGGATATAGAGTAGTGATTCAGGAAGTTTGTGATAATGAAAACTTAAACTGAGAAGCTACAATATAAATGTCATTGATCTTGTTGGAATGTTATATTACTTGAAGGTTTAGGTTTTAACTAATTTAAGTGGTACTTTAAATTTTATATAAATATATGATTATGTAAGATAGAATTGTCATGGGTTTTTATATTAGATATGCTAATATTGTCACTTTTATATTAAATATGCTAACATTATGGATTTTATATTAGATATGCTAATATTGTGGTCACTTGGGCTAGTTTCCTCAACCATCCTGAAGTATCCTAGCTCTTTTCCCAAAGAAGGGAATTGTTTTAGACAAAACAGAAAGCAGTGATATAAAGCAAATAGCAGTGTCTTGTACAAAATAAACCTATATTTGGATGCTATGATTATTTCCCACCACTCAGACTATTTAAAATAGAGGTCCAGAGGTTGGTTCCAAAAAGTACAGTGCCAGAAAACATTTACCCACTTTAAACATTCAGTCCTTTAATTCCATAGATACTATATTTTCTAAATATATGTTTGAAAGTATTTTAAAAGGATAAAGAGCCTAGTTCCAGAAAGTTAAAACACTTAAACTTCTTTATTTTGGTTACTACAAAACTAAATGTTCTTTCCTTGGGAAAGGCGTACTTTGGAACAGTTAAAACTTTTCAGATTTGTAGTCATGAGTCAGCTTCATGAGGAATTCCAGTTTTGTTTTGTTTTTTTACCCCTTTCCCAGGAAAAAAGAAAGTAAACCCCATTTATGGCTTTCCAAAGATTCTCTCCTTCCTCTCAGAACCCCTGAGTGTCATGGGAGCCAATGATCTGTAAATTTCTATCTGAGTCATACAGTTTGATGATTTGGAATGTCTGTTCTTGAAAGACACTGGGTTGGTTGTTAAAATGCTAATTTCATTGCTTTCCCCTTTACTACTGAGACCAAATCTGTATGAATTAGACTTTGGATTTGTATATTCAACATGTTTCTTAGAGACTCTTTCAACTACAAAATGTAGATACTCAGCTTTACAAAGATGGACTATCTAGCTTCCACAATACATGGATCATGGGCATCCCAGAGTTGCTATAATTAATAGACTGTGCTTCCAGCCAAGTCTCTGCCCAAGAAAAGCACTGACCATTTCACTGACCACTGACCATGACCCCACCCTGCTCATGTCCTTCCCATTCTTGCCCATCTTGTCTCCATTTATCTTACTTACAATTCTGTGAAGATACTGATAAGGTAAGAAGAGTGTGTGGTAAAAGAGCAGGTACCATGCTACTCATGTTCACAAAAGGTCCTTAGTGGACCATGTCAGAAGAGAGAAGGAACATACAGGCACTGCACAGAGTGATGTGGATACCTCAGATACGTCTGTCTCTTCAGCCCTTTCTGCCAGGTCTACTGAGGCCTGGACATTTCTGCCAGGAAAAACAGATGGTAAGGCATCCCTGATATTTAGGTCAGAATAATCATTAGTCATTTGTTGTATGAAATATTGAACTTATCATAGGAAGTATGCTCTGGGGGTGTTAATATGTGAGAGTGTGTGGGTTGCATTACATTTGGAGTTATTAAAATCAATATGTTCCTCAAATGGGAAAAAAAGTATTTAAATTTTGGGTTCTTACATATGCCATTAAGATGCAAGTCACATTATTTTGAAACTCCATTGCATAGGGGCTAAAAGACCAGATACACCTTGAAGCCCTATCCTAAAATTTCAGTCTCACTTTGCCTACGGACTTTGCTATGGTGTAAGAACAGAGGAGTTCTATTAAACCACACAGTGTACTGTGAGACCTTAGATACCGTGCCAGGATATCCAAGCCACTGAGTTATATCATTGTCTTGCATTGTGCGAAGCCCTGAAAAAGAACATACAATGGAAATGAAAACTGCCAAATCAAAGGTATAGCATATGTGATAATGAGCAATCAAAATTATCATGAGAGATTCTTTAAAAAATAAGATTCATTTGTCATCAAACAATTTTTTGACATTACAATTGTGTTCATTGAAATTATGGTTACTCTATGCATTTTGGGCTTTAATAAAATGAAGAAAAATGAGTTTATTAAAGTCAGCTTCTAAGGTTACCACTGAGACCCATTCTCAGCCAAGGTCCATGTAGTTTTAATGACAATAACTTATTTATTATTAGCACTCCGTGGGAAAATCAGTTTGTAAGAATGAAGAAAGAAAAAAAAAGCCAAATGCATTATCTTTACAGAGAAGTAGTTTATACTTATTACACTTGTCTCAAGGTTAATTCCTGTAAAAATTATTTTTAGTAGTCATGTATAATTCTGTCTTTTTATTTCCTTGATCTGCACTGGCTTATAACAGCTTGGCATGATGTTATTATATGATTGAAAGGTAATAATCAAGGCAAAGGTATCACATTTTCATGTTCTTCCATCTTCTGATTTTAACAGTATAGAGAAAGGCAGAAAAAAAGCCTCTTAAATTATTTTGAAGTATCATTCTTACATAATGTATACCATAAAATTCTATCAAATGAATTACCTTTTAAAATAATCTAGCCCTGCAGTGAATGTGTGTGGCTTTTCCAATTAAATTTGCATTTTCACCAAATCATATTCTTCTTTCCAAATTATCAGACTTTTCATTGTTTAGTATTTTTTCACAGTCTGACTCTTTAAAAATCTAATAAATGCACTAGAATATTATTGCGTATAGCAGCAAGCATCATATAACCAGCACTTTGTATTTTATTCGGCTCAAAGAAGGTAAAATTAAGAGAAGGGATGATATTATATTTCAAGTATTTGATGGATAGAACACATTAGTAAAAACTTCACTTACAAACACAGGAATATATATGGAACATACTGGATATGTATTAGGGAAAACATACTTTTTAGTAAAAACTGGAGTGTTCAATGTATTATCTTTGTGACTTAGTATCATTTTGTGACTTGTATCTTTCTGGAAGCAGAAAAATAGATTTTGGGATGTGTTCTTAGGGCTTCTGAGTCAGTTCTTTGAAGGTCAAGGAAGTTTTTGTGTTCTTTTATAAGTTTCTTCATATGTGAATTCTGTGCTGGCAGAATTCAAAGATGTTCCCCAAGATTCTCTGATGCCGAAGCATTGTGTGATCCCCTCTTCTTCAATATAAATGGGGCTCAACTCTGGGTAGCTGCTGCCTTGATGAGATCATGTTATGTGATCAAAACGATGAGAGAGTCATAATACTAACAGTATTATATCATACAGGACTCCACCATAAAAGACTGGAGAAAGACTCTCTTGTTAGAGTGGAAGAAGCAAACTGCCATGTTGTAGAAAGGGCCAAAAACCAAGGCAGGGAATGGCTAGTTGTCTCTAGTAGCTGCGAACAGATCCCAGCTGACACCCAGCAAGAAAGCAGGGACTTTAGTCTGTTAAATAATAGGAACTGAAATCTTCCAATAAGTAAGTTGGACAGAGAAAGACTCTGAGCTTCAGATGAGATTGTAGCACTGAGTGGTACTGATTGCAACCTGATTAGACCCTGGGCTGAGGACCCATGTAACATGCACCCAGAGTTGACACATGGATACTGTGAGATAATGAATAGTATTCTAATAACAGATATTTATTTCTTTAACAGAGAAGTGTTGCGACTTGTATTTTCATTTTAGTTCACTTCCATAGCCATTCATTAAATCACTCATTCACTATTTTGTCCACAATTACTGAGCTCCTCTTTTGTATTCAGAATTTGGGATATATCTTTACAAGTGATGCTTTATGTTACACAGTCTCCAACATTCATAAAACTTGCACTGCAGTTAAATGGGCCTTTAGTAAACTAAGTTGTGCTTAAAGACCAATTCCAACAAATGTCATTAATAACGGGAAAAATCTTGTATTTACCAATATTGGCAATAGCACTATTTCCACTATATTGTGGTTTGTTCCTCCTTGAAGTTGTTTTCTAGCTATAAGTTATAGGTGGCATTAATCAGTGCCTCTTAAACTTGAAAGTGCATAAGAATCACCTGGGGATCTTGTTAAAATGTGGGTCCTATTTCAGTAGGTCAGGAGTAGGCCTGGGGTTCTGTTTCTCACAAGTTTGTAGGCAATACAGATGCCACTGGTCTGAAGATCACACTCTAAGTAGCAGGGGTGTACATGACCTCTGCAGGCTTCTGCTAAGATCAAAGAAGGCGCTTAGGTAAAATTTATAGTATGTACACTTGGATGTGGCCTCAACTCCACAGAAGTCTATAGCCAAATAAATATTTTCTTCTTGAGTAAATGGATATAGCTATAGACAAATCTTTTGAGTCATTTGTTTTATTGTCTTATCTTAAAAGTAAATAAAACCAGAAACTTATCTCAGAGATATTGAGCATTTATAGAAACCCATCATGTTCTTGCGTAGGAAAACAAAATATTGCCAAGATGTTTGTGCACTTGAATTTTTTATATTTGATACATCTTCAGAGTAAAAACTGACATCATTTCTTAACCATAGCTAAAGTATTTTGAAAACATTCAGAAGAAGTAACAGGCAAATGCAACACATCCTCAAAAAAAGGGAAGAAAATCAGATATGGCAGTCTAGTTGGGATAAATATTAATTGAGAAGTTTAATCAGTTTTTTTCATTTCCCCTGTTTATATATTTGCCATTAATAAAATAATATAATGAAATAATACAATAAAGCTTAAAGTTAATCTGGTAATATTTCTGAGTAATTTCCTTTATTACTTAGAAAAATTTGTCTAAATAACAGGTAAGATTAAATAACTAAATATAATGAAAAATCATACAAAAACTAAAGGAAAATTTGGGAGAATATTTACTTAATTCTAGAATTGAAACGATGTTTTATACATAAAAGAAAGAAAAATAATACAAAGACAAGTAAAACAATTTTGGAATCATTTTTGGATTTTTCATTACTAATGTCTAGAAATCAATTGGTTTTGGTATCTGGATCTTATATCCTATGAACTTGTTGACCTCATTATTTCTAGCAGGTTTTTGTTTTTGTTTTTGTTTTCTTGGATTTTAATGGATTACTTCTAAGATCATATGATCAGAAGAACAAATAGACAGACAAATACACTTTTAAAATTCTTTCTTTCCAATCTGGCTGGCATTTATTTAGTTTTTTCTTTTATCTTCCTGATAACACTGGCTAGAACTTCTAGTATAATGATGAATGGAAATGGTGAGAGCCAACACAGTCTTTCTAATCTTATCAGCAACCCATAAGTCTTTTCACCATTAAGACTGAAATTATTGGGGCATCTGGGTGGCTCAGTTGGTTAAGAGTCCGACTACAGCTCAGGTCATGAACTCACGGTTCGTGAGTTCGAGCCCCGCATCCGGCTCTGTGCTGACAGCTCAGAGCCTGGAGCCTGCTTCGGATTCTACGTCTCCCTCTCTCTCGGCTCCTCCCCTGCTCATGCTCTGTCTCTCTCTCTCTTTCAAAAATAAATAAAAACATTTAAAAAATAAAAAAAAAAGACTGCAATTATCTATGGGGCACCTGGGTGGCTCAGTCAGTTAAGCGGCCGACTTCAGCTCAGGTCATGAACTCATGGTCTGTGAGTTCAAGCCCCACATCAGGCTCTGTGCTGACAGTCTGGAGCCTGGAGCTTACTTTGGATTCTGTTTCTCCCTCTCTCTAGCCCTCCCCTGTTTGTGCTCTGTCTCTCTCTGTCTTTCAAAAATGAATAAATGTTGAAAAAAAAAAGACTGCAATTATGTCTAAACTTTTTGTAAACACCCTTTGTGAGTTTGAGGAGGTTACCTTTTAACCCTAGTTTGCTCAGTATTTTTATTATGAAAGTGTGCTAACTTCTAAAAAGTTTTTATGCAACGACTGTGATCAAGTGTTTTTTTTGTCCTTTATTTTATTTAATATGATATATGAAGAAAAATGGTACTAGATGCAAGTTAGGATTCAGAAAGGAATGACTGCTATTTAGAATGATAACATGTGGGTAAACTTTATTATATTTCCTTTGAGCCACCTGTTAAATTCTTTAATGATCAACTAAATATTTAAAGCAATAACATACATATAAATATATATTCTGTTATGATGTTAATAAAATAGATAATTAACTATGACCCATAAAAGACAAGGAAAGAGTTGTGTATGTGATAATATATAAGTTTACTTATTTATGCAAGAGGGACTATATTGTCACTTGGAGGTAGACTGTGATAATTATTGGTAGATATTGTAATACCTAGAATAGTCACTAAAATATAAAAATAGCAGAACCACAATCTAAGAAAGTAGATAAAATGGAATTCAAATGCAAATATTTGAGTCAAGCATAATGAGTCAAGAAAGGAAGAATAAAGTAACAAAGGTTGGAGAGACCCAGTACACAACAAACAGCAAGATTGCAGACTTGAACATCACATGATCTTCCTAAACATTTCAATAAAAGAAGATATCAGCTTAAAAAAAAGTTATGTATTATCTACAAGCAACATACATTCTATATAAAGTAACAAACATGTTGAAAGTAGGTGGAAGAAAGAACTATAACAAATACTATGCATGAAAAAAAGCAGATAAAACAATATTATCAGCTGATGAGGGGACTAAAAGGCAAGCTGAGGACAAAGCACAAGCTAGCACACACCCCCACCCCCAGGTGGGATATGTGTGATATTCCTCAGGCACTTCTGGTTGCCCAAGAACAAAGGAAGAGTCAGAAAACAAACTGTTAAACTGAAAAGAGTTTCCATCAGTTTATAAATATCTTAGTACAATTACAAAAATAGGGCAATTTTACCAATAGCCTAAAGTCCAGGAACTCCCTATTGGGTTAATATTAATGCTTTGCTAGAGGGAAAAACCACCTTAGTTTGACAATAGCTTGGCCTCCAGTAATCTGTGAGAAACTTCCTCTTGACTTTATCTCCCCCAACTTCATAGTATATAACCAGTCACTTTTCACAACCCCAGTGCAGCTCTTTCGGCCCATGGGTCCTGTCCCCCATGCTTTAATAAAATCACTTTTTTTGCACCAAAGAAGTCTTCAAGAATTCTTTCTTGGCCATTGCTCCGAACTCCCCTGCTCCATCACCCCAAAACCCCATCATCAGCAATTACAGACGCTAAGACAAGTTGCATTATCAGAGATAGAAGATTGTATAATGTTAAGAGAATCAATGATAAAAAAAAAACAGATAACTATCATAGATGGTGATGTGCCTAATGACAGGGCTTCAAATATTTTAAGTGTAATTGACAGACCAAAATGAACATAGAGAAAAAAAACCACTATAACTATTATTTTATCTATCTGAACATCTATGTAAAAATTGAATTCATAATGAAAAACATTATTGAAAAGAATTTTCCACACCATGATCAATTCTCTGGTGAATTTTACCAAACATTTAAAGACTAGAGAAGGAGGATATATTTATCAACTCATTTTTAGAGGCCAGCATTACCTGATTCTGTAATCAGACAACTACTGATAGAATGCATTGGTATTTATCTATCAACTGATCCATTGATATCTATCTTGTGAATATAGACAAAAACATCCATAACGAAGTATTAGAAAAAATAATCCAGAAATATATATATAAAAAAGCTAGTACATCCCAAAGTAGATTATTCCAGAAGTGCATAGTTGTTTTAATATTTCACTATCAATTCATTCAGTTTACTGGATTTAAAGAATAAACATGAAAGTTATAGGATCAATAAAATACATCAAGAAAAGGATACGATTTGTTAAAAATTCCCCAAATAAACATAAATTAAAGCAAAAATGTTGATGGGTATTTTACTATCAAAAGTAAGAATTTTATCCAATGAACACCAAAAACAAAGAAAGCAGAAATGAAAAAGTTCTCAATTCCTAAGACAGACTAGTGCTAACTACCTAGAATAGACAATAAATATGTGATGATTTCCTAAAATTTAGAAAAACAGGGGCGCTTAGGTGGCTCAGTGGGTTTAGCATCCAACTTCAGCTCAGGTCGTGATCTCACAGTTTGTGGGTTTGAGCCCCAAGTCAGGCTCTGTGCTGATAGCTCCGAGCCTGGAGCCTGCTTCAGATTCTGTGTGTCCCTCTCTCTCTGCCCCTCCCCTGCTTACACTCTTTCTCTCTCAAAAATAAACAAACATTAAAAAAATAAAAAAATAAATAAAATAAAATTTAGAAAAACACTTTACTCTTCCACTTACTTACTGCACTCACTTCCAAGTGATGAAAGAAAAAACAACACTCATCAAGAGACAAACATAATTTAAAGTCAGAAAATGCTAATCATTTACAAAGGTAACTATTTTTGTTTTAATCCCAGCTATGTACACATCTGAAAGGCATGTGTTTTTAATGGGCTATAAGTTACACAGGTAATCATATTTTCTTTCTTTCTTTCTTTCTTTCTTTCTTTCTTTCTTCTTTCTTCCTTCCTTCCTTCCTTCCTTCCTTCCTTCCTTCCTTCCTTCTCTCTCTCTTTCACTCTCTCTCCCTTTCTTCCTCCTTTAGAAGTAGGCAGACCCTTTTCTGTCCAATAAACTTCAGGAGGCTTCAGGGCATGCATACTCCTTTATAACTCTCTGTTCCATCTTCAAGTCCAGAGGGAGGTACAGAGGAGAAACTTTGAGTGTTTGTACCTGGGGAGTATGATGCAAGTCTACATTCTTGCAAGAACATCTTTGACTTTCCAAATGGGTTCACTTGAGCCTTCCTCATTTGATTCTGAGGGAATGGAAATGTGTCACCTCTACCACAAAAGGATAGAGAAATGCCCCAGAACTCCTAGGAATTATCACCAAAGTATATGTTCTTTGATAATTTCTAGCTTTCTCTCATATAGCCTAGAGAGAAAGATAGTTGGGACTGTCATTTATATCAACTGAAAACCCATTCCTCTACAAGTAATCAAATTCCTAAATAACAGTTACCTTAAAGGTAGGTGTTTATTTGAGTTTATTTTCTCATCTTGCAGTAAGTCTAATAAGTGGAGGAAAGGTCCCAATGAGTACTTTATTATTCTTCCAAAGGGTTTCAGTTACAGCTGAGCTAAACTAATCTATTAAACAACTTTCATGACCTGGAGTCTTGAGAAGGAACTATTTTCCAAGTTACTTCATTCAGTATATATGTTTTTTTAGGGACCTGTTAAGAGCTATATATTTATAATGTTATAATCTATGGACAACCAAGGTTTGGTAGAGAGAAATTCATGCATATTATTTTATTTCAAAATGAAAGTGTAAAAATATAGACTGTAAACAATTAAAATAATGTATGAAAATACCAAATTATCAAATTACATAACCTTTGATTCACTCCTACTTTTTCCCCTTAACTGTGACAAACAGTAAAAGAAATTTCTCCACATCTTAAAAACTGAAAAATAGGACACCTTTTCAGAGAGAACCAAAATAAAAATGTCAGAGGACATCAAGTTGATCGTCAGCCCAGCTAGATTGTTTCTTATATCTGGGTCACATTTCAGGGCATGTAGTTGATTTCTTTTTGATAGATAAATTTCTTGGTTTCTCTATGTACATATATTTTTAAACATAATGCTGCATCACCATGTGGCATCCATAACACTTCTCTATAAAATCTTCAGTGCATTTTCCAGTTGCAAAATACAAGATAATATGTTATAATAAAAAGTGGTATGAAAAATATATAAACCATAAGCTACCTTATATTTAAATGATTGTTTTGCCTGCACTATTACCACTGTATTTTCTTTGTTTAGTGAGCCCCCCAAAAATGTTTTGAAATTCAATTTATGACCCCCTTCATTAAAAATACTATATACAGGAAAGAGAAGGTACAGTGGAGAGTTAACTGATAACACACATTCTGTGACAACCTGGCACACAGGGTGTTAGGAGGGCCTGTGGGATCAACCCCATGGAAGGGAATGGAAAGAGGTAGAGGTAGACAGAGAGAGGGTGAGATGCAATTCAAGTACAATAGCAGTCTCTTCTAATCCCATGGAGAAACTCAGAAACCACAATGCCTTCCAGGTTTGTCCTGAGTTGAGCCAACATGACCAGGCTCTATACCACCAAACAAGAAGAGTCATGCAAGTGAAGCAAATCCTGAAAGGGCCAAGAACGAGGTGAAGGCTTTCTGCCGAGAGCATGCTCAGGAGTTGTACCAAAAAGTCCATCCTTGAAGGAACATCTGAGCTATGCATTTCTAAGTAACTAGGTTTATTCTTGGATTAAGTTGGGCAGTGCATTCCTTCCTCCTGCTTTCAC
Source organism: Leopardus geoffroyi (assembly GCF_018350155.1). Taxonomy (NCBI): domain Eukaryota; kingdom Metazoa; phylum Chordata; class Mammalia; order Carnivora; family Felidae; genus Leopardus; species Leopardus geoffroyi. Next base: position 56,924,441 of record NC_059326.1, on the reverse strand, counting down.
AGTGTTTGGTCTGTTTTTGTACACTGAAATGTGCTTAGTTAAAGTGATTTAAGCTGAGTACCAAGGTTCAGGGAAACCAACAAAGAATGGTGAAATGCCCTGGCACCATCCACAGGTGGAAGAATTACTACCGTGAGGCTAAAAGGACAAGGTGAGGAGTTTATAGCTGGAATCTGAAGAGGGCATATGGTCTTGGGTGAAGATGAACATCACCTCTCAGCAGCTTGTCACGGAGGCAGCTGTGGGAGAGCTCTACTGCTCTCTCTCTGCCCCGATCCCTAATCTCCTTCCAGAGCAGCCAGCTGAGTGAACCCAATAAAGAAGAGGACAAGGGAGCCCACTAATGTGTTAAAATCAGCTTCCTGAAGCTCAAGTTGCATGGTAAACGGTGGAGCATAAATTTGAAGTGGCAAATGGAGAATCCCATGCACATCTCTGTTCTGTGAAATCCAAGATTCAGAATCTATGTCAGAATAGTCTCTGTGTCCATAACAGGCATGGAACAATGAGTGATAGATGAGGTAGTAAATAATACATGGTCAACTAATGTTGAATCACTGGCTGGATAGCATGTCTTATTTATTTTTATTTGTAAACTTTGTGTGGGATATTTTCTCAAATATCCTAAGAATGTCCATAATGTCCCAGAAAAAGATACTTTTTTTAAAGTTTATTTTGAGAGAGAACGAGAGAGACAGAGAGAGAGAGAGAGAAGCAGAGAGAGAGAATCCCAAGCTGATAGGGAGCCTGAGGTGGGGCTCAATCTCAGGACACTGGTATTGTGACCTGAGCCCAAATCAAGAGTCGGATGCTCAACCCAGAGACACCCAGGCATCCCAGGAAAATATACTTCCAAAGGCCCCTCAGGTATACCAAGGAAAAACTTGCTTTTGCATTTCCCTCTACTGTCGAACTTCATCCACCTGACTTAAACTAAGTATCACTTTTTCCTTCAAAACAAAGATTATAAAGTAGAGGATTTATTAGACCTATGGAAGAATAATAACTTTCTCAAGTAATGAAAGAGCACAATGGAAAAGAATCAACAATGCAATGTTAGCAAACTTCTACAGAAACAACGGAGCCAAACTAAAATTAAAGAAAAACTATAGATTGCATTAAAGTTGGCAATGAATTCAAATCCAGATAATTATTTTAAATATGTAAGAAAAACCTCTGGGACATAATAAATGACTAATCACTATTATTACTATGGGCTACCATTTCTTGAGCACTTTCTATATTCCACACCCTTCACTTAAGTGAATATATATATGTATATATATACATATATATAATTTTATATAATTTTACATATTAAGTCACCTCAGAATCATGTTTTACTCAAAATACCCATTTTTTATTTTTAGTTTTTTAAATGTAGAGTTCTTTTTAATGTTTATTTATTTTTGAGAGAGAGAAAGAAACAGCGCACACATGCAAATGGCAGAGATAGAGAGGGAGACAGAGGATCCAAAGCGGTCTCTGCACTGATGGCAGAGAGCCTAATGCAGGGCTTGAACTCATGACCTGTGAGATCATGACCTGAGCCGAAGTCGGACACTTACCCGATAACTGACTGAGCCACCCAGGCGCCCCTCAAAATGCCCATTTTAGAAGTATGAAAATTGAAGCATTGGGAGATTAAGTAAATTGCCAATATTCTCACATTTATTTGAGTTGGGATTTAAAAGCAACCATGACTAGACAAATACAATTCCCATTATGTAAAACAATATATAGTTAGCCAACAAGTGGGAGCATATTCATTCTCACTAATTGCTGTGCTACTAGAATTGCCTTACTATGTGAGTGCATTACATACTTATTAAATTACCAACACTTTTTTTTTAAGTAACCCTCAGTGCCAGTTGGGTGGCAGAGGCAAGTGCAATCATGTAGTCAATGCTGTAATACTTTGAGAAGACAAACCAGGAAAATGCATCAGAACCTCTGTTCACAACATTTGCTTCCAATATCACACTCCTTGCATATTTGGCCAAGAAAATAACAAAGGAGCAAGAGAGAAACTCATATTGTCTGGCTAATTTTCTTAATCTCCTTTATTTGACTCCATAACCTGAGGTTTCTCAATCTGCTACTATTTACTGAGTTATCCTATAGTTTTAAGAGATTAATTTAAATTTTTTTTCATGTTTAACACAATATAAACTACATGCTACTCTTACTAGTTAAAAGAGAAAAAAAAGGGGCGCCTGGGTGGCGCAGTCGGTTAAGCGTCCGACTTCAGCCAGGTCACGATCTCGCGGTCCGTGAGTTCGAGCCCCGCGTCGGGCTCTGGGCTGATGGCTCAGAGCCTGGAGCCTGTTTCCGATTCTGTGTCTCCCTCTCTCTCTGCCCCTCCCCCGTTCATGCTCTGTCTCTCTCTGTCCCAAAAATAAATAAACGTTGAAAAAAAAAAATTAAAAAAAAAAAAAAGAGAAAAAAAATATATAGTCTAGTCTTTTGAGTTTGAGACTTTCAAAGAAATAAAATATGAAATGCTACACCACCAGCAGAGAGTGCATGGAAGGCACCTACCTGAGTGGCTAGAAGGGCCTAACACATTCCTGAAGGTTATCAGCAGTACAAACTTCACCAACTTCTGTCTTTCCTGTGTTTTTTTTTTTTTTTTTTGTAATGTGAGGCATAATTGGCATATGTTTTATTGGCTTCAGGTGTACAACATAATGATTCAATATTTGGATATGTTGCAAAATGAACACCACATTAAGTCTAGTTAACATCTGTCACCATATAGAGAAGTCTTTTTTCTTGTGATGAGAACTCTTAAAATTTACTCTCTTAGCAACATTCAAATATACAACACAGTGTTAACATCTATAGTCACCATGCTATATATTACATTTCCAGGACTTGGTTTTATTTGCTTATTTAGGGTCCACATATGAGTACCACATATGGTATTTATCTTTCTCTGACTTATTTCACTTAGCATAAAGTTTTCAAGGTCCATCCATGCTGTTGCAAATGGCAAGACTTTATTGAAAGACATTTATTGAATCAACTTTCTCTTGAATGTTTTATCTAAATTTGATAATCCAATCATTATTTGTAATCCATATATCCAGTATGGGCTTCTTTATAAAATATTTATGAAAACAGTAATTTTTTTTCACATATGACTTGTAGCAGGCTTGGATATACATTATAGTGGACATTAATTAATTCAATTTTTATTATGGGATTACAATGTGTTAAAAAATATTGAAAAAACCTTGGCTACAACAAGGCAAAAGAATCTGTGTCCTGTTAAAGCTTCAATGAGAAAGATATCTGTACCATTTTGGAAGTTGACCAAAAATAGAAACAACTTCCTCATGTTATCTATCAGAAATAAGTAGCATAATGATTAAATATTTTTCAAGGACATCTTTGAAAAGTAGTACTTATACATAACAGAATTAGAGTTTCACTTTTATTTATTAAGTTATTTGAAATTTAATTTATTTGACTTCTAACTGACCTTCTCCTTTGTTTATCTTCCTTTTGTTATTAAAAGAAATAATTTCTTGCCTCTTCTATTTATTTGTGTCCAAGTTGCTCTTTTAAATGTTTTTTTTTGTTTGTTTTTTAATTGGTTTCTTGATTCTCATCAGTTTTCAGGGGGGTTGATTTAGTTACATTTATGTTCATGGAGGGGCAAAGGAAGCTTGCTATAGAAATGGTCTTAAAGGGGCACCTGGGGGGCTCAGTCAGTTAAATGCGTGCCTTAGGCTCAGGTCATGATCTTTTGGTTCTTGAGTTCAAGCCCTGTGTAGGGCTCTGTGCTGACAGCTCAGGGCCTGGAGCCTGCTTTGGATTCTGTGTCCCCCTCTCTCTCTTTCCCTCCCCCACAAGCTCTCTCTCTCTCTCTCTCTCTCTCTCTCTCAAAAATAAACACTAAAAAATTTTAAAACAACAGAACAAAAACAAAACAGAAAAACAGTCTTAAATTCAATTTTAAAAAATCCAAATTATTTCTATTTTACACCTTGATTTTCCTTCTACTTCATGTATCTTTGTTTTCCTATTAATTCCCCTCTTCATTTTTCCTTCTCCATTTTTATTCTGATATTGATAATTTCCATTATCCATCACTTTCCCCAGAAAGATGCAAATCAATGAAATTCTTCCTATTCATTGCCCAGACCATCTTTGTCCATATATAAACAAAACAATCTGTTTTAAAACATAGTCAAGTTGTGGCAAAGGTCAGTGTGGTGGTATAAATCCTATTTGCAAGGGCATGGAATAACAAGTACTGGGATGTGAAAATGTTGGGGTTTGGTGTGAACGGTCAAGAAAGAATTCTTGAGGTGTCCTAGGTGCAAAAAGTGTGGTTTTATTAAAGCACAGTAACAGGATCCACGGGCAGAAAGAGCTGCACTGGAGTTGTGAGTGGCTGATTATACACTTTCAAGTTGGGAGGGGGCTAAGGAGAGCAAAAGTCTCTAAGGAGTTTGGAAGCAAGGTTTCTAGGACCTTCAGGGGGCTAGCTGTTATTAGGAAAAGGTCATTTACTATTGTCTTGGAAAACCTTAGACATGAGACCATTCAGATGTAAATCAGTGGGCCAAATGCACGGAGGATTATTGCTAACATATATCTTGGAGAGTGGGGTAGAGATAAAGGAAGTTTCCAAAGGAATTTTTATATGTTAAAGGAGACTTACAGGATCCTAGAGGTTGGGCTAATGTTAAGCTAAGGTTGCCTTTTGCCCTTAGCAACGTATTAATGTATTAATATCGAGGCAGTCGAGTTCCTAGATGAAGGTCACTGGGCCTGTCTCAAGGACTTATCTCGGCTATAAGTCGTGAGGAAATTTATTTTTTTTCTTTTGCCTTTGTTCTCCACATTAACCCATACAACTTTTTTTTTTTTTTTTTGAAGTAGATTTGTGGTTTAACTCACTGAATGTTCCAGAGCAAAAACTAGTTAGAAATTTATGATGTAGGAAGCTACCTGTTAGAACCTGGATTAATACAGACAAATCAAGCACCAATATAGGTAAAGGTAAAGTTTATGGTGAATTAATAAATATTTTTGTGTATTAGGATCAGCACTTTTTAAGAGACAAAACACCTCTATTTCCATCATGACAACATTTATTTTACTGATTTATTAACAGGTTATTTGCTTTTCTGTATCTCTTAGTAGACAGGAGTTCTGTGAAGACTGAGATGTTTTAATTTTGCCTCCTTTCTAACCCCAATGTATTACCTGGCACATTGCAGGCTTTCATTAAACTTTGGTAAGACAAGGGATAATCAGAGTGCTAGTTGTATCTCCACTGGATATAGCAAATAAAGTGCCATTTTAAGGGGAGCTGTAGGAAAATAATAGAGCAGACTTATAGTAATTATATCAAAGAGATAAATCAGAGTCTCTTCATAGAATATCATTTTGTATGGTTTCTGGGTTACATAAGTTTTACAGCATAGTGGCACTGACAGCCTTCTCTAAACCTCTGCCAAAGTATGTTTAACCTGAGAATTGCTGGTCACTGGTGACGTTTCCATCCTGGAGAACAGAATTTGTGGATGCCCCCCACAAGAATCTGCATTTCCCATGAAAAGATCTGAAACAGAAATCTCAAAGGCAGAAGAAAATAGAAAATAAAAATAATTTTTTTTTGCCATGAAAATACAGCACTATTTTTTAACATTGGTTCTAACTTAAAATATATGTCAGTTGGCACGTTTTGGACTGGAAAAACAAAATCCATAATAAAGAAAGACACAGAAGGACACATAGGTATCTATTTTAGAAACAAGTATTCACAATTCTAGAGAGGCCATCTTACTGCAATTGAACACCTCAGAACCAAGGCAAGGCTTTAGTTTGTTCTTGCCTTTACCTGGAGAGGTTTGAACTGCAGACGAGGAGGAAAATGTGTCCAAAACACTATTTGAATAACAAAGTGAATATGGACAGAACATGTTTCTTTTCTAATCACAACATGAAGAATTCACAATGGCTGTCTTTGTGCTTTGCCTTTGTTATAGTAACACCTATCCCAGTAATATCAATTTCAAGAGCTCTAAACCAGAATACTGCTCTTGTTCTGTCAGAGGAAGGAGAACTCACAAAATGTAATAGGAATCAAATGGCCTGCTTCTGTAAATGTGATCCTGCTTCAGGCGAGATAACAGGGGGGATGCTGACATCTGTGATGAAAGTCCAGGGAACAAAGGCTCTCATGAGTGTGATTTATGGTGGTTGAGACCATTATGGTGCCTGTCCTCATTCAGTCACACAACTGAGATGGGAAAGCCTTACTTTCTCTTAAAGTTTTTGGAGAGAAACACAAACACACACATGCGCGCACACACACACACGTTTGAGAAAGCAAATACAATGCTATCAGTGTTGCAGTGAGTTTCCTTAGTTGGGCAATGAATGGGGACTTCATATCCAATATTTAGAGTCACATCAAATGTAAGGGGAAATATACACTCTTGTAGCTCAGCCTCTTCCTCACTCAGTTCTTTGGGCAGCCAGCCTGCCTGGGAAAAGGAATCCTTCTGTTTTACCTTCCCTCGTGCAGGAAGGGATGCTTGGCCCAGTAGACCAAGGCTTGTGATGGTTTAGCTGTGCCTGTGGTGAAGATGAAAAGGTGGAGAATGGAGGAAGGGAGCGACACAGAGATCCCAATTTGACCCTGGACAGAGAAGCCAACCAGACTCTGCATTGCTATCCTGCGGAGATAGAGCAAGCACGCATTCTTTATGCAGAGGATAGCTACATTACTTCCCAAGTATATCGTTCTATTTGAAGTTTAAGTAGGATTTCAGTTACTCATTCAAGAATTTTTGAATACCTTGTGCCTGGATATATATAATTTGGTACCTTTTGAAACTCTACTAAGAGCTATTCCTACTATGAATGTGGTTGATATATATATATATATATATATATATATATATATATATATATACACACACACACACACACACACACACACATATATGTTTTATAATTTTCTTTACTCCAGTGTTATAAAACATTTTTTACTACTTTAATAGAGAATAAGTGGTCATCCCTTTAAATATCACCTTGTCTAAACCTCATCTATATTGCACTTCACATATTTTAACATGTAATCATTTTATGATAGTTTGATTCTATTCTTTTCAGTACCATTTAAAAAAAAAACCTTTCTTTGTAGGGGCACCTGGGTGGCTCAGTTGGTTAAGCATCCAATACTTGATTCTGGCTCAGGTCATGATCTCACAGTTGTGAGTTTGAGCACTATGCTGACAGTGCACAGCCTACTTGGGATTCTTTCTGTCTCTCCCTATCTCTGCCCCTCCCACACACTCTCTCTCTTTCAAAATAAATAAATAAAATTTACACAAAAAAGGCTCAAAAAGAAATTAGATCCTCATATAGACCACAGATTTTTATAAAATTAGAAGCAAAACTGTGCTACATTTACTATCTAAACTTTAAATATATATGACTACTATATACATAATACAGTTTCTATATAAAATGATTTCTGAATTTTAAGTAAGCACGTTTACTCCTGACATCAGCATGAATGGATTCAGTATCCTTGGTATATCTATGTAAAATAGCAGGGATATGTGAAAACAATGTAAATGTATTCAGCATTGCTCATTTTTATATCTTGTATTGTCATATCAGAATGGGTCTATTTCATACAGTATCTTGAAATGTTGGGACAGGGACTACAGAATAGTGTCCTTCTGTATACAAATATGTTTATTATACCTAGTATTCAAAAATCAAGGCTTTTTCCTAATACTCAATGACATTTTAAAAATATTTTGTACTTCATATGAATTCAGATATATTATACATACGATAAGATTTTTAAGAATGTATATAGTCAATGCTTTTGAAACTCATTAAATAATCTTTTGATTAAATAAAACATATATTGTAAGATGTATTTCATTTAGGGGGGCCTTGGTGGCTCAGTTGGTTAAGTGTCCGACTTTGGCTCAGGTAATGATCTCACAGTTTGTGAGTTTGAGCCCCATGTCAGGCTCTGTGCTGACAGCTCGGAGCCTGAAGCCTGCTTCAGATTCTATATCTCCCTTTCTCTTTCTGCCCCCCACCCATGCTCTGTCTTTCTCTCAAAAATAAATACAAATTTTAAAAATAATTTAAAAATGTATTTCATTTACTCTTGCTTGAAATCCCTGTAACTCACCACTACGCATTTATATGCTTGAAGTTTCCCCCCAAGAATGTTGCCAGAAAAAAAAAAAATGAGTATAGAAGGAGACTTAACATCACCAGCATTTTTCAATAATCACACTCAGTTTCTTTTTAAAAATGAACTAGAAACTTGGATTTTTATGCAAAAGTAAGCCATGCTAAGAATAGAGAAGCTAATATTTCACCATCCTTTATTGAGCTTAATAGAGTTTAATATTAGTGTTTAGAGTTTTAGAACTCTAAAAATCTGTTAGTTGCCTTTAATTGCAAGTTCATTGGTTATGTCACAGAACAGATCATCCTTGTTTGTGCCTGTGTCCCTGGTGCTGATGCAGGATCTTAACTAAGAGTTCAGTGCCAGCTTTTTTACCAGTCAGCTTGCTAAGCTGCATATGTCTGAATTGTATTGGTTGGACAGTTCTGAATGTTCAAGCTGTAAACCCTTAAGGCAGGGATTATTTCCACGGAAAATTGCATAACACAGTATGCTTTACCAGCACAAAGCAATCGATATCAGAATGCCCTAAAATGGAAACCAGCTTGGTTTGTGCACATTACATACAAGGAAGCAAATATACCCCATTGCATTTTGTCTATTCATCTTTTTGCACCTCTTTATTCCTTCAGCTTCTCTTACAGAAAAGCTATTTAAAGCACATTTCATTGTCTGATGTAAATTCCGATCAGACACAGGGTATGATAATTAATTGAGCACAAATTAACCCTTATTTTTAAGTTGCCCCAGAGTATATTGTTGTGACCAAATATATACATATACATATATATATATATGTATATATATATGGAATAAAAAAAACAAAAAAGGACAGCTGAGTGATTATTGGCTAATTAAATACATTCTTATTCTCATCACACTATGCATGAGTCCAGAGTTCCTGGGAGATAGCCAGTTATGACACATTTTCAAGTCTAGGAATTATGACAAAATGAATTACATGCAAATCTGAGGGAAATACGGTTCAGCATTAATGCAATATGTGCTAAGTCAATGCCATTATGTTTTAGTATAGCTTTGCAATGAGTTCATTGCAAAAGCAAGTGAAAGTATATATTTATAAATCTCTTCTCACAATGACTTTAAAATATACTTATTATAGAATCTATTGTTATCTTTTTCAATGAACGGAACTCCAGGGTATATATGGAGAAGGATAGGAGAATTTCATTATTTACAAAAGAGAAAGAAATCTAAAAGCCTAGTCACCGTTGTGTTGGTTGTGTCATTTCACTCATGTGTTTCTATGGCCCTTTCCCTCATTTAAGCTGACAGTATATTATTAATAAGGGCCAATGCCAAGGCCACCACAGCCAGCTTTTTTCTTGAAGTTATGATTTTTCCATTATTCTTTAAATAGGTAGCATCTGTTCGTGCTTTTGTTTCACGGCCCGTGTTGTAGATGTTTCCATGAATCAGGGAGAAAGTGATGTAAGGTAGTATCTTACTTCCTGTCTAAGTCAGCAAATTTTCAGTTCTCAATCAGTATTTTCAAATTTTTGGGATTCTAAAAAATACTAAATTAATATACAGTATTAAAGACTGAGTAAGTCTTAGCAGCTTGATGAAATATATTCCCTTTAATATATCTGCATCGTGGTGTTTATAAAAATCTCTTCTATGCACATCCGCTGTGGTACGACAAATGAAAAGCAAACCGAACAAGTGTCTTCACAAATTGATGATGTGTATGGCCCATAATTCATCTTCCATAATGGTGTTGGTCTACCCAATATAGCACTAGTTATTGTTGGAAAACTAACCAGTGAAAGCAGCTATTCCTAGAATCTAGCCTCTATGCCCTGTGAAACCAACTCTTGTGCCCACATTAGCTGACCGTGTGTTGCACACTTGAGGAAACGAATGGTATGATTTGCATTTCATCTTTACTTTAGAGAGAAATCATAATCTACCCAGATATCTCTTTTCTATCCTTGAAAGAATACAATTATTATTGTGTTATTTTAAAATTATAAACATAACTAAATACAATATATACTTTATATACTTTACACAGTGCTGGTGATATTTGAAGGATAATAAAATGCTTAAAAATTAAATGTATGAAATAGATAACACAATTTAAAATTTAGTTTCAGAAATAAGAAGGGGAAATTACATTAACTTGTTCTAATCTTTTCAGAAAATCTCAGAATTTCATTTTTATTTGAGCTACAACAAAACATAGTATTTCTGTTAATGTGGATTGATATTTTATTTCCTATGGCTAGATGGTTTCTCAGTATCTTCTGCCATGCATGCAAAATTTCTTCTAATTCACATCTGGCCCTTTCTTCACTCGTGCCTTAGCAGGATTGGGAAAGATTCTCTGACCCTACTGCTTCCAGTCAATATTCATCCCAAACACTCTTGTCATTTCAGAACCAGAGGGAGGGGCTGTGCCAGCTGAGTCTCAACCACTGAATTTAACCAGCTGATAGGATAAAATTGATAAGCAGTAACAACAAAAAATAAGGTTGAATCAAAACATGCATAACAAATGCCACTAAAATATTTGAAATTAGTAAACTATTTTGCAATCTCTTTCTATTCCAATGTCTAGTATTATTGGCATTATATAGGTATTAGCTTATCTCATGGTAAAAACCACAAGATACCTATGCTATTATGGACATGTGAACTTAGCCATGGCCTTTATTTTTATTACATGACATTTTTCTTTGAGAACTATATTATTAACATATGTAAACACTGTCACTAGAAAAACAACCACATGATGGAAGACTTAAAAGCATTAAAAAAAATGAGCTATGAACCAGCTTATAAAACAAATTAACTCTATACTTAAAATAATAGTAATGAAGAAAAATTTTAAATGGTGCAGATTATAAAGATGATCATGTTTTTACAGAGTCACACAGAAAAACATTTTTAAAACTCCATAAAATTTATGGATGGTAGAGAGGAGTAATTGCCCCAAGAACACCAAGTTTCAATCTGACTTAATGAATGGGATACAAAATAAGGAAAGAAAGATGTGGAATTCAGAAGGCATTTGATTTACATCAAAAGACCATGACCAAATATTTTAGAAATTAAAGATAGTTAGAGAAGTGAAAGTTATTGGTCTAGACACAATTCCCACTACTTGTCAAATTCAAACAAAATTTAGATCTTGCTTTTGAGCAGTTCCACTAACTTTGCTTAAAATTTCTGAGTTTTTAAGAATGTATCAGATTCTGTTTGTTTACACAAAATCTACACATTTCTTCTTCCTGCATGTAATTCCTTATGCAATTATGTTTGGTATAGTGTTTCAATAAAGGTGGGCTCCTCCATTAAATCCAGGATAAGCCATTTCTAAAGTATGTGGGAAATGGTTACTTCATTCTCCTCCATTCTCATTCTTCATTTTAAGAATGGACCCATAATACAATTCTAGTCTTGAGTATTAAGAAGTCTTTTTATTTGAAGAATGTTGCACCCAAAAAAAGATAAGTGAAAAACCCTACTCTTTTTGTCTGCCTTGAATTCAGTGGTGGTGTGATTACTGGTGCTGTGACCTCTTTTGACCTGAGCAACAAGCCTAAAGATAAAAAAGCCAATAGGCAAGAAGAGAAGAGCAGGATGAAATAAGTATATCACACCATATTGTCACAAACGGCAGGACTTCCCTTCTTTTTTTACGGTTGAATAGTATTAAGTGACAATTATTCATTACATGGATATGTACATTTGACCTTTCCAGAATTGTAGTACATTAATTACATGCCTTTCTATGTAGAGACCCTTTCTAATTTGGCAGGTTATACCAAATTATACTTGGGTTGAATAAAATGCAATAAAATAACTACTCTTGTCAAAATATAATTATAAGAAGTAGGTCGACATGAAGCTTTCAGTATGATGTCTTTAATGATCTTAAGGCTTAGTGTGTACATGACACTTTAGAGCATTCCTAGAAGGTAGCAGCGTAGAAAACAATATGAACATGTCCTTTCTACAAGTATAAAACCCATGCTGCTTCTTTGTTTCAAGAGCAGGCAAAATTAAAAAGGAACAATTACAATTTTGTTACAATAGTAATTTTTTTTCTGACATCTGCATTAAGATTCGGATCATTACTACTTCGTATGAAAGTATTTAGCTCTTTATACTTATTCAGTTTATTAAATAAACTTTCCCAAATTAAAAACTATGGACACTGCATGTGTGTACTTTGTGAAAAGAGGTCTCAGGGGAAATGAGAAGCTGAACTTTAATTCTATGTTTTGATAATCATACTTGAAAGGAAACTTGCATGATAAAATTCTGTAAAATGCTTACAATTTCCAGTGTAAAATTAGGAAAAATAGTGGGTTACTTTTATTCAAGGAAAACCCTTTTTACCTATGTGTGTAGCTAAAACCTGAAGTGTTCGACTGGGATTACCATCAAAATCATATTCTTTAACACTCTGAATATTCTTTTAAATACATTATGTTACATTTCTTAAAAGCAAAGATACTTTGAAATTTCTCAATGTTAACACAACAGTTTTGTGAACTTAAGTTTCCTTAAGCAACAGTTTGCTTACCTGTAAAACGGGATTGGCAGAATATCATTTTTATTGGGTCTATGTGAATATTCAAATAAGATTGTGTGTGATACTTTTTGCGGAGGGTTAATTAAGTTTTTTATTTTAAATCCAGTCTAGTTATATACAGTGTTATATTAGTTTCAGGTGTACACTATTTTTTAAATCTTTTTTTTTTTAAAGTTTATTTATTTCTTTTGAAAGAGAGAGCAGGGAGGGGCAGAGAGAGAGAGAGAGAGAGAGGAAGAAAGAGAGAATTCCAAGCAAACTCCACACTGACAGATGCAGGGCTCGAACTCACAAACCATGAGATCATGCCCTGAGCTGAAACTGAGAGCGAGACGCTTAACTAACTGAGCCACCTAGGTGCTCCTCAGGGGTACACTTTTAAACTGAGGGCCGAAAGATGACAGGAAATGTCAGATGAAATGTAAGGGGAAAAATGAAGAGGAAGCAGTCGTTTCAGTTACAGAATATAGCCATGTGTGAAAAAGTAGAGGCAGCACAATTACATATTTGGAAAACAAAACAAAATGATCAGTGTACTAAGAATGTAGTGTCATGTTAGAAAAGCAAATGGACAGATGAACAGATCCCAGTTTATGAAGGAAATTGGTTTTCACTCAAATGAGCTTTGACATGCTATACAATTTAGAGAAATAGTCAAACTCTTCTTTTCCTTTCAAAATAAGGAGCTATTTCCACAGCGCTCATTTCAAAATTTCACATAAGCTTTTATAGTCAAGTCTCAAAAATACTAACCTAAGCTAGTTAGGATAGGACAGTCAGAACACATTTGAGAGAGAGAGTGATTTTGGACAGCAGGAAACAGGAAGATCAGCCCTGGTTTCACTAACAACAACAACAACAACAACACAGGGACTTGAGAGAGAAAAGATAAACTGCATAGACAGAATTGCTTGAGACTCTGTGAATATGAATATTGAATAGGAATAAGTGAGGTAAGACAGTGTTTCACTCAGATGTTATTCTTAGATTTTGGGTTCATGAAATGAGGCTGAGAATTTGGTTTAAAAAACTGAGCACAGCTTAAAATTGGATTTTTTTTCCTTATACTAACTCAAAAAAATCAAAACATATTTATAATGCAACAAATCTTTCATATAGATGGACACACACATGCATACAAAACATACACACACACACTGATCTTTCTGGAGTTATGTCCCAATAAACTCACTGTAAGTTGAAAATATCATGAGTTAAAAATGTGTTTGATACACCTAACCTACCAAGCACCACAGCTTAGCCTACCTCAACTGTGCTCAGAACACTTACATTAGCTTACAGTTAAGGACAACAATCTAACACAAATCCTGTTTTATAAAAAAAAAGTGTTGAATATCTCATGTAACTTGCTGAACACTGTACTGAAAGTGAAAAATGGAATGGCTGGATGGGTACAGAATGTTTCTATGTGTACCAGTTTTTTATCCTCGTGATTGTATGTCTACTGGGAGCTATGGCTGTCTGTCACTGCCCAACATCACGATAGAATATCTACCAAATACTGCCAGTCTGGGAAAAGATCAAAATTCAAAATTTGAAGGATGGTTTCTACTGAATGCATATTGCTTTTGCACTATCATAAACTTAAAAAAACTGTAAGTTGCAGCATAAGTTGGAGACTGTCTATATATATCCATAAAGTACATTTTATATTAATATCCTTGCATAAGATTTTGAGTTATATGCTACTATCTTGATTTTTTTTCAGACAACTGAGTGTCTACTAAAGGGAATTTCTGGGGGTTAAAATTTATTTTAATACATTTCACAGTCTCCCCTCCCCTCCAGGCTTTTTTTTTTTTCTAAAGAGAGTCATCAAATCTGTATAGGTCTGAGAGCTGAAAATTTTAGCCAAGTCCCTTAAATATTTTATTTCTTCTTTTAAACTTAGGAAATTTCCCTGGCAGCTGCTTTAAAGTCTTGGCTATCTTGCATATCTTCCCCTGAAGTTGCCATCCTGAGAAACTTGTTCAGATAACAAATTAGAGTCCAGAATGTCTTCTTTATTCTTAGTTTTCTTCTATTTTGGCTTTATCTTTTCTCTATTAGAAAATCAGAGTTACCAAAATGTGGTGGTATATTCTATAGATGTAGAATGATTTTAATGACACTGAAATACGCATATTTCCTGGCTCAAAAACCAAACAATAAAATTGGATTTCAAGAGCCATTCTAGAGATATTAATGTGATCTATTTGTGGTAAAGGGACAAAAGTATAAACCATTTTAAGCCATTTATTACTATAGTAAATTGTAGTTGACTGCAGAGGATTAGGTTCAGGTTATTGGAAAAGTAGCAAGAAGAATCTTCAAATGATATTCATATCACATGAATAGTACTTGATACTTGTTTGCTTTTTTGTTTTTCATTTTTGCCTCCAGAAGTTACAGGTCTTATTTTTCATTTTTTTGGAAAAATTAGTGAAATAGGAAAAACAGTAGGACATAGAACTTCATAGTCTCTTTAATTCTCCATTTATATTGTTGAACATTGAAAATCTTTTAAAATTATTCTTCTCCAGGATGGCTGATGTTGCTTGTTGTTGGGATGGGTCAGTGTGTGCATGTGTGTGGTGGCGGTGGGTGGGGGGGGGGGGGTTGTATGCAGTTATCTTTTGTTTAGCAACTTGTCCAAACTACTTTTCAAGAACTATATTCCTCATCCGTATGGTCACTGAAGTCTTGGTTCCATTATCTCTGCAATCACCCAGTGACATGACAGATTGCCTTGAATATTAAACAATGGCCAGCCCCTGCACTGGTCCCTCAGAGAACCAGCAGGCAAATCAAAACACTCCCCACTCCCCTTAATCCTTGGGAAGCAAAGTTCTTATGCCCAACTGGTACCAGGAAGCCACACCAGGTACAGGAATCAGTAATTTGATCTACCAATCCCACAGCTGCCTCTCATGGAACTAGAGGAAGGGAGATGGTAGCTGCTTTGCAAATGCAAAAATCCACCCAAATTTACCTTTTTCTTCATCGTGCACCCCTTTCAATGCTGTCAGTGTCCTAACTATACTCCAGAGCTCTGTGATATTTGATTGTCATAGTTCTTGACGGCTCATAGAATTTTTGTTGCCAGGATTGATTTCTGAAACTTTCTACTCTGAAATATTTCATGAGGGCATCGCTGGTGTAAAGATACATTTTAATGATATGTCTCATCTCTTTT
Source organism: Leopardus geoffroyi (assembly GCF_018350155.1). NCBI lineage: Eukaryota > Metazoa > Chordata > Mammalia > Carnivora > Felidae > Leopardus > Leopardus geoffroyi. The sequence goes on along the minus strand of NC_059326.1, from coordinate 56,908,490 downwards.
ATTGATACAATTTGATTTTCCTTATTAATTTTCCCTATCAGTAATTCAAAAATTATTTAGTTTTATTTTCAGTATTTAACTCTTTTTATTCTACTAATTACATATTGAACATTGTCATTGCAAAATATTATTCATGATGTTATTCTCCTTGTTCACCTCCTTATCATATTTATATATTTAAAATTTACATGTGTTTCTTCCAGCTTTAATGAGATATAACTGACATTTAACGTTATGTAAGTTTAAGATATACAAGGTGATGATTCGGTACACTTAATACTGCAAAATGATTACAAAAATAGGGTTAGTTAACACTTCCACCATAGTTATGACTCACATAGTTACAACTTCTTTTGGAGCGGGGACACATTTAAAATCTACCCCCTTAGAAACTTTGAAATATAAAATACTAGTAATAGTCACCATGCTGTATATTAGATACCAAGAATTTATCTTATAAATGGGAGTTTGTACACTTTGACCAACATCTTCCCATTTTCCAGTTCTCTCATTCCCCAGAAACCACTATTGTACTCTGTTTCTATGAATTCAGCTTTTTTAGATTCCACATAAAAGTGAGATCATACAGTATTTGTCTTTCTCTATCTGACTTACTTCACTTAGCATAATGTTTTCACAATGCATCTATGTTGTCACATATGGCAAAACTTCCTTCTTTTTCTCATAGCTAAATAATATCCTGCTGTTAAACATCATATCTCTTCTTTATTCATTCACCTGTCAAAAACATTTAGGTTGTATCATAAAGAATGCTGTAATAAATATAGGAGTGCATATATCTCTTCAAGACCCATATTTCATTTCTTTTGGATAAATAACCATAAGTGGGATTGATATAATTTAATTGTTTACTTGTGTTTTCTCATAGTTCAATGAGTTTCCTTAAAACAACTATTTCAAATTCTTTATTAAATCACAAAAGTCCACGTCTTTGAGGTTGGTTACTATATGGCTGGTATCATGGTTCCTTGGCTGGTGTCACGTTTCCTTGATTTTTCATGTTCCGTGAACTTTTGTGTTGCTGTCTTTGCATTTATTGTAGCAACTACCTCTTCCAGTCTCTCCTGTCTGACTTTAGAAGAGAAATACCTTCCACTCCTCTGCTCCTGATTCTGATGCTTTTCTGAGACCTTCTATGGATCAACCTGCACATTTGCTTTCTCTTGGTCAGAATTCTTAATTTTATATGCCTTCTCATGATTCTGCAATTAACTAGGCTGTGTGGTGACAGCCTCCTTTTTTTTCTCCCAAGGGCAATACTAAATACTCAAGTTTGTGCTCTCTCTCTGATCTGCAGGCCGGCTTTGATTCAGGCTGGCTTTCTGCAAGTGCTCACTAGCCATCTGCCAAATCCTGCTCTTGCTGCCATCATGAGTACACACAGGGAGCTGGCCACAGGGTGGGAGAGTATGTGGTTGAGGCACAAATTGTGCTGGACATCCTTATGAGACGTTTGAAGGATTCAGAGGTGAGGTGGAGAGGTTCATGTGCAGGCCTCCTGATGGAATCCCTAATGCAATTAGTAGGATCCAATCCCTTTGACACATTCTGTTCCAAGCCCTGGTTGCTGTTCTCCCAGCTGGTCACCAACCCCAAGTCAAGTTCTCACGACTGAGTACTCTGAATGAGGTGAGAGACAAAGGGTCCTTTCGGCAGTATCCCACACAGCTGAGGAATCTGGGGACTCACTTACATACTGTCACTTTCTCCCATGGGAAAAGTAACAGACTCTGTGGGCACTAAATTGTGTTGCCTTGGAGGTTGGTTGACAGGTAAAGTCAAGCTTTTTTACCTTCTCCAGTGAGTGTAATCTTAGACTTTTTGCTCCAACAATGAGCTAAAATTTGTCCACTGGACTACACTCTTCCTAAAAAAAGAATCTCTTGGCCATGGGTAATTGCACAAGTCAGTGTTCTCCAGGAGCTCCTAGACTGTAGCCAAGAGGGGCCAGAGCTGATTAATGGGTCTACAGCCAGGACCAAAGTCTGTACACCCATTATCCAATGCATGAGTGGGGAAAACTTCTCCTAAGTCCCTTGGCACATAATGCTAGATCATAAAGCCCCCCAAAACATATTTTTTTTTCCTATGGATGGATGCTAAATTGTTGTTGAGAAAAGCATATGTGTGAGAGAAACCTTATTCACCCAGCTCACTAATGTCCTTCCCTAGTCATATTTTTCCATGAAACTTTTTCATTTAGTTTTGTTTGCCACAAGAAAAAACTATGCACTATTGTTTATTTTAATTCTTAATAAGATAAGATAACTATCTCTTAATTTATAATGATTATAATATTTGATTGCATTGTTAATTGTTTTTGTCCTTGAGAAATTTGTAATCTTACTGAAAGATCAAACTCAACATACTACAAGAAGTCCTAGCCACAGCACTTCAACAACAAAAAGAAATAAAGGCATCCAAATCAGTAAGGAAGAAGTAAAACTCTCACTATTTTCAGATAACATAATAGTATATATAGAAAACTGAAAAGACTGCACCAAAAAACTACTGGAATTGATAAATGAATTTAGTAAAGTCACAGGGTATAAAATCAACATATAGAAATCTGTTGCATTCTTGCACAGTAAAAATGAAGTAGCAGTAAGTGAAATGAAGAAAATAATCCTATTTATGATTACACCAAAAACAATAAAATATCCAGGAATAAACTTAAGAAAGATCTGTACTCTGAAAACTATATAACACTGATAAAAGAAATTGAAGATGACACAAAGAAATGGAAAGACATTCCATGGTCATGCACTGGAAGAATAAATATTGTTAAAGTGTCTATACCACCCAAATCAATCTATAGATTTAATGCCACCCCTATCCAAATTCCAACAGCGTTTTTCACAGAACTAGAATAAACAATCCTAAAATATGTATGGAATCACAAAAGATCCTAAATAGCCAAAGCAATCTTGAAAAAGAAAAATGAAACTGGAAGAATCACTCTTCCAGACTTCAAGTTATATTACAAAGCAGTAGTAATTAAAACAGTACAGTACTGGGATAGAAACAGACAAATAGATGAATGGAATAGAACAGAATATAAGTAAATAATCCCACAATTATAGGTCAATTAATCCTCAACAAAGGAGGAATGAATATATATTGAGAAAAAGACCGTCTCTTCAACAAATGGCTTTGGGGAAACTGGACAGCCACATACAAAAGAATAAAACTGGACTACTCACTTTCAGCACACACAAAAATTAATTCAAAATGGGTTTGGGGCACCTGAGTGGCTCAGTCAGTTAAGCATCTGACTTTGGCTCAAGTTATGATCTCTTGGTCTGTGAGTTTGAGCCCCACATTGGGCTCTGTGCTGATAGCTCACAGCCTAGAGCTTGCTTTGGATTCTGTGTCTACCTCTGTGTCTACCCCTCCCATGTTCTTGCTCTGTCTCTCTCTCAAAAATAATAAACATTAAAAAAAATAAATAAAAACCACCACAATGGGTTAAAGTTCTAAATACGAGACCTGAAACCATAAAAATCTTTGACTAGAGCACAGACAATAATTTCTCTTACATCGATCTTAGCAACATTTTTCTAGATATGTCTCCTGAGGCCAGGGAAATAGAAGCAAAAATAAACTATTGGGACTATATCAAAATAAAACATTTTTGCACAGTGAAGGAAACAATCAGCAAAACTAAAAGGCAACCTACTGAATGGGAAAAGATATTTGCAAATGACATATCTGATAAAGGGTTAGTATCCAAATATATAAAGAACACATACAACAACTCAATATCCAGAAAACAAACAAGCCATTTTAAAAATGGGTAGAAGACATGAACAGATTTTTCTCCAAAGACGACATACAGATGGCCAACAGAGACATGAACACATGTTCAACATCACTCATCATCATGGAAATGCAAATCAAAACTACAATGAGATATCCCCTCATGCCTGTCTGAATGGCTACAATCAAAAACACAAGAAACAAGTGTTAGCAAGGTTGTGGAGAAAAAGGAACACTGTTGGTGGGAATGAAAACTGGTCCAGCCATTGTGGAAAATATATGGAGGTACCTCAAAGAACTGAAAATAGAACTACCCTACTATCCAGCACTCACACTACTGGGTATTTACATCCCTTCACCCAAAAAAAAACCCAAAAAAAAACAAAAAAAAACACAAAAACACTAACTCGAAGGGATACATGCACCCCTATGTTTATTTAACATTATTTATAATAGCCAAACTATGGAAGCAGCCCAAGTGTCCATTAATAAATGAATGGAGAGACATTGTATATAATATAGACAAGGAAATATTATTCAACCATAAAAAATAATGAAATCTTGTCATTTGCAACAACATGGGTAGAGCTACAGAGTACAATGCTAAGCAAAACAAGTCAGAGAAAGATAAATACCATATGATTTCACTCATATGTGGACTTTAAGAAATAAAACATATGAAAAAAAAAAAAAGGAGAGAGAGACAAACCAAGAAACAGATTGTTAACTACAGAGAACAAACTGATGGGTACCAGTGGGAAGGTTGGGGGGGGGGGGACGGGTGTAGGAAAGGAAAAACAAAAAAACAAAACAAGAATTGGTAATTTAAAGGAATATTTAGTGTTTTTTTTTTAATTTTGGTAATAATGTCATTCTGTATGTGTATAAAATAAATTCATGGGAAAAATCAGACAAATTCAATAGATTTATAGACTTTTCCCAAAAATACATAACTAAGAAAATTAAATTTCACCCCTTGTAACTGCCTTCAATCCAATGAAATGTTAAGTTATATAATGAAAAATTATTACTTTTGTCTCAAAAGCTGTATTTAGGTGATAAATGACCACATTGCAAAATTGAACAGTTAAGTGCACAAAAAATGTTACAAAAATCAATTGTGCTATAGATTGTAGTCATCGGCTATATACTACTTTCTTAAACTATTTTAAAGTGAGTAGCACATTCACTGCAAATTGCATCAAATTTGACCTTGCTTTTAAAGTTGACAGCATTAGCACTAGAATTTCTAGTACAAAAAAAGTTCAAAAGAATAAAAACATTCCCTTTTTGGGAGTTCTTTAGTGCTCTAGAAATATATTCCTCTAATTTTAAGAGCAAATGAATGAATACTTTTCTCAATTCTGTTAGTTTTATTTTCTAAACATTTTTATTTCTTATTTTTTAAAGTCAACAAAGTTTAATCTTTGATGTTATTTTGTAAACATAAATATTAATTAATTTTGCACTGATTTCTGGGTAGTAATCTGTATAAAACAGACCTGTGTAAAACAATCTGGTAAGTGAAATAAGTCGGAGAAAGACAAATATCATATGATTTCATTTATATGTGGAATTTAGGAAACAAAATGATGAACATGGGGAAGGGAAGGAAAAATAAGATAAAAATGGACAGGGAGGCAAATCAGAAGAGACTCTTAAAACAGAGAACAAACTCAGGGTTGCTGGAAGGAAAATGGGTCAGGGAGATGGGCTAAATGGGTGATGGGCATTAAGGAGGGCATTTGTTGGGATGAGCACTGGGTGTTATATGTAAGTGATGAATTACTAAATCCTACTTCTGAAACTATTATTATACTATATGTTAACTAACTTGGATTTAAATGAAAATTTAAAATAATTAAAAATTAGAAAATATAAAAAAAATTAAAAAATAAAGAATAAAGAAAAATCTGGTAGAGATCTTCAAGTTTTAGCTTTGGGTCTTTGCAAGCAGTTTATTCAACATAGGTAAACTAACATTTCTTTAAAATTAAATAGTGATGGGTGCCTGGGTGGCTCAGTGGGTTAAGCATCCAGCTGCAGCTCAGGTCATGATCTCACGGTTTGTGGGTTCAAGCCCCGCATTGGGCTCTGTGTTGACAACTCAAGGCCTGGATCCTTCTTCAGATTCTGTGTCTCCCTCTCTCTCTGTTACTCCTCTGCTTGCACTGACTCTCTCTCTCAAAAATAATTAAACATTAATTTTTTTAAATAAAAATTAAATTAAATTAAATAGTGAAACAAATAGCAGAACAGTAAAATTTGTCTTGATCACCTGAAATGCCAAAGAAAATACAGATATCAATAATGTTTAAGCCAAGTAGTACACATGCTTTTTATTTCCTATCACATTATCAAAGTAGATGGGCCCATCTAAATACAGTGATGTTGAGACCAGTAAAATACATGGAGACTGCTAAGAGTTTCTACTTCTGATCAGGTGAAGAATTAGAATTAATGTAAATAACTTTGTTAATGAAATAAATTTGCCACATGGTTATACTCTATTTTCTGAAAGATTCCATACCACAACTCTCTGAAACAACCTGAGTAAATAAAATATATATATATATATTTTTTGTTTTAGAAAAGCAAAGAAGAGCTATTGTCCCTAGCCCAGAAAACTGAAATATAGCTCTTGTCTACTAATATAGACAAGAGGGAAAACTACTGAGAGTAATGGGTACAAATTTAAGAAAGGTATCTAGATTGCTTACAGTATAAATTTTCAATTTCAGGTCTTCATAGGCCTAGAGGTATTTTTAAAATTGTATTTATGATAACAGATAAATATTTAAAATGAGATAATTACATACAACACTATATTCTCTATATCTAAAAAAATAAAGAAAAACATTATGGAATAAATCCAAGATTAAAGCATATTTAAAAAAATTTTTTAAGGTTTATTTATCTCAACGTTTTTTTAATTTATTTTTGGGACAGAGAGAGACAGAGCATGAATGGGGGAGGGGCAGAGAGAGAGGGAGACACAGAATCGGAAACAGGCTCCAGGCTCTGAGCCATCAGCCCAGAGCCCAACGCGGGGCTCGAACTCACGGACCGCGAGATCGTGACCTGGCTGAAGTCGGACGCTTAACCGACTGCGCCACCCAGGCTCCCCAAGGTTTATTTATTTTTGAGAGAGAGACAGAGAGAGAGAGAGAGAGAGCGAGTAAGCATGATTGGGGGAGAGGCAGAGAGAGAAGGAGACAGAGGATCTGAAGCAGGCTTTGTGCCACAGACAGCAGAGAGCCCTTGCAAGGCTGGAACTCAGGAACCATGAGATCATGACCAGAGCTGAAATCTGATGCTTATATGACTAAGCCACCCAGGTGCTCCAAAGTATGTTATTTTTAAAGGTAATCATATTTGAATATTGCAAAGTATTACAAAGTTAGCAAATAAAATTATACTCTAGATTTATTCAGCAGTAAGTATTCACTAGTCTTTTTACTATATGTTTAACACTGAAAGTTTTTGTAAAGCAGAGACAAATAATTCTTAGTTACTAATCAAATAAAGCTCACAATGTAGATTGAGTAAACAGAAATAAATGAACAGTTTTAGGGCAAATAAATATATGCTGATGTAAAAGTTTGACTCTGCTACATACATATTAATTGAAAGAATATACTTGTGTTCTCAATAAATTTCAATTTACTAATTTAAAAAAGATAAAATTGAAGGCATTAGAACTTCAAATTCTGTTTAAAAATGTAGGTGTTACAAAGCACTGTTGCTTCAACCCTAATAATAAAAAGCTTGATTAGCTACAAAATTATATTTTTTTAATCCCACAAAAGAAGTACCAAATACAACAAGTATATAGGTTGGTATACAGAAGGCTGAGAGCAGAGAAGATTTGAGAAAGCGTTCCCTAAAGCATTTAGTGCCTTCCTTAACCCAGGCTGAAAGTAATGTGGGGCTGCTGAAAGTTGGGACATCCCAGATACTCACTGATTACCTGCTGCAGCACACTCAAGGTTACATGGGGACAACAGGGAGGACAGATTGTACCTGAATAGTACGTATAACCAGAGGTTGGGCTTGAGGGCAAAGAAAATTTCCTGGTGCTAGAAAAAGCTGGCAAACAGGCTGTAAAGCAGAAAGAACACTCAAATGTTTCAGAACACTGGGAAATAGGTTATAAAACTTAAAGAATTTTGTGTCTCTCTCTGGAGCAGAAGTTTTGATCCCAACATCAAAATATTTGAAGTCATTGGATGGTGACCTGAAAATACCAAAGATGTAACAAACCCCACATCCAATTTTATTAAATATTATATTGACTCAGTTCTTTACACAATTTTCTTGACATAAAAAAAAAAGACTGTTTCCCTTTCTGGGGTAAATTATAAGACACACATCAAAGCAAGTAATCATAAACTATGTACAAGAGTGGAAACAGTAAAGAGAAGAAACTGAAAGATGGCTTAACTGCTGGAGTTTTAAGACAGGGGACTGAATGAAACTATCACAAAAATGTTTTAAAATGAAGTGGAAAAAGTGAATAGCACATGTAACTAATGATGAATTTCAGCAGAAAAGTGAGATTATGTAGAAAAAGCAAATGCTAGAAAAGGACAGTATCAGAAATGAAGTACTCTTATAATGGGCTAAAGAACAGACTAGAACAGACTAGATTCACAGGATAAATAATAATTTGAAAGCATATTGATAGAATTTATCCAAACAAAAACAAAAGGACAAAAATAGTGGTGGGGGAGGAGAAGGATTATAAATTCAGTATCTGTCACTCCTGATCTAACATAAAACAAACAACAAAAATTAAAAACATTTTTGCTTTTCAATAGTTCTCCTAGAACCGACAAACCTCAAAAAAGCATATTTTCACATAACTAATTTAGAAACTATGACTGGAGATTATTTTTTCTTAAAAGTGAAAAATCATTGGTGATATATATTTAGCTTACACTCTTCCAGTACAGAATTCTGTTTTCCTTTTCATCATGGAATTCTCATTAATGTTCATTTCCTTTATGTCCTTAAAGAAATATAAGCTAATAATTGCTAATTACTTAGCTTAGAAAAGTATATTCATGCTATTTTGAGGAAATAAGTCATATATCCCAAACTGATATATTCCATTTCTCTTTAGAATAATTTTAAAGATAATATTAATGATACATACTATTAATATATTTATATATATATATATATATTTTTTTTTTTTTTTTTACTATTTTTTGAGAGATAGAGGGTGGGGGTGGGCAGAGGGAGAGAGAGAACCTTAAGCAGGCTTCATGCCCTGTGTGAAGACCAACATGAGGCCTGATCTCACAAATCCTGAGATCATGACCTGAGCTGAAACCAAGAGTTAGACACTTAACTGACTGAGCCACCCTGACAACACAATAACATATTATTTTATCCTTTTACTTTTAACCATGGTTTGTTTCTTTAAACGTATGAAGTATGTCATTACTTTCGTTTTTTATATTCAAAGAAAATTATAATAATGATTGGTAGTAAAGACTTAATGAAGTAACAGTAGACTTAATATATGTTATTCAAGAAATATCTAACAATGTCATCTACTTATTTCCTTTCAACTGAAAATTGTTTCAAAATCAGAAAAAAAGTAATGCATCATATATTTTTTTCAAAGTTACTGTGAATAAAACGCAGGGTTTCCATGATTTATCCAATGTTATCTATGAAGGTGACAGATTAGTGAAATGTTATTCAAACAATTTCTCCCTACTTATGTTACTGGTGACAGTTTATAAAGTTATAAATATATTTCAGTGCCATTTATATGTTCAAATCAGTAGGAAAGGTCATTTCTGTAGAAAAAGTCTAAAGTTTAAAGCCGTATTAACACTGTCATTATAAATAGAATTCCTTTATAGTCCCTCAAAAACAGATTTGTTTATAATTATATGCAAATGTAATTAATGTATAAATACAGTGATATATAAAAGTATGAAAGTTATTCCTCAAGCTCAGTGGAATATCTTTTCTTTACCCTGACAAGGAACTTTGTCCAGTTTGAATATGTTTCTCTATGATTAATTGTTTGATTGTCAGAAACTCTCTTTCACAAAATGAACACCCTCTAGGGAATAAAAAAAGCAGAATCCAAAGAAAATTATGTCAGGATTTTTCAAGAACAACAAAAATAGAGGTATTTATGGGTTGCTTTTTTTTCAACCGGCATACAATGTTCTAAAATAGCTTTTATATTTTTCTTTTTAATTCTCTTTTCCTCTTTTATGTCACTTTTCTGTATTTGTATTTTGTTTGATTTTGCTCCAGCATTTTATAAACACCTTATGGTACACAAGATTAAGGTATTTTGAACGTGTAAAAACAACCTCATAATAAAAACTAACATTAATTTAGTGTCTATATATGTAAGATATTATTCAGCTATTTTATATAAATTAAATATTTTAATCCAATAAATGTATTCCAGAATAATAATAATAGCTCATTTTATAGGTTAAAAAGTAGAAAAAAAATGGAGTTTAATTAATTAAAACATCTTGTTCATGGTTATTGCACCACTGAAGGGCAGAATCAAAATTTAAATTTCGTTGTGATTCTAAAGTCTTTTAAGGGAGTTTAAAATTGACTAACATAGGAGGATTCTGGGAAGAGTGCAGAGTAGGAAGCCCCAGGACTGTCTCCTCATCCTGACAATAATTACACAGCAAGAATCCCTCTGATGTAACTATTTTGGAACTCTGGAGCCTACTGAAGACTTCCAAGTGTTAGGGGAAGGCTTAGAGGGCAAATTGTAGTTAATTTCTGTCAATTTCATGCTTGGATCTGTAGCAGCTCCCATCTCCTACCTGCCAGTGTGGCAGGAGCCTGTCCACATTGCCGGAGCAAAAAACAAGACCCTGTTCTCCAAATATTGAGGATCTGGGCTTTGAACACTGTCTACTGCTTCTGATCTAAGGAGTGGAAAGAGGTGTGTGGCCATTGTTGTTTTACCTTCCCCAAATTGTTGCAAGCCCCTCCCCTTCTCACTGAAATGATTTTCCAGGTGATTTAAAGGCCTTTAAATCTTCATCCCTCATTTTTTTTCTTTTCCCATTTTAGGAGCCAGATATTAAAGTCTAGGGTATTCAAAAGCAACTGCATATAAGGCTGGAATTGGAATGTCATCATACATAACTAGGGAAAGGTGCAGGCTTTGAAAATACAAACTAATTTAATAAATCTTAGTCAAACTGATCAAGACTAAAAGAGAGGAAACACAAACTATCGATACCATGATGTACACAGATTAAATCACTACAGATTTTAAAGATATTAAAATATCTGTAAATGTTTGGGGTGGCCAGGTGGCTCAGTCGGTTTGGGGTGGCCAATTTCGGCTCAGGTCATGATCTCACAGTTTATGAGTTAGAGCCCCACTTGGCTTCTGTGTAAGGAGCCTGGAGCCTCCTTCAGATTCTGTGTCTCCTTCTCTCTGTCCCTCTCCCATTCATGCTCTGTCTCTCTCTCTCTCTCAAAAAGAAATAAATATTAAAAAATAAAATAGGGGCGCCTGGGTGGCTCAGTCGATTAAGGGTCGGACTTCAGCTCAGGTCATGATCTCACAGTCCTTGAGTTCGAGCCTGCGTCAGGCTCTGTGCTGACAGCTCGGAGCCTGGAGCCTGCTTCGGATTCTGTGTCTCCCTCTCTCTCTGCCCCTCCCCTGCTCATGCTCTGTCTCTCTCTGTCTCAAAAATAAATAAAAACATTTTAAAAAATAAAAAAATAAATAAATAAAATTGTGGTGCCTGGGTGCCTCAGTCGGTTAAGCATCCAACTTCAGCTCAGGTCATGATCTTGCGGTTTGTGAGTCCCAGCCCCATGTTGGGTTCTGCCCTGACAACTCGGAGCTTGGAACCTGCTTCAGATTCTGTCTCCCTCTCTCTCTCTGCCCCTCCTCTGCACATGCTCTCTCTCTCTCTCTCTCTCTCTCTCTCTCTCCCTTAAAAAGAAATAATCATTATAAAAAAATGATAAAGTAAAGTATCTGTAAATGTAATCTCATGACCACTGTATAAGAGTAAACTTAATAATTTAGAGAAAATGGATAAACTTCCTGAAGGACAAAAACTACAAAAGCTCATTCAAGAAGAAATAAACAAATAGTCTTGTATCTATTAAAAATTAAATTTACACTTAAAAAATTTTTCCCAAGAAGGGGCGCCTGGTGGCTCAGTTGGTTAAGTGTCCGACTTCAGCTCAGGTCATGATCTCATGGTCTGTGAGTTCAAGCCCCGCATCGGGGCTCTGTTCTGACAGCATGGAGCCTGGAGCCTGCTTCGGATTCTGTGTCTCCCTCTACCTCTGCCCCTCCCCCACTCATTCACACACACACACACACACACACACACACACACACACACTCTCTCTCTCTCTCTCTCTCTCTCTCTCTTTCTCTTTCTCTGTCAAAGATAAATGAACATTAAAAAAGATTAAAAAAAAATTTCCCAAGAAGAAATCTTTAGGACCAGATGGATTCACTAATAAATACCACTAGTCATTATAAAGAACTATTAACTCACTATCTAGAAAAAACTAAGTCAACATAGATCAGACACCACATGGAAAAACTCAAAGATTACAATGTCTAGAAAAAATAAGTGAAAAGCATTGTGAAGTTAGGTGAGACACAGATTTCTCAGATATGACACTAAAAACACAATCACTAAAAAACATATAGATTATATTTCATTAAAATTCTAAACTACTATTCTTTAAAAGACACTGCTCAAATAATGAAAAGATAAGGAAAACTGGAAAAAAATCATTTATAAATCATGTATCAAAGATGGGAATTCAGAATTTAAAAATAAAAACAAAAACAAAAAACTCTCACAGCTCAATAATAAGGGAAGGAAAACAGCTTCATTTAAAAAGAATGGACAAAGATTCAAACAAGTATTTCATCTAAAAAGCTATATAGACAATAAGCAAATGATAATATTCTCAAGACTATTGATTATTAAGAATATCCAAAGTCAACAATGAAACACTACTACATACCTCTCAGAATGGCTAAAATTAAAAAGAGTAAACATAAAAAAAAAAGCGTTGGTTAGTATCAGCAACTGTAATCATCATATACTGCCGGGAAGAATAAAAAATGGAGGAACCAACCTCAGAAAGCATTTCTTTAAGTTAAGCATGAACCCGTTATTCTACTCCTACTTCAAGTGTAAATAAAACTATATGTCAGTGTAAGTACTTTCGCTCAAGCGCTTTATATGTAATAGTCAAAAATGGAAAACATCACAAATATGTGTCAACTTGGAAACAGATAAACATTGTATATCTTTATAATGGAGCACTATTCAGCAAAGAAAGTAATGAACAGATACAATATAAGTGAATCTCCACTAGTTTTGCTGAGTGACAAAAACATACTGTACAAACTAGACATACTGTATCACATCATACATACTGTATCATTCCATTTATATAAAATTATAGAAAATATGAGCTAATCTACAGTAATAGAAAGCAGATCAGTGGTTGACTGGGGATGAAGGGGGCAAATAAAGATGTAAGGATGTGGATGTAAAGGAACAAAGGGAAACTTCTGGGGGATAAGTCATTGTCTTGATTGTGATGTTTTCATAGATGAATACGTATGCCAGATCCTGTCAAAATGTACACTTTACACTTGTGCATCTAACTGTATATCAATTGTATTTCAATAAAACTGTTAAAAATTTCAAAACAAGTTATATGCATATGAATGGAGGTGACATAAGTAGACTACCCACTCTACTCTCAAATATGTTCATGCTCTTCTACAAAGATATGTTTCCTGTAAAAAAGCAATGATGTATGATAAAATGAGATCTTCTATTGGAATACAAAAATATAAATTCTAGTTCTTACAGTATTTAGTGGCACACCCTGAATCATTACCTTTATGTTTTTCAGATTCCCTTTTTAAAATTGGATCATAGCTATTTAGTATTTATACAATTTTAGTATTTTATACAATTTATATTTTTATGCAATTTATACAATTTACTATTTTTATACAATTTAAAATTGGAGCATAAAACTATTTAGGATTTTTATACAAAAAAGTATAAAATTTTATACAATTTTATACAATTTTTATACTGTAATCATGTTAAGGTCTTCCATATATTGGTATGAATTTCAGCATTTACTACTATAGTAGAATTTTCATTTTCAGTGTCTCTATATATTCAATACAGATTGTGTGTGTACATGTAATTTTATATATTATACACATATATATACATGATATACATATATATATGACACACACTGAATATTCCATTTATCCTTATCATTTTCTTTAAAAGCAACTAATGATATGCATGCATGATTTCTAGTTATGATGAAATTAAAAATAGCAACTAATTATTCACTTTTCAATTTTTCTTGTGTTTTTTGTTTAGCTACATTCTTGGCAGCTGAGCACGGAATATTAGCCAGGTACTTAAATTTTAGTCATAGAACAAGTATGTCTCCTCAATTATTCCACAGCATCACAAGAGACAGAGACAAACTAAACCTTATGGCTATCACTGAAAACTTTTTTTCACAGAAAAACTGGGAGTACCTAAAAAGAAAATAATTTTGTTAGAATGATATTTTTTAAATTTCAGATTGATTGGAACTGTTTAATAAAAGGGGATTTTATCACTATGGTTTCATCTGGGCATGACCAAGGTTTTTATTTGTTTATCTTATTACTCATAGTATATCACATCCAAATGAGATGACAATGACATCCATTTTGGACTATTCTCAGGAATTGTAGTGTAGTATAGAGTATAACATACTAGTATAACATCAACTCTCTCATTGGTCATTTGGAAAGAAAAATAAAGACAGAAAGGAAAATCTTTGTTATAGGTGATTTATAAAGGTTACCATATTTAAAATTACATCCCATTAAAATGTATTTCCAAATGTATCATATAAAGATATGAAAGACTGTTGGAAAGTTCTATTTTGAATGTGAGATGTTATATTCAAATGTCAAATTAACTTACAAAGAGAAATGTATTTCTCCTATGATTAAATGTACTGAAGTATGTGAACCTGTTTATGAAACTTATGGACACTATAGAAATAGAACATACATAATATATACTCTATTTTTTTGAGAAACATAAAATATAGCTAAATAAAATGAGAGATGTTTAAAAAAATACTTTTATTCCAAGAACATGTAAAAATATGTCAAGTAACCTATCTAATTTATAGCTTAATTTATAATTCAATAAAAATAAAGATTAGTAATTTAAAAAAAAGAATAAAGAAAGCAAGCTTCTGGGGGCTTGGGTGGCTCAGTTAGTTAACCTTTCACCCGTTAATTTCAGCTCAGGTTATGATCTCATGGTACGTGAGATCAAGCCCCGTGTTAGCATGGAGCCTCCTTGGGATCCTCTTCTCTCTCTCTCTCTCTCTTTGCCCCTCTCCCACTCATTCTCTCTCTCTCTCTCTCTCTCTCTCTCTCTCTCTCTCAAATAATAAATAAATGAACTTTTAAAAAAAGAAACAAAAAAGCAAGCTAGCAAGCTAACTTTTTAGGTTTCCTAGAGTTTTTAAAATAAATTCATTGATACTCATTGTCTTTTCCCCCTTATAAGGAGTGATGATTTTTAGAATATGACTAAACTTTATCATCATTTTTAACAAATTTATTTTATAAGAAACAAAATGACTAACATTTAATCATATTTTAAAAATACATGTAAAATAAAAAATACACGTATTAAAAAATAATAGGAGCCCATTACATTTGTATAAAGCAAAATTCTCTAAAAAAAAAGTTGAAACTAAACTTAGAAATCCTTCCATTCTAGGGGTGCCTGGAAGCTCAGTCAGATAAGCGTCCAACCCTTGGATTTGGTTCAGGTCATGATCTCATGGTTGGTGAGATTGAGCCCCTTGGTGGCCTTTGCACTGACAGCACAGAGCCTGCTTGGGATTCTCTCTCCCTCTTTCTTCCCCTCCCCTTCCCAAAATAAATGAATAAACTTTAAAAAATAACAGAAAAGAAATCCTTCCATTCTAAGTGTGTCCACAAATCACTAAACAAAACGATTTGGGAAAAAAAAAAGTAATGTAATTTCACAACTCTGCTTTGCAAAAGCCAGTTAAAATAATTAGGAAAACCTTGAATATGTATGATTTTCCACTTGTAGAAGTTA
This sequence comes from Leopardus geoffroyi, assembly GCF_018350155.1. Lineage (NCBI taxonomy): Eukaryota > Metazoa > Chordata > Mammalia > Carnivora > Felidae > Leopardus > Leopardus geoffroyi. The sequence goes on along the minus strand of NC_059326.1, from coordinate 56,892,528 downwards.
TATTTTAATATTAGGCTAGAAGTTAGAAATGAAAATCATATTTAATTATTATATACACTTATTTATTTATAAAAACATGTTTTATCCCAATCACATGCATTTATATTTATTTTATGTTAACCTTATGATGTGACAGACCAAACCACCATCTTTTATTAATTTTATTCCATAACATTTTTAAATGCTAGTGTTAAGTAAAGCTATCTATAGTGATAAAGTTCTATTATAACTGTTTATTTCTAAAGTATCCCAATATCTTATGCATGAAAAATAACATTTTTTTTTCAACGTTTATTTATTTATTTTTGGGACAGAGAGAGACAGAGCATGAACGGGGGAGGGGCAGAGAGAGAGGGAGACACAGAATCGGAAACAGGCTCCAGGCTCTGAGCCATCAGCCCAGAGCCCGACGCGGGGCTCGAACTCACGGACCGCGAGATCGTGACCTGGCTGAAGTCGGACGCTTAACCGACTGCGCCACCCAGGCGCCCCGAAAAATAACATTTTTAATATATATATACATATAATCTGTCACCAAAGTTTCAGATAATTCATATTTTTCATTCTATATTGTTCTAGAATTGTCGAATACGTAGTCAAAATTGGTTCTAACAGCATTTACTGACTGTTGAACTTTGATGCGCACATAGTGCCTTCAAAATGCAAGCGACTCTTGGCCAAACTGTAGCAACGGACTTAATCAAGGCTCAGCTCAGGGTGCTCCCCTCTAAAAAGTTTTCCCTGAATCCCCACCCAGCAAATATTCAGCTAAACCTCCTCTGCAGCACTCCATGAACTTGAACTTACATAAGTTATACAATTACAACCTGTAACTCTTGAGGACACTCTTCAGACCACATGTTATTCTCTCTGCCATGAAATGATCTGCTTGTGTATGGGACTGTTTATGATGTAATAATAATGTCTTCCCACACCTCCACTCAGTGCTTGTTGTAAGGGTGGTGCTCAGTAAATAGCTTGTACATTAAAACTGCATATACTAATTAAGGGATCTAATAATTAACAGTTTTCCCAAGGATTTTAAGAAATCCAAAGTAGTTCCATAAACTTGAAAAGAAAAAATAAGTAAGAGCTTTTGAAACTAAAGTGATACTTGCCAAATGTAATGTTTCAAACAGCTGATTGCAGTGGTTCTACATGAAGCAAAACCTCCCTAATTCATTCCATTCCATATTTCCATATAAAGTACATAATTTGCAATGAGTAATCTGCTTTTGTTTTTATCTTTCGTTTATAAAACTTCTAGGTATTATTTCTTGTGCCATATAGGTTTATTCATTTTTTAACTTGACAGCCAGTTACGTAAGATTAGGGTTTATCTTTGTAACTGAGCCATTGTTACGTAATCATTGGCCTGCTAGACAACGGCACATTGGACAAAGTCAGAGATGAAAAAAATTATGTCAGATAAATGTATGTATCCAAAAAATGTGAACAGTCCATGTAATTCATGACAAAAAAGATCAAGTTTCTGTAGTTGTTTGTTTAGAGAGCCTAAAGAATACATAGGAGAATGAAGAGTGATTACTTTACTTTCTAAAATTATATTTAATTTCCAGTTTTCTTTTCTGCTTTGCAATGGTTTGGATTCTATACATATTTGGCATATATTAATTTCTTCAGAAAATTTTGAATGTATAATATATGCCAGTTACTCTGACAAATTCTTCAAGTTAAATATGAGGAGACATGGGCATTTTCCTTCAAAAATTCAGCTGTGCAGTGACTTGCAAGTTTAAAATCACCCGCCATACTGGTGTTCTTATTGAATTTCACAAGCCCTGCAATGAATTATGTAAGAAGAAGAACTTCACAGAGTTGTACTGAGTCTCATGACTGCAAAATATTTAGAATAGAAATAAAGTGCAAACTATTCTCCCATTTCTGCTTCATATCCCTATGGATTTCTGGCTTTAAAGATCATTTCTCATTTCAAAAGTGGTACTACATTCTATATACCACCAAACTTTAATCATTACAATTTGATTTACTACTATTTAACTATTATCATGCAGGTACCACATATATAAACATCAGCATTTAAAAATCTAAAAAAAAATAGAACATCAACTAAATAGTCCCTTATGTAGTACATTTGATAACATTTCTGATTAAAAAGTAAAAATAAAACTATTTACTAGCCACATAATAAGATTTTTCAACTGAGGAGAAGCCTTGTTTTTACAATTTTGGGTCTTAAATTATTAATACAGAAGCATTTATAAGCATTATAAGCTTTGTAGATTCATTCTAGTTCAAAGTTAGAGTTCATTATTACATCATAAAAAGTTTCATACGATTTTACATATGAATTTACACTTAAAATGTCATGAAGAAACTGTACAAAATATTTTTGCTTGTGCCTTTGGGTAATACTACTGTTACCAAATGCTACTGCATATGCCCAGCATTAACAGTAACTGTAAGGTAATAAGAGCTCCCAACCTGGTTGTCACTTCTCTAATAATTCAGAAGTAGAAACAATTCAGAAGCTGTACAAACCACCTATAGATAAGTTTTTTTTTAATACAAGAAAAAAAGTCTTATAATTTACATAAATGATTTCTTTCAAAGGTCACTTGCTCAGGGGCACCTGGTTGGCTCAGTTGGTGGACTGTCACACTCGATTTTGGCTCAGGTCATGATCTCATGGTTCCTGGGCTCCAGCCCTGCTTAGGATCCTCTCTCTCCCTTTCTCTCTGCCCCTACCCCTCACTCATGCTCTCTCTCTCTCTCTCTCTCTCTCTCAAAAAAACAAACAAACAAAAAACTCACGTGCTATACTAGTTAGATTTTAAGTAACATAGTTATTTTCTTTGAACAAAATGAACTTTTATCTTCACCTTAGAAGTTCAGTAAGAAAGCAGGTATTATAGGGGCACCTGGGTGGCACAGTTGGTTAAGCGTCTGACTCTTGCTTTTGGCCAGGGTCACAATCTCACGGTTTTATGAGGTTGAGCCCTGTGTCCAGTGTCCAGCTGTGTGCCTGCTTAGGATTCTCTCTCTCTCTCTCTCTCTCCCTCTCTCTCTGCCCCTCCCTCACTTGCTCTGTCTCTTTCAAAATAAATACATAAAACTTCAAAAAAATCTTTTTTAAATAAAAGAAAGTTAAGTATTATATAAAAGGCAGGGAGAGTGGACTAGATGCTTTTAGAAAGCATGACCAAATCCAAAAGAGCAGGAAAAGGTATTTCCACTATTTTTGAAAAAAGGAAAATAGTTTGAATCCATAGATTGCAAAGAAAAAAAAGACAAAAACTCTGTGCACCTCATTAGCACCAATGAACATCACTGCATGACCATAACTTATGTTAATATTTGTTGATATGACCTTGAGCCATCATGAAAAAGTATATCATGTTTAATTTATCCTCCTAGGCAGGGATAAGTGTCTCTACTTTTAAAAATATGTCACTAAAATACTCTACCAGGTATTTTTTCAAACATTTAGCACATCAAGAGAAAAAAAATTAGTCATCTATAAAAATTACTTTTGCAGAACATTTTATTTTGTCATAACCTCAGGTAAGTAGTATATTTGATTCTTTCATCTGACACACAGAAAATGCATCTCCTCAACACTGTGATGAGACCCAATGCACTCTACATATTTCTTGAATTATATGCTTGATTAAGTTTTAAGATCTGCACTAAACAGTTAATACACCCATATAATCAACTTACTGCTGTTTTTAGTGGCAGTGGTAATGACAGTGTCTAAGGACTCTTCATAGTGTGAGTTCAAATATGAATTCACCTTTTCCTAGATGAGATCTATTAACAAGGAGCAGGAATATACTCCTTAATATGGCCATTGAAGAGCAATAATGTTCTCCATTACTCCTCCATATTCTTATGTACTACTGTATTTCATTGACAGTAAGTTCCCACATATTTGTGAATTCTCTTAGTGAATGCATATGCATTACAGATATTGCTTAAATATTTACTATTTGCAAATCTTCCCCAATACAACCACAATACTTAGCATACATTAATTGTCATGGCTCGATGCTTATACATTTTATATCTTTTCTCAATTAGTTAAGTTTTATAGCTGTACTGCATTCTAAATTCTCAAGAGATTTTTTGACATATATTTTATTTAACAATTTTATTTAATTTTATATAAATAACTTCTGTTGTGTCAGGGTGCATTTGCAAATATCAATAGTTTACTACCCACTGAACACTTATTTCTGACCATGGGCTTTTATTCATTTTTGGTAACTCAAAAATAATGTACGGAAGACAGTAAGATTAATAGTTAATAAGTTCAAGAAATAATAAGAACCAGAAAGATAGATCTGGGGGAACTTTCAGTAAACACAAATATGTGATAATGCAGAGTTGAGTGTGGAGAAGAAAACCTAGAACAGGAAAATGAGATCTCTAACATTTGTGAGAACAACAAGAGAAACCACACAGAAAATTGGCGGGCTTTGGTTCGGCTGTAAGGTACACAGAAGCCACCCTGCATCCTAATAAGTGAAAAGCTGAACAAAATGAAAAACTAACAATACTTCCCAGATTCATAAGAAAGGGGAAGACACTGCAAACTGCTGTCCTTAAGACTGAAGAGACAGGTGAGTATAGAGAGTCATGTCCTACCTGAACTAAGAATCCGGGAGTAGAAACTGCTGCTGGAACCAGCATAGGGAGGAAAACCCCAAGTGTAATCACCGATGGCTGGAGGCTCCGTGAGGACAACTCTGAGAGTTAAAAACTCCTGGGGAACCAATCAGAAAAAGCCTCACTACACTGTGAGATTTTCCTCCAGGAGGTTGGCCAGGTTCCCACAGTATATACTAGGGGGGAAGGGGGGGGGTTGTGGGGGTGGGGGAGAACAAAACTCTGTACTTCCTTCTGGCAGGGGGAGGGGAAAAAGAACCACTTTGAAATAGGCCAGGATATTCTTTCCTTCTTAACAAAGTTGGCCGTTAGGGAAAACTAGTCAGCTAGAACCTAACCTGCTGTGTATTATCTGAATCTAATGTACCTGGGGGAAAAGAAATACTCAACTCCAGCCTGCTTTTGCCTTCCACCTCGAAGAAGAAAAATATCCAACTCTAGTTTATTCTAGCCATCCTGTCTTGCCTAAGGTATGGGAAAAAACTGAGAATCTCTTATGAAGTGCACAGTCCAGAGACGTTGGCTCATTAAAAGAGCCTCCTTAATGGGACTATAGAACAACTTTCCTTCTCCCAACTCCTCACCACCACATTACTAATGGACTATTTGCAGAAGCTCCTTTTACTCAGTATATCACGTCTGGCTATCAGGAAAAAATTAGAAGGCATACCACAAAACAGAAAACACAATTTGAAGAGACAGAGCAAGCCTCAGAACCAAACATGTCAGAGATGTTAAAATTAGCAGACTAGTAATTTAAAATACCTCTGATTGATATGTTGAAGGATCTGATGCATAAAGTCGATAGCATATAAAAACAGATGGGCAGGGGCGCCTGGGTGGCTCAGTTGGTTGAGCGTTCGACTTCAGCTCAGGTCACGATCTCATGGTTCGTGAGTTTGAGCCCCGCGTCAGGCTCTGGGCTGATGGCCCACAGCCTGGAGCCTGCTTCGGATTCTGTGTCTCCCTCTCTCTCTGCCCCTCCCCCATTCATGCTCTGTCTCTCTCTGTCTCAAAAATAAATAAACATTAAAAAAAAAACAGATGGGCAATGTAAACAGAGAAATGGAAATCCTAAGAAAATACTAAAAGTACTAGAGATTAAACACACACACACACACACACACACACACACACACACACACATTGGGGCGCCTGGGTGGCTCAGTCGGTTGAGCATCCAACTTCGGCTCAGGTCATGATCTCGCAGTTCATGAGTTCAAGCCCTGCGTGGGGCTCTGTGCTGACAGCTCAGAGCCTGGAGCCTGTTTCAGATTCTGTGTCTCCCTCTCTCTCTGCCCCTTCCCCGCTCATGCTCTGTCTCTCTCTGTCTCTCAAAAATGAATAAACGTTAAAAAAATTAAAAAAAAAACAACAACACAGTAACAGAAATGAACAATGCCTTTCATGGGCTTTCTAGTAGACTGGACTTGGCTGAGGAAAGAATTTCTGAACTAGAGGATATACCAGTAGAAGACTTGAAAACTGAAGCAAAGAAAACAAAAGTGAAAAAAAACAGAACAGAATGCCCAAGGACCTTGGGACAACTACAAAAGGGGTGAGCATAGGTGTAATAACAATAAATGGGCCATAGCTAAGAGGGAAACCAGAATATGGAGTCATCGAGACCAAAAGAAGAACATTAAGAAGTACATAAGTAATACTGCCAGTTGTGACAAGACGTCAATGAGAATAAGCCAAAAAGATATCTGTTAGAGAAAATGACAAAGAACATATTGATATCCTGAAGAAGATTGTTTTGGAGAAGCAGTAAGCAAAAAGGTCAGATTATAGTGAGTTAAGATTGTTTGGAAGAGATGAAATGCTGGCACCAAGCATTGCCCTCTCTATCATCCAGGTTACAGTTGCTTTTCCCTGAGCATTTTTTCCATCTGAAATAATTTACTTTGTACTACTGTCATAATATATTGAGAAACTTTAAAGTTCGTGCAAAAGTGCAACTCTTTAATTCTTCCTACTGAGGCAGAGATCTAATTACCTTTTTCACTTCATACATTATACATATATATACATATACACATATATATGTACTTAATATGTTATACATACATACATATATATGTGTGTATATATAATATATATACATATATATATATATATATATATATATAATATACATTTAGTATTTGATGTTGAAAAACCATCAATACCTCAAAGTTTCTGGATCCCCTCTATTACTCTTTTCCTCTGCTTGAAAATGAGCCAATTTGTTTTCTGAGATCATATCTTATTGGAATTATCTTATTAAATGCATCTTCCAGAAACCAACATATGATATCATTCTTTTCTCCTTTAGATGTTTATTTGGTGCATGATCTGCATCCCGAGTTATATCTGTCAGCAGTTTTATCAATGTTGTATACTGCCTAACATGGATCACCAGAATCCATCCACTAAAACGATTTCCTTGAGGTCTGCATGCTGGTATTTAACCCAATGCCATACATCTACTCATTTTTTATTACACTATTTTATTTACAGGAATAATTTTCTGTACCAGGTCAGATATATTAGATTGTTCTGGAGTAAAAAGCAGGCCCAAATATCTCAGTGACTTAAAAAAATGTTTATTTTATAGTCATGCCAATAATGACTATACTGTCTTCATAGATATGCCTAAAAGAGAAAGCAAAAGATCAAGTAAAATTGGATAGAATAAATGATGTGAACAAAATCTTACTCTTAGGAGAACACTTTTATTTGGCTATTTCTGTTGAAGATCAGGATTTTGTTTGTTTAAGATGGAAAATATGTGAAGATGTTTAGATGCTGATAAAAAGGAATTTGGTAACAGAGTGGGAGAAGAAAGTGTCAGTGGATACGTACTGCTGCGACTCTGAGAAGGGTGGAAGGCATCTGCTCCAGCAGAACAACGTCTCCAACTGCAGGTGATGGAGGCAGAGAAGATACATGCAGATGTACAAAGTTTGTAAGGCTTTTTGGGGAAAGAAAAGTAAATTGTATCTGATAGTATTTTATTTTTCATTTAATTTTATTTTATCTTATGCTTTTATTTTATTTTATTTTATTTTATTTTATTTCTTTATTTTGTATTTTGTATTTCTGTGACTAGTAAGCAAGATAATCTGAGAGTGAAGGAAAGGACCAGTCTTTGGATGAAAGTTTTAAGGACAGAAAAAATCTGAAACTACAGAAGTAAAAAACAAGGCTAAAAAAGGATCTGGCCAATAACTCTATAGATCTTTGTAATTAGAAACCATAAAGTAATAGGTGGGGAATATAAATAAATTTGTGATTTTCTTCCTAACTCCTAAGGAACTGTGCTTAGACTCAAAACAGTAGAGAAAATATACATATACAACCAAATGTGTAACATTATCCACCATGAAATACAGTGATGAGAGGAAAAGGAACATGAAATTGGACAATGGGGAAATTGCATTGAGGACTGGTCAAGGCATGGGATAGTCCAAGATGCAACAATGAGAATGATGCTGTTTACAAGCATGCTAGAAGGGTGAATGATGGAAGTCGCAAAATAAAGTAGTTAAATTTTTGTTCTGTATACTTGGATTTATGATTTCTAAGTTGGGGCTACAGTAAAAGCAAACATTCTTCTCTAGTTGATAATTTAAATTCCAATAGCCACACCATTTAGGCTACCGATATTAGGAAAGGTAATAAAAACTAGGCAATCAATAAGTATAACTTTAGCACCATGGTGGTAAAGTAGGAGCCCATTGCCCTTTCTCTCTTATTCTGTTATTATGTGTATTATATTTTTCTCTGTTAAAGCAACTTTGAAACACTTCACTGTTTAATACTATTTAATAGATGCAAAATGTTTCTTCTTACCAAATAAAATTTCCATACTCTAATAAGTTTTTGTCTTGACTAGTTAATAAAAGAACTTAAGTTCTTTTCACATGAACTAAATATATGAAATTAATATGTGAAAAAAATATATTTCAAAAAATGAAAATCAAAATTCTCTCTCTTTGACGGTATTTTAGTAAGCTTTTTTGAAGGCAAATATAGGCATTGAATATTTTCACCAAAATTCTGATGCTGTTGTGACTCAAAAAATACATTGGTTTCATTTTGGAAATATAGATAATTTTCACTGAAAACATATTAATGCACAAAATGCACTGTATTTTAATAGTGCGCTGTATTATATTAATGTTGAAAAATATGCAGGCATTAATTGATGTTTGCCTTTTGAGAATTTCAGAAAATTTGAGAAATGTAGTTGTATGTGTAAGTTTATGTTATACATATATCATCACAGGCTACAGTTTCCTAACTTCGGGAAAATTTCTTAACATATTTATATTGGCAAATAGCAAACTTCAAAAAGATTGTACTGGCCATCTTCTATGTATCCTCTCATATTTACTCTAGAAGTTTCTCTCTGCTGACTCACTGTCCTGGGAAACTGATCTAAATAAGCTATCAATAGTTTTCTTTGTCCTGGGGCTTCTTGGTTTGATTAAAGGTAAATCTGCTAAGAGATTAGAGCAGGAAAGCGAATGCAGGATACTCTCTTATCTTTCCCCTGCAGGATCACCTGGGTTTGGCTGTGTCCCTCATCTGAAAGTTATGAACTATTCCTCTGAAGGTTCTCTCCCTTGGGGTTTGGTAACAACCTTCTCCCTCTCTTTGGGAGAATTACATCTCTGTTAACGCTAATCTCCAGGCTACTGAATTATGCCTTATGTTTTCCCTATGCCATGCCTACTCCCCTGAAATATTTCCCTTTATTATGCTCTTTTCAAGTTACACCAATTTGAATGTGCCAACAATATCCACCTGGCAAATTGACTAATACAAGGATATACTTTCTGAGATAATTATACTAATGTTGTATATTACAAAAATGTGGTTATTGTAATACTAGATCATCAATTTTCTGGACATATGAAAATAATGACATATTCAAATTTCATTATTTTTTACAATATAATTTACATTTTCCCCCTAGGCACATATAAGATTCAGTTTATTCTTTTTTTTTTTTTTTAATGATTATTTATTTACCTTGAGAGCAAAAGTGCAAGCAGGGGAGTGGCAGAAAGAGAGAGACTCCCAAGATGGTGTGAAACCCAAGACAGGTCTTGATCCCAAGAACTGCGAGATCATGACCTGAGCCAAAATCAAGAACCAGATGCTTAACTGACTGAGCCACCCAGGCACCCCAATACAGTCTTACTTAAACTTTAGTACTGAGTCACTAGTGATTAGATACATGTATAAATAGATGTATAACTTGAACTACATCAATAACAGTGACACTTTTTAAAAAGGAAAAATGTTAAGAATGTTCATTTAGAAGAATATATGATAGTCAAATGTTATTTTAACAGATTAAACTTGGGTCATGAAAGAATTCCCACTTATATTATTTTTCTTTAAAACTTACTCCCTTTCCTATTAATACCATGAACTGAATGATCAAAACTATAAATAAGGGTGTGAGTCTAGAAATTTTCTTGTTCAGTTCTCTGAATCCAATTTTTCACTAAGATCTAAGTTGTGCACACTTTAACATTTCTCTTATACGTCCCTTTATATCCATCATGACTACCAGTGAGTTGGGCCAAGCTCATACTATCTCACAAATGAAATACTGCAACATTAATCTTAATTATGTCCTTCTCATGCAATAGTTGTTTAAATAAATGTTGAAATTAGTGAACTGGCTATCTTCATATAGCTCCCTATGGAGATAATAGTTGAGCCATGACTAGAAAGAGGGGAGGTATTTATGCCTATGGACTTTGGAGGCAAGAATTAAGAGTCAGTGAAATGGCCCTATGGTGGGAATACAGCTGGCATACTGAACGAACAGAGGGGAGTCCAGTGTGTGACTTCTGATTACATACCAGAGAAGATGGTAGATGGGGAGGTCAGAAGGCATACCCTACCACTGAAGGGCACATATGGATTTACATTTACCACTTCTGTTAACATTCTAATGACTATGACTTACATGCTCAAAAAATAGGCTAAATTTAGGCTATTATAATCTTTATCTGAATTGCCATTTACCAAGGTAAAAATGCTTTTGCTATGGACACACTGAACATCAGAGGTCACAGAGTATCAGAGTATTTACCTAGAAATAGAGTTTCTTTCACAATGGGTGTGTGTGTGTGTATGTGTGTGTATGTGTGCAAAAGAGAGAAAGACAGAGACAGGGATAGAGACAGCGACAGAGAGGGATTTTATATTGTTTAAGTTTAAATTGATCTGCTGTGGTTGAAGTCACAGAGGTGGGGGATAACTGCATGTTCATCTGTCAGTATTTGTAGGATTCACTACATCAGTCATTTTGTATGTTCCAAATAACACAACATAACCAATTTATTATATAATATTATATAAAATCTTGAGAAATTAAACCACAACTTTTCGAAATCATGTTAGAAAAGTATATCTAACACATATTTTAAAAGCGGGAGGTGCTGGGAGCCGAGTGGTTATCTGGGGTCTTTCCTTGGAGAAGGTGAAGCGGCCCACGAATGCATTTTTGTTGTTGTTGTTTTGTTTTTTAGAAACTGTTTATTTTCCATCAACCTTATTTCCTTTTTGTTTGCTCTGTAGAAAAGCAGCTTAAGACCATTCAGTGGTTGTTCCTACCCATTCAGTGGCCTGAGCAGTGGGAGCTGCAAACCAGTCTTCAGTGCCAGGCTGAGCACTCCAGTTTCAGTAGGAAACTGCTGAATAGGCACAGAGGGCACCTGAAAGCCTTCACACTAATCTGCGACTTCATGTTGAATAGCGGTGAACTCAGGAGCTGGAGCCGTCCATTCACCCTGAAATTCCTCCTTGGTCACATCCTTTTCAGCAGCATCCTGCTCTTCCTTTTCAATCTCTTCAGGATCTCTGTAGAATTAGAGGTCAGCCATGACGTCCCATGGGTGTTTACGAAAAATGGTGCCACACATGCATAGAATTTCCAGGGGGCCAGCATCCACCACTTCAGACCCACCCAGTGAGCTCTCTTGTTGTTGCAAGGGATGGCAATGTCCACATGGCACAGAGCAGAGTCCGTGTTACACAGAGCGAAGGTAGGCAGGTTAACATAAGATGCCTTTTGGTGCCTTTTGGTGGCTCGGTAGGCTAAGTGTCCAACTCTTGATTTCAGCTCAGCTGATGATCTCATGGTTTGAGTTTAAGCCCCACATTGGGCTCTGTGCTGACAATATGGAGCCTGCTTGGGATTCTCTCTCTCCCTCTCTCTCTCTCTGTGCCCCTCCCCTGCTCATTCTCTCCTTCTCCCTCTCTCAAAATAAATAAATAAACTTTAAAAAAATTAAAAAAAAATAAAAGTATGGCATAGTTTATTTATTTACTATTTAGTTTTCATGAGTCAGGCTTTGCTTCATGATAATGAATTGTATGTGGTTTGTGCTCTAGGGAAAGGTCAATGGGACAAACGTAAGTGACACATCAAGAATATGTAATAAAATCTCAAAATGTAGATTATGTTACGGATAAAATTAAATGCCCCAAAAGAGTTTAAAGTAACAGATGGTCAACAAGAAAAAAATGGAATTCAGATAATTATTTATGTTATTTATTAGGAGATAGAATTTTAATCTAAACCTCCATATAAGGTACACAAATATGGCTGACAAATACAAGATTTTCTAAAGTTCATGGGACATATAATGGAAAATTTTTATATGCAAAAAAGATAGTGACTAATAATAATGTTACATGCATGAAGTCATTCTGAGATCATGTTCTAAAATGTAAGAACTTATAAATAAGAAAATCTGAGAAAAAAACAAAAAACCACACACACACAAAATCTATATCTATATCTATATCTATATCTATATCTATTAATCAGATATTGCATCTAAAGGTGATTTTCTAATTTAATAGAAATCCTCAATCAGTTTGAGCACATGACAATGAAATTCTCTCATATGATACATATATGATATATACACTTCAAACATTTAAAGTAACTATATTTTAAATCTCTGAGACAATAATATCAATAATCTCAAAAAATATGAATGTGTATTAATTATTTATTGCTGCATAACAACCATACCCAAATTTTGTAGATTTAAAAATGAACTTTAATTCATTTTATTATTATAAAATAATAAATAAATATTATATTTATTATTAATTTTGTTATTAATAAACCTACTAGCCCAATATGCTAACCTAATGGTTTTAGTTGTTCTTCTGGCTTCTGCTGTGCTCACTCATGCCTTAGGGTTAAGATGGCAAGAATACTGCAGCCTGGCTGATCTACAATAGCATCCAGGTATGGAAGTTGGCTGGCTGTCAGACAGATGGCCTTGTTCTCATGGCATGGTAAATATCCTAGGAAGCAATATAAAATACACAAAGCCCTTAAGGCCTAGACTTATATGACTCATTGATATTCTATCACTCTGACTCATCATATTGGTCAAAGCAAACCATAAGTTTAGCCCAGATTCATCTGTAGAGAAAAACAGATACCAACTTAATGTAAATATAAATTCAAATGGCATGGGTCATGAGATACAGGGAGAAGCCAATTTATCATGCTCTGCCCCATGGTCCCCAAAATTTACCTCAAGAATATCTAAAGAGACATCCAATCATGGCATCAAGTTAAAAATCCAAAATCTTATGATCTACATTAGTACAGATGGAATTGTTTAGATGCATCATTTCTTGACCTGGGGACCTATGATTTAAGAAGACAATTGATCTGTCACCCAATACACCCAAGATACAGTGATGAAACAGAGGCAGGATAACCACAACAGATATGCATTCATCATGGGAGAGAATGAGGGTTACAAAGCAGTCACTATGGATTTCTATGGAGAAATTCTGAAATACACCTGAACATATATTGCTAGGTGAGTCTATCCCAACAGTGAGAGTGTTACATGAATAGACCTCCTTTCTGCCTCCTGGATGTGTCTCTCCAGTGCACTGACTTAAGTACTCCTGATTTTTCTTTGTGGGATATTCTTTTTTGTTTTTTCAAAAATAATTTGAAAATAACCCCATTCATGTCTGCAGTTCTCTAATTCTTAGGTATCAAAATCAAGCTAATTGAAGACGTTAGTTGGTATTAAAATAAGTAGAAATGTATCATCTATAGGAATCTGTAACCAGAGTAACCAGAGTGGCCTGTACCTGGATTAAGTACTTAAAAAAACGTTTAGTATTCACCCTTAACAATGGCATGTAAAATTTATGTAAACTCAATAAATAAATTTAAATGGTCTTATATTGCCAGAATGTATGGGTTATAGACAAAATGATATGGCACTGAGATGAATGACTCTCTTTTGAGATAGTGACACTCTATTCTGGGAGATCTGGAGCACCACATACTCAAAACCACAGTGATGCTTTTAATTTATAGCTTCATCATTTCAAGTTTCAAACAGAAGCATATCAGCACACAAGAATGAAAGTTGATTTAGTATTGTTGCAGATGCTTTGGGATACTCTTTGTTCATTGCCCTCATTAGTTACTTTTGAAAAAAATTGCCTATGGTAAAAGCTTTCTCAAGTTGATTTCTATTCCTGGAAAATCAGGGAGTAAGAAACCTTTTTATATTCTAAAAATTTCCAGTCCCTTTTAGCCCTACTGGAGGCTGGGCTCTTCACCAACAAAACTCATTTAATAAATTTGTGAGCTTCCTGTGTTTCTGATTATAGTAAATTCCATTTGATAAAAGCCAAACCCACATAGAGCAAGCCCAAGAATTCTGAGTTCCTTTCTCTCAAACTGGATTAAATATGTGACATGTAATGACTATAATATAGCTCTAATTATCTGAAGTTTAAGTGTAAATATTCAGTTATAATGATCTGATTTGAGAAATTATTTTTTTCAGAATAACTCACCTATTAAAAAACTAGAAATACTAAAAATTAAAAAGATAAAACAAAAGAGTGAATAAAATTTTCTTGAAAACATTTTAGACAAAAGGACTTGTGTTGCAAGAGGCTAGAAAAAAGAAAATTCAAGCACGTGGGCTTTTTATTTAGTACTACTTTCACCTCAGGGCATCTACAAACTGTAAAGTGGTAGCTGGGAGACTAAAAAGCAGAGATTTTGAAAAGCTCTTGTGGCTAAGGCAAAACCTTCACTTCAGTGGATACCAAAAAAGAGTTCGAGAAAGCACCCTGGATTTTTCTGTTGAGACAAGTTAGGAGTAAGACTGAATTGAAAATTTAACAACCATCCTAAAGCCTGAAACCTAGATTAAGTCATTTATATCCTGATTGATTTTAAGAGTTTGTTCCTCCTTCGCTCCTTAGCAACACAAAAAAGTCCTTCTTGGGTGTAGAAAATAGTATCCTGTGCTCGAAATGTTTCTGTGTAAGTAAGCAATTACATCTAGCATTGAAT